>NC_054871.1:47587949-48306074 GCF_018320785.1 Cheilinus undulatus | reverse complement strand
GACTGCGCAGTTTTGGCACATTACTGCACTCTACAGTCTGAAATCATAACTGCTATTAAGGGGTATCCCATTTCTAAGTCATGAGATGGCCCTTACACTTTTGAGGGGTGAGTTAAGACTGAGGGTTAAACTTGAGAGTTAAGGGGAGAATTGGGATTCAGCCTTAGTGCCAGAGTTTTAGTCTATGTGTAGTCAAGCACAGACGTGAAAGTGGCAGCAAACTTTTAAGATTCAAACGAAAGGCAGGATTTGACTCTTGGCTAGAAACTCAGCTCCTTATATAATAACTGGAGGTGTAGAGTAGAGCTGTGAAAAAATACCGATACGGCAATATATCGCGATACTTTGACATCTGATACAATATCGATACTTCAACTCTTAATATCGATTTTTTTGTAAAAAGTAAAAACTCATATTTTAGCCAAGTTGTTGGTAAAATACGACTTCCGCACCTCGGTATGGCTTACAAAATAACAACACCTGTACAATTCAGAGCAGACGTTTGGAAGCATTTAGGCTTCAAAGTTAAAATGGGGAGCACAAACAGTGATTTAGAGAAAGGAAATGCCGTTTGCGAACTCTGTCTTGCTGCCATGAAATATAGCGGGAACACCACCAACGTATTGTGTGATTTACATATACATCATCTCTACATTTTTCTTAGTTAACTGTGTAGAATGTCGCAGTATATCATATTATCATGATATCCTGATATATCGTGAAACTATCGTATCGTAACCCAAGTATCGTGATGCGTATCGTATCGTGAGGTTCTTGCCAATACTCACCCCTAGTGTATATGTCAGCTTCATGTCTGAGTTCATCACTGATATAAGCTTTTCTATGACCTCTGAAGGTTAAAATGCTTCCAATAAACTCATGCATGTTTTTAATAACACAATTGAATAGTCCCTACAGTACTGCATACATTAGACCTTGCTATTATTCCAGGTCATACATGTTGTTTATGCCTGCAACCCACAATTCTTTTGAGTTAAGGAAAATCAATAATAAATAGGACAAAAGTGCCTACATACTATAATTAGAGGACAATCAAACAGCCCAGTGTACATACAATACAGCAAACAGTCTCTTCTTTGAAATAAGCTGATAAAAAAGACACACTGACCTACTTTATTAGTATAAAAGCAATCAGTTTGTCTATAAAGAGAGCCTGTCTACATCCTATCATAGAAAAAGAAAGCTTTGTCACTTCACCATTGAGCCCATTGAAACCATCAGCCTCTTTCAATGCAGTTATTGATTCCAGCTAACCTTATGTGTGGGTTTTTCAGTATTATGCAAGAAAAATAAGGAGCTTTGGATGTTTCATTGCTAAATTGAAAATGTTGCCCTTTAAATGGTTATACAACTGGGCCAGTTTGACAAAGATACTGAGCTGTAGGAGAAAACCAGAACATCAGTGAGAAGATGAGCCACTTTATGCTGTTATGTTAAATGTTCTACTAATTAAGACAGTTCTCATCTTGGATTTTTGTGGTCTTACGCTCAGGGGAACTGATGTCCTGTTTATTCATGCTTTTATTTTGAAAAAAAAGAACTTGGGTAGAACAAAGATTACCAATCACTATTGTGTGAGTCCAATAATACATATGTCCTCATAGGGCTTCTGTAGTTTTGCGATTAACCTGCATGAGACCTGGAAAGTGTAAAACTCTTCTTGACGGTGATATTTCAGAAAATGTCAGCACACTGAAGTGAATAACAGATTCTAAACCAGAGGGATGTTTTCCAGGAAACGATGCATTATGCATGTCTCTCTCTGTGTGAACCACAGGAAGGTGATTGGTGCTTTCAGTGGTGCAGCAAGCCTGCTTTACTGGAAGGCAATGTTTGAGCCTTTTACGGTATGTGGCTCTTTTCTTTTCTCCTCAAAAACACCAGATGGTTTCCAGTTCTTAACCAGATTTTAAAATGTGGTTGAACAGAGACACGAGGACAGCTTCCACTGATTTGTAAACATTATATTCTCCCGAAAACACGAACTAGATCAGTGGTCCCCAACCTTTTCCATGTAGGCCCCTCTAACTTATAGTAATGATAATACATTTTTTATAAAGCACATTACATTAACACTAAATCTTACTCCACTGGTACCCAAGAAAAGCCAGACCACATGATAACACACCTACTAACACAGGATTTCCCGGTGGTGATTCCATGAACCCAAGATCTCGCAGAAACTCATGATGAAAGTATGTAAGTATGAAAGTATTCACTCACCCATCCAAATAATTGAAATCAGGTGTTCCAATTACTTCCATGGCCACAGGTGTATAAAATCAAGCACCTAGGCATGCAGACTGTTTCTACAAACATTTGTGAAAGAATGGCTCGCTCTCAGGAGCTCAGTGAATTCCAGCGTGGTGCTGTGATAGGATGCCACCTGTGCAACAAGTCCAGTCGAGAAATTTCCTCGCTCCTAAATATTCCACAGTCAACTTTCAGTGGTATTATAACAACGTGGAAGTGATTGGGAATGACAGCAACTCAGCCACCAAGTGGTAGGCCACGTAAAATAACGGGCCGGGGTCAGCAGATACTGAGGCACATAGTGCGCAGAGGTCACCAACTTTCTGCAGAGTCAATGGCTACGGACCTCCAAACTTCATGTGGCCTTCAGATTAGCTCAAGAGCAGTGCGTAGAGAGCTTCATGGAATGGGTTTCCATGGCCGAGCAGCTGCATCCAAGCCATTCATCACCAAGTGCAATGCAAAGCGTGGGATGCAGTGGTGTAAAGCAAGCCGCCACTGGACTCTAGAGCAGTGGAGATGCGTTCTCTGGAATGATGAAACACACTTCTCCATCTGGCAATCTGATGGACGAGTCTGGGTTTGGCAGTTGCCAGGAGAACAGTACTTGTCTGACTGTATTGTGCCAAGTGTGGGGATGTTTTTCAGGAGCTGGGCTTGGCCCCTTAGTTCCAGTCAAAGGAACTATGAATGCTTCAGCATACCAAGAGATTTTGGACAATTCCATGCTCCCAACTTTGTGGGAACAGTTTTGGGATGGCCCCTTCCTGTTCCAACATGACTGTGCACCAGTGCACAAAGCAAGGTCCATAAAGACATGGATGAGAGAGTTTGGTGTGGATCAACTTGACTGGCCTGCACAGAATCCTGACTTCAACCCAACAGAACACCTTTGGGATGAATTAGAGTGGAGACTGAGAGCCAGGCCTTCTCATCCAACATCAGTGTGTGACCTCACAAATGCGCTTCTGGAAGAATGGTCAAAAATTCCCATTAACACACTCCTAAACCTTGTGGAAAGCCTTCCTAGAAGAGTTGAAGCTATTATAGCTGTAAAGGGTGGACTGACGTCATATTAAACCCTATGGATTAAGAATGGGATATCACTTAAGTTCATATGCAAGTCAAGGAAGGTGAGCGAATACTTTAGGCAATATAGTGTATCATAAAGGTAGTTGTGCTGATGCCACAATTTGACAAACTGGTCTTCTTTTTTAACGTTATAACTGGCATGAGGCACTGTTTTGTTCACCTCCACGTTTGTAAACTGTACAAGTTTATAAAATTTGTTGGTGATACTTCCAGCCTACTAGCTCTCAGTGACTAACCATAGCTTTCAGGTGGCATCAAACACACATGGAAACGTCTACTGGCAGGCAGGAGTGACTTCCTGCTGCTACATTATGGCCATATCCCAAGTCACCTGACCCGCCAGCTTAAAGACCATCCCAAAGGTCCTTTGCTGGTCTGAAGACTGAAAACGAAGATTTGAAGACAAATAAGCAGAGACACATAAGAGCAGGCTTCCCAGAACTGTTTTTACTGAAAGACACGCCCCCTTATTGGATATCACTCTCTTGATTGGATGCTGCAAGACTGTAGCTGTCTTTCCATTACCCTTAGAAATGCACAAAATCTAAACTAGCGCAATAAAAATAACCCAATAAAAAAGCTGGTGATGGAAAAACCTGGATTTTGAACATACATAAGGATTTTGCCTTTGAACTATCATCCTTTGCATTCGTCTTTTGTCCAAAATTGTCGAGGGAATTGCTGTAGATGTAATCATAACTGTACCAACATGCAACAGGTTTTGAGTGCCCAGCTTCCTTGCAGCAGAGTCTGGCAAGATGAGATTTTACAAGAATTGCAAAGCTCATGCCCAAAACCTCCTTTTATGAAAACACATTCAAATTGTACTTAGTCGAAATTTAAGTAATATCACTTTTTAGGGGGAAAAACTGTGATGGATACGCAGATGGTGACAGCTAGGATGTTGTCTGACAGTTTACAAAGGAAACAATACTCCAAAGCTGGTTATTCTGCTCTCACTGTGGAAGTGTCTAAAGTTGTATGACCAAAATACCAAACATGTCAGAAATCCACCAACCAGCTGGTCGAGCTGTGATCAGGCCGTTGTCGGCCGTCGTATCGCCCTGTACACAGCATGGCAAACGACACCGGAACGAAAAAAGTCAGCGCCACTTCCAAGTGAGTTTTGCAACTCAAACTTTGCAGCTGAATTGGATGAAATTCGCAGTGTATGCCTGGCTAATGACTCCAAAAAGAGCTAACTGGAGTCAGGAGTTAGCCCACCTGAAGTCCAATCAATAAAAATGATGTGATCCAGGTGTAGAGCTACTGTGACTTATAAAGACACTCAAACTTTTTCAGTTTGCTCTTCACAGAAAGCATCTGCTGATGTGAGCCATGAAAAGGGATCTTAGAAGACCTTCAATCAAGAATTGTTGAACTGCAGAAGACTAGAGGGGGTTGCAAAGATCTCAAAGACGTTAGGTATTCACCAGACCAAAGGTAGACCAACTGTCCACAAATGGAGACGATACAGTACCATAGCTACTCTCATTGGAAGTGGGTACCCCGCTAGGTTGACTCGAAGTTTTCACACCTAATGTCCGGGGGACTCGGACTGTTTTGGAATGGAAATTGCAACATTGCTGCACTTTCCTTTGGTTTGGTTCGCATTCACACTGCTCTTTGTCAAACGGACCAAACCGTCTGAACACCTACAACATCTGCCTGTTAGGGGCGCTGTTGTCACAAACAAACGGCGATCAAGCAGAAAAGAAGGCATAGAAGAAGACAAACCCAGGTATCCATCTCCTTCCGCTGGCCTTTTTTTCCATATAAACAATGAAAAAACATCTAATTTACGCTTTCTTGAGGTTTCTGCTCTTGCATTGAAGCATTAATAGCAGCCAGGGAGGCAGTGAGCTCTCCAGCATGTGGTTATTTACACAAGATGAATAATTCAGCACCAACTACGACGTGTTGCTATGGCTACACAGATGCCAAGCAAGGTACCATCATGTATTTGAGTGTATTAAATCACATATAAATCAGTATATCATCACGCATTATGTCACTTCCTGCCTTTGGTTTACAAGTTGATCCGCTTTGCTTTCACACCTCAAACAACATGCACCAGGGTTCGTTTGGAAGTGGACTGAGATCCCTTGTTTTCAAGCGGACCAGAGTCCTCTTGTTTGGTCTGCACCAGACCTTTCACACCACTCCAAACAAACTGGACTATCTGGGAAATGGACCAGAATTTGTGTGTGTGTGTGTGTGTGTGTGTGTGTGAATGCACTCAATTAAGTCTTAAAGGAATCATTTGAACAAGTCAGCATCTCTGTTCATGAGTCTACCATTCGCAAAAGACTGAACAGGCATGGTGTCCATGTAAGGACACTATTGAGAAGACATCACTGCGTGCTTGAAGTTTGCCAAGAAGCACCTCGACACTCCACAACACTACTGAGAAAATGTTTTTTTTAGGGGGACTGTTGAAACTAAGGCTGAATTGTCTGGGAAAAATATGCAGCATTATGTAATAAATTTTATGAGGGTACCACATACCAGCATGAGAACATTGTCCCAACAGTGAAGTATGGGGGAGGGAGCATCATGTTTGGGTCTGCTTTGCTGCCTCAGGTCCTGGGCCACTCGCCATCATGGAGGCGAAAATGAATTCCCAAGTATATCAAGGGATCCTACAGGATAATGTCAGGGTGGATGTCCACCAGCTGAAGCTCAGAAGAAGTTGGGTGATGCATCAGGACAATGAATCTAAACATCGACATAAATCTACTACAGCATCGCTTCTAAAAGAAAATCCACCTTCTGGAGTGGCCCAGTCAGAGCCAAGACCTGATTCCAATAGACATGCTGTAGACAGACCTTAAGAGAGCCATTCTCACTAGACAGCCTGAATCTGAATCTCAATTTAAAACCAAACATTAGTACCGCTTTTTTATCTCAGTGAATGTGAAGAAAGTCTTTGGAGGTCTACACACAAAGACCAGCCAGCTTTGACCAAACGTCAGAGATTAAATGTCAAATAGACACAGAGTGAAGCGAGCCGATTTCAACACGAGCAAAAAGCCTGAAAAGAAAATTACAATGCTGTAAAGAAAGCGTCACATGTGCAGAACGGGAGCTTTTGTTACATGAATGTGTACATTATTATTTTTATCCACATTATTCTTATCCATAAGAACCCAAAGAGCAGCAGTAATGACAATAAAAGCCATGTGATTCAGTGAAAGAACAGCTGCTTCCACATTTCCTCTTTAATAACACAGACTGGACTGAAATAGAAAGTAAGTCTGGGAACACTCTGTGTCCACGGCCCACAAGCTTCCACCACACATACAGTAATTGTTTCCTTGTCATCCCAAAATATCTACTAGTATACAGACAAGAACATGACAAACAGATTTCTTATGCTGCATCTGACAAACAATCTCTGATCCTCCTCAGCTCAAACCGCCATTGTTCTGTTATCTGTTTCTATTCCCTAAAGACTTTTATCCCTCTCTCTCTCTTCCCGTCCCTTTTGAAGTTCAGAAGAATCATCATGATTTGTCGTTTTCCTTTTCTTTGTTCACATGGAAATGCTAAGGAGATGATTGCTGCAGGATTGTTGTGAAAGCATGAACAAAGCCAGCGGTGAAAGAGAGCATCCTGAGGGCCTGAGACTCCAGCAGAGAGGACGCTCATCTTCTAATACGCCCTGACCTCAGTGGTCAGATAACCGCTAGTCTGACTCCAGAAAACCTGCAAATCATTTGAAGATTAGTTATCTAGCCAATAAAGTGTCAGGAGTTATGACATACAAAAGTATTTGACACCATTGTTTTATACAGCGTTAACCTGAATATAAAGTTGCTTGAACACTGTGAATTTCTCTATATCTGTTATACTCAACATGTGGCTCTTCTGTGATTTTCTGTGGCTCTTTGATGTCTTAATTTAAATATTATTCCCCCAGAAAACCTTAATAAAGAAAAACTTTTTTGCCCTTTTTCACCATTTTTTGCCACTTTTCATCCATTTAAGCTCCCTTTTGCCATTAAATACAACTTTTTTTCCCTACGTTTTTCCTATTTTGACACATTCTTTGCAACTTTTACCCGTTTTTTACCATTCATGGAATTTTTGCCCTTTTTCACAGTTTTTTTCCTCTCCATTTTCGCCCACTTAATTTACCTTTTGTCATTAAATACCACTTGTTTGCCCAATTTAGCCACTTCTATTTGCCACTTTTATCCCATATTTGCCCTTTTTCACCATTTTTCACACTTTTCACTCATTTAAGCTACCTTTTGCTATTAAATACCACTTGTTTCCTATTTTTTTTCCCATTTTTACCACTCTTGACTGCTTTTTGGCCATTTTAGTCACTTTTCACTCTTTTTTTGCCACATCTATGCCTCTTTTGGACCATTTTTTGCCACCTGTAACTCATTTTTTGCTATTTTCTCACCCCATTTTTGCTACTTTCTAACCCTTTTCCCAACTTTTCCTCCCCATTTTCACCAATTTTAACCCATTTTTGTTGCTTTTTGACCATTTTTTGCCACCTGTAACTTATTTTTATTGCTACTCTAAGCTGTTTTCGCCACTTTTCACCACTCAGATTGTGGCTCTTGCAAAGGTTTTTTTTCAACATATTTGGCTCTTTGCTTGAGAAGGGTTGAATAACACTGATATATATGGTCTAAAGTAAGTCTTTGGAGACTGTTCTGGAAGTAAAACGATTCAGGGTGGTTTTGGTGTTATGGACGCCCCAGAGAAAGAGTGATATGAGGCCCTTCTGCATTGTGAATAAATCAGCAATGGAAAAATGTTTTTAAAGCATTTATTTTTAATTATCAAAGAACTACAGAACTACAGGACTCAAATGTTAATAATAGATATTCATATGCACACATACACAGAAGTACACACTCAACCTCTTAGTGCAGTACGACATGCTTCTACATGGTATAATGGCATACAATACCGAAATAAAAAATGATTAAAAGGGTAAAATTTGTTTTGTACACACAACTCTTGCCACAGTAACAAATTAGAACGCTAGAAGCAACAGCAATGCACATGTAAACACACAATGTGTACAGAGCAGCACATACCAATAAAGGCCCCAGTATTGCATATTCCCCTATTGCACAATATCTGCAGTATAACTGTAATATAATGACAATGAACCACAATTAACTAAATACAATCACTAATACTGTTTGTTAAATTTTTATTTATTCTTTTTCTTGTTACATTAATAGACTATGGAAAGGTAAAGCAGTGTAAGAGTGGTGACAACTGACAGAAAAATATTTGATTTTTAATTTTTTTTTTTTTTTTAGTTTTTTTTTTTTTTTTTTAGTTTTTAAAGGAAACGAATTTTCTGTTTTCCTATGGTCTGTATGGTTTGTACCCCTCTGGATTAGCTCTTTGATTTTTTTTAATTATTTTTTTTAATTCAGTGTTTTTTACATTTTCAGTTTTGGCCTTATTTATTTCAAAGAATGAATGAATTTTCACCCGTTATTACTATTAATATTATATTATCATTAGCAGTAGTAGTAGAAGAAGAAGCAGTATCTAGTTTTATATTTTTGCTTTTATTATGTAAATATACTAGTATTTACGTGGTGCCTACAAATCTCTTAAAAAAAAAAAGCATCCTGTGCATCAACTACATCTCCCAAGTGCCATTGCGTCAAATACGTTCTGTTGATTGGCTACAGCTCAGCTAAGCTTCATCGTCCAGTTCTCTGATTGGTCATCTTCTCCTGACCATCAAAGGAACAGAACCTAAACCAATCATGCTGCGAGTTTAGCTCGTGGGGGCGGGGCTTATCTGCTTCCTCTCACATCAGGTTTGTTTCCTGGTTCGTTGCTAACAACCTGCTGCCCGTAACTTCATCTGTCCGCCGTCCCCGCACATATCGACGGCTTCCAGCGGTGGTGTTTCGGGGCTGAGTGCGGGGATGATACGGCCGTGTGGACGCTGCTGAGGGCGGCATGCTGCCTCGGCTCTCTCCGCAGGCTGCTGTCTGACGCTGGGGGGGGAGCGGTGTGGCCTCCAGCCGCGGCTAAGATTTAACTTCATTTCTCAGCGTCGCCTTCCTCTGAAATCATGTTTATTTATTAAAGATGGCGGCGAAGGGGACACTGTAAACTAAATGACTGTCAGAAACATCGCCTCCATTTGTAATATGGTGAGTATGAAGCTTGGTGTGTATGTTGCTATCGATTTGCCTGCAGCCTGTGTCTGAGCTCTGTGTAGTGATGGTCATGGGTGAGTCGCCTCCCCCCTGCAGCTTCACTCACTATGCAAAGAGGGGAGGCTCTTCATCATAAGGATGCCCTGTGAATTTACGTTTGGGTGCTAAAGCAGGCCTACATCAGGGCTGGGCCACATGGACCAAAAATCATTTCTCACTGTCTTTAAGCAAAGTCCCAGAAGATGTTTAACCATGGTACTCTACCACAGTAGTACTATGGTACAAGTGCCAGGGTACGAGTACAGGGTATTCTATAGGGAGCACTGATTGTGAAAGTTAAGGCCTATAATAATTTTTGACACAACAATTTAACTCATTGCAAATTATGTTTTCTCATCATTTCTTTGGGTGTAACACGTCCACTTTACCAACATTTCCTCTCTTGTTTGACCATGAAAACAGATCAGAGTTTGCTCAAAAGGTGACTTCCTCTTCCCAGTAAAAATCTACCATTTCATTCTTCTGTTAGGTGTGCCAGATGTAGAATTAATGTGATTTTTCTTAGTAGATAAACATCAGCTTCTAATATCTGTTTATGCCACATTATTTACCAATGGCTAGTATTTATCGACTATGCTGTTATCGGCCAATACTGAAGTTAAACCGATGCTTCAGTGCAAACCAAGTACAGGTCTTTGTAGAAGATGCCACATCAGAGTGGAGAACTCCTTATGGGGGCAGGCTGTAATGATATATAATATCTGGATGGAGAAGTGCTTTGAAATGCCAAAGTTTTGTTGAGTTTACGACTGTACCAGTTGTTTTTAAATCGTTCAAATCGGCGTCAGGAAGGGATGAAAGGCCTCAGTTTAAAGCCTGGAAGAGCAGAGTCAGACAGCGCTCCTGTATGGTCTGTTTCACCAAAGAGGTCCAGTTTGACTCAGTGAAGTTTGGCACTGTTTTCCACAGTTTTAAATCCTGATCTAGCCTGTGTTTCCACAGTTATATATCAGTCCAGCCTAGCTTGTAGTGATAGAAATAATGTCTCTGGATCATTTGGCTCAGCTCAGTAACTGCTGGTCAGTTGCCTCTGTACATGGCTCCTCTTTTGGTACCAGTTTGGCTTTTTAAATGTGGGTTAAGGTAACTTTCACACGGTCCGGGTTCTGGGTGCACTTGCACCAAAGTCCAGTTGGTTTTGGCCGGGGCCCACTTGGGGAGGTGGTCTCGGGTACAATTCAAGTGGACTCTGGCACGGTTCAGATGAGATGTGAATGCAACAACATCTGGATATGGGACAGAGAGTCCTATCAGCTATATGGTGTCATCGTAACCTAAACTTTCTCTCCATGGTGTGGCAGTTTGGTCACATTTTACTTCAATGAAAGATGGAAATCATCAGAATCCAGTCAAAAAATTATCTATTATAACTCACCTTACGGATTAACACAAGTTTGGACTCAGTGATATGAGAGCTCAGCGTAAGCCCATTTAATCCTCTAAACTGCAGGTAGATGTAGAAACGAAGAGTGACATTGCTGTCATCTTAAAAAATAATTTAAAATCATCTGTGGAGGCAGGATAGACTTTTTTGCGGGGTTAAAACATAAACAATCTTCACTCAGGTCATAACCTGAGTGGTTGCCATGGTAGCTGGTTCTTCTTTCTCCTCCTTGGTGGGTTTGTAAACCAGTTGTGTGCATACTGCCACCTGCTAATAACAATGGCACCGGTAGCAATAAAATCTTATCAATTCCCATCCCAAGGACTTATGTGTGTAGAAACGCTTTTATGATAACTGAACTTTCCCCTGCCTCATTCATTCCCAACAGCTGTTCTTCACTTCCTGCCTCCCATCAGTCATTCATATGTCATCAGGATCACATGACTTCAAACAGCCTATTTTTGACATCTCATAGAGCATCAACCTTGTCATAAATACCCGGAGACCTGTACCATAATGAACACCATGGTAGTACTAAGGTTGAAGCACTAAAGTTCTGCCAGTATATCATGCATGTACAATAATGTCCAATAATCCATGATACATTTTCATAAAAACATTTCTACCTCACACTTCAAAATAAAAAAGGCAATTGTATGTTAACATAAACATACGGATAAACACATTTATTTTTGGTTGGGACAACATACCTTGTTAATTATTCAGTCAAAATACCAAAAGAATATACTAGGGCTGAACAATTTTTAAAAATAATCTACTTATGACTTTTTCCCCCAAAATTTTGCAATTGCGATTTCACATGCCATTAATCTTGAGTTCATCTTATGTATTTGTCAACAATTAAAGCAATAAATAATTCCATAAATAAGACCATGTGTATTGAAAACAGTGAAATTATTTGCAAAGCAATTAATTCATAGTAGCATGAATCTGAATATGAGGGTGCAACAAGCTTTAACCTATAAAGGAGGTGGCTGGGGTGGAGGAGGTGAGGCTGGGGTGTGACTTTTGTGAAGTAATGCCAGCCTTCATCAGTTTTAGATAGAATGAGCTAAATATTTTTGCTTGTATTGCAAATGTGATGTCATTTGCTTTGTTTAAGGTTAACATTTTTATGTCACTCATTTTGATTAAGAGAAAACATGCATAAAACACAAAAAGGAGGATTTTTGTAAACCATTATAAAAATGGACACTTGAATGTTTGCATAATGTGCATAAAATCTTTAACCTCGCAAATGCCCATTTCCTTGTTTCTCACTGGTGAATCCATCTTGCAAAGTTCCCGTCTAAACCGTTTGGGCCCGGTTAGAAAGTGACTGGACCAATCAGCGATGAGGGGCAGTACTTTCAGGCCCGGCAGAGTCGTGATGTAAGCAAGCAGCAACAAGAGGCTGGTGCCGTTATGGCGGCAGACATAGTGTGGATGCTGCTAAAGCGCCAGTTTTATCAGAACTTGCCGACATTTCTTCGTTAAAAGAAGAACAAAGAACAGCAGTGAGTTGTTTTTTTTTTTTTTCAAAAACGACAAAAGTCATGTACTGACATGTCTACAGTCGCCATGGTTTGCATTATTCGTCGGTACCTGTGCACGTGCACCTCAGTTTGCGGCTATGTCACGTGTTTTGTTGCTCTGATTGGCCTGTAGAGATGTGACAGACAGAACTTTCATCCAATCACACAGTTTTTTTCAAATCCTCTGCCCTTTCCCAAATGCTGTGTATTGAAGGTTTACCAGATGGATGTGTGAAACAAATCCGTCTGGCATGTCAGGTTATGAAATCTTTGCTGCTGCAAAAAATAGATTTATTAAACTGGTATTTTAACACATTCTAAGTTAAAGAAATATTGCAACTTCTGCAGCTGAAAATTGCAGCAAGCCATATTGCAACTCAATCTAATTTGTGATTATTTGCCCAGCCCTAGAATATACTACTATGTGATTCTAGTATCAAACCATTTTGAAACCTGTTTGATAATACAACAACAAAGTTAGAAGTTATAAACAACCAGAACTGGTCTTTTTTGTTACCTCATACAAAAACATTGGCAACCTGTCTGTATAATGAGGTGTGTGCAATGCCAGCATCTAATTTGTTTTTTCAAATCAGCATCATCAGAAACAATAACAGGGCCAACAGCGTTGCTTCATCTAATATCTCATTTGAAACTATAGTAGTATACTCTAAAACTTGATGCATTGCCTGACCCAGAACTCTAATATTTATAGATGTGTTGAACTTAGAGCTTCCTATCAGCACTGACTTTATGTGCTGCAGCCAGAGACTCCATACATTATCCACGTTGTTGAGCTGTCACTGATGATTGACAGGTGACTGAAGCGGCGCGCTGCCGGTGACAGCTTGTTGTGATTGTATAATCTGCTGCTGCTGCTGCAGAGAGCTGCTAAAGGCTCACAGACTCTGGCTTCTCCTGTATGCAGACTGGATTTCATGTGTAACAGCCTGCAGTGTCTGCCACCTCTGGGTGCTTATGGCTGCATTATTGACACTCCGGGTGATTAAACTGAACGCTCTAACACACTTAGAACAAGTTACAAGCATGTTGTGAGTTCTTCAGAGGGACACACATACAGTGCTTAACACATTTATTAGACCACCTGTCGTATTTGTCTCAGAGACCATCCAGCATCGTGAAGTGCTTTAATGCGGACTCTTTCATTTTCAGTGAGCTCTACACATTTTACCATTTTGAACAGGAATGAGGAATTTCAAACTGAATTCACCCAAATTTGAGCCGGCTCACTGGGCTTCTCTGAGAAGTCAGAAAATAATCAAGCATAACATTCAACCACTAAAACTCATTTTTCTGTTCAGAAATGCAAGTAAATAACTATAATTTGACATATTAATCAAGAAATATTAATGTGCTTTACTATTTTTTCAGTTTTTTGTAAATTTGAAAATTCATGGATAACAATAATAATTAGCTATATTTTAGCATTAGAAATATATTTGGGTTAAAGAGCTTCTACATATTGGTGTATTAACCATTGCAGAAACATAAGAAATGATTTTGGTAATTACCAATGCTGTTAATTCAGGGCAGCTGTGGCATAAACCTTACTTTGGCTAGGGTTAGGGTGGTCTAATAAATTTGTTAAGCGCTGTACATTCTAAGAATAATAGTTCTGATTGGTTATTGAGATGTCTGTATTTTTCAAAATAATCAGGATTATCATTTAGGTTAAAATGTTGCAGCCCTTGTTTGAATAGAAGAACCTAATATTATGTGGTCTGTTGTTTTTGATTTTCTTTAAATGGAAAGTCAGCTACTGCACATTACCTAATCTGCACAAGTTTGTCAGAAATGTGTCAGCACTCTCCTCAGCTGGAACACGGTGGATTGCTCCCGCCAGGTCAGGGGTGAATCTTTGCCCCGGTGAAGGAGTTCAAGTTTATGGTCTTGTTCATCAGTGAGGGTAGAATGGAACGTGAGATTGACAGGGGGGGTTGGTGCATGATCAGCTACTTTGCAAGCACTGGGCCTTACTGTTGTGGTGAAGAGGGAGCTGAGCCTGAAGGCAAAGCTTTCAAAGTACCAGTCAATATGTTCTAACCCTCACCCATGGTCATGAACTCTGGGTAATGACCGAAAGAATGACATCACGGGGTGAAGAGGTCAAAGTGAGATTCCTCAGGAGGGTGTCTGTCAGCCCTAGAAATGGGGTGAGGAGCTCTGACAGCCGGAGGGATCTCGAAGTAGAGCTGCTGCTCTTTCACATCAGAGCCAGTTGAGGTGATTCGGGCATCTGATCAGTATGTGCCGTCTCTCTGTGGAGGTCTTCCAGATACGTCCAAGTGGGAGGAGACCCTAGGGCAGACCCAGAACTCACTGGAGAGATTATACATCCCATCTGGTTTTTGGAGCATCTTGGAGTCCCACAGGAGGAACTGGAAAACATTTCTGGGGAGAGAGATGTCTGGGTTGACCTACTTTTCCTGCTGCAACTGCAACCTGACCTCAGAGAAGATGGATGGATGGATGAATGAATGCATCGATAGGTGGATGGATGGATGGATAGATGGATGTATGGGGGGATGCGTTGATAGGTAGATGATGCTTGGATGGATTCATGGATGGATGGGTGATTGCATTGATGAATGCATTGATGGATGGATGCATGGAATGATGGATGATGAATAAATAGATAGATGGGTGCGTAGATGGATGGATGCATGGATGGATAGGTGGAGAAACATTGACAGTGTATTTCTGTAGTTGCTAGAAATATGGGAGTTTGCCTCCAATTTTTGAAGGAGTCGTTCTCTTTTGCTTCTCTTTCACAAAAAATCTGCAGTATTGACAGCTTTTTAATGCCACTGATCATTAGTGAAAAAGATTATTTAGTTTTACAACATCTGCTGCAAGAAATCAGTTTTAAAGTGTTGACATTTTTGACCACCTTAGAGCATTTTATGTTATTTCAGACATTTTTTGATAATGCTGAGCAGCTGATATCAGTTTCTTTAAGTCCACTAAGAAGCTTTCATGAACAGCTTTTTTCCACCATTAGCAAAAAATGTGTTTAGATATTGTCTCAACAAAACTTAAAATACATTTAAAAAGTATGAAAAACATGCCAGCCAGTATTTGCATTAGATAAAGTCTTGAGAAAGTTATCAATAAAGAAAATATTTGGATGCATTAATGCATTAAAAGAATGACCAGACTCATGTTTATCACTACAGAGTAGTTTTTATTAAACTAAACTTTCTGTGGAACATTTTGCTCACTTTACTGAAAATGTTTCTGCAGTCATATAATCAGATTTATACTTGTTGAGATGAATGCATCATTACACTCCATGATCTCTAAGTGCTCAAACACAAAGTTTGTGCTTTCACATAGATGACACTCAGAGAAAAATCTGCATTACCTTGACACAGTTTTTGAGTATAATGGTAAAAGATATGTCTCCACAAGATGTTTTTCAGGCGACTCAAGGATGTTTATCTACACACTCCTCAACAACATAGTCATTCTTATTACCATGTTAGATATGTCGGTCAAGGATCTTTTATAGAGCTATTATGTAACAGAAACTTTTTCTTTCACCTTTGTTTAATCCACAGAAAGGCTTAATGTTAAAACATTCAATGAACAATAGAGCCAGGACTCTTACTTAGTCCCCTGCACTCAGTAGAGATGTCATAACATAAGTTTCATAAACTTTATCACAATAGAAAACATAATATATGACACCAAAGAAACAAAATCTCAATAGCAAGGCACCTGATGTTGTTACTTTCTTGTTTTTATTTACCAGAAATAGTAATCCCTCCATTTGGTCCATATGAAAACACTGGTAATGTTTGAAACATTGCCCTTTAACCAGAGGTCATAAATCACACAAAGACCTTCAGAGTCTGCTCTGACTGAGGGAAATGTCGCTCAAAGTCAAAGCCTTCCTCAAACTAAATGATCATTGGTGATTGCTGAACAAAGCGGTGGTTTAAATGGAAAAGCTTTGAGCTCTGACAGGAGAAAAGACCCTGACGGAGATAAGTGGTCCGTCTCGGCAATCAGGCACAAAATAGTCCAGACCTTTGACATGAGCTGAACTGCTGAGACCATATCGTTTTACTGCTTTGACTGGACATTTGTTATTCTGGCTGAAAAAGACACAGAGTCATCTTCAACTTTCTGCTGGTAACTGATACTTGAAATTTGGCTATGAGGATAATTCAGTCGATTAAAGTGTTAGAGAGAGAGGCCTGTCATTTGGTTTATCTGTAATCTTCAGTTTAGAAAGTAATTAAAGCTCGGGGCCCATTTATACATCTGTGAGGTTTAGATGATGGCAGAAGGTGTTTGTACCAGGAGTTTGCTCATAAAAAGACAGTAGATTCAGTCTAGCTCAGGGATGTCAAACTTAATCACAGCAGGGGAATTCTGAATTTGTGTCCAACCTGAGGGCCGAGCAGGGTTCACATTTGACCTTAAACTATCACCCTCATTTTCACCAGTAATGAATTATGGAGAGAAAAAGCCCTAGCACTGATGATAAATGGTTTTGAGGTTGAAAAAAGTCAAAATGATGAGTTTAAAGACTCAAAATCTGAGATAAAAATTCAAACTTAATGGCTCAAAAGGTGCAAACATGGTATTCAAAGAAAGTAATGTTTTTAAAAGGCAAATAAATGAGATAAAATTCAAAATCATTGGTTTAAAATATCAAAGTGTGAGAAAAAAAATAAATTTTGAGTTATATAGCTTAATATTATAGGGATTTCAAAATCACACCATATCAGACTGAATCAGTCTTATTTAAAGCATTCTGTGTTTTTATGGAACATTAGTGAATCCTGGGAATTAGGGCTGCAACGATTAGTCACCATAATCGTTTGTGTCGACTATAAAAATTAGTCGACACACTGTATTATTGTTTTTGATATTGGTAAAATCAAATACCGGCCGGTAAAAACTCATATGTACTTGCAATTCACTACTCAAAGAAGAGAGCCAGCCTCACACCAGAACA
Organism: Cheilinus undulatus; assembly: GCF_018320785.1. Classification (NCBI taxonomy): domain Eukaryota; kingdom Metazoa; phylum Chordata; class Actinopteri; order Labriformes; family Labridae; genus Cheilinus; species Cheilinus undulatus. The sequence goes on along the minus strand of NC_054871.1, from coordinate 48,288,578 downwards.
TGTTAACATGCTCACGTTCCTACACTGCAGTTTAAAGAAATTATAATCTATTGTTCAGTCACTTGGGCTGGAAGTTTGATTTGTTGACATTAAGCTTTATTTGTACTTTTGGACTTTGGGTGGGCTATTTGCTTTATCTATTTTTATGGACATACCAGTCACTTTAAAGAAAGCCTTGAAGGTGAACTGCTACTATTAAAATTGCTACTATTTACTTAAAATGGGGATCCAAAATAGTGTGCCAAATAACTGTGATTAATCAACTAATCAGAAAATGTATTGATGGATTAGTCGACATAAAAAATAATCATTAGTTGCAGCCCTACTGCAAATCAAAATTTGAATGGAATTGTGTTGAAAAAGACAGTTTGACACCCCTGATGAAAGCAGTCTGCAGCAGCACAAGCAGAAAGCAGGAAGGGCTGCAAATACTCAGAATAAAAGTTTTTCTGCTACAATGACAGAACAGCTCAGATTGTTACTTAAAAGAAAGTTTTCACCAATGACAGATACTCTCAAAAATGTGTGCTATTTTTTAACTAAAAGCTGTTATTTTCTTTCATTCTACATGAACAAAACAAGGCCATATCTGGTCTACCTTGGCCTAGATCAAACTGTTTGCTTGTGTCAATTTATATCCTTGCTGTGTGAGCAGTTTGTTTGGAAACAGCAAGGAATTCATGAGGCACAAACCAACACAATCAGTTAGTGATTGAATCTTCAGCTGAATAGGATTTTTGTGTTTTATGGCTGCAAAATTTCAGCTTTTGTCCATGGAGTTTAAGGATATGAAAGGTCAGTCTTTAAAGGTCTAAAAGTGGTGGAAGTAATTTGTCGCAGCCATACTAGTGAGTGTCATCATGGCTGCACAGCTGAATCTGTCCGTGAAAGAAACGTCAAAAATGTGACCCGTTGGCAGCTGATTTTAAACCTTTCTGGCATTTATCATGACCAGCAAGTTCTTTCAGATAGCTTTGATTCTTCCTGTTAAACAATCTTTATTTATAAGCAGTAGGGCTGGAAAATTAATACAAAATTAGTTTAAATTGCAAGATGGCCTGCTGCAATTTACAAATTGCAAAAGTTGCAGTTTTTATTTCACTTGAAATGTGTCAATATACCATTTTTTTTCAGCAGACATTTTATTCACATTATGCAAACATTCAAGTTTTTTTGTAGAAAACTTCCTGTTTACTACTGTATCTTTTTTATTATTCAAAAGAATTATTCCCTTCAGTATAACAATTGATATCAAATTTGCAATATGAGCCAAAATAATTGCAATAGATACTTGCTTTAAATCAAGTTGCCCCAGCATATTTTATCTAATATTGTGTAGGTTATAATATAGAATGATTTATTACTTGTATTTACAGAGAAAAATATATTATGAGGAACCTAAAAATAATGGCAATTAGATTATTCTTTGTGAATCTTTCAGCCCTAATAAACAGTGAATATACAGCCATTAGTTATGCTCACATGGACACAAATAATATGAATTAAAGTGTAATATAAATATTTTGACCATTTAAACTCTTGATTTTGTATTTTATCCCATATCTTGACCTTTAAACCCATGGTTTTGCCTTTTAAAAACCTTATTTTTACTTTTAATTTTGTATTTTTTGACCTTTAGGACTTAAAAAGTTGCCTTTTATCTCAGATTTTGAGCCATTAATTCATTTATTTATTTATTTATTCAGTATTTATTTAACATGGACACACAGTAACACTGATGCTGTGATATTTAATCATTTTGACTTTTTTTTTTAATAGTTTTAAAAATCATTTACCACCTTATAATTAATTACCTGTGAAAATACGGTTGACAGTTTTCAGTCAGATCTAGACCCTGTTATGCCCTCAAGTTAGACCTAAATTCAGATTTTGGCCCCTGCTGTGATTGAGTTTGACACCCCTGATCTATGCCTATCAGTTTATGAGACCCAAGCCATGTAATCAGCTCTTAAGATTTTGGAATTATGCACCAAAGTTTCAGGGGAGTATTGATGCTCAGTTGAGAGCAGATTTACTGTAATAATTTGCTTACTTCTCCAAAGATGATGCTAATCAAATGTGGCTTTCTTTAGCCTTCAGCATGCACTGATTTGATTTCCTGTTGTCACGTCTCACATCATGTCTTTCGTCTCTCAGGGCACCAATGCCTCGGCTCTGGAGAAAGACATCGGCCCGGAGCAATTCCCAATCAATGAACACTACTTTGGATTGGTCAACGTGAGTATCTGTTTGTCCTCTCCCTCACTCACTCTCTCAGGTCATTACCATAAAAACACCAGAGTCAGCTTTCAAAACAAACCGCTGCAGGACTCGATGATTCATGTCCTCTTCTGGAAAGTGAAGGTGACATTGATGTTTTTGATTAAACTGACCATAACAGGGATGTTCTGTCTCCTAACATGACATCTACATAAACATCTGTGTTGCTTAACATCCACTCTACACCCTTAGTGGATGAAAATAAGTTTAACATCTGTATTTTCCCAGCTGCTGCTCTCCCTGGTCATTTAAAATTCTCTTTTTGTTCTCTTCTGTGTGCCTCTTTCATTTTTTTTGTTTAGTTTGGAAACACATGTTACTGCAACTCGGTGCTCCAGGCGCTCTACTTCTGCCGGCCTTTCCGGGAGAACGTTCTGGCGTATAAAGCCCAGCAGAAGAAGAAGGAGAACCTGCTCACATGTCTGGCCGACCTCTTCCACTCCATCGCCACACAGAAGAAGAAAGTGGGCGTCATCCCGCCCAAGAAGTTCATCTCAAGACTACGGAAGGAGAACGGTGAGACACCATACATCCTTTTTACTGATAAAAGCTTAGTGCATTCTTCTGGTGTCAAGATTTTAGGACTAGAAACCATCATGACTGATGAGCAAGATTTTAAGCCAACTCAGCAACCATTGTCAGTGGCCTCTGCACTTTTTGCCTTAGCATTACCCATCAACTACAATGTAGTGCTCAAGAAACAAAGAAACCATAAAGGGCTGCTTGTGATCTGCTGATCCTACCTGTTCTTTCTCTCAGAAATGTCCTGGACCATCCATCTTCGTGGTTTTTGTAGGTTTCAACATATGTTGTCAACTTAATTGTGAAAAAACACTACAAGTCCAAGATATAACTCAAGAGTGCATCTTTCTTGCTGCCAACTGCTCTGGTTGCCCATGTGTAATGTTAACTGCATCGTAGGCAATACGTATTTCAGAACTACCATGACAGCATTTGCAGCCATATAAATTATGTGAAGTCAATATCAGTGAGGTTTTTTTGCAAGGAGTAGGTAACTTTATGTTGCCTTCATGATTTTTGAGCACAGTCCAGTTTATTGTTGATAATATTTAAATAGCAGCGATTGTATTACTTGAAACCGTGGTCCTAAAAAAGTATTAATTCATCAAAAAATGCGGTTGGCATGTAGGTGATTCAGTCCCCATGTCCTGATATTTTACATGTTGTTTCACTTGTTTTGCCTACTTGAACATGTGACTACAGAAGAGCTGTCATTATTACTTTAAAGTCACGCACGTGCATTTCCTGTCATTCTAAACTAAATAGCGTATCATGAAAAGCACACTTAACAATAATAGACTTCTCTGTTGTGTTTTTGCTCTTTAAAAAAGTCAGGGTTGCACACAAACATTCAGGAACAATCAGAAGCTGCAGAGTTGTGTGTCTGTGTTGTGTGTCTGCAGCAGCTCTAATACAGTCTGAATATTTTCAGTGAAGGGCAGGTGCATGTTGGTGGTAAGGTCATTCAGAGAGGACAGTGTACAGAGAGGCTGACTGTTCTCTGCTGTCCATATTGAGGAAGCTCTTTATGTGAATGAACAATGAGATCTCTGTTTAGTCCACGTTTGGTCAGCTGCCTCCTCTCATGACTCCCCCCTCCTCACCCACAGCTCCTCCACTCTCCACAGCTCACCTTTCACAGACAGACCTGCTCTGGGTAGAAACTTCTCCTCCTGGAACAGCAAGGGTTTGAATAATCTCAGTAATGATGCTCTGTGAGCCAGCAGTCAGCACTGTTATTAATAACCCCCGAAGCCTGATAAGTCAAATAAAACCAGGAGCAGGACTATTGAAGGAGGAAGTAGTAATGCTAAAATAAAGCTAACTGCTGATACAGTTGTTAAGGTTTTTATCACCACTTCTTTTAGTGTAACACAATGCCAGTATATTTTGTTAAAACAGATCAGAGTGATCCAACAAATCTCTTGATTCAGCAGTAAGATATCCCAGATTCAAGCAATAAATTGATTGAACAAAACATACTAATTTTGTCCTCTAAAACCTGTTTATGCCACACAGTCTGCTAGTGAGTGACGTTTGTCAGCAGGGCAGTTATCGACCCATGCTGGCATTAAAACGAATGCAACCCTAGTTTTCATCATTCCAGGCCTTTTATACTTCAACGTTATATTAAAAAAAAAAAATATTTACACAATACATGTCCCAGGCAAGGCAACAGAGGTGCATTTCCTAAACAGCCGAAATTGGAAAAAACATTTTTTTCAGTGGTCAAGAATTGCGATTAAACCTCTGCACACTGACTAAACAAAAACTAAAGAAAACCAATGGCAACATTTTAGGACTCAAGCTTTACTGAAGTTTTGTGCATTTTAGACTGACAACTTCTGATCCCATTTGTGCCCCCAGAGTCCGGGGGCATGGCCTGATAATGAGACTTGTTACTATATCAGTTATAGTCCAAATAACCCTCAGGCCTGTCTAGTTTTTATACAGTTATATTGTGCCATGAAATCAAGTCAGAGCCTCCCCAGTCTCCACTCTTAAAGCAATAGATAATATATACCGTATTTCAGGGGTCACCAATCTGTAGATCTTGGACTACTAGTAGATCTTCTGGCCATTTCCAGGAGATCTTAAACACTGGATTCAGTAGTTTTAGAACCTCAGTTCTAAAAAAGTTGGAGCACTGTGTAAAATATAAATAACATCAGAAGTCGATGATTTTCAAATCTCATAAATCCATATGTTATTCACAGTAGAACATAAAGAATAGGGTTGTTCTGATTCCAGTACCAGTATTGGAAATACATCCGATACTGCTTAAAATGCAGGCATTGGTATCTGCAAGTATACAAAATCATAAACCGATCCAATACCGTTTGGTTTAACTTCATATTATATATATTTGTTTTACCATGCCAAATGTTTGCATTAAAAAGAGGAAATATTCATCAAAGGACCCACTGCAGCAGCAAAGAATGGAGACTTTCAGCTTTAGCTGAGTGAAACAGTCTTTGATTTTAGTTATTTGTTGGATATTTCTTACTTCCTTCAGAGGTTAGCGAGAGTACAGCTGCTGTAAACATCAGTTTCTGTGATTTGATTAAATCCTGAGCTACACAGACGAGGAGGGCAGGAACAGAGAGCTGATAATATCAAATTATTTCTCTTTAAAATGTGAACTTAACAGAAATTTAATTCACACAAATACAGATTTTGTTTATTTTGGCTAACAAGCATAAGATAACAACTGCAGCATCAATTACGGAATAAAAGTAAACACTAAAACAGGCAATAGAGGCTTACACAGTTTTCTGGTGGAGATTAGTTTAAGTAAAATCAGAGATGGTCATGTGACCTGCTGTAGTTGCAGACATTTTTTAGGTGAAACATGTACACACAGTAAATGCTGCATGAAAATGCTGACTATGAAGCAGATATCCCTCTACGGGTATGATAAAGAAAATCTTAAAGCTTGAATGTCAGACTGAAGCATGAGCTTGTAAATCTGGAGTTTTGGGTGTGTCATGAACGATTCAGTGGCACAGCGAATGCTGGGATTAGACCACCACTGTTAAAGAGCAGGGTGCAGAGGCAGGTATAAAATATATTCCTCTGCACACACATGAGTGTGTGTTCTGTTGTGTCATAAGTGATTCAGGCAAACATAGTGAGCTGACGTTCATTCTCTGTACTTACAGAATTGTCTCATACTGAAACTTCTAGAAACTGGGCGGTTTACCAACCAGAATATTCCCCTGCACCCTGCTCAGTTTGCATCCATGGTTACCACAGAATATCTGCTTAGTTTTACTGAGTGACTCTTATGTGACTGACTGGTGATGCAACCAGTGATATAAGAGACCCTTATGTGGCTCTGAGGTGTCTGATTGGATAATGAGGGCCGCCTCTGTCTGCTGTAATGTTAATTGACTTTATTAAGAGCTCCTGGCTGAAGCAGAGTGATGCATGCAGTGAAATGTCTAACTGATATGCTCCTTAATATTGAATTCCTTCTTTTCAATCAAGTAACCAAGTCTGTTTTATAATGATTCATACGGCACTGTTATGTAGCTCTGAGTTGTTGCAGAGCAACCAGTGGAGACTCCAGGAAGTTTGAAAGTCAAGTGGGATGCGACACATTGTCTAAGGTGTTTTTCAAGTGTCTACTAATTGGATTTTGTAAGCTGTGCGCAAAGCTAGACTCACGTTTTCCTCTTGAATTTGTGGTCATGTAAGCTAAGCTTTCATAACTTTATTATTTGGTGTTTTTTCTTGTTGCAGGTTTTAAAACATCTCAATTGCAATGTTAGGGAAAAATCATTGCGACTAAATTATTTTTCCAAATCGTTCAGCCCAAGATCTCACGGCATTTTTATTCATTTGTCTATTATCTGCAATCCAGAAATGATAGAAACAGAGAGAGTTCTAACACTTACTTTTGGTGTTTTAGACAAAACTATGGCAACATAAAGAGCAATATCCAGGACTGAGGAGAGCCGTTGAATCATAGTGTTATGTTTGGTATTGCATGTTTTGGGCTTCAGAGATCTCCATTACATGTCACTGCTACAACATTACTCCCTTTAACAGACAGCAGAAGTAGTGATGTTAGATGGGTGTTTACATCAGGATTTAAAGCTTTTTGGTCGCTAATTATTTTGGAGGTGTGTTTCGGAGAAATGAAAGTTGTAGAAAGTGACAGATAGCATCAGCCTACTTAACACAAATGTAATTTACTCTTAGGGTGCTCATAAACAGAGACACTTATGAAGAGCAGACTGAAAGAGCATTTCTCTGTATACAGGCAAGTGATCTTAAAGCATACAAAATCCTTGATGACTACACAACTGTCCACATGAATGCCTCTGACTTTAGTGTTTCATTAAAATGTCAAAATATCCTCATGAAACTAGAGAAAACTAACAGGCATGTGCTTTTGATAGCCATTTAATAGCATAAAAGCACAAACACTGTCATCCATCATCATGTCTGCGCTACAGCAGGTCTGGGGATAGATATTTGTGTCTGAAACTGTAGGAACCAGAGTCTGACAGAAAACCCAAGCTGTCCTTAACCTATTAAAGCCCGCTTCTTCACTCTCTCTTCTCTTCTCTTCTCCGCTCAGATCTGTTCGATAACTACATGCAGCAGGATGCCCACGAGTTCCTGAACTACCTGCTGAACACGGTGGCCGACATCCTGCAGGAGGAGAAGAAACAAGAGAAGCAGAACGGACGTTTGAAGAACAACGGCACCGCCATCACCACGGAGACAGAGTCAGAGAACAAGACCGAGCCCACATGGGTGCACGACATCTTCCAAGGCACACTGACCAATGAGACGCGCTGCCTGAACTGTGAAACGGTGAGTGTTATTTCCATAAAGGGTGCGGTAAATTTTCAGTTGTCTGTCCTCGGCTCAGTTTCACCCTGATTCACCCACCGCTCCTGAATAAGTCTGAAAAGAGGATTATTCTCTGCTCAGATGCTGAGAGATGCAGATTCAGCCAGCTCTCCCCGGTGGGCTCCGGCCACCCACTTTACGTCAGGTCTGGTAGGGGCTTTGTCGTCGTAGTTTGAGGGCGAGGAGTGGGAAGGGTTGCCCTGGACAACCTCTGCAAACACCAGGGATGCTCTGTGCAGAGACAAAAGCTGCCTAGCACAATACTCTCTTCAGAGACCTACTCTTTAACAGTGTCAGTGTGTACAACACTGTAAAATATAAGGAACTCTACTTAGGGCTAAGCAGTATGAAATAAAATCCAGCAAAAAAAAAAAAAACAAACAGTCACCAAGATACCAGAATTAACAACTCTGGTATGATTCTGGAAAAAAAAAAATCAAACTATAATGAGACTTTTTGATACCACAGCAACAAGAGAAAACTTGACTCTAAGGATGTTCCTGAGTGTCTGTTTCCCCAGTCAGCTAAACGCCCATTTAAATTTAACCGACTAGTCTAAAGAGGAGAAAATCCTTCCTCACAGGGTCTTTGTGTCAGCAGGTGTGATGTTAGCCTGATAGACCCTCTACAGCATGGCTAACATTAGCAGCTAGCTCAGCCCAAGGTTGTTATAGTTAACTAAAATAAATAACTGTAACTAAAATTCAAAAATCATTTCAGTAAAATTAAAATTAAAATTAAATAAAAACTAAGCTTTGCCAAAAAGACGAAAACTAACTAAAACTGTACAGTGCGCTTACAAAACTAAAATAAAATAAAAATGGAGACAAAATATCCTTAGTTTTAGTCTTTGACACAACCATACTGACTGGCACCTACACCCAAGTTTGGGGAGTGTAGAATTGCCTGATCTGATTGGTTAAGACTTCCCATAGTGGCAGTTTTATGTCTGGAGTTGTATTCAAGCATCATCATTAAGTAACTTAAGTGAAGAGTAGCTTGTTTGAATATGTTTTTAAAATGTATGATGCCCCTTCAGCCCCGACATCTATCCACAAAAAACTAAAACTAACACAAAAACTAATAAAAAAATAAACTAAAACAAAGCATTTTCGCAAAATAAAAACTAAACTAGACTAACAAACCAGCAGTCAAAACTAATAAAAACTAAACTGAAAACGAAATAGAACAAAAACTAAGGGAAAATCCAAATTATTATAACCTTGGCTATTCCTTCTACACCCTAACCGCTAAGCTACTGCTGAGCTTCTCATCTTTATGTCTGGTGAAGTGCCATGGGAAAGCTCAGACAGGATAGCAGCAGCCATTACCTGAAGCTACAGCAGCCTCTGGTGGGAGGTTAATTACAGTTTAAAAGAGCATCACAGATGGGAATTACAAGCCCATGTTTATAAAAAATGATAGTAAACTAGTTTAACCGACTTCTAAACCTTGAACGACAATTAATTTAACTGCTTAACTGTGAAACATCAGCTTCTCTTTTTTTCCTCTATGATGTGATCTGCCAAATTAAAATAAGTGGGTGTATTTGAGGCAAATGCTGGCATGGTTTTTACCAGAGTGTGCTAAAAGAAACAATAAATCATGGGATGAATAGTGATTAAAGAATAAGTGCACTAATTGTGGATCTTGATTAATTGCAATTAGTGTGATATATCCTGTCAGCCTCAGTTAAAACACAAGGAAATATGTTTGCATTTCCATGGCTCTGCTGTGTAGCAGGGATTCTTTCCATGTGGTTAGCACTTTAACAGCAAACACTTATGTACACAACTTCATCATGACACAGCTTCACAGTTTTAGGAAATAAATGTGAAGGCAGCACCAGACACTTGCAACATTTTAAGGAAACTGAAGTTTATACAATTTTCTATATTCTTAAAGGTCACATATTTTACCCTTTTAAGACAAGTTTATATTGGCCTCAGAGGTTCCCAAAACATGCCTGTGAAGTTTGTGGCTGAAAAAATACTCTAGTATTGGATTTTTGCATGTATAAAACCCCACTGTTTCAGCCCAGCTCACAATGAGCTGTTTCTGTGGCTTTAAATGTCACTGAGCTGTCTGACTCCGCTCCTGACTCAGCTGCTGTCAGGAAATGGATGTGGATGTGACATCATGAGGGGAAAATCTGAGACGGGGGGGGGGGGCTGATTCTTGAGGGGAGAAAAACCCTAAAAATTGTAGTTTTGCATAATATGTAACCTTTAAATACCGTTTGTATAGTACAGAAACATCATGATACTCAGCAGGGGTGTGATGAGATATTGTCCCGCAAGATCAAAATGTCAGGAGATTTCTCGATGAGGAAAAATCCATCTTGCTAGATAAATATTGCGCAGACACTAGGAGCAGCGGCTCTCCTGACAGAATACAATACCTAAGTGAAAATGATAAAAGATCACAAAGATGCCCTGGAGTTAAAGATGAAACAGAGCTGATCAGTGATCCATTCAGATCACTTCTCTATCCCCCATCCCCTCCTCTGCGTGCGCTACTTGGGGCCGCACGTGATCAACCAATGCATAATAACTTCATCATAACGGTGCAAAGTGATTACATGCTGCTGCTGGAAACCTGTGCAGTCTCTGTGAGGAGAACACAGTGTTTATTTAGTTCATGTATGCCAGTTTTCAGTTTAAACGACATTATCTTTTCCTGTATTTAGTTTGAACATGTATTGAATTATCTTAAAAATTCGATGTACTGCCCAGCCCCACTTCTAACCCTCTCTGACCCTTTCAAAGTAAAATGATACTTTAGTAACCTGAATGTGTCTCCCTCTCTGCCAGGTGAGCAGCAAAGATGAGGATTTTCTGGACCTTTCTGTGGATGTGGAGCAGAACACATCGATTACACACTGTCTCAGGTAGGATGTCTTTATTACCCATAACAGGCCGACAGAAGACATCGTCCTCCTCGCTGGGAGACAGATTGAATAACCCAGCCTCCTGTGGCATGCTCTCTCCCCTCCAGGGACTTCAGTAACACAGAGACTTTGTGCAGCGAATACAAATACTACTGTGAGACGTGCTGCAGCAAGCAGGAGGCACAGAAACGGTCAGTAAAGAGCTTAAAGCTGCTGTGATGCTACAATTAGGACTGTCACATTATAACGCTTATATTCAGTGGGATACTTTCAAAAATCAAACAATATGGATGCATGTTTTTAGACCAGGACGATAAAAATACAAGTCCAAGATGACCAGTGTAGGGCCGTTTCTTGTTTTTATTTATTAAGTATTTTAGAAAGATACAATTTCAATCCATCCATCCATTTTCTTTTCATGGTGGCAGCAGGCCAAGCAAGTCGACACATTCTCTCCTCAGCAATGTTTTCCAACTCCCTCTGGGAGATCCTGGGCATTCCCAGGCCAGACAGGATATAATATCCCTTCATTGAGTTCTATCCCAGGGTCTTAACGTGCCTGAAACTCCTCTGAATTTAGGCAACAGGGGGGACTCCTGATCAAATACCTGAACCATCTCAGTGGGCTCATTTTAATGCAAAGGTGCTCTGACTCTACTTTGAACTCCTCACCCTCTCTCTAAAGGCCTTTATTCCTCAGATGTGTTTTTATGTGTGATTAATCTGCACATTATTGTAATTTCTTCTAACCTGTAGCCAAGCGATGAAAGCTTTCATGACAGCCACATAATTTTGAAAATCTGAGCATATCAGATAGCATTGATTCCTACTAGGGGCTGCATGGTGGTGCAGGGGTTAGCGCTGTTGCCTCACAGCAAGAAGGTCCCTGGTTCGCTTCTGTTCAAGACCTTTCTGTGCAGAGATTGCATGTTCTCCTCGTGCATGCGTGGGTTCTCTCTGGGTACTCCGGCTTCCTCCCACCACCAAAGACACGCTCTTTAGGTTAATTGGTAACTCTCAATTGGCTGTAGGTGTGAATGTGAGCATGCCTGGCTGTCTGTCTCTATGTTAGACCTGTGATTCACTGGTGACCAGTCCAGGGTGTACCCTGCCTCTCGCCAAATGACCGCTGGGATAGGCTTCAGCCCCCCCCCCCCGTGACCCCCAATGGGATAAGCAGTATAGAAAATGGATGGATGTTACCTATTATGTGCCAGAAGTGGAGGGACAGCAAATGCAAGGACAGAGAGTGCAGTGAGATCATGAGAAAGCAGGGGCATGCTACTGAAGATAAAGCAGAACAGAGATGAAATGTAAAACCTGACACTCTGTGCTCCTTTGCTTAGACATAAATCGAGGGGCAAAGGGGGTTTGTCACACTTGAATTTGGATTTAAAAGCAGCATCTCTTTTTAATTTGTAATAGCGTGCTGCAGATTCATTCTTTTTCCGTTCTTAAACTGACTTGATCCTGATGTCTCTCTACTCCTCTTTCTCCACCCATGTAACTTCTGTTTATGCACTCAAGCCTGCAGTCTCGCGCCTTTAAAGGGGCTTTTTTTCTATGTTAGTTAGGATAAATATTCACAAGCTTCCACCTTACAAGGACATGGCATTTATCCGTTCAAGAAACCAGGATCACATAATTCTGCAGTTTAAGAACAGATGCATGCATCTCGGTAATAAAGTATCATGACTACTTCATCTCTGATGTGCACAAACGCACGTCTCTCATTGTGTTTTCCTCTCTTCAGGATGCGTGTGAAGAAGCTCCCCATGATCTTGGCTCTCCATCTGAAGAGGTTTAAGTACATGGAGCAGCTGCACCGCTACACCAAGCTCTCCTATCGAGTGGTTTTCCCTCTCGAGCTCCGTCTGTTCAACACCTCGGGGGATGCAGTTAACCTCGATCGCATGTATGATCTGGTGGCTGTGGTGGTGCACTGTGGCAGGTAGGCTATGCAGAACACAGATCCATTAAAATACCTCAGTGTGAGCTAGTGACGGAGTGGTCATTATGGATAAAAATAGGCTTCAAGATTCTAAAACATACAGCTCTGGAAAAAATTAAGAGACCACTGCAAAATTATCAGTTTCTCTGATTTTACTATTCATAGGTAGGTGTTTGAGTAAAATGAACAGTTTTACTTTATTCTATCAACTACTAAAAACATTTCTTTCAAATTTCAAATAAAAATATTCTCATTTAGAGGATTTATTTGCATAAAATGAAAATTGGTCAAAATAACAAAAAAGATGCAGTGTTTTCAGACCTCCAATAATAAAGGAAACAAGTTCATATTCATTTATAAACAACACAACACTAATTGTTTACCTTAGGAAGAGTTCAGAAATCAATATTTAGTGGAATAACCTGATTTTAATCACAGCTTTCATACATCTTTGCATGCTCTCCACCAGTCTTTCACGTTGCTGTTGGGTGACTTTATGACACTCCTGACACATAAATTCAAGCAGCTCAACTTTGTTTGATGGTTTGTGACCAACCATCTTCCTCTTGATCTCATTCCAGAGGTTTTCAGTGGGGTTCAGGTCTGGAGATTGGGCTGGCCAGGACAGGGTCTTGATCTGGTGGTCCTTCATCCACACCTTGATTGACTTAATGGTGTGGCATGGAGCATTGTCCTGCTGGAACAACCAATCCTCAGAGTTGTGGAACATTGTCAGAGCAGAGGGTCGCTAGTTTTCTTCCAGGATTATCTTGTACCTGGCTTGATTCATGCATCTTTGCAAAGATGAATCTGCCCAATTCCAGTCTTGCTGAAGCACCCCCAGATCATCACTAACCCTCCACCAAATTTCACAGTGGGTGAGACACAATGTTGCCGTTCCATTGTGGAGTTAGTATTAAAGCCTAATGTTGTGTTGTGACATGGTACTGAATAAATAGCTGTTATAATTGCTTTCTAAATGAAGCCACAGAACCATCACACATTTCTTGTGAATTGTTTATCACAGGCCTGGGTGAAAAATCTCTTTTAAAACTCGTGTTTTAACCCATAAATGGAAATTCTCATTTTTTTATGTATAATTCATGAAATAAAAGTAAACTTTTTAGTCATGTTTTTTTATATTTGTGGTATTTTTAAGCAGGAAGGAAAATCTGGTGAAATCACAAACCTGGTTTGGGTTTTAATAAAATCTGAGATTACAGTTTTTTGCGATGTTGCCCAGTCCTGCAGTTTTGTTTTTGGGCCAGAATTCTGGATCAAGGTCAAAATAGTGGATTTATTTATGGTACACAGATGAGGAGGGTTAAACCACCGTCATAGAGAAGTAAAACATGCCAGCGCACCTGGAACGGAAGCTCTCATTGTTGGCCAAATAAATCCTTCAACAGGAACTTCCTTTGCCAGTGTGCAGACCTTTTCTGCTTCTGTATATTCATTCATTTTTAAATCACTCAGGGATGTTTGTGTCTTATTTAGACTTTATGTCATTGCTGCTTCAGGATGCTCTCATACTCTCTAATACAATTTGGGATCATTCAGAATCTTCTCTACAAAGCCTCTCTGTCTGTGTCTCCTCAGCGGCCCGAACAGAGGTCATTACATCACCATCGTGAAGAGTCATGGCTTCTGGCTGCTGTTTGACGATGACATCGTGGAGGTGCGTCACTCTTTGTCCCATCCTCTTTATGTGCTCTGTGTTCCCTGAATCCTGCATCTGTATCATCAGTAAACAATCTTCTCACACAGAGTCTCTCCTCCTCTGTGCAGAAAATCGACGCCCAGGCCATCGAGGAGTTTTACGGGCTTACCTCAGACATCTCCAAGAACTCTGAGTCGGGCTACATCCTCTTCTATCAGTCCAGGGAGTGAGCAGCCCGCAGCAGAGACTCGGGAGGAGACTGGATAGGATGAGACGTTTTTTTTATGTTTACCTAACAGACCCAGACTCCTGCCATTTTTCATCTCATCCTGCTCCCATCCCCAAAGTCTCTCTGACGTATGTGCCAACCCTCTGACCTCTGGGTTTACCTTCTTTTTCTCTCTTTCTCTGTGATTTGCTTCTTGCCTTTTTAAGCCCAGTTCAGACCAAAGATTCACAATGCTACGAGATGCTTTTAGAGCATGCCAGGGGATAGATGTAGCCGCTGCAGCTCAAATCAGGCTCATGTTGATGCCATTCAGCACCTTGGAGCCAAGAGAGGGAGAGTTAGCTGTTCACACCAGTTATAAAGGATGGACTCAGGTCTGATGGGCCAGATTTATCCAGCTGAAATCCAAATGCCACAATGCCGTTTATGTGTATATAGTAGCGTATTAGCATTTATTTTGTCTAATCTGCCGCCTTTTTCCTGTCAAACAATCTATATTTCACAACACAATGCCTCCTGCCATCGCGATCACCGGAACAGAGGCATTAAAAAAAAAAAAAACACTCTGCCGATGCAGCAAGCAAACTTTAGCAGCTTGCTTGTTTACAAGGTCAAAGCAATTTTTACTCATAAAGCTTCTTTAAACATATGTTACTAAATATGTCTGTGTATCTCATTTGAAGGTGCTCAACAGATCCATCTCTCTTTTAGTTGATATTTGATGAGTTAATAAGCAGGGCATATGAAATAATGTCATAAAGTAGCTAATCCGTACTAAGCAGTGGCCTCAAAACCAAGCTGAAACTGAACCATGACCGACAAAAGCAGCCTGTGAAATTGGATACCTCATACAAAGGCTATTGCGTATTTTTATCAATCCTAACCATTGATGAAAATACAATGATGCCACAAATTGCAGCATTTTCATCAGCTGTTCCCACATTGATAAAAGCTTGTACAGTACTCTTCTAGTCATCTGACTAGTTACACCTACCCATTCACACCTTTTCAATCCATTTACTCCACATTTACACACTTGTGGCACAGCTATATAGAACTGGACCTCAGTATTAGCTAATCCCAGTCAATCGCATCCATACCCATTTACACACCACTGATGAAGCAGTTGGAGCGAATTGGGGTTAAGTGTCTTGCGGAAGGACAGCCTGTGCTCCTGTGACCGCAGGAGTCCTGGTAGTGAGTGTTTGCTCTGATAATTAGAGGTCAGCCCAGCTCCTCTAAATAGTACAACTGCTCTGGGAATAAACTAGAGATGTTACGATACCATTTTTTCCTTCCTGATACGATTCCAATACCAAGGTGTTGGGTATCATCAGATACTGGGTTCTGATCCAATACCAGTGTGAACTTTCTGGACTGACTGTTCAGACTAGCAAATTATTTTAGACCTATATTTGATTCAGAACATGGCTCAACAAATAGAATCATAATGTACAGCATCGTGACCCTAAAGTTGTTTTTCTGCTGATTATAGAGCTTTACTGCTAAATATAATAATACAGGGGGCTGCATCACAGCATCTATCTCTCACTCCATTATGCTCTATATAGGCAGTATCTCATGATGAAAGAACAGCCTGCCACTGGCTGACAGACCCTTTTAAAGGGTAAACAGTATGACAGCATTCATGCTAGTGGTTATAAATGATTAAAATTGGATTAAAATGGTTAAAAAGGCGTTCAGTATCAAGTTTAATGGTGTGGAAATAATCATTAAAGTCCCGTAAGGTCACACGATTTCCAGGTTCTCTAAAAATGCTGCAGCAAGGGATTCAAAGGCATCAATAGTGTCAATGGGAAGACACAATGGCTAGTCTAAAGAGGAAAAAAAGTAAGAGGCAACGATTTATGGTTCAACAGTTCAAATTCAGTGAAAAACTGTCACGCAGCCTTCAGTCTTTGCTGCTGCAGTAGGTCTTTGGTTCTTTGTCGCTGCTCTAAAAACGGTAGCCTGTGCATGCAGTGTTTTCCCGCAGCGACGAAGAATTGATTTCCAATTTATAGCATTTAGCATGGCTAAATGAAGCAAAATATAAAGCTAAACCAAACGGTATCGGATCAGTGCATAAACTCGTGTACTTGCCAATACCAATACCTGCATTTTAAGTGGTATTGGACGTATTGCAGATGCTAGTATCTGAATCAGAACAGCTCCAGGATAAACTCACAAAAGATAGGATATTTCCAGACTCAACCTCTCAGTTTAAATGGGCATAACCCCCCTGGGTGTTCTGTTGCAGCATCAACATACAGCTCAGAAGTCTGAGTCCTCTCCTTTTTTATGCTTTGGCCTTTTTTGCAGAACTGCAACCAAAGCAAAAAACTCGCCATCACTATGCTCGTTCATAACGTACACTACAAGTTATATTCAGCTGGGAGACGGGCATGAAAAGCAACAGTGGAAACTGAAACACAGAGTTGTTTCTGTAGAAATGAGATGTCGTCTCTTACAGTTGCAGCTATGTGAACTGACAGACATTCATTGCATCTAGACCAACCCTGTTGCAAGCAGCTGTCAGTTTAACTCATCACATCACAAATCTCTGGTCTGAACTGGGCTCTAGCCACCTGCATCTGGACTGCACTTTAAAACAAAAGCAAAAATGCTCAACAGCATGACCTAAACAAAAAGAAGTCTACAAACGGAGCTCTACATGCTCGCTTTGTGTAGACGTGTGTGAAAATCCTGCAGACGTGAATCTCTGCGTCGTTGTGAAGAGTCTAGTGCACATACAGACTATATCATTTCTGTGTATATAAGGTCTACTTCCATGGTGTCACCCCTTATAAATCCTTTCATTAGGGCTATTTTCCCCATCACCGTCCTGTCGTTTGGATGTTTTTGTCCCTGAAGGATGTGTGAGGAGTGAATGAAGTTGGAGACAAACACTGTATAAAACTCACAGACAGATTTCATGTAGTTTTGAAGCAATATCTGAGCATTAATCAAAGCAACAAGATGAAAACTACCTTAACTTTAGAGAAGCTCTAATATCCTATTGAAAGCTGCTGTCCATCTGCTGTGATGCCTCGTGTTACTTAAATCAGAAATCTTTATCAAACGCTCCAACACTACATAAGAATGGAAATTCTGCTGTCTGCCCTTAAAATTAGCTTAAATCTTTATCTTTTCTGATATAAACTCCCCTATTTATACAACTTATATATTTATTACTGTTTATTGTGATTGACCCTTTGAAGTGTGTTTAAAATGGCTCATTTGGGAGATTTTTTTTGTTTAAGGTTGTCAAAATTTTCAGTACTTTGATGCTTTTTGCTTGTTGTAAGTCTACTGTTTATGGGTTTAACATTATGGCAAATTATCAAACCTGAAAAGCAGTATAGACTGGGTGATGTGGCTAAAAGTCCCTACTTTAGAAGTCTCTATTGTTCCCGAGGGGCAATTCTGTTTGCAACAGAAGTCCACACAGCCATACGTGTCATTAAAAATACATAGATATATAAAAACATGCACGTTAGACATAACTCCCATTAATTTCATCAATGTAAACAGGTAGTGAGATTGAATACACGAGTACGAGGTATGGCAGTTAAAAAAAAAATGAGACTAATGCTGTAATCCAATTTTACTGAACATTTTTCCATGTCTTTCTCCTTTAATCTTCTGCATAAATACACCACTGCTTTCAAGTCTTCACTGATCAGAGCAGTGCAGTAGGTCTTCTTCAGATTGTCTTCTTTTTCTTACCTTCTGACACATACTCTAACCCTCTGAGCACAGATTTGATCTCAGGAAAAAGGAGAAAGCCCCATGGTGCTAGATCAGGTGAATAGAGGGGTGATCAAGCACTGTGATTTGAACTGCTTTACTGAGCACACAGTGTGAGCTGGAATCTAGATTAAGAAAGAAACCATTTTTCCATAATTGTGCTCTCTTTCGTCAGGGTTGTTTTTCTCAGTTTTTCTAGAACCTTTTTATAATAGTATTGATTCAACATTGATCCTTCTTGGGCCCACTCCTCCAAAATGATCCCCTTAATGTCAAAGAAACAACCAACATGGCCTTGAATTTGGACTTGCTTTGTGATTCATCCTTGGTGACGATGGTTGGAAGATCCAGGTTTCACCACATGTAATCACTCCTAAAAAATAATGGGTTTTCTTCATTTTTTTTCCAAAATGCCTCCACAAATTTTCTTGCATTTTGTGAGAAGTTTTAGGACAACTTTGGCCCACACTTTTGTCATAATTAAATGTTCATGCAAAATTAGCCGAATTGTCCCTTTATCAATGGAGGCCATTTCTGTTGTCAGTCTTATACTGAGTCATCGATCATTTTGAACAATTTGCTCAATTTTTTGTGTGTTTTCAGAAGTGTTTGATGTGCATGGGCACCTGTGCCATTCAAACACACATGCATGTGACATGCAGTGTTCCCCATACAGCTCAGTTAAAGGTCACATATTTTACCCTTTTAAGACAAGTTTATCTTGGTCTCAGAGGTCCCCAAAACATGCCTGTGAAGTTTGTTGCTGAAAAGACACTCCAGTGTTGGATTTTTGTATGTCTGACACCCCTCTGTTTCAGCCCTTCTCAGAACGAGCCGTTTCTGTGTCTGTGGCTTTAAATGTTACTGAGCTGTCTGACTCCGCCCCTCTCAGGGAATAGATGTGGCTCCCCTGCTCCTCCTCTCAGGGCGGAACTTTCTTCCAAGCAGGGAGGGCCAACCAAACCTGGAGGCGGGGCTAACTCCCCACATGACATCATGAGGGGAAAATCTGAGAACGGCTTTTTAGGACACATTTTCTGAAAGATGGAGAAAGAGAGGGGAGGAGGGAATGAATTTTTTTGGTACTTGAGGGGATGTAGACAGGCCAGGGGCACATACGTTTGTTAGAAAAGCCAAAAAAAGTGATTTCGCATAATAAGTCCCCTTTAATGCACAAAAATACTCAGCTGCTGTTTTGTTCAGTTTCACCAATTTCAAGTTAATGGCTTGCTCAACTTTAAAAGGTAATTGTTTTTCAACACCTGAACAAAAACGTGCACTTACATCAGTGAATTAAAGGCGCCACATGGCGCCACATGGTTTTATCCTCCTGACTACAGTCTCATGTTATAGACATACCTTGTACTTCCTGGTCAGTTTTCTTAATCACACTGAGATTACCAAACCAACAGATCATCCCAAAAGTTAAAAAGGACTCATTGAAAGATACATTTTAAAAGAGATTTATGAATGTCAAGTGTTCTCAACTTTCTAAAGGAGAACAGTCTCTGATTGGCGTCCTTGCAAACGGCATCTGTGTTAGCATCAAAGGTCAGTTTATCATCAGGGATGGTGCGTTAGTATTTATACTGACTCGCTGTCTCTGCAGTGAGGAAGTAGGAGTCATTTTAGGAAACTTTCCAGAACTGGACCGTGGCTCACCTCATGCTCCCCCGCAGGACGCTGACTACAACTGAATCATCAGCAGATTTTAGGGTGAACCTCGACTTCATGCTTCTCCTACAGTTCTTAGTGTAGAGTACAAACGACAACACATCAGTGCCACATCCCTGTCCATGATGCTGTTTTGTTAAATTCCAGGGTTGATCACCTCAGCCGAAACTTTCAGGTTTAGTTACACTTTAATTATCAGTAAATTCTACTGGGCTCCAACTAAAATAAACCCTTGATTTTTGATACTTTTTAACACCACTGATCTCTAAAATCAACTGTTACTTCAAGAGGAAGTGTTGAGGAGAACTGAAAATTGTGACAACCATACTGTATCCAAAACAACCTGATAAAACAGCTAGTATGTGAACATGTTTTATTTAGCATGTTTAGTAAAAGACTGAATCCAATAGAGCTCAGAACTCCCTGATATATCAACATGAAAATGTGCAATAAGAAGTGGATTTATCTGATGTGGATTCCCTACTAAGACTAATATGAAGTCATTTTAAATGTTTGTTGTAAATGTGTTTCTTAACAGAGGATCTGTTCCCAGTGATGTGCGTGTTTGTTGTGAATTGTATGCTTTTGAATTCCTCCCCTTCATTACTTTCTGGAAACAACAACCATCACCTTTTTTTTGTAATTTTGTTTTTTTACGTTTCTTCTTTATTTTGGTTTGTCTCTGACTGACGGTGTGAACAACGTGTCAGACAGTTTGCAGCCCGCTGACATCCTGAAGTTTTAATGTTAATTCAGACGGTTTCCCTCATATTGAACATGTTTTTTCTCTTTAGCTCGTGTAGATTTGTGAGATATCCCAACATTTTATTTTTTATGTAAACTACATTCCTTATCGGCTGCACATCAGAGGACGAACCTTTTCAAATACATTTCATCATTACTAGGTAGAGATAGGAACCATGTGTCAGCTCAGCGTCTGCTCAGAGGGCCGTACCATGAAGCAAACGCTACAGAGCCTGGCTTTCTTTTAGCGAGTTGGCTCCATGTAGATTTAAAGAGATGCAGTGTCCTTAAAGGTCTATTACTGAAATTAAGTGTGTGGAGAAGAACAGGCTGACTTTAAATGTGCAGCCTCAACAACTGCAGCCTTCAAATGGACCACATTAAGTCTTGAAGTCATGTCATGAAGTTATGTACATGCAAGGCTTGCATTTCAAGTGGTAAACATGCAAACATCATTGCTTGGAAATGGTAGTTTCTAAACCTAGCACAAAAAGTAAGGACATTTGTGTTTGGTAGATTATTTCTTTGTTGTAACAGTGCTTCTTGGATATAAATCTTGTACCGTTGGAAAGCCTGTTTATTTCCTTTTTTAAATGGTGCCACATTTGTAAGGAGCATGCCTTTGTGGGATGAGCAGCAGAGCTGAGTATGTGGGTTGCACCCATGAAAAATGTGCCAAATCTTCTCTGCCAATGCCAAACAGCTGGTTCTGCCACTGACTCTTGTTTGGTGTTGTTTGGAGGATTTGATGATTAAAGTCTGATGAAACAAGACATGTTGGCAATGTAATAATTTATTTGTTTAACAAACAGGAGCCTCAGTAGTGTGTGGAAGAACCACATACAGCCACAACAGCCTGGCTCCTCCTCGTCATGCTGGTCACCAGCCTGGTCACACACTGCTGTGGGATGGCCCATTCTTTAACCAGCATTTGTCGCAAGTCAGCCAACGCGGTTGTGTTGGTCACTCTGGCACCAACAGCACACCCAAGCTGATCCCACAAGTGTTCAATGGGGTTAAGGTCAGGACTGCTGGCAGGCCATCCCATCCTCTCCACTCCCAAATTCTGGAGGTAGTCTCTGATAAACCCCGCTCTGTGGGGGCAAGCGTCGTCATCTTGGAGGATAGAGTTCGGTCCCAGACTGTGGAGATAAGGGATTGCTACTGGTTGCAGAATCTCATCTTAATATCTCTCTGTGTTGGGAAAATCAGGAGCCTGATTGTCAGCACCTGAGGGTGCCAGAAGCTCAAAACAAAGTGTCATTTGTGACAGCAGAACCAGCTGTTTGGCATTGGCAGAGAAGATTTGGCAAATTTTTCATGGGTGCAGCCCATATACTCAGCTCTGCTGCTCATCCCACAAAGGCATGCTCCTTACAAATGTGGCACCATTTAAAAGGAAATAAACAGGCTTTCCAACGGTATAAGATATATATACAGGAGGCATTGTTACAACAAAGAAATAATGTACCAAACACAAATGTCCTTACTTGTTGTGGTACGTTTAGATGGAATTGCAACACCACATTGTGTCCTTGTGCATAAATGTCATTTGGAGGATGTAGCTCCTTTTTACTCTTGTACAAACTTGAAAACTTAAAGTCTAAAAGTCTTAAAGCTTTTGGAAAAATTGAATTATATTATTATTATAAAGTTATTATTATGGCTTTCTTCAAGAGTCTAAAACTGCAGCTCTTTTATTTTAAACTTGCATTTAAATCCTGTGTTTGTGCTCAAATCTGTCTCTTTGAGTGTAGATTTCTCTTTTTTTTTGTCTGCCTGCTCTCAAATCTTTAGTATCTCACTCAAATTTCCTGTGCTTGAGCTCAA
The DNA here is from genome assembly GCF_018320785.1 of Cheilinus undulatus. Lineage (NCBI taxonomy): Eukaryota > Metazoa > Chordata > Actinopteri > Labriformes > Labridae > Cheilinus > Cheilinus undulatus. The sequence continues at coordinate 48,266,182 of NC_054871.1, read as the reverse complement.
AACATTCTCCTGTAATTCAGGTTACATCTGCTCGCTTCTGAAACTGCCACTTTGATATATTCTCTGAGCTTGCTTCTTTCTTTTAAACTGCAAAAAAACCCAGCAAGTTATGCTGTAAAAACATTGAAATGCACTCTTGAAGAATGCCATAATTCTACACAGTGTCATGACTTCCATAAGAGGAAGGCATCCTCATGGTCTTTTTTATGGACGTGGTAAACACGACCCAATCAGAAGGTACCAAAAAGGCCATGGATAACATTCTCAGGTAATAGTTGATCAAATGTGGGACACTTTAGAGCTGATTTTTAATGGTTACTCTGAATGAGTCTAGACCATGGGTGTCAAATTCAAGGCCCAGGGGCCAAGTCCGGTCTGTGGTCCAGTTATACCTGGCCCGCAGGATCGTATCATATTTTTATAATAACTGGCCCATCGGTATGAGGTCTGCAGATTTCCTCCACTATAAAAACGTAAATTTAACCTTGATGATTTAAAATATCCTTGTTAAGTCTGAAAAAAATGGAAAAACTAAAGAGTAAAAATTTATTGGATAAAAAGTCAGGAATGTGGGGAAAAAATTAATTTGTGTTTTAATTTCATACTTTCGATATTGCATCTCAGAATTAGGACTTTAACCTATGATTCTGACTTTGTATTTCATATCTTAACCTTTTCAATTTATAATTTTAACTTTTATCACACATTATGACCTTTTAGATTCACAATTTTAAATTTTAAGTCCTATTTTGACCTTTTTAACTAAATATTTAAAATTTAATCGCATGTTTTGACCTTCCAATTCCTAACTTTGCCTTTTAATGTCATATTTTTACCTGTTAGACTCAAAATCTGTGATTTAAACTCATATTTTGAGGTTTTAAACTCATGATTTTGACTTTCTATCTCATATATTTACTCAAAAAACATTATATTGTCTTTTAATAATGGTTTTTTTCTTTACCTTTTGAACTCATTCATATAATTTTTTTTATCTCAGAGTTTGAGCTCTTAAGCTTATCGCTGGTGAAAATGAGTTGACAGTTTATGGTTAAATGTTCACCCTGTCAGGCCCTCAGGTTTGACCTAAATTCAGAATCCGGCCCCTGCTGTTATTGAGTTTGACAGCCCTGGTCTAGACTCAGTTACCATGTTGATCCAGCTTAAAAGAGACCCAGCTTTGTGATACAGAAAACTCTGGTTTTAGGCTCTGCAGACCAGGATTACCTAATTTTTACTTCGTGGTACGACCCATCTAGAAGAGCAGACTTTAAAATGAAACTCTTGCATTTGTTTCTGCTGTTTTCTGTTGAGTTTGTTTGTAGGTGAAGTCACGAGGAAAATGTGCCAAACTGGAGAGGATAGTGACCTTTGACGGTCTTTAACAGAACATTATTTTCTTTGTAAAGAAACAACTGTACATATTTATTATGTAGAGAAAAAACACTTCTGATAATAGGAAAGATATTTTTTTAAAGCGAAGATCTTAAAATGTAAAGACACTCAAAGATTTTAGCTGATCATTAACGTCTTATTTTACAATCACTCGATGACATAATTAATCACATCCATCAGTTTATTGATCAACTAGACTGAACTGAGCCAGGATAGGAACAGGAGCAGGATTAGTGGTTTTAGAGCTCCGGAGGGAACAGGAAGGAGACTTTACCGCGCTGATCTTCCATGAACACTTATGCACTCTCTCTCACTGACACGCTCAGTCATTGCACTTGGTCTTATATCCAACTGTGATAGATTTACCTGGAAGCTTGGCGTCCCGCAGCAGGCAGGATCGGCTTATGGGAGGAAAGAGGGGACGGACTGGCTGTAAAAAAAAAAAAAATAAAAAAAAATAAAAAAAAAATATACTGAAAGTGCACTTTATTAGTGATGAGCTTCAATGCTTTAACATGAAGAACCACATTTTAACACTCACTTTGAGTTTTTGTCTTCTGTTCAATAAAATGACTCTAATAACACAGTGGACTGTTGGTGGTTATTCACATGCTGCTTCACGTCACACTGAACAACATGAAGATGCACCGTAAACTAGGGCTGGGCAACCAACTGAAACTTGAGCGGGGTACACGCAAGGATTTTCTAAATCTTATGAGATTTTTTATATGTTAGAGACCCCACACATGATGAAGGCATTGAACAGCTTTGATCGTACTGTGTGTGGTGTGCTCCGATAATGCCAACCACACACACACACACACACACAAACAGCTACACAGCACACCACACACATCATGACTCTGTCCCACCATCGATCTAGAATATCATCTTCCAAGCCAGAAATCTCAGGTGATCTAACAAAAATGAAGAAGAAGAAACATAGCAACAACTGGAAAACACAACACCTAACATGGAAGAGGACATACAAGAAGAGGGAATGATGGTGATGATGATGATGGCTCTATGAGCTGGTCCTCCATTTCAGAAGTCCACCGAACTTTATGATGCTTCAGCAGGTCAGCCATGCTTGTTTTTAGTTATGCCTGCTTCCTTGTTCCTCAGTCAGCTCGCTTCTTGATTGGCTACCTTCTGTGTCACAATTCACGAAGTCATGACTCGGGAGTCGTCGGCTTTCCCCACACAAATGAAGATTTTTGGTCGTAAATATTGAACAAGTTTAATATTTTTACTATTTTCAGAGCCGATTATCGTGACAAATTCACTCTTAACACACCTCAGACCACAGGATAATCTTATGAGACATAAGATAATCAGGCATTTGCTGTCCTTGGTTGGGAAGGGGAAAATTGGGACAAAAACAGCCCGATTATCTTTATGTGTGTACCCCACTTTAGACTAAAAAGCAGTATGTCTTGCTGCAATTTTCAAACCACAGAAGGTGAAATACTTCTTTAAATGTGTGTGAAAATAACAGTTTGGTCGCATTATTCTGCAGTAGAGATGTTGCTCTACATCTGTGTTACTGAACTGAAGAGCCAGATTGTTGGAGTTATGTCTTTGCAAGAGCCACAATCCCGAGCTGGGTAGGGCGCCCAATAAGTAGTAAATAACAAATAATAACCAGAGAATGGATAGAGTTAGTTTCACCTTTCATTGATATTTCCTTTATTTATAATCAATTAGGATAATTATTTGGGTAAAAAAAAGCTAGTTTACTTTTAATCCCCATTGTCGATTCACCATCAGACAATGGTTTGATTAATTTAACAAAAATTGCATTATCCTCTTTATTCTGCTTATTTATTTAAATAATGATCTATTTAAAGTAATAGATAATTTATTTAAAAAGATTAGTTTAATATGGTTAGATTAAAGATAAAGTAAAAAAAATCACATAATTCTGAGATGAAATACTTTAGAGGGGTGAAAATGTTTTAAAAAGTGATAATAATGCATTTTATTTCTAAATATCAGTACTGAATACCAGAGTTAGATATCAGAAAATGTGGCATTGAGTTAATAAAATAAAAATAAAAAATATTTTCCTTCTGTCAGCTGCTACTTGAAACCTCACCTACACAAATATCCACTTCTAATTCATAGAAACAAAAGTAAAATACAGGCGAGAATAAAGGCTGATGTCTAAATTTGACCTTTAAAGCCTACCGTGTAAGTGCAGAAAACAAACTTATTTATGAGACTTGCAACTGATCGTTTCTGAGGTCAAAAGATTCCTTTTTAAGGTTTTCTAGGGGAAATATTTTTCCAGGTAAGACTAAAAAGAGCCACACATTGAGCATTACTGCTCTAAAAATTATGCAAACACTGAAGTGTCATTTTTTAGTTTGCAAAAAATCTTACTTTCTTTACGTTTGTATTTTTTTCATATTGAAAATGAGAATGACAAAAATTATCATCCCCCTAAACACAGCAGTTCATATGGCCTTTTTCAAAGGTAATTGGCCCTTTGTAAAATGATTTTTTTATGTGTGTTTGTTTAAAATACTGAAGATGTTCAGGTCTCCAAATGTCTAAAAAAGTCTTCAGGTTGGTTTGTAAGTGTGAAAGAAACTTGATCACAAAAGCATCCTCTAGATATTGTGTTCACAAGAATGGCTTGGACACAAAGGCAGACAGCCCTGGCTGTTACTGGTGCAGTAGCGTTAAAACTGCAAATACACCCAGTAAAGCTACGAAACGTGAGACAACGATGACACCGAGAAGAGTACGGCCCACGTAACATCACAGTCTGTTATGTCCACTCTGTTAATGGTGTCTTCTGTTCTGAAGCACCATGCCCAATTCCACTTAAAGATGCTGTCCCAGGAAGCCCCCCCCCCCACACACACACACAGAATGGCTGGGCCCCTGACAAACCCGGAGAACAGGCCCTCCCCAGCTGTGATTTATTGATGATATTAGCGCATGTGTGTTGGATCAATAGCATTTATGCTAACATTCTGGCTCACAGTTCCCTCATTTTGGAGCTGAAAAGTGTGTCCAGCTAATAAAGGGTTTCAATGTTCAATAAATTCATTCATGCCACTTTTTAGCCACTTTTCACCACTGTTTCTGCCCATTTTTCTACATATGTTTGCATTAAACCCAGTTTTGCCACTTTTAGCCATTTTTGCCACTTTTAAACCATTTTCACCATTATTACTCCTAATTTGTGCCACTTTTAATACATTTTTGCCACTTCTTGCCATTTTTTGCCACTGTTTAACCACTTTTCACAAGTATCACTAAACATTTTGCCACTTTTTTCCCTTTCCTAACCCATATCTGCCCCTGTTAACCTATTGCCACTTTAAACCAATTTTCGCCAATATTTAACTTTTTTGGCAAATTCTGCCACTTTTGATACATTTTTTGCCACTATTAGCCAATATTTGCTACTTTTAATATTTTTTGCCACTTCCAACCCATTTTTTGCCACCATATAACCACTTTTTAAAAAATAATTTCAAGTGCCTTTTTTGGCCTCTTTTTCCTTTCTTAAGCCATATTTTCCTCTTTTAACCTATTGACACATTTAACCAAATTTTGCCACTATAACCCATTTTGACTCTTTTTAACTGCTTTTTGCTATTTTAGTTACCCATTTTTGCCACTTCTAACCAGTTTTTGTCTTTCTTTTGCAATTATTTATTCATTTTTTTCCCTTAAAGCTGTCTAAATTTCTTCTACTTTATTCTCTGGTATCCTGACAATTGTGAACATCCTTGCTTAGCTATTAAATCTTACATTACATTTCAAATGGTTTAGTTCATCCACATTGTTAACATCACAAAAAAAGATAAATCTGTTCAAGAAAATGTGTTTACATTTTGAAAAAGGCAATATTTTACTGCAGTTTGTTTTTATTTGCTTTGATAGGAGTGGTTATAACTCAGGTTAAATGTAATATGTGGTTTTCACAGAATAACTTTATAATGGACCATGATTTTGCTGACCTCCATGGGCCCCCCATCTGACTGGGCCCCAGAAATTTTTCCCCTTTATCCCCTCTTATCGGCGGCTGTGGTCCAAGGCATGATTTGTGAGGACTCAGACACGGTACATAGGAGATGTGAGTGCAGCTGAGTCCAAGTAGAGAACCGTCAGAGGGTAGAGTTGTGCATTCTCTTCAAAAAACATCATATCTGCACAGCATGGACCCTTTTCATCCTCTGAGCTGCATGACAGTAGGAAGAGGGTTATTATTGACAAGGTAATGAAAACATCCATGACAGAAGACTCGAGTGATGGCTTATTCTTTCTTCTTGGTGGATTTGCAAACCATCATGCATACCGCCACTTACTGTTTCAGTCTTGGTACATTATGCAAGTGTGCTTGAACATGGAGCAGACTTACCTATGTGAAACAGACCAGCACAGGATAAGGGGGGAAATCAGACACAGTATGGCCAGCCTCCATTGTTAAAAATGTTCCAGTACAGAAGTGCAACTAACTGCAGTTCAGTGAAGCTGGCTGCAGAAGGACAGGAAGTCACAAACACATGCTAATGTGGCAGCTTGCATGGCTGAGGCCCCGTCCACACAAAAACGAATTCAGGCTTATACGCAAAGGTTTTTTGGCATATCGGCATTTCATCAACATGGAAACGGCGTTTCAGGTGACTGTAAATGATACTTTTCGAAAATGGGTCCCAGCATGCATAAATCCGTATACGACTACCGTTTGGACGGCTATCCGCATCTTTCTTGAAACGATTACGCCATATGTAGCGTAGCTCTCTTAAGGCGCCTGCACAGGTGCGGCCAAAACAATGATGGTGAACTACAGGGTTGTGTTAGTGCTGCAGAAGTTACTGAGCTTGTTATGGCTTTTCCAGCAAAATCTGATGCTCCCTTACCACCACCGTGAAACGCACACACCATATGTTCTACAATCCAACATGGAGAACAACCAGAAGGGCAACTAAGTAAAAGTTTGTGTCAGTTTTCTGTGATCTTCTTCTTCTCCTTTGGTGCATTTCTGTGGCAGCGTTACAGCGCCATGTACAGGCTTGGCATATGCACTACAGCGTTTTCAGTCATTTCAGTGGTTCGTGTTTACGCGGATATTTACTGAAACGTTTCCGTCTTTACGGAAAATTTTATCAAAATGAAATGGCAATATATCATTTTCATCTTTGTGTGGACGGGGCCTAAAGCCTAAAGCGACGCCGTCGTTGACCATTTGAAGTTCTTCGTTGAGGGAATGCGTCACTCTGCAATTTACCGCCATACTGCTAGGGGGTGTGGCTGTGTGTGTGTGTGTGTGTGTGGAGCGGGCAGTCCTTGTAGTGCTTCAAGGAGAAGTTGTAAAGGTGGTTGTATTTCCTAACCTCCTCGATTATTCTCTCTTTGACTTGATCCATCGTTGAAACACTCGCACCGCTCCACAAAAACTTTAAAAATGGCGATGTTGCAGGAAGAAAGACCAGAAAAAGCAACTGCCAGAAATGACGTTTTGAGCTGACCAATCTCAGCCCTTGCGGTCCGTGTCGCTGCGATGGGTAGTTAGGATTTTTTGGAGATGCGCGTCAGGCTACGGTGTAGGGGTCCTCGTCGATGCACAGGGCTACGCGTAGCTATGCTGTCAACTCGACGCTGAAGCATAAATCAGGCTTAAAGGGATACTACAGGTCACAACTTGTCCACGAGAGCGTTTTGGAGTTGTTGGATTGTGTATTTGATGAGTTTGATGAGGAAAAGCCAGAATACCGTCTGCTTACATTGAGTTGGCACAGCAGGTCCAAACTCGGCAGCGCCGATCTAAAAATAGCTTGCACCGACAACTGAAGGTAACGAACCTATTACTTAGACTATAGGAATTATGGCAATAGGTGATTTGCCAAAATGTTGAAGTATCCCTTTAAGACTCAAAGCCCCCATCAGTCACTAAAGATCTGACGTCACTCAGATTTATCTTCAGGGTTTGGAAGTCGTACTTAGCCTTAGTCATTGTATTCATTCTGAAATGGTCTTACCTGGCTTCTTTTTAGCTGAGGGCTGATGTGTAAAAACCAGCACCGTAAATCCTTACTAAGAGAATCTGGCCAACGCTGAAAAGAGCTGAAAGGGTCCAGGGCGCTCTGAAGATGGGATGAATGCCATCTGGTGAAAGTTAGTGTACTGTTAGACTGACTTAACTACTAATGTAAGGTGAAAAGTTACATCTTGTTGCTCCAAGTATGGTGCATATATTAGTTCATCTCTGGTTATGAAATCTTGTGGTATCTTGTGGAGTTGATTTTTCTAACTAGCGCCACCATCATGTCATAATAGTTAAGCTTTATCAGTAATAAATCAGCATTTTAATAAAAGTTTAATCACGTTAATCCCCAGTGAGAGCAGAATTTCTTTGAAAACAAGGATTAGAACCAAAAGAAAAAATAATCTTGGCTACTTGACATGCCTAACTCTGCCCAGAACAAATATTAGTCTAAAAGAGTCATTTATTTTGGTTTTTCACAAAAAATTAGACATCATGTCCAGCTGTACAGCTATCAGCTTTGTGTCCTCTCAGTCACCCTGAAACCTCGGCTAATCCTGCAGGAGAGGAATGACAGCGGCTGCCAGGAGTCTGGCACAGTCCTCGCTTTGTGTTGATCCCTCCACCTTTATCCTCCACTCTCTCTCTCTCTCTCCTCGATAAGCTCTCTGCTCACTCTTTTCTCTCTCTCTCTCCTTGTTCATCCCTCTGCTCGCTCGCTCTCTAGGGTTGCAGACATCGAGGAAACACGAGAAAGTCTTCATGTTTAACCGCCTCAGCTGTCTAACTCAAGGTAACAGCGTTCACAGCAACAATCCCTCCACTGATGTTTCTCCATGTTTAGCTGACATCATCAGCCTCGCTTTACAGGGAGTGAAGGACACCCTTGAATCACAAGTTATTTTAATGATCTCTTATCATAATAGCCATTAGCATCATTAGCTCTCCCACTTTAACTGAATAAAAGCCAAGCCTGTGTCCTAATTGAGGAAAGACCTTTTGTCTATTGGATGAATTAGTTATACCTCCATGAACCATTCGGCTGCAGAAATTAACATTAAGACCCGTGAGCTGTTGATGTATGAGAGCTAGAAATCTGCATGGCCACATCTGAAGGTCTTCACCCACTGCAGTGATAATGATATGGAGATGTTTTTCAGGCCCTTATCTCCAGTGAAGGCCAATCTTAATGCTTCAGCAGACCAGGACAATTTGCACAATGCTACTGAATGCTTCCAACCTTGTGACAACTGTTGAAAAGGTCCTTTTCTATTCCAACGTGGCAAAGCAAGGACTCTAAAGACATGGTTTGACTGGCCCTGACCTCACCCCCCATCCAGGATCTTTGGGATGAACTGGAATGGACATCATGAGCCAGGCCTTCTCGTCCAGCATCAGTGCCTGACCTCATAAAGGCTCTACAGAATGAATGGGCACAAATTCCTACAGAAACACTCCAAAATCTTGTGAAAATCCTTCCAGGAAGAGTGGAAGCCGTTAAAACTGCAGAAAGGGGCCAACACCATATTAAAGTTTAATATTTTAATACAATGTCATTACAATTCATATTCAATTAATGGGCCAGAGGTTGAAAACTTTTGTCCATAATGTATATCAGATGTTGAAACTGAGCCATTATGCCTTTTCATGAACAATAATGGCTCATTTTAAATCTATGGCAGCAAACCATCCCAAAAAAGTAGGGACAGGGCAAAAAAGGCTGAAAAAGTAAGTATTACTGATGGAAAGTAGCTGGAGGAACATTTTTCATAACTGGGATGCAACATGGCTCAGTGTAAAACAGTTAATTTTAACAGCTATTTTAAATTTTAGTCTCAGTCTTAGTCGTTGGATCAAATGCCTTTTAGCTTTAGTCACATTTTAGTCATTTCTACCCTTTATAGATTAAGGCTGAATCCCAATTCTCCCCTCAACCCTCAGTCTCAAAATGCGCGCTCCTGCAAAGTGCGAGAGCTGTCTCAATTCTCCCAAGAGTTAAGTTGAGGGGTGAGTTTGAGGGCTTTATCTACCTCAATCTTGAGATTGTTCCTGGAGCTCCCTTGATATTGAAGGTTATCACTCAAAGAAAGATGGCGGCGAATGTGAGGAAGAAATCCAGCTACAAATGTCAATGTCTTTGTTAATAGCGATCTAAAAATGACTAAAACCACTCCATCATCTTGGTTGAATGTTTTATGGATTATTTTCCTTTTTGTAGTGACATTTTTCTTTTAGCTGGTAACAGTGTAGTCGCAGACAAGCCTATGAGTTACAACTGGTGTTTGACGTTAGTTAATGGCCGTGTTATACGGTGACTTCAGCTGAATATGTCCGTGGTTGTGGTGTTTATACATTTTATTTGGTTGAATATTTACACGTTCTCGTTCTTCTTCTTCTTCTGAATTGACAGACTATGCCGTTTTGGCACATTACTGCCCTCTACAGTCTGAAATCATAACTGCTATTAAGGGGTGTCCCATTTCTAAGTCACGAGATGGCCCTTACTCTTGGTTTTGAGGGCCGAGTTAAGACTGAGGGTTGAGCTTGAGGGTAAGATTGAGGGTTAAGGGGAGAACTGGGATTCAACCTTGGTGTAGTTTTAGTTGGAAAAAATCAAAGCCATTTCAGTCTAGTTTTAGGCCATAAAAAGTCCTCACTTTTTAGTCTTTACTTTTAATCAAAGCGTTTATTCTCTTGCCTGAATCTGAGACCAGATCATGCTAATCTGTTCTCTGCACTCTGCCAAACCTGGGGTCCCTGCTTTCTAAAGCTGAGAGGCAGAATAGCTACAGATGCATTGTAATTTGACAGATTTACCCACAGTGGAATATTTTGAATGTCCAATGAAACACTACATTACATTTTAATCTAGTTTTAGTCATCTTTACAAAAAATAAACTTACTTTTTGTCAATTTTTGCCATCAAAGATCTATTTTTGGCTAGACTTAGGATGAATCCCATTTCTACCCCTTAGCCCTTCTCTTAGCCCTACCCCTTGGTTTTGCACATTCACATCAGGTGAAGGGGTATTGCGAGTCTCCTTTGAATTGAAGGCTCAGGCTACACAGCCCTTGAAACAAAGATTTTTCCAGGACTACACTTGAAACCACTTGAAACAAGATGGTTGAAGCAAAGCGTCAACCTCCAGTCCTGAAAAACGAAGCCAATGCAAAAGTGCAAAAAATTGCAATACCGCGAGTGTCCACTTGAGGCTGACTGCAGAAACACCAGAAGTCCCGTCTGGACACCTGTTAAAAAGCCGTTTTTTTACACAAGAAATAAACTGGTTCAAAAGTTAGTCTAGTCTTTCTTGTGGAACATAGGCTGTCAACGAACATTTTTCGGCATAGTTTTGGTCAATGAAATTAACACTGGTGTAAAAGGAGCATTTTAGAGAGGCGGAGTCTCTCAAAAGTAAAGGTGGGCAGATGTTCACCAATCAGAGAAAAACTGCATTTAAAATTTGTGGAACAATTTCAGAGAAATGTTCCTTAGTGAATATGTATAAAGACACTGAATATCACACAATCTACAGAACATAATATCGAAAGATTCATAGAATCTGGAGGAATCTTTGTGCATAAGGGACAAGGCTGATGGTCAGTATTGGATGCTGGTGGTCTTTGGGCCCTGCATTAAAAACAGGCACAATTCTGTACTAGAAATCCCTGCACGGGCTCAAGAACACTTCAGGAAATCATTTCTGTCAACATGCTTAGCCATGCCATCCACAGATGACAGTTAAAGCTGTGTTATGTGAAGAAGAAGCTATGTGTGAACCCGCAGTTTTTTTTCTGTTGTTCAAAGCTCTTTAAAATGGTCTCAGGCAAAATGGAAAACTGCTCTGTGGTCACGTGGATCATAATTTGACAACCATGGATGCTGTGTCCTGAGGACTAAAGGGGAGAGAAACCATCCAGCTTGTTATCCACACACTGATCAAAAGTCTGCATCTGTGATGGTATGGGGCTGCATTAGTGCCAATGTGGGCAGCTAACACATCTGGAAAGGCACTATCAATGCTGGAAAGTAGAGCGAGGTTTAAGAGCATCTCTTTCAGGATAGGCTGTGCATTTGTCAGCAAGGCAATGCTAAACCATTGCAGCATCCATCACAGTCCGGGTACCAGTCCAGATCTTTCACCAATAGAAAACATTCCCAAGAAGAAGGGATGCTACATTATGGTATTCATGGCCCTGTCCCTACTTTTTTGAGATGTGTTGCTGCCATCAAATTCAAAATGAGGTAATGTTTTTCCTAACATTAGGAAATATCTCAGTTTCAACATCTGATCTGTTGTTTATGTTCTATTGAGAATATTAGATTTGCAAATCATTGCATCCAAGCATCCCAACTTTTTTGGAATTGGGGTTGCACAACTACAACTGCAACAACTTTGCTGGTGAATCACTGAAGACCACTGTAGATTCAGTGTGATTGTCTTGATCTCAGGATTTTCCAGACTAATTTTTGGTTTAGATTTTTAACGGAGCATGTAGGGGTGACTGAGGTAACTGTAACTGTCATTAATTCCCTGTAAGCTTATGAAATGAGACCACAGTGAAACCCACCGGGGGATCTCAGGCATGACTTTACCTCTCCTTCTGCTTCTCCAGAAAGACCCCCGCTATTCTCAGAATCACTTTGTCTCCTGCAGAGCGCTGTGTGTGCACGATAGACCCATTCAGAATACACAACCATGCAAACACACCGCTGTTGTGAAACAGTGAGTCAAAGTGTCCTGATTACCAGTCCGGTTTTGGAGACCTTCAGCTTCTTCCAGGAAACTCCTGATATGAAAAGTGTCAGCTATGTGAGGTAACAGAAATCAGGACAGTTAGAACAAAAATGAGACAATGTGTGTCAGTTTTATTTCTTCACAAGGTCAATTCTGAGTAATAAAAGAAAAAAGGAGACGCTCAGGTCAGTGCAGCCTCTTTATTACAAAAGGAGGATATTTTCAGACATCAGCCATAAGTTAGATTCATCTCCCTGCACACAGTAGGTCCACTCAAGCTGACCAAGTTTTCACTGCTATGCTACTTTTTAAACACCATGCTTTGAAACACTGGGTGCATATGGCCAAGTGCTTAGGATTCTCCTAATGTACTGGAGCAGCTCCTTCCCTGCATGTCATTCCCCACTTTGTTCCGAGTGTCCAACAACTGTAGGGGGTACTGTGGGAATAAAGGCCCATTTATACTCCCTTTACATACAAAAATGTATACGTCCTTTTCAAATGATGTTACCGTCCCTGCTCACATACTTCCATGCATCCTTTATGTTGGCATGGATGTTAACCAATACATCTACCAGGGGGGGCAGCCCAGAGTCAAAAGTTTATGACAACAAACTCAAAAACAAACATTGCAACTGTGAAGGAGGTATTGATAATGTACCTCTTGCATAAAAGACAAAAATAGAGGCAGCGTTGTAGGAGGCCAACTCGCGCAACTTTTCCTCAAAAAGTTCTACCATTTATTATTTCTTCTTCGTGTCTCACTAGAGCTACGTATCAGATAGTGACAGCAACACTGCCCCCATGGTTTCCGGTAGTACTGCTCCATTTGGCCCCTATCCGTAAGCTTTATGGAAACGTGCAGAAATACGGACAGAATGAACGCGGAGCGCGGACAGAAGGCTCCGTCGGATACGGATTCGTACTTAACATTGAGCATAAATGGGCCTTAAGGGGTCCTGAGGCCGCTGCAGCAGGGCTGCCCCTTGTCTTCGATTCTGTTTAGGTTTGGTGATTTAGAATTATACTTCTGCTTTTTGCAGTTGATGTGGTTCTGTTTGCTTCTTCAGCTGGGGATCTCCAGCATGCACTGGGGCCATTTGTAGTTGAATGTGAAGCAGTAAGGATGAGGGTCAGCACCTAGAAGTGTGAGGCCATGGTTCCCTGCCGAAAAACAGTGGATTTCCCCGTCCAGGTGGAGAGGGTGTCTTTGGCCGCAAGTGAAGGAGTTCAAGTAGCTCAGGGTCTTGTTCATGAGTGAAGGTAGAAGGAGCTGCGAGCTGGTGCAGCATCATGCAGACATTATACTGTACCGTCGTGGTGAAGAGGGTGCTGAGCTGGTAGGCAAAACTCTCACTGCACAGGTTGATCTCCCTTCCATCCCTCATTTCTAGTCATGACCTCTGGGTAATGACAGAAAGAAACAGATCGCGGGATCAAGTGAGATTCCTCAGGTGGGTGTCTGGGTTCAGCCTTAGGTGGCTTTACACACTGGTGGCCCGGCATCGGGCCCGGGCCCATTTGGGGAGGTGGTCTCAGGTGCGATTTAAGTGGACTCTGGCATGGTTCGCATGAGATGTGAATGCAACCGCGCCCAGATATGGGACAGAGCATCATTTCAGCTTTATGGTGTCATCGCAAAAACTAAACTTCTTTCCAGAGCGTGGCAGTTTGTTCACATTTTTTTCTCTATAAAGGGCGGAAATCATCAGAATCCAGTCAATAAACAGTCTGTTGTGACTCACTTTACAGATGGACACAAGTTAAGAGTCAGTAAGATGAGATGCAAAGGGAGTAAAAGTCACCTGTCACCTCAAAAACCGCTGTATCTGTGCAGCATGAGACCATCTAATCCTCTGAGTTGTACCTAGATATGCAGATACGAAGAGCGACGTTGCTGGCGTGATTTTAAGTCATCCATGGCTGCAGGATGGACTTTTTGCCGAGTTAAAACAAAAACAATCTTCGCTCAGGTCATGACCCCAGTGGTTACCATGGTAGCTAATTCTTCTCTCTCCTCCTTGTCGGGGTTGTAAACCAGCAACGTGCATACCGCCACCTGCTGTTTCAGACTGAGTACACGCGCAAGTGGGCCCGGGCACAGATCGATGTTGCTAGTGTGAGAGCAAGCCAGCGGGGGGAAAGGGGAAGGGGGAGGGGGAGGGGGAGGAATCACGCCGCAGCCTAGTTCGAAACAACTGGATGTGAAAGCACCTTAGAGATGGGGTGAGGAGCTCGATTATCTGGAGGGAGCTCAGCTCGAGGTACAGCAGGATGTCTCCTGGTCGCCTCCCTGTGGAGGTTTTCCGGGTGCATCCAACTGGAGGGAGACGCAAGGGTAGACCCAGGGATTATATATCTGATCTGCCTCAGAATCCCCCAGGAAGAGTTGGAAAATGTTGCTGGGGAGAGGGATGTCTGGGTGGAATGGATGGATGGATGGATGTACATGTGTGTAATTAAATGCTTCATAGAGTCAAAATTTACTGATGCTTGAAAAACCAGAACCACTGTCTGCCTCTGCATTGTATATGATTGTCAGAAAAGCCAAGACAGTCTAGTTGCCCCTCTTTCACAACTTCTACTGAGACGCCGTCTCTTTCCGAGCAGAGGGGCCATAATTTTGCCGGGACAATGTATTTCCAGTTTCCGTAAAAATAGCTAGTGTGTTTTTTTTTTCAAGTAGATAATGGTTGCTTTAAGGCATCATGGAAATGATCAGGATCAACACAGTTTCATTTTAGTCCTATAGCCTTTTTTATGTTTTTCCCGCCTCAAAATGAAACATCCAAATCTGCAGTTTTCAATCACAGCTTGCTAAATCCCTTTAAAAAGATTTTATTTTTTGTCGTGGGTTTGTCTTGATCTTATATGGGGCATTATCCCGACCCCGTCTGTTTTCTTATTGGCTCAATTCTTCTTCTTTCTTTCACTGTTTTTGGTTTTCAGGCTTCATAGATGAACTGAGATGACTCTAAAATTAGACCACTCAAATCATCCACAAAAGGATGTTTACAGATACGTAAATGGAGATTACAGCATCAACCCTCATTTCCACCTCGGCCACAAAGAAATGTTCCATTTACAATCGACTATTTTAATCCTCTGAGGCTCAGCAACACTTCTTCAGTGCCTATTTTTGGTCACAGCCAAAACAAACTGTGGCTAATTATTGTACCTGAGCTCTAAGTATAGACGTTTGGAGTAAATTCCTCAGAGTGACTAGGGCTCAGTAAGTTCCAGTCAAAAGGACTGGGATCTGCTGAGAAGATGACCCTCTGTGTCACTACCAGTCCACAGAAACATCACAGGAGCGGTTTCATTTCATAAGACTCCACAAACATGTCAGAGCTGAGCAGAGGGAAAGTGGTGGTCTTTAGTTTTGGGTTGAAAACACCAGAAATGTTCAGTGTCCAGTGAATGTTTAGTGTTTAAAGTGATGTTGTGGTTGTAAACTGGAGATGTGACTTCATCCAGTCCAAACTGGGACATTTACATAAGCCAGCACTGAGTGCCAGATGTCCTCCTTATCCTCTCTGCTGATGAAGCCTCTCTCCTGTAAACACTTTTCTCATATGTAGTCTATTGATCTAGTTCCTCTGAGCGACACCTCTCTAATTGTGTTGGTGTGGATGTGTCAGAGTTGACCTGGTTCTGCTCTCAGTGACCCTGATATGAGACAATGACGCCGCCTGAATGGATGGTGTTTGAGTCAAGAGAAATGTGTCAGAGACCTTTATTCTATGAGAAACCCAGAACTATCAGATAAAAGCACACAGCTGTGTTACTTTAAGTTAGAATATCTCATAATATAGTAGAGAATGAATCACACTCTTTGTTGGGTAACATGCAGAGAAAAGACACGTGCGAGTCAGCAAAAATTAAAACCACTTTGCACCAACTTTGCAGTAAGACGGTTTGTGGATTTAACCCCTACTGAGGTTATGTCTCTGTATAAGTGACATAATTAGAAAGTGGAAGAGTTTAGGAACAGCAGCAACTCGGCCACAAAGTGAAAGATCATGGAAAATCACAGATAGGGGTTAACGACTGTGTTAAAGTCCCCACAGCTCTGCTTATTCTCTAGCTGAAGAGTTCTGAACTTCCACTGGCATTAATGTAAGCACTAAAACTGTGCAGAGGGAGCTTTAAGGATGGGGTTTCTGTGACTGAGCAGCTGCATGCTAGCCTCACATCACTAATGCAAAGTGTCAGCTGGAGGGGTATAAAGCACACCGACCCACAATTTCCGCATAAAACAGCTTTGCCGTGCTGCAGCGAGCTCCGATCGAAGGCAAGCGACCTCACATACTGGAGGCGTGTCTAGAGCCGAGCACAGCCCTGATTATAGGGCAGAGATCACGGGAGAACCACGAGTTCATGCAGCGAAAAATATCAACAGGTAATTATTTAACTTTTTTAAGGTTGTTTTTTCGTCTATTTTGGCATGATTCTATGATTTAACTGCTTCCGTCATGGGTGAGAACATTAGGAAGTTAAAAGGTTAATGTTTGATGTGTGAAATTCTGTGGCTGTTTACCTCCTAAGTTAAATTTTCCTCATCAGCGTTGCTGTTGTAGCCCTATGATCCACTCACCTTTTGTTTTCACTGCAAAATGAGGCGTGATGTCGATACAGTGAAGATTTATGATCAGGAATCCATGCGTTATGTTGTATTTTGAAAGAGCTGAAAACTACGTTTTTTAACTTCCTGTTTGGAGCTTTCCTATCGACCGGAGTTTATGCAGACACCAATGTTAATTTCTGGCTAAATTCGGTACCAAATCATGGTAGTGTGCTCTATCCACTCACCCTGGGGTCCCTGCTTTCTACAGTTGAGAGACAGAATAGCTACAGCTGCAATGTTTTTTGACAGATTTACCTAGAGTGGAGAAATATCACAGATTTTGAATGTCCGACGAAAACTACATCACATTTTAGTCTAGTTTTAGTCATCTTGACGTCAAACTAAACTGACTTTTTGTCAGTTTTAGTCATCACAGATCTATTTTTGTTAGTCTTAGATGAACATTTTAGTCATAGTTGTATTAACACTGGCAGACGTTGAACATAGATCTGCAGTATATCTCCTACGAAGCACAGCAGAGTTACGCTTCATGGATGGGTCGTGCCAGACTGGACCGCTGGCACTGGAACTGCTCTGATTGACTAGAGAGGGAGTGATGTGCTCAGCACATTTCGCTGGGAAATCACGGCTCAGCCGCTGTATGTGGAAATTGGAGGTGACCCTGGACTGTGGAGCAGTGGAAACATGCCCTGTAGAGAGACAGATCACACTTCTCTGAGCCATCTGTGCAGTTTGGTGGAGGAGGGATAATGGTATGGGGCTGTTTGTCAGGGTTTAGCTAGGCTCCGTTTCTCCACTGGAGAACAATTTTAATGCTTCAGACCAAGACATTTTGGATGCTATGCCATGCTTACATTAGCAAGCATAGCATGCTATGCTTCTGACTGTGTAGTAACAATTTGCACAAAGCCAGGACTATAAAGACATGGTTTGATGAGCTCAATGACTGGCCCACACAGAGCACCATTGGGATGAAATGGGGATTGCAAGCTAGGCCTGTTGGTCCAACATCTGACCTCATAACTTCTCTACAGCTTTCAATCTTTTCAGCCAATGACCCCCAAAAGAAAGGGGCCAAAGACCCCCACTGTACCTCAGGCTGGTTGGACATCTGAATACCCACAGTATAAAGACTTCTTAAAAATGTAGATCCCTTTTTGTAAAAACGGAATCAAAATAAGTTAAAATGGGGTTTAAAAAAGGCAAAAATTGGTAGAAAAAATATGGTAAAAGTAAATTTTTAACATTGGCAAAAGTTAAATAAAAGTGAAAAAAAAATAGGCGAAAAGTGGCAGTAATGGGATTAAGTGGTTAAAAACTGGCAAAGAAATTGGTAAAAATGTTTAACAGCGACAATATTGGGGTAAGAGTGGCAGAAAAAACAGGTGAAAATAGGTTAATGGTGGCAAAAATGGATGGAAAATGGCAAGACTTAGTTCAGAAATGGCAGAAAAAAGCAGGAAAAGTGGCAAAAACAGTTTAAAGTCACAAAAATGTCGTCATAGTAGAACCAATTGGTAGAAAAGGTGGTGAAATGGGTCTTAAGTGGGAAAAACTGTTAAATCTGGCAGAAAGTAGTGGCTGAAAATGATGGAAATGGGTTAAATTGTGACAAAATTGCTGTTAAGAGGCAGAAAAATTGCATCAAAATTGGGTGGGATAAGATGTAAATAGGTGTCACAGATAAATAACTTCAATATTAGAATTCGGTAGTGGCTCCAAAATGTGGTAACTGTTTGCCAGAATGCCAGCACATGCCACCAATAAAACACACATGTATTAATAAATCAGAACTAAGGAGGGCCTATTCTCTGGGTTTATCAGGGGCCCATCCAATCTGTGGGCAGGCCTGTGTGAAGACAGATTTTTCTTTTACATTACTTTGATTTCAGCATAAATCTCTCCAAATGACCATGTTTTATGTGATAATGAACTAATCTTATGAATACATTTAAAACAAACAAACAAAAAAAAAAACACATTCTTAGTTTCTTAGGGGATCTGGCAACCCCCCTCTCAGTGTCTTGCAACCCCCATGGGGGTCCTATGTTGGTCCCCTATGTTGAGGACCTCTGCACTACAGAATGAATGTGCAAAAACTCCTACAAAAACACTCAAAAATTTTTTGGTAATTTTTCTGAGGAGCGTGGAGGCTGTTAGAGATAAAGAGAGTGTTGTTAGACTGCTATCATCAGTTGTTTTTCTTGTGAAATGCACCATCAGTTATGTCTCACAGACTAGATGTGACGTTTGCAGCTGTATCTGCAGGAGTATATGACTTTATATTGTCATGTTGATATTTTTAGCACAGCTCTGTTGCAGATGATAAGTCCATACTTTTTTGGAAAGTCTTCTAACCGCATAAGAGAAGATTCAGAGGCTGTTCATTTGACTGAGTCAAACGTTTGTGTTATTTCATATGAATTATCAAAGAGGCTTATTTCTCTGGGTAAAGAATGAGGAGTCATTTCTCTAAAATCCACTTGAATTGTGAATTCATTTTGGTTGAATTGTGAATTGTGAAATCCACAGAATTAAGAGCTGAACAAACACCAATAAACAGTTTGTTGAATCCAGTCTGAGTCTTGTGAACAGTTCACTGTAAAATGCGTGGACTTCCTGAACCTGCTGCTCTCTAGAGTTGTTTGCCACTGAGTCAGACTCTCAGGAAATGTTCTTTTTAAGGAGAAATCAAATTAAGAGAGGGATGGAAATAGCCCCCACTAAACCAAAAACCCAGCTGGATCTCGTGGGAAATCTGCCCTTACAGTAACTCTGAGAAAGAATAAGAAGGGTACTGATTCACTGTAATGCTTTGTTTCAGTGTTTGAGGACGTAACTGCAGAAACAGAAGTGTTTTACTCTGTTATTCAGCTACAGTAGCTCTATTAGTGTGACTCATATCTGCAAAGAACCACTGACGGTGCAGAGTACTTTTCATTTCTTCCCACAGAGTGGAAAATGTAAGCAATGCACAAGATCAACTCATGATTTACAACTGAAATTCAAAGTGTAAAAATACAAATTTGTCTCAAGAAATTTGAATATCATGGAAACGTTTTTTTTTTTCCTGTCATTTCATTCAGGAGTGAAACTTCCTTATTCTAGAGTCATCGTTATAAAGTGAAATATTTCAAGACTTTTTCTGATATTGATGATGTAGATCAGAAATTTGTTGGAGCTCCTTTTGCAAAAATTGCTGCATCTTTGCAATGTGTCATGGAGGCGATCGGCCCATGGCACTGCTGGGGTGTTATGAAGCCCAGGTTGCTCTGATAGCAGCCTTCAGCTTGTCTGGATTGCTGAGTCCGGTGTCTCATCTTCCTCTTGACATTTCCAGAGATTCTCTATGGGTTCAGATCAGACCAGCTGGCTGGTAACACCATGGTCAAACCAGTTTCTGACAGGTGCAAAGTCCTGCTGGAAAAGTGAATCAGTATCTCCATAAATCTTCTCAGCTGATGGAAGCATGAAGGTCTCTAAAATCTCCTGGTAGACGGCTGACAGTGTTGACTCTGGACTTGTGCCAGGGTGACTGGCCCAAGTCCTGACTTGACTTAGCCAGGGTGAGATGCTGTAATTGTTGTCTGTGGTTCAGGATTGGCTCGACATTAGAGTAATAAACCTGTAGTCCATTTCCTGGACTCGTCCATGTGGTTGATCCTCTGACTCCAGCCTCAGTCCTCTCCTTGTGAAGCTCCCTTAAGTCCTTGAATCTGCTTTGTTTGACAATCCTCTGAAGGCTGAGTTCATCCATGTTGCTTGTGCTTCTTTTCTTACCACACTTTTCCCTTCCAGTCATCTTTACATGAATCTGCTTTGATACAGCCTCTGAGAACAGCCTGCCCTTTCAGCAGTGGCTTTCTGTGGCTTACCCAAGTCAAGCATTCTTCCCCATGAATGTGGTTGTGTGTTCTGAACTACAGTGAGAGAATAAAGCCTCCATAAACCTTTGCAAACTGGAGTTTTCCACAATATTCTTATATTTTGAGAAGCATAGCTGCTTCTGAGTGGTGGTCCTGATGCTGCTCAGTCTCCTGTCTGTGGGAGGGGTTAAGCAGCCTGATTGCAGGATGTATGGCTCCTTTATGATGTGGGAGACTTTAGTGTAAAGGACACGGATGGTGGGTAGGCTGCTGATAATCCTCTGTGCAGACTTCTCCAGCTGCTGCAGCCACCTCCTGTCTGCCACTCCGTAAACCGTGATGCAGGATGTGACGATGCTCTCTACCTCACACCTGCAGAAAGATGGGATGCTCTTCACATGTTTTAAGGAGGAAACCATGCACTAGTGTGTAGCCAGCCCTCAATGGCATCGTATTTCTTTACTAACAGATCAATCTGATTCAGATGCACTAATCTATAAGTGTTATATAAAAGTCTGAGATTGTTGGACATAAAGCTGATTTATTTTTAACTCATCATTATCTCCTCTTTCTTAGTCATACTTTGTTTACCCTCCAGCATCTCTAACCACATTGTCTTCCTCAATCCATTTCCTCTTACACTTCCTACAAACACCTCCAGCTCTGCGTCAGACTGTGATGATGTCATCACCAGTGACCATTAGCTATGTTTTGGTCTTTTCTCTCATCTCCTTCATTTGTAACGTCAGTGTTGGAGAAAACAGTGTTTATGTTCCTGCTCCATCTCTGGGGGTCTCACTGTTGGGCAACAATAAAAACAGAGGGAGGTCCCCAGCAGAGGCCTCTGTTTGCTGAGGGCCCCTAGACGACAGGCGAGCATTAATCACAGCAGACCGCCTGCAAAATGTTTGTCCTTCCAGGACAGTTAGCAAGTTCATGGTAACTGGGAGCTTCAGGACATTTGTACTGTCAAGGTCCCCTGCTAAAACATCTTTGTTTAGGTTAAAGGTAACACTAGTCAACTCAGAAACACTCCACATTCAGAAAATACCAGAAAGGAGAAATCAGAATGACATTTAAGTGGGATGAACACCAGAAATTCTGAAAACTTTAGATACACACTGAAAATAGATGCATTTTTCACTTTGGTTTTCAGCTTTATAGGCAAGGGAGCTAACAGCTACAGCTGAGCTAGGATGTATTCACCTGTAGGCTACAGGAGAAGAAATACACCTGTAGAGCTAACATTGGCCTGCTCCATCTATTTTCTATACCGCTTATCCCTTTCGGGGTCGCGGTGGTGCTGGAGCCTATCCCAGCTGTCACTGGGCGGGAGGCGGGGTACACCCTGGACTGGTCGCCAGTCAATCACAGGGCTAACATATAGAGACAGACAGCCAGGCACACTCACACTCACACCTGAGGCCAATTTTAGAGTCACCAATTAACCTAACGAGCATGTTTTTGGTGATGGGAGGAAGCCAGAGTACCTGGAGAGAATCCACGCATGCACAGGGAGAACATACAAACTCCACACAGGAAGGCCCTGACCGGGAAGCAAATCAGGGACCTTCTTGCTGTGAGGCAACAGCGTTAACCCCTGCACTGCCGTGCAGCCGTAGGGAGGGAATCTGTGGTCCAAAAACAGTTTTAAAAACAGGAAATATATCAGTAGACTGCAAAAAATACAAAGAAAAATTCAAGTGGAAAAAAAATGCAGAAATGTGTGTTTATCAATATGCAGACATAGCAAATTTAGGGAATGAATGCTTTTTCTCTTTCTGGATATTTCCTACTCTGGTTTTGCACCAGTTTGTCTATTCTTACTATATCTATCCTCAACAAATAAACTATAAATAAAGAAGGTAACTGCTCCCACTGCTGTTTCAGGAGTGAATGTAAATGAAAGGTATGAGCTAATACTGGTGGACACCTTACATAGCAGTCTCAACCATCAGTGTGTGAATGTGGAGTGAAGAAGAAACATGCTATTCCAGCCTGGAGGTCCATTGAAACCAGTTATGTGGTCACATGATCATGCATTCACAGGATCAATCATGTGTCTTGTATCCACGTTAGCTCTGAGTGCTATCATTTATGACTCTCAAAGTCCTGGGGTAAGTCTGGGCTAACATGAATGTAGCACATGAACTGTACTGCAGCACTCCTGTTATTTCATTCATTTAAGTCTCACTGTGCAAGAGAGGGATGCAGTAAAGTTAACTGCAGTGTTACACTGCCTTCTAGTGTTGAAATCACAGTACTGCACTGACTCTGCATTCTGTATTGAGGCATTCTGCATTCCCTGTGCACTCTAGTGCAGGGGTTTTTAAAGTGTGGAAGAGTGAGCCTCCCCTAAGATGAAATTATTCATTCGGTGGACCCCCACCCACAAAAAGGATTCAAATTGAAAAAAAAAAATTAATCAACATTCCAAACATTTATGTATATATAGAGTATATTAACATTAATATATTTAGGATATGTTGGTTTGTAAATGTCTTTAAACATCTGCCTTTCCCTCTCATTCAGTTATAATGCCATTAAATACCCCTCTTCATAATTTTTTTGGCCATTTTAAAACTTCTTTTTGCCTCTTTTTCCCCATTTTTTCCACTTTTATCCCATTTTTTTTCCCTTTTTCACCTTTTTGCCAGTTTAAGCTACCTTTCATCATTAAATATCCCCTTTTTTTCTTTCTTTTTTTTTTTTTTGGTACATCTTTTTTGTCACTTTTTCCCAATTTTACCACTTTTATCCCATTTTTTGCCCTTTTTTTTTACAATTTTTTGCCACTTTTCGTCCATGAAAGTGCCCATTGCCATTTAATACCACTTGTTTCCTTTTATCCCAATTTTTGCCACTTTTTCCCATTTTTTGCCACTTTTATCCCATTTTTTTGCCCTTTTTTAATCATTTTTGCCACTATTTGTACATTTAAACTACCCTTTGCCATTACATACCACAAGTTCCCTCTTTTTTTGCCCATTTTTGCCACTCTTGACTGCTTTTTGCCCATTTTAGTCACTTTCCAGTCATTTTTGTCACTTCTCAGTCATTTCTGCTACTTTCCGACCATTTTCCGACTCTTTCTCCCCACTTTTGCCCCTTTTCACCCATTTTTTGCTGCTTTTGACCATTTTTTACCACCTTTAACCTATTCTTATCGCTACTTCGAGCTGTTTTGCCTCTTTTTTACCTCTTAGACTGTGGCTCTTGCAAAGGTATTTTTCAAACATTTGGCTCTTTGGTTGAGTAACGCTCTATAGCATGGACCCTACAGTAACTATTAGTCTATCCATTTTGCTCAATGCACAGCAGAGGTTAGCAAAACAAATCACCTTTTTTCAGGTTTGTGGTTCCTCTCCTCCCCTGAAGCTCTGTGGCGCCCCCCAGGGGAGGCCCACCTCACACTTTGAAAACCACTGCTCTAGTGGTTTTAAATTGAATCCATAGAAAAATGCTGCAGAAATGCCATCCTGTCATTATGTTTTAATAGTGTGCTTGATATCAAACCGCTGCTTTGACTTTTTAATCCAGTTGTTTTGCAGAACTGTTGTCACTTGTGTCAGGTTCCTTCAGTGACGGTTTTATGCCCTTTCCTCTTTAATTTGAATAAAAACATGCAGAAGACAGTGAAAGATACAACAACATGCAGATATTTCAATGAAAGACTTTCAGTAATAATGGAGGTCACACTACAGAGATGAGAAGTTTCCATGTCTCTGTAAATGTTCTCTGTCAGGCCAGTGTAACTCCAACGTCTTTCTTTTTTCCTCTAATGTTCCTTTTTCCTCCTCCCAGTTTAGTGGGGGTTCACCGTCGAGTCCATTGGACTTGAGATTGGCGCCAGATTTGATGGCATGTTTCCGTGAGAGTATCAAATCTGAGCTAAGTGAAACGAGCCCCGGCGGAGCACTAACCCTCCAAGCTCACACCTGCATCCAAGGCACGCTGCCCTGCTGCTGCGCTCCAATGTAAATGCAAGGCTGTTTTACACATTCATCACTTCATCCAGATGTGTTTTTATAAGGAACATTCCGGCATCCAGCGACAGAATAAGTTCAACACGGTGCACCTCCTGACAAAGCAAACCATGTAATCACAGCTCGCTCTGACGCCTGCTCCAGCAGCTGTGAGAGTTTTCATCTAAAATGTAAATAGAGTCGTCTAGAGCCTCCGACTGACATCCAGGTGATTCTAGGGAAAGAGAACGTCCAGGAGCTCTCTGAGGCTCTAATGACGGGAACCAGCTCACCTCACAACCTGCTCCACTTCTGAGTCTTTGAAGCTCGTGAGAATGAGGGCCCACAATCACCAGGCCAGGTCTGCTCTGTTCGTTACAGTAAAACACCTCGACTGATTTCAACAGGAAATGTTCCTGTTTGAACAGAGACGGAGGTTTCTCTGCACCTTAAATCATCACAGGGACATAAATCCCTTCAGCCCTGTCAAACCCAGGATCAAAGACATGTTGCAATGCAAAAAAAATCAAATCTAAGCAAGTGTATTTGTACGATTTACAGCCAAAAAATCTCTTTACACTAATTTTAAATCTCAGTAAACTGGTAAAAGTAAAAGTAAACTGGCCGTACAAATATATACTTGAGCTTTGAAGATTAATCGAGTTAACCGATTAATCACATGCTTTATTATCCCTGTCAGCACATTTTGGTTAAGGCACATCAGCGTCTCCCTGCAGCCTCAGTCATTACGTCCACCGCTGCTTCTTAAAGTCTCATTTCACTTTAAATCTCACAAACAGCTCAGTGGACGAGTCAGAAGTCACCTGGAACTTTTTTATATTCTCTTATTTCATTTCCAGTCCAGACCTCAGACCTCTAAAAGCAGGTCTGCATCCAAATAAAAGGTCAATCAGCCTTAGTTTATGACCATAGGGAAATCCAAAATGAGACCAAAATCTTTCAAATGCAGAATAGTGAATTTTTAAAAGGGGGTGATTAATCGTGATTAACTACAGTAATTTTGTGATTAATCGGGATTACAAATTTGTATCTTTTGGCAGCCCTAATAGTTGCATTAGTGGAGTTTAAGGCTGGACCAACAGACCTACATCAGCTGATATCTATTTCTTTATTCATCATTATTTCCTACATTCATGTGTGTTCTTAGGAAGGGGTCCCTAAACTTTTGGGGGCTAGGGACCCCTTCCAGGACATAACCCTCACGCTGACTAATCATATGTTAGCTGTCATTTGTAGTCCTAGATGCCGTATTTTAAACTCTTTAACCTACAAGCTCCTGTCTAACTGAGTGTGGATTCTTCCTTTTTGCGTTTCTTTGAGCAGCCAAATAAGCAGCTCTCTGTGCTTTTTCTGAGGTTGTGGTCAGGGTCACCCTTCGTGTTTTCTGGTAGATGTATTCCTCACCCTTTCGTTTTGGCCTGAAACTCTGCATGCTTTGTTATCAGATGACGCTTTACACACGAGACATTTTGTTCTTCCATCGCTGCTCTCAATATAAAACAAACCCGAGGTAGCTGTCATCATATTTTCTCAGTTTAGCTGGTTTAGGCCTAGCATCACTTGATGAATTGGACACGCTTAAATATTTATCCATTGTTGTTAGCTGGACCTGCTCAACAAATGCGTCCTGAGCAAAGTGACTGATGCGTGGCGAGTGATGTCACAATCATATCTGGGTTTTTATTGGTCCAAAACTGACTGATGTGGGAGTCACTGGTTCAGTTTGCTTTTTTAATGACATGGCATTACTTTGATAATTCATTTTAAAATATTTCGTGGACCCCAAGCTGTGGCTGGCGGACCCCAGTTTGTGAACTATTGTTTTAAGGTCTAAAATTTGTTAATTTTTTCATCCTCAAACTTAAAATTGTGTGTTTTAAGGACAGTTTTAGATCTGAACTCTAAACATCTGTATTGATATCATCAATCCATCCATTTTCTATACCACTTATCCCGTTGGGGGTCATGGGGGAGCTGGGGCCTATCCCAGCTGTCATTGGACTAAAGGTGGGGTACACCCTGGACTGGTTGCCAGTCAATCGCAGGGCTGACATGTAGAGACAAACAACCAGGCAGTCTCACAGTCACGGCCAATTTAGAGTCACCAGTTTACCCAGTGAGCATGTCTTTGGTGGTGGGAGGAAGCCGAAAGGCAGAAAGGAAAAATCTATTTGTGAATTTTAGCTTCTTTCGGCCATCAGAGAAAACGCCAAACACTGCATATCACTACAAACACACCATCCCCACTGTGAAGCAGGGTGGTGGCAGCATCATCTGTGGGGATGCTTCTCAGCAGTCGGCCCTGAAAGGCTTGTAAAGGTAGAGGCTAAAATGAATGTGGCAAAATATCAGAAAATCCTGGAGGACAATCTTTTTCAGTTTACAAGAGAACTACAGCTTGGAAGAAGATTTATTTTCCAGCAAGACAATGACCTGAGCATACAAAGAAAGCTGCACAGAAATGGTTTTAAGACAACAAGATGAATGTTCTGCAACCTGACAGAGCTTGAGCAGTTTAGCAAAGAAGAATGGAGTCAAATTGCTGAGTCAAGATTTGCAAAGCTGATTGAGACCTATCCACACAGACTCAGTGCTGAGATCGCAGCCAAAGGTGACTCTACTAAAGACTGACTTGGAGGGGGGTTAAAATTTATGCAGTCACTTATTTTTACATAATGTTTTTTTACTTTGGAGAAATCTGTTTTCACTTTGACATTAGAGGTTTTCTGTGTAATTTCTTTTGTCTAAAAAGCTCAATTTTAGTGATCAGGATAGATTTATAAAACCACTGAAAGGGTATAACGTCCATGGGGGGTGACTACTTTTTATGGGCGCTGTATGTTTGCAAGATGGCACGTGACTCATGCATTGTGGGTGACGTCAGTGTAGAAAAAAATAGATGCTGATTTCTCCTACAGTTGCTGTTAACTATAGCCTGTTTCCCTCTGATTGTCATCTCTGATTGTCTGTTCATTCACTCATTATTCTGAGGTGATTATGGATCATCACCTTTGCTTTGTGTGAATATGTTAAATGATGCAGCCTTTCACTCTCTTTGTTGAGCATGATGATTGAAATCCCAAGTTCATTCTTGCTGTCATCAGTCTTTGTAAAAGAGTGACTATAAGCAGAGGAGATCAGATCAAATCATTGTTCTAATAAATATTATCGATGGAGCGTTGCATGTGATGTCCAGATGTGCAGAGGATGACAGAGCAGGAAGAGGAAATAGTCTGGATCGATGTCTGCTCTGGGAAAAACAGTGTCCAAACTCCAAGTCGTATTTCATGATTTGATATGATATTCGTCATAGAGAGAGAGAGGAAGTGTCTGAGCGTGCTCTTTCTCAGTAACTCGATGTGTGATCTCAGAGGAGCTGAGGAGGAGATCAGCAGTCACGCCTGTTTGCTCCACAGTCAGCGCCCATCGGGCCACAGCCTGCAGCCAGCCCACCATGACCTCACAGCTCGTTACTGTGCCAGGGAAATCACCCGTGGGTGTTTCAGGAGGGTGGGGTTGGTTTGTGCATGTGGTGAGTGAACAATTATTCACACACGGCATTGTACTGAAATATGGAGCCACAGTCCTTCATGCTCTCTGGCTGTTTGTCCCTGCTGTCATAAATCGCGAATAACCATCATCCTGCTGCTCGGCTGCAGATGTTTAACGGCCTCTCTGGGTCGCAGGAAGACTCTGTGGATTTCTCAACCTGCTGTGACTCGCTGACCCAACGTTGGAGGGTGAATTGATCAACAACACGACACAAATGATAGCAAAGGATGCCCGCTTAGGCTGGCAACACACAGGAGGATTTCAGACCAGGTTTTGATGTTTGCCCTCCCTCCCCAAGAATTGGCCTGCAACATTTCCCACTTCCTCTGAGGTATTCCCACATCAGATGGGGTACACAATTCTTTATCCCCCCTTATGGGCAGCCTTGGCTATAGTAAAGATGGTCATTTTAATGATGCTTAAACCAACAGAAGGTAAACTCCATCGCCACGGTAGGGACAGTCACTTTATTAAAGCTTGAACCAACTGTAGGTTCTGAGTCTACAGGTCTCCTTCCAGTTCGGTGTGCCCAGAAGACCTCCACAGGGATGCATCCTGATCAAGTGCCCAAACCACCTTAACCAGCTGCTTTCTGTCACCCCTTTCTCTAAGACTAAGCTCAGCCACAGTCTATGGGTCATGTTGATCTATGGGTAAAGATAGCAGTTGAGGGGCAGATATTAAAATAACTCAAATTTTGGACGGACCATAAGATTGTGTTTCCAGACAAAGACGGACCACAGATAATAGACTGTATTGGCTAATTTCCCATTTTATATCCAAATACATGTGCCAAAAATGTTATAAAGTGGCTCAGCGAGCATGTCCTTGTGGGACCCATATGGATTATATGTAGGCTACAACATGGGGCCCATGTGGGTTTGTCCATGGGTTCCATGGTGGCCCCATCATGTGAACTGCAAGTGTGGATCAGCCCATAACAGACCCATAAAGGGCTCATCTAGAGGTCCTTGCAATGGCCCATGTTTACTACAGGTATGATCCGTCTTGGATCTGTAGAGAT
Organism: Cheilinus undulatus; assembly: GCF_018320785.1. Classification (NCBI taxonomy): domain Eukaryota; kingdom Metazoa; phylum Chordata; class Actinopteri; order Labriformes; family Labridae; genus Cheilinus; species Cheilinus undulatus. Next base: position 48,237,025 of record NC_054871.1, on the reverse strand, counting down.
GGGGCCTTTATGGGACTGATCCACACTTGCAGTTCACATGATGGGGCCACCGTGGAACCCACAAGCAAACCCACAGGGGACCCATACTGTAGCCCACATAAAACCCATATGTGGTGGAGGTGGGGGGTCCTAAATATCCCCTTAAACCTTCATGAAATACCTAACTGACTGAAATGTGTTCAAACCAAGCAAATCTGTGAACAACACCAGTTCCAAAAAAGTTGGGATTTTGCGAAAATGTAAAAAAGAAAAGAATGTATGAATATCTTAAACTGTAATTTTATTTACAGTAGAACGTAAGGAACATGTCAGATGTTGAAAAGGAGACATTTAACCATTTCATGAAAAATATGAGCTCATTTTTTATTTGATAGCAGCAACATATCTCAAAAAATAGGGCTAGGGCCATGTTTACCGTTGTGTAGCATTCCCTCTTCTGTCGGTACACTTTTGGGAAGCAGATGTGAAAGCTGCCCATGCCAAAGGCACTAATGCAACCCCATACCACCAGAGATGCAGGCTTTTGAGCTGTGCACTGATAAAAAGCTGGATGCTCCCTCTCCTCTTTAGTCAGCAGAATTTAGCATCTGTGGTTTCCAAAAAGAGTTTCCAATTTTGAATAATCTGACCACAGAACAATTTTCCATTTTGCCTCAGTCGTTTTTAAAAGGCCCAGAGAAGTCGTGTGTGTTTTCACATGTGGCTTCTTCTTTGCATGATGCAGCTTTAACTTGGACGTGTCGATGGCACAGCCAACTGTGTTGACAGTGATTTCTGGAAGTATACCTGAGCTCATGCAGGGATTTCCAGTACAGATTCATGCCTGTTTTTAATGCAGTTCCGCCTGTTGGCCCCAAGAGCCACCCAAGATGCTCCTTTTATATCCAATCATGTTACTGACCTTTTGCCAATTAACCTAGTTAGTTGCAAAATGCTCTTCCAGCTCTTTTATATAAGTACCACTGAACCATTTGTTGCCCCATCCCAACTTTTTTGAGATGTGTTGCTGCAAGCAAATTCCAAATAAACCATAATTTTTCACAGAATGATAAGAAGCCTCAGTTTCAGCACCTGATATGATGTTTATACTCTGTTTTTAATTTACATTTTACACATCCCAGCTTTTTTGAATATCAATTTCCAGTGCAACGTAAGAAAAACTGAAGAGATTAATGTCAAAATAAGAGATATCTTGTATTTCTGACATTGTGATGCAGATGGATAAGAACCCAGATCCCCCACTGATTACTTAAATCATTCACTTTTAGGTTCAGCCTTCCCACCATGTTTTCATCGTACTTATTCTACTTCTTCTTTGTTTAATCTAAGAACAGCCTTTCTGCTGACATCCATGTTTTTATGCTACTTTTCTCTTTTAAATCCACGATTTTCCACATTCTTACCTCCCCTGTTTTAAAAATGCATCTGATTTATGCTCCAGAGTCCAGTCACCCATAATCACGTCATCATGTGCAGTGATATACTGCCCTGTTAAACCCCCCCTCTGGTCCGGCTGTGGGATCAGGGCGGGTCTGATCACGCTCCAGCTCCAGAGAGTCCATTCCTGCCAGCTCTGAGCACGTTAAGAAACATCCAGGGGAAACATCAACACGGTCCAGCAGCATCCTCTCCGGCTTCTTCATCTAAACTGGAAAAACTTCAGACATAGTTAAAACTCAGCTCCAAAGACTACTGAGTCTCTGTTTAAGATTTCAGCTCTAACCTGATGAAATCTGGTTGTCTTTAGTGGAGAACAAGAGGACAGCTCAAAATGGATGCAGAGTTCATTCACTTTTTCAGAGCATGAAAAACTGTTAAAATGCTTTTCAAACTTCTTTCTGCAGTTTGCATTCAGAACGCCAGTGTACACAAAACCGTCATCTGAATTCTGAGAAAACAGCACAAAAAAAAGCCTGTGGGAGTGAAAGAGAGCCTTTATATTGTTGATGGCACACAGAGCTGCACCGTATCAGACTACCAGCAGGGATTTTCATGGTAAAAATAAAAATTTGTTATGAGCTGATTCACTAGTGATGTTTAGCGACACAGAGCCAGGATACATCCAGAAAATAATGTTTTTGCTTTACACAAAAAAAAAAACCAAACAAACAAAGAACAGATTTTTAAATTCATACAGAAAATAGAAAATATGTCCCTATAAAGAACGCATGCAGCACACAGAATAAAGCCAAAGAAGAGTTTTTAACAAACATGAGGATCATCTGTGTGTGACTGCAGCTTGTTTCTGCAGCAGGACATCCCTGCAGCTCATTCCCAGCTTTGATGCTGTATGAAGATGTTTCAGTGCTATCAGCTCTTTAATTAACAGCCGTTATCTCCAGGCCTGGCTTGATCTTAGACCAGTCTGCATCACTGAGCAGAAACATCACACTACAGGCTGTTTAAGCCAGATCTCACATGTGAAACGAGGCTCGATGTGCAGAGCAGAAAGTGAGCTTTAACAGAGATCTGATGACCTCTGAGAGTTCACAAAGCACAGCTTCTATAATCTGGTCATTCAAATTAATGTAAGGTTGTCAAAATCTTAGATTTTTTAAATACATTTTCATACTTTTCCTTACCACATGGTTTAATTTAGAGCTGAATCATTTGTGAAAATAAACTAACGAGGATTTTTTCCCCCAATATTGTGACTGCAGTTTAATATGTGATTATTATTTAAAGGGGACATTCTTTACCCTTTCAAGACAAGCTTATATTGTTCTCAGAGGTCCCCAAAACGTGTCTGTGAAATCTGTTGCTGAAAAAAAACACTCCAGTATGGATTTTGCATGTCTAATTAAACCTCTGTTTCAGCCCTGCTCAGAACGAGCTGTTTCTGTGTCTGTGGCTTTAATCTTGCTGTGCTGATTTACTCCGCCCCTGACTCCGCCCCCCTCAGGAAATGGATGTGGCTCTCCTGATCATAGACATAATATACAGGTAGACACCTCATTGACTGTGTTCACCCGCTGCCGCTATACATCACCTATCCGCCATATTACCAGAGGAAAGACCATAAACAATGTAAGTCAATGAGGGATGAAGGGTTTTGTGATTAAAAACACACAAGTTTACGTTTAAGTGATCATTATAAGTCGTTTGTGTATAGCGTGGAATACCTCTGGCAACCTCTGCCGGTGGCGTTGACGTACAACCCAGACGCCAATGAGGCGTCTAGGTATGTCATGCCTATGCTCCTGATGCTCTTCTCAGCTGAGGATCAGGTGAGGAAGGCGGAACTTTCTTCCAAGAGGGGAGGGCCAACTGAACGTGGGGGCGGGGCTAACTCCGCACATGACATCATGAGGGAAAATCTGAGATCTGTTTTAGCACACATTTTCAGACAGGTGGAGAAAGGGAGTTTTCTGGTATTTGAGGGGATTTTGGACAGGCCAATGGCACATATTTTTCTTAGAAAATCCTGAAAAAGTGATTTTTGCATAATATGTCCCCTTTAAACAAAAAAAAAACTGGACTCCATCAGTTTTGTATTAACAAGACCAGGTTAAAAGCTAGTATATAGCTGACCGCAGCGATCTGGGCTGCCTGGTTGAGATTTGAAGGACCTTAAATGTTAAAACATAAAGCCCTGTCAGCTAACCTGACACACCAGATGGACTCATATATCCATTGCATGAATATATTTGACATTCATCTGAGAAAGCTCCCATAGAAAGTGTTTGGGAAGGCCAGAAAATCTTCAGAAGGTGATTGGAGGAACGTTCTGTCTGACACATTCATTGACAGACCAATCAGAGTTGCGTAGTGCGCATGCGCTACTCTTGCACAGGCTACCACTGCCTTAGATTGTTAATGGCAGAGATTCATCTAAAATTAATGCCAAGGCCGATCAGGAGACGTGAATTCTAGATCAGTTCCAATTAAACTGCTGCTTTCTCACAGCTACATCCGAGCTAATGGCTACCGTAGCACATCCAGTGTATCCATGGACTACCGCAGCAGTCCGTGGTTACACTGGAAAACCCCACCGTGACGATCACAAACCCATCTGTCATTTAAAACTTTCAGTGTTACTCTATGGCCTTCTTTTAATAAAGACACTTTTTTTCCAGCTGAGTTAAAACAACGCTGTGGCTAAGTCTGAGCTAATCGCTCCATAAGCAGGCATGATACACAACCACTCACAGCAACTAATCCTTTTCCCGTAACTCTCACAAACTCATGCCAAAGCAGGTCAGCAGAAGAGTGAAGACATCTTTACCCAACATGAAAAGCTTTTAGGTTTTCTTTTTTTAAATTTCATACATAAGTGTGGTACAGTTCTAGTAAAAGGATGCAATGCTAAAGCTACATATATGTGAGGTAATCACCGCAGTGGAGGCGGCCATTACTGATGGCTGTCAGTACAACTAGACCCTACCCATAGTGCAACTCTGTATGTGGCTCTGAAAGAAGAGTCACTCAGTCAGACCCATGTAGGGCTGACCTCAGGGGTCAGCCAAAAATGAGCACTGCAACAAAAATGGCTGCTAGGAACTCAGGCCCTATTTTGCCTGTTGCAGCTCTCTTATCAACCTGTTCTAATAACAATCGACACAAGCAACAAAATCCACTGTAGCACCCTGACAGCCCACAAGTGCTGCAGCATTATGATTTTCCTATCTGTTGTTCATAACCAGATGGATGAGGAACAAGGAAAGAGGGAAATGACAAGGAATCAGGAGTGTCTGACAGGAATATTTTCCTCAGTTTCTTTAACTTTCTTCACTCTGCTGCTCATGTTGTAATTTTGTTTTTGCTGATGCTAAATAAAGATCACATGTTGGGCCTGTAGCTGCAGGGATTAAAATCCCCATGCAAGATTTCTGTGATTTTCAAATCGCAAACATCCTGATTGGAGAATGACACCAGAGACACAACCTCATGTCATACTTTAACCCACAGAGAGAGAGGAAAATCCATGCATCCTCACAGATACACAACACCTCCTTTGTTAACCCTACACTGACTGTATTTTTGGAAAAATGTGTAGGAAATGCAGAAGCATGGAAACTTCCTCTTCATCATGTTTTCACACAAAGAGCTTGTTGTCTGGTCTGCAGAGGGTCAGAGACGTCCTGGGACACACACAGCAGCTCCTGCTGCTCCAGGAGGGCAGGGGTCTTCGGGCTGGGTCTCAGCTCACTGTAGTCCTGGTAGTCGTGGGGGGTTGTGTGCTTAGGTGGGCTGTGGTGAACCACAGACTGTGTGTGGTTGGAGATGAGAGAGGAAAAGGTTGTTTTTGTCTCCTCTGAGGGCAGAAATGTAAGAATTCCTGCAGTGACAGCACTCACATTCACCAGATTTTAACTTTAGGACATTTTTTCCCTATAAGAATAAAACGGAGGAAAATAAGAATGCCCAAAATTCTCTTAAAACACCTTTTTTCCCTCATAGAATGTAATGGTCTTGTTTTGAATCTCAATGATGCTGAGTCAAAGTTTATCTCTATAAGGAGACTAAGCTAACTTGATAGTTTTAAAGTTAAGAATTAAGGAGGTTGGTGAGTTCAAGCTCTTTGGAATAATCTTAGATATACAGCTCAATTTTAATAAAAATGTGAAGAAAATCACAAAATTCATGCTCTGTATTGAGACTCTAAAACTCCAAAATCCCTGTTAAAAAGCAAATACACCCATTCCTCCAAAATAAAACTTAATGACCCATAAATGTGTAGCACCCTAGTCTGCATCCTCTGATGCAATTTTTAATTCTTATATACTCTTAATAATGGAGTAACAGCACCATCTAGTGTTCAAACAGGAAATAACAGCCCTTCAAAGTAAGGCCATGTAAATTAGGGAAAATGTTGCACCTTTAGAGAACAAATATCTTAAGTGCAATCATTTTAGGGCTCAGAGCAGAAGAGTCCTCCTTCACCAGTATTTCCTCTTGTGATCTTTTTGCATAAGCCTGATAAAAGCAGTATAGTCTACGTTTTACAGTCTCAGCAGACTATTACGCTTATTTTTGTGATCCAAGCAGCTTTTTAACCAGTCAACCATGTAACTGACGGGCATTATCTACTCATGAAATTGTATTTAATTAACATACTATAAGAATTTAAATAAAAGCACATCCCAAAATAGGATGATGATTTTAGCTCTCTCTCTCTCTCTCTCTCTCTCTCTCTCTCTCTCTCTCTCTATATATATATATGTGTGTGTGTGTGTGTGTGGGGGGGGGGGGGTGTGTGTCATTATATATTAGCTTTTTTTTGCCATTTTGGAACCAAAAACATGCAAAAAGCTGCTCAACTGTTGTCAGGAATCTACCCCCATTCATAAATTCTAACATTAACACAGAGGCATGGTCATTCAAAACTCTGAAATAGTTAAAAGCCTGAGCTTATAACTAAAGTTTTATGGCAGACACAATTTATAAAAATGCAAACATCAAGTTTGTAAAACAGAAAATGTTTTAATTTATTCTCTAAAATAATCATTAAAAGGCACAATAATTCAACCATCACAGACAAACCAAAGCAACAAAATATCATCAAACAGAGTTTACAACATTGATGGAAATTCAAGCCAATAACATCCAGTAACAAGGAACAGGATCACTCCAGTGATCTAACCCTAATACAAAATAAAATTATCATCTGAATACAGGCATGAGCTACTGATCCTGTTCTATAACTACAACAAATATAAAAATATGTCAAACTTTCATAAAAATAAAACCGTATGTTGCATTGTCATGTCATTTTAAATGAACTTAACCTCACAATGACTCATCTGACAGCAGATTTTCAGTGTATAAAACAGCACCAAACAATAAAATTAAGAAAAAACTAAATAACAAACCACAGCAATCAATTCAACTTCATATCATAATGTCAGATTTATCTGAAGTACTAGAGGAGGAGAGTTAGCACTGATCATTAGCACCGTATCTGATACAGGATTCTAATATTAGAGTAAAAGTTCAGTAAAATCTTAACGTTAGCTCAGACTGAAGTGCTACGGCAGACCAAACTCTTAAGGTTTCTAATTATTAGCACTCAAATAAGGTTTGTCTTCTTTAAAAGAAGCTGCTGGGACTAAAACTTCCTAACATAAGTACAGAGCTGGTAAAATTAAAAGAAATGTGTGAAGCTACTGTTTGGAGGAGGAATCCCTCAAAGAGTTCAGATGTAAACACGCTGTTTCACTGCACAGTGTTAAACATGTTCTACAAAGTCTGCTTTAACCTAGTTTAGATTATTTTTTAGCTTATTTTAATTTATTTTTCTCATTTAATATGATGCTATGCATTTCATGTACAATTTTGTAACCATGATGAGGAAACATGGTATTTTTCTGGCACCTTGTAAATGGGCAGAGTGTTTACATTGACCTTAAGATAAAAAAAATACCTGTGGAGAAATTTCATTTAAAACAACCCAACCTTTAACCTCTATTGTGTTTTGACTCTTGGGTTTTTAAAATGGTGGAGTAACAGCACCATCTAGTGTTAGAAGATAGACCCTGGATGGAAATGTGACTCATAGCCCTTTAAGACGATGCATGAACAGGGATTCACTCGTATACCTGTTGTAGGCATTCAGATAACCAAGTGTTATTCTTTAACGCTCTGTGCTGATGCAGCTCAGTGTGTACTACAAACAGACTGACATCTGATGGATCAGACTGCTTACAGAGGTGGTCTGAGGTACCTTCATCTGGGTTGGACTGGTTGTATAGATGCTAAAGATACTGGCACGCATTAAAGACTGCCCTGCTAACTGGTGTGATGTGCTGTATTTCACTAGTAAACATACACTTTAATGCCAAAAGTATTCACTCACCCACCCAAAGAATTGAAATTAGGTGTTCCAATCACTTCCATGGCCACAGGTGTATAAAATCAAGCATCTAGCCATGCAGACTGTTTCTACAAACATTTGTGACAGAATGGGTCGCTCTCAGGAGCTCAGTGAATTCCAGCGTGGTGCTGTGATAGGATGCCATCTGTTCAACAAGTCCAGTGGTGAAATTTCCTCTCTCCTGAGTATTCCACAGTCAACTGTCAGTGGTATTATAACAAAGTGGAAGTGATTGGGAATGACAACAACTTAGCCACCAAGTGGTAGGCCATGTAAAAGGACAGAGCGGGGTCAGTGGATGCTGAGGTGCATAGTGTGCAGAGGTAAACTTTCTGCACAGTCAGACCTCCAAACTTCATGTGGTCTTCAGATTAGCTCAAGAACAGTGTGTAGAGAGCTTCATGGAATGGGTTTCCATGGCCGAGCAGCTGCATCCAAGCCATACATCACCAAGTGCAATGCAAGTGTCGGATGAAGTGGTGTAAAGCACGCTGCCACTGGACTCTAGAGCAGTGGAGACATGTTCTCTGGAGTGACTAATCACACTTCTCCATCTGGCAATCTGATGGATGAGTCTGGGTTTGGCGGTTGCCAGGAGAACGGTACTTGTCTGACTGCATTGTGCCAAGTGTAAAGTTTGGTGGAGGGGGGATTATGGTGTGGGCTTGTTTTTCAGGAGCTGGGCTTGGCCCCTTACTTTCAGTGAAAGGAACTCTGAATGCTTCAGCATACCAAGAGATTTTGGACAATTCCATGCTCCCAACTTTGTGGGAACAGTTTGGGGATGACCCCTTCCAACATGACTGTGCACCAGTGCACAAAGCAAGGTCCATAAAGACATGGATGAGACAGTTTGGTGTGGATGAACTTGACTGGCCTGCACAGAGTCCTGACCTCAACCTGACAGAACACCTTTGGGATGAATTAGAGCAGAGACTGAGAGCCAGGCCTTCTCGTCCAACATCAGTGTGTGACCTCACAAATGTGCTTCTGGAAGAATGGTGAAAAACTCCCATAAACACACTCCTAAACCTTGTGGAAAGCCTTCCCAGAATAGTTGAAGGTGTTATAGCTGCAAAGGATGGACCGACGTCATATTAAACCCTATGGATTAAGAATGGGATGTCACGTAATATAAGAGTCAAGGCAGGTGAGCGAATACTTTTGTCAATATAGTGTATCGAGATGAGAACTACAGTTCTTTTTAGAGTGTCAATGCTCTGGCTTTTTTTCCTGTTGTTTTCTCCTCCCCTTGTCCGTCTTTGTGAGTATGTTTGCGTGTGCAACACCTTCTGATAATCTGGTTGGATCACACCTTCATCCCATCTACTCGTCTGCCTTAATATATGAAACCTAGGTTCAGCTTAGCTCATCTCCAGCAGTGGTGTTTGTCAGCTGCTCTGCACAACCTCAGTTCAGAGTATACTGCTTTTGGGTTTTTCCACTGTTTTCTAATAGTTTCTCTGTGGTCAGATCCTGCTACATCTACGGTAAAGACAACTCAGGAACCCCAAAAGGAAAGTCAACAGAGTCAGAATTCTTCAGTGTCCTCAGCACTTCTTAAACCAACTAGACTGCAACTTTGTGCCTCCTCAATCCCCACAATAAACCATGTTAAACTGCCTTCATCGTCTGTCTGCTTCAAGTAAATCTTAAAGTCGTAATGTAGAAGTTTAGATTATTTGTCTCTTGTAATGAGAGCCAGTCCTTCATTTTCCAAACAGGGCAAGATTTGTTTTCAAAATAAATTTTGCACAAAAAGTAACAATGCTTCTTGGCAATGAACTATGCTGTTAGAAAGTCTGTTTATTTCCCTTTAAAATGGTGCCACATTTGTAAGGAACATGCATTTGTGGCATGAGCAGCAGAGTTGAGTATGAGGGTTGAACCTGCCAGGTTCCACATAGCAGGAGATGATAGACACAGGCCATGAAGTGGGCATCCTATTAAGACTGTGTCCTCACCCTGTCGGCACTTCAGAACTGTAGGCTGTCCTATACAGACTTATAGTCAATGTTTGCAGGATGATATGGCCAACGGCTCTCTGCCCAGACAATCCAGAACAGACTGCCAATCCCTGGTCTTACTGGACTACCTGCCATGACTCAGCCACAGTTAGAGAGCCACAGAAATGACGTACGGGCTTCTTGTTACACAAGAGGCAGGTAAATGAATCCTTTAGGTTGTCAGTGAATACGGACTGTTAATGCATAGTATGGACACACGTACTAAAATGTAGACTATTGGTATCTGAATGCCCAAAACTCATCACTAGTTCAAATGTAAACAGGCTTTCATCATGCAGACTGTTATTTCCCGTTAAACCGTCCTCTCAGCAGTGTAACATTCATGTGCCGGTCAGCATTTGAGGATTTCATAGCTTTATTTGGTGAAAGTAGAAGTCTAACCATCAAAACCAACTTTGAATACCTTGAATTTTATTATTCTGACATGAGGTACAGCTGAACGTCCTCGTCCTGAGTTAGAGGAAGCTGGCTCTTAGACGCTGAGGAGACAGGCTTCTTTTGCTGTTAAATGCCTGAAATACAGAAAATGAAGTGAATTATTTTTAAACCCCCTAATATTAGAAAAAAGAACACAAAAGCCTGGATGTCAGAGTACGTACCCTTTTAGCCATGGATGTGCATGCAAGTGGACAGAGATAGATCTGAGTCTACTCTGAATTTTACCTCTGCTCATGTGATGAAACTCTAGCTATAATCTTGGTGTTTTCTTTCACTGTCAGATATTAAAGGAACTTACAAGACTGCGAGTCGGGCTGAGAGAGCGAGAGCGAGCTGGGCTCACACTTCTGCTTCGGTATCTGCTCCACTGTAAAAAATAAATAAATAAATAAATAAATACATCATCAGGAAGGACATAAATCTTCTCATGTGTCTCTATTTTCCAATAGGCATTCTCTGAATTGGTGCCTAGTCATTTTAAAGGGGCCCGTAGACTCAGTCCCCTTGTTACTATTATCTAAAGCAGGGGTTCTGAACATTGGGGTCGGGACCCCATTGGGGGTCATGAGACACTGAGAGGGGGTCTCCAGATACCTTTAAAAACTAAGAACATTTTTGAATTTTTACCCATTTTATCACATTTCCCACCAATTTTGCCTAATTTTAACACATTTTTGCAACTTAAAACCCATTTTTTGTCAATTTTAAACCCTTTTTACCACTTTTTTCTTCCTGTTTTAGCCACTTATAAAATCGTGCCACTCTCTGCCTATTGCTGGCTCTGTTGACACATTATTGCTGCTTTTAACCCCTTTTACTACTTTTTAAGCCACATTTCACAATTTGATTTACCCATTTTTGCCAGTTTCTGACTTTTTCTGCCTCAGCTCAGCTCTGCACATATCAATTTTCATCTCATCTCACCAAATTTCCACCTATTTTTGCCACTTTAACACCATTTCAGCCATTTTTGAATCCCGTTTTACCACTTAATATTCCCATTTTTGCCACTTTAACATATTTGTGCCATTTTGTTTTGGATATTTTGGCACTTTTATCTTATTTTTGGCATTTCTAACCCATTTCTGCTACTTTTAAAATTCAATTTCACCACCTTTCCGAACATTTTTTTTTTGCCATTATCAACTCATTTAGCAATTTTAACATATTCTAATTCTATTTATAACAAAGGGATTTACATTTTTAAGAGGGCTACTTACTACACAAATGAATTACAAATTGTCTCTTTGATAAGAGTGATTATTATTCAGGTTAAATATAAAATACCACAGCTTAACTTTACAATGGACCATGATTTTGCTGGCCCCCAGTTTGGCTAGGCTCCAGAAAGCTCTCCCATCCCCCCCCAATGGGCGACCTTGTCTGCACATGACTATTCCTGAATGTGCACGGCCGTGTTCAGCCACCTTCAGGTACAGTGGGGGACCCCGGTCACTGGCACCTTTATTTTGGGGGTCGAGGGCTGAAAAGCTTGTGAACCCCTGATCTAAAGCAGGGTGGCAAACTGCAGCCTAGAGTTCATTTTTGATTGACCCTCGGCAATTTAGATGTATGGTAAAGCCACGTGTAAGGGTATAAGTATGATGTTCAGAAAAGTCTTGTCTCCTCTTCTGCCCACATGTACCACGCCATGTTGTCTGTGTGTCTCCATTGCACTTTTGCAATGTATTTCTATATCAAAAAGTCTGAAAAAACCTCCTCATGAGAGCGTAAAAACTTTTTAGCAATTTTTGAGAGGTTTTCGAAATCCAGGTGTTTCCATTACCAGTTTTTTTTTTTTTGCACTACTTAGATTTAGTTTTCTAAGGGTAACGGGAACACAGCTACTGAGAGGGGATCACCAGATCCCTTGCAAAAAACAAAGAATATTTCAAAAATATTTCAAATTGTATATGCTACTAATTTTTAATAAAAATACATGCATTAAATTAGTTTAAATGTACTTTAAAAAACACAGGTATTTGTTGAGAGCTATGCTAAAATCAAAGTTATGTTTAAAAAACCTGCAACCATCATGGGGGTTGCGGGCCAAAAAGGTTGAGGACCCCCAGTCTAGAATCCTGTCCCTGCTGTGACTGAGTTTGACACCCCTGTTTTAAAGCCTGATACCTCAAATATTATCCAGAAAAGTCTCATTTTTAGATGTTTTTTTAAGCCTCCTACTGAAATTCAAATGAAGAAAAATTGCCATAAAAATTCACTTTTTTTGTTTTGTATTGCATTTGCTACATTACGTAGATCTTCAATTGATAATCCACCAGAGGGCTTTTTTATCATTTATCAGATCGTATTTCAAAATGTTTTTAAGTTATTTAGTGATCATGTTGATTAAGTGTGTTTTAAATATGATAAAAGTGGTTTTAAAGAGTTAAAGAGTCAGTACCACAGCTCCTCGTCGAGTCACAGCCTCGCCCTTCACCAGAACCACATCTCCCTCCACCAAAGCCGGCCACACGTGGTACAGGACCAGAGGAGCCGTGAAATCAGAGTCATAGCTGCGACGATACCTGATGGACAGACAGAGGAAGTGCTGAAGAAAGTGCTGAAGCTGCCATCTACTAGGGGGAGGCTGTGATAACCTCAGATCTTTCACAACGATTGTATAAAACTGTAGCTTGATCCGTTAAGGTCTGAAAAGGTCTCTAGTATTTCTCTCAAAGTTGTGAACAAGACTGACCTGTTTTCGTTGTAAAGTTCTCCATCACTGGCAAAAGCCAAGTCGAGCGGTGGGTCCAACGTCTGCACAGCGAAGGCGACTCTGCACGTCTCTCTGATCAGAGAGCTGATGAGGACGAAGTCCACCTCAGGAGGGAAGGAGATCCGAGGGTTCACGTTCATGGCGTTGATCACATCCTGAGAAGATTAAATACACAGTCAGACCAAGTACAGCAGATTTTTCAGTATTAATGTGTATTCAGTATTAATTCTCACATTGACACTGGTCTGGACGTCATACAGGTCCAGGTTTCTGACAATGTAGTCCACAGCTGCGTCCTCCAGACTCTCTGGACCGTAATGTGATGGTGACAGCGTTTTTCTCACGCGCAGCTTGAACTGGCGGTATGCCAGTTTTGCTGTTTGAAAGGATTCCTGTGACATGTTTGAAAACAAATACATTTTAATTATTCATTAAAAAATTATCCCTGAGTCTTTGAATTAAAAATGCAACTAGAGCGTGATTGATATGATCATATTTGGCACTAAAAAAATTAAATTAATAGCTCAAGTGGGATGCAAGGCAATGCTACACAATGCAACACAATATGAAATATTATTCGATATAATGCAGTTTGATACAATACGATATAAACCGATAAAGTAAGGTGTTCTTAAAGAGCACATGATGATAACTAATGTGTCAATCTCCACCACTGGCTCAAGAATACGCAAAATCATCATACCACGACAGCGATGAAGATGATTTTCTGGACCATCTCTGAGTCTGTGATGTATCGTCTCAGCAGACTCTGGGCCTCAAGTCGCTCCACGGCGTACAGGTCACTGAGGCGAGACACAAGGCGAGCACGTCTGGACGAGTTAGTGAGCTGCGCTCTGGTGGGCGACTCACTCCTCACCGGGCTGGCTGATCGACTGAGCCGGGGCAGGGGGCTCGGAGAACGGCTCCTCACCAATCTGAGGGAGTCGGAGGGAGAAAATCAAACTACATGAACATGAAACACACAGTTCTGCAGAGTGATGTCTTCATATGGGTGTAGTATGTGTTATATCTGGGTGTCAGGTGTACCTCTCCTGCAGCATGGCCTTCTCATTGCTCAGGTAGGACACTTCATCTCTAAGTAAGCGAATCTGACGCTCGTAGTCATCAAGAGCATCCACCTTTCTTTTATAAATCTCCAGCTGCTCGTGAGCCGATCTCAAACTAAGACACAGACACACCTCATATTAGTAAACAGGAAATAAACCGTACATTACGTTTAAAAGGAGATCAAACCCAGTAGTTTTTCTCTCTCACTCACTCTGCCTTCAGCTGTAATATTTCATCCTCAGTGGCCAGCAGAGTGGTCGCTGATTTGTTCTTTGTCTCATCAAGTTCAGTCTGAGCTTCGACCAACCTGTTCAAACAAAACATTTAAACTTTTCTTGTTAATTTTGACACATAATTCAGACTGTAAGCTGAAAGGCTGGACATAAAATGGGAAAACTTTCTCTAGAGTCCCTATTCCAAGGACATTTACAGTACAGCAGTTATTCCATAAACCCTGCAGGTACAGAAAGTTCAACACAGGCTCCACGACATAAAGTCAGCTCTCAAAAACTAGAAACTACAACCTAATGGTTATTTGCCTTCACAAGGTATTCAGTTACCAGATAGAGAAAGTGCAGTGACGGGCTTGTTTCTATGGAAGTGTGACCATATTGAAAATGCAGAGACAAACAGATTAGGGAGACATTACAAGGCATGCAAGCAAATGTTATGGGACAAGAATTTTTTTAACAGGAGTCCAAACTTGTTGTCTCAAAGAGGCAACATTAGGGCGTAGGTGGCCGAGTGGTTTAAGGCGCCCTATGCCGGCCCGGGGTATGAATCCGGCCTTTGGCACTGTCCCACATGTCTCTCCCCAGCAATCTCATCCCTGTTTCTGATTCTGTCCATTGTCTTCTACTCTCAATAAAGGCATAAAAACCACAAAAATAAATCTTAAAAAAGGGAACATTAATCTTAAAACAGGTACAACTAGGTTAAAAAATAGAGAACACGTGTTTCAAGTCAGGTATGGAAGCATGTGCTGGTCTGGTGTTTCGCTATGCCAACTTTGGTCCTGTTTTGTTATGGCCTCCTGCTGGCCATACTCCAGGACTGCACCAGGCCCATGCCCCATCTTTCCAGGTATCCTGGCCGCTCCAGGCATCTGGACCAGTGGTATGTGGTGAGCTGGATCAGGCCCCAAAAAGTGCAGTTGCCGCTCCCTTATCAGGCAGCTGACCCTTCTAATCCCCGCTATCCTGAGCATAACAGCATTAGACACATGGTCCTGCAAGCGATACCCAAAGATGTGATGAAAAGCAGCTGTTACAAAGTAGTCCAGTCAGTGCCTCTGGTCATCAGTCAACATTCAGGCCTCACAAAAGTATAGAAAGAGTTGGGGGGGGGGGTATGACTGAAAGACTCTGACTTTCATCCACATGCTCAGATACCGGGAACGCCACACTGTCCTGCTCAGCAAAACCCATTGCCCCATACATGAGTCCGAGTCTGGGGCTGAGCTCAGCCTCGCAATAAGCAGATTGATGCATTACTCTGCCAAGGTGGGTGGACTACTCTACAACTTCCACATTCTCACCATCCACAGACACAGACTCAATGGCAGTATCCAAGGTGTTCCCAAGTGCCCAGATCTTTGTTTTGGCCAAAGAGACTTGCATTCCCAGTGCTCCAGCCTCCTCACTCAGCAAGTTATGCATCTCTGCAAGGACCACGGCATCATCAGTAAAGTCCAGATCAGTAATCTGGACATCATCAAATGACACTCCACAGTTTACTGCCCCATCTAGTCCAGGGGTTCTCAACTGGTGGGTCGGGACCCAAAAGTCGGTCTCAGAGCAGTTTTTAGTGGGTCACGACCAGGTGTCTGAAAAAAAAAAAACGGCGGAAAAAGTCCTGAAGTCCTTATTGGACATGCATCGATACCTTTGATTTTATCCTGTTTCACTGTGAAATTTGGTAAATTTAAATGTTTGATCAATATTTCAAATAACATATCTCCTCTTCTGCAATAAATGGCTACTTTTCCCATGATAATGGAGTAATTTCACAAGTTCTCTGGAAAATTGGCAAAAATGTACAGATAATGATGGGAAAAGACGATATAAAATATGTAAGTTTTGTCCCTTTTCTTTTTTTATATCATATTCAATTAACTAAACATGTGCTGTTGAAAATTTTTTGGAAACTTTGGTCACAATCTGTCGTAAGACATACTGGTGGGTCCTGAGGCCAGAACCAGTTGAGAACCACTGATCTAGTCCACACGGGTACTGAGGAGTGAAGGAGCAAAGACCCCTGCCTTACCCCAGAATCAACTCGAAAAAACTCAGAGATGGAGCCATCAAGGATCTCATTCTCACGTATGATATGACGAAAATTTTAGAAACATATCTAAATATGTAAGAAACCCTGCTCTGATTTACTGAATGATATTGCAATTATCTTGTCTTCCATTGCTCTTTTGGTCTGGTGAGGCACATGTGACGCCTGGCTTTAAAAATGAAATAGTTGCACTGTTGTCAATTTTTATCTTTGTCTGTGTAAAGATGAAAATGATTCAGTTGCTTGAAATGGGTTTTGCCAAGCAAATTCTCATAATTACTCGTGATTTTTCAGTGATAGTCCAGGTTGTAAGCAATAACTCAAAATATCTGGAAAGGAGAATGTTGAAATATTCAAAACCTCAGGAACAAGAGAAATGCTGAAACAGAAAATGTGCCTGTAAAGAGGAAACACATGGTGTGATTATGGACACATGGGCACATTTAGCCTTGATTTAAGACTTGACTTATTGAAACTCACTCTGATCTGACCGAGTCCAGCTGCAGGCGAGTCGAGCACAGCTGATTCTCCAACTTCTGAACGTCACTGTCATGAGAGGCCGAGAGCTCCCTGATCATCCTGTCCTTCTCCACCGACTCCTGAATAAAAAGATGTGACAGAAATAACAAATAAAAATGGTTTTGGTGTATTTTAGATTGATTCACTGATAATAAATTCAGCACAACAAGGGTTAGTAGCAGCATCATGTCACCTGGATGAGCTGTAAACTGGTGTCATCAGAGACTGAAGGCCTCGCCATTGAGAAACACGTCCCAAGCCAGGGCAGTAGGCGTGTTTTGAGAGTGTCCACTCCGGCATAATGTCCACCTGATTCATGAGTAGAATACAACAAAACAATGCAGATCTTTGAGGAGATTTAATGATTCTATAGATGTGCTTCTAAACTCAAATGTTCAACTGGGAAACAGCCCAAACTAGTGTTTGAGAAGGGCAGAGCCTTTAAAAAGTCTCAGAGAATAGTCGGACAAACTTTCTGTCTGTCGGATTCATTATGGGCCAATCAGAGGGGCAAAAAAAAATGAGGTAGTAGGCGTGCTCTCAGAGCTCTTCTTTGCTCATCTTTTAAAAAATAAATGTCCACTTCTAGTAAAAAACTGCCGCTATATCTACATTTATGTTAATATCTTCACCAGCCAACATTGTTAGCAGATTTTCAGTATAAATAACTAACCTGGGGCACCTCTCTAAACATGACATTGATTTGTCAGACAGAAGTTTGAAAGAAGGATCTGCCTGATGACCGACATAAAACCTGGACATTACATCAGCTTTGCAAGGTCAAAATTGCAGGCAAGCTCATGAACATTGTTTAAATTGCCCAAATATGTTGCCAACATTTCAAAGAGTAACTGGTGAGGAGTGAAGTTTCCAGTCTCCCCTTGCCAGTTACACCTAATGGTGGCAGTATTGATTCTACAGCAGGGGCATAGTCAAAGATTTTGGGCCCCCCAGAAAGAATATTACACAGGGCCCCCCTTAACAGGCTAGCCAAGCAACAAATGCTGCATCATTTTTACAAATATCTACGCATTAAATTGTTTTTCTGAACCATAATTTACCGATGTATGAGCAATATCTTTACTATGGTTAAACTAAATTTACTCGCATTATTTCACAGCACTGGACTATACCATTTTGTAATTTTTAAGGGAGGAGCAGGGTCCTTCCAGTATTTTATTTCACTCTATTTGATACAAATTTAGGTCTGTTGACCAATTCTTGTGGTTGCTTGTGATTCAATAATGATGCTAATTACTAAGAAAAAATAAATAAAAACACACTTCTCATTACAGACTTCCCATGGGCCCCTCCCCACTGTGGGCCCGGGTAATCAGTACCCTTTTCCCCCCTGCACTACGGCCATGCTACAGCATCGGTATATATCGATATTTACAAAGTACTTTTTGGTACCTACCCCTATAACAAAGTAGCAATACTAAATAAGCACATTAAAATACATCTTGCCACCACTTCTCCCCTGTGTGCGTCCCTGCCTCTCTCTCCTCCAGACTGTGTTGGCGCTGTCACGTGACTTTGGAGACCAACCAGACATATCTATCCTGCTGTACCATGTGACTTTGGGGACCAATAATACACAAGTAATGGATCTAATCAGCTCTGTGCACGCATATGAACCCAGCCGTCCTTCTCACTCAATGTGGCCCCCTAGCCAATTTCAAAAACATAACAAAAATTACTCTAAGGACACATGTCAATACCTCAAAATGTATGAAGACTGAATTGTACCACCATAATAAGATAAATATTTTTATGAAAATCTTTGATGACTTGTACTTCTTAAACCAATGCTTGAAATTAGTGGTCACAGTAGGCTAATCTATCACTATCTGAATTTAAAGAAACTTTTATGTTATAGATATTTGAATTTTAAGTGTAAGGTTGTGCTTTAAGTATTTATTTTTATTTGCTCATTTTTTACCTGCTTGCACAAACATTTTAATTTGATAGAAGTTTCTCTAAATAAACATCTTAATTACATAGATACGTTTTTTTAATGTCCTTTAAATGTGTACGTTTAAAAATTTTGGTAGTCCAATATGTTTTTTCTTCAAAAGTATCAGTACAGTTACAACAAAAAGTATCAGAATCATATCGAATTTTTTAAAAACTGGGATCACCCACCCCTAGTTTCACACACTTTTCCAAATGTTGTGAGCATATTTAGACAGAGCTCTGAAGATTGCTATGTTTCTGTAGACTACTTTTTGATACTGATTGTATAAATAATGGAGGTCTTACAATGCCATAAACACATGGTATTCAAAAGTATGGAAACTTAACAACCTTAATATAAAGAAATACTGTCAATGGTTGGGTATAATAGAAAGTATGGAGAACTTTGTCTGATTTTTTTGTGAATCAGGACAATAATAAGACCAATATTGAGTTTCTAGAACTTTAATTTTCATTTCTGCGTTATCTAAAATGTTTTAGGATTATCTGACTTTTATAGAGTCATTTTAAAGTTTATCATTCCACTACTTTGACAACCATCTGTTTCGGGTTTTTTCTTTACAAAAAAACAACATTAAACTATATATTGTATGTTACCATCAAGCTTATAAGGATTGAGATTGGATTTTTGGTCAACATTTTTACTTTCAATCTAAATTTGAAACATCAAACCCCTTCATTAGAAGAGCACCAGTATCAAATATTAGATAAGTGTATGGTAATAATACAACAAATCATGAGAAATTACTAGATTTATTAGATTAATGCCATGTAAATTATAACCCCCAAGAGGAAGATCAAGCTTACCTTCAGCAGCTGCGAGGTTAAGAATGGCGAAGAGTTGTCCCTGAATTTTGGCGGTGAGTTCGATCAGCTCACAACACCTGTTTAGATTCTGATCACAGGAAATCACCTGGTGTGGTCAACAGAACACAAAGTTTAATGAATGATCAAACACAGACCTCATACATGTAGAGAACATAATTGAAATTACAATAAATAAATGGTCATATGCAAAGGCACGTTCTTTTCTATTGGACTCTATTTACATGCACAGCAGTGTTAATGACTCCACTTATTTACCACAACAGCTAAACTTTACTATTTTAATTGTGTGCAGTGTTCCTATGAATTTTCCCTGGCACTGGTATTTAAAGTGCATTCAGAAAGTAGTCTACTCAGATCCCCTTCACTTTTTTCACTTTTTCATTTTACAATCTGATGCAACAGTTGAAAAATGTAGTTGTAGACTGCTCTCATTATTCTACACTCAGTACCCCATCATGACAAAGTGAAAACAGAATTTTCAAACATATTGCAAATTTAGGAAAATAAAGAACTGAAATTTCACATTGCCATAAGTATTCAGACCCTTTGCAAAAACACTTCAAATTTAATTCAGGTTCATTCCATTCCTCTTGATCACAGTTGACATGTTTCTACACCTTGATTGGAGTCCACCTGTGGTAAATTAAATGGATTCAATGTGATTTGGAAAGGTACAGACCTCTCAATAGAAGGTCTCACAGCTGACAATGCATATCAGAGCAAAAACCAAGCCATGAGGTCAAAGGAGCTACAGAGCTCAGACAGGACTGTCGACAGACACAGATCTGAGAGGCTGCAAAAAACATTCTAGGGGAGACTGGGGGGCATTGTAACAATTTTCACAATTTCCTTCAACTCACAGATTACTTGGAATACACACACCATTTTAAATATAAGAAACATGTATTTTTGCACTAGTTAATAAAGCTATTGCTGTATTTTAACTCATAAAGGCATGTCTGTTTTGTTCAGTTCAATCAAAGACGTCAACATGTTACAACTGCCCCCGTAATGCGGTTATTGTAATAGTGTTTGGGGGCAAATTGTAACATAGACCAAAAACATCATAATTACCCTCTATGTTTCAGATTAGGGTTAACTCTTAAGTATTCCCATTTCTGCCACAGCATCACATAAATTTACCAAGGTTTTTTTCAATATGGTTTCTTATTTTCCCCAATTCAAGTAGGCTGTAATATGGATTCAAAGCAAAAGATGTAGGCTATATCATTTCAGATTCATCAGTCAAGAACTCTCTGTAGCCAAACTTTAATAAAACTGTGCAAAATAGACACATTAATATCGCTAAATAAAATTGATTATAAAGCAGTTTTACTTTTAAAATTTGTGAAATATATCTAGTCTTAAAAAGAAAAATTAAGTCAGCATTTGCTTATATGAGGCAGTATGGCTTGTAGTGGGCTATGGCAATTGCAAAACAATTGTAATGTTAGAATTGCCCCGACTAAGCAGCCATAATAAAATCTCTCATGCTAGCTACTAGCACTTATGTTAGCATAGGTTGTTCATGTTGATTTTTTACCAAAAAGGCTAGGGATAAAATTACAAGAGTTTGACTTTACTATCATCTAAACTTTAGACAGCAGAAGAAAAACATTTGACAAACCAAAAAGTAACTTTCGTACCTCAAAATCAGTTTTTTGTGAACAGCTTCTGTGGTGTTTAAGTATTCCTGCTCTTTTTCAGCAGGCAGAGAGAGAATCCTTCTGAGCATGTGCAGACTAGTTTCATCACTCTAGCTTGTTTCTCATTGGAGGAACTGAGTGTGTTACAAATGCCCCCGGTCTCCCCTACTAAAGGTGAAAGAACCCCCTACCTCTCCCACATAGCACGCATTTATTTTGGAGCAGACTTTAGCAATATTGTAAAGACTTTTTGTCTTTAACTGACAGACCATCAAACCAACATATAAAAGAAAACGTTAAAACACTACAGGCTAGGTCTAACTGGATGAAAAGACTATCTAAATCCCTCCCAGAAAAGAATACAAGCATGTCCTTCAACAAAGACACAAGCGATTCTTGTTTCTTTGTCCCCGTGCGTCACTTTATTTCCGGTAAAGCCGTCTACAGGAAGTGACAGGACGTGAACCATCTCAACCGTCAAGTAAAAGATCTCTGGAAAAGTCCAACCGTTGCCATGACGACCGGCGTCCATAGCAACCAAACTCTACTGAGAAAATCAATGTTTTCTACATGCGTCCGTCTTTACTGTAATTATTGAAAAACGTATGTATTCAAAAATAATCAATCCGAGTTTCTAGTCGTTTTTCTTTTATAAATGATTGAAATTTTAAAAAAATTACAGTTTTACGGCAGATAACTTAAAAACATGCCCACGATTCATCATCAGTATCCCGTTTTATAATATTTGAACCTTATTTTCTGGACTTAGTTTCCCGCTGATAAAATAACCGGATAAGGTGATTCTAAAGTTATCTCCTGGCTGTCTGAGGATCTAGGTGAAGTGCTGTGGTCAGATTGAGGTCGCTCATTCCTAATTAATGAACTTACATGGTAGTCTTTGTGCCAGCTCTCCAGCTTGTCCTGTAAGACGCTGAAGGATGAAGTATTGGTCAGCCTCCTTAATGTTTCCGCCATTTCCGTCCACGATTATGACGATAACCAGAGGGTTAAAATGCAGCCAGGAGGGAGACAGCAGCCAGCTCAGGGTGTTTCTGTTTCTGAGAGAGCCGTGTAGTAAAAATTCCTCCCCACCTTCGAAGCAAAGCAGCAGTTGCAGTTGTGGCAACCGAGGAGACGAGCCGGACAACTAAAGCTGAGGGTGTTTTATAGGATGAAGGGAGAAGCTAGGAGCTGCTTCAGTCAGAGCTCTGCAGGTTTCTGCTCCCTGCTCATGTAAATACGATAGTAATGTAATGTCATACTGTTAAACGACACCAAAGGCCCGCAGAGAGGCTAAAACCTGAGGCTCTGTAACACATGCTGCTGTTTCCGCTCAGTGGAGGATCAAATCCGATTATAATACAATAAGCATGCAGTGATATACTGACACATGCAGTATGAAGTCATTTTACTTTTTATAGACTATGAATTTTAAACATTTTGACTAAAACTAAGAACAAAAAAGCTCTGTTTGTAAAATGCAGGAAATGGGTTTGAATGATTAGAACTACCAATTCCTTATTTATTGATTTATCAAGGCACAGAGGCATTGATTATTCACATATAAAACTCACAAAAGACATACAAGGGAAATACATGACCAAGAAAAACAGGAGATAAATCATACCCAGTACAAAATGTTCAACCCCCAATTCCAAAAAAAAGTTGGGGCCCTTTATGAAATTTAAACAAAATACAATTGCAAACCTCATAAACCTATATTTTATTCACAGTGGAACATAAACAACATATCAGATGTTGGAACTGAGACATTTTACCATTAAATAAAAAAACATTAGCTCATTTTAAATTTGATGGTGGCAACACATCTCAAAAAAGTACGGACAGGGCCAACAAAAGGCTGGAAAACTAAGTGTTGCAGATGAAAAAAACAGCTGGAAGTGCATTTTAAAACTAATTAGGCTAATTGGTCATAGGTCAGTAACAAGAGTGGGTATAAAAGGAGCATTTTATAGAGGCTGAGTCTCTCAGAAGTAAATATGTGCAGAGGGTTCACCAATCTGTGTAAAACTGTGTCATTTCAGAAAAAAATGTAAGATTGTGAAGACTGAATATCACACCATGTACAGTCCATAATATCATCAAAAGATTCAGAGAATCTGTGAAATCTCTGCGCTAAAGGGACAAGGCTAAAGGTCAGTATTGGATGCTAGTGATATTTGGGCCTTCAGGTGGCACTGCATTAAAATCAGGCATGATTATGTACTGGAAATTACTGCATGGGCTCAAGAACACTTCCAAAAACCATTGTCTGTCAACAGAGTTCATTATGCCATCTGCAAATGCAAGTTAAAGCCACATGATGCAAAAAAGAAGTCATATGTGGACAGATTCAGAAACGCTGCTGTCCTCTCTGGGCTGAAGCTTATTTAGAATGGACTGAGGCAAAATGGTCAGGGTCCTCTGTGGTCAGAGGAATTAAGATTTGTAAATCATTTTGAAAACCATAGATGCTGTAACCTGCAAACTAAAGATATGAGGGTGCCTACAGCTTGTTATCAGTGCACAGTTCATAAGTCTGCATCTCTAATGGTGTGGGATTGATCAGTGCCGATGGCGTGGGCAGCTTACAAATGAAAAGTCATTATCAATGCTTCCCAAATGTTTACACTGTTGTTAAAACAAGAGGGGGATGCTACACAATTGTAGCCATATACCCTGTCCCTATTTTTTCAGATGTGTTGCTGCTATTTGGATGTGATCTGCCGCAGATATTCATCTGTACCTATTTAATTTCTCTCGAGATTGATAAAGTATCTATCTATGTATCAGTATACAACATGACAATATTACTTACGCTTTCACATAAAATAAAATCACTCAAATCATAGCTTTTTGTTGCACAGGGGCATCGAAATATGCATGAACAAAAAACCCTGAAGCACAAAGTTTCAGTCAATGTTAGAGAACTTTTCAGTTAAAACTTCATTTCACGCAGTTTGTTTATTTATTTCTAAAAGGTGAACTGAGAGTAACCTCTTGTTGCTAATCAATCTGAGTCCAGTGTTGAGTTCAAAAGGAATGGACAATGTTTTTAAAGAGATATAAAAATCTTTATATAAAGTTTATGGTTGTGGTTCCCATGGAAGTTAACTTATGGAAAGTATGAATGGTGTGTTTTTCTATTTTGGGGTTCTTCTGTCATTGGTTAGTTAGTCTTGGAATAGACCATTTCTTGTAATCATAGAAACGTCGTCTTTATGGCATTTTTATGTTTGTTTTGAGGATGCTTGTACAACGAATAAATGCTTTGTAGCCTTAAATCTTTACGTTTTAATGATTATGACTGTTTTGCTCATGAAAAGTATCGTATAGTCATGAACAAACCTATCATTGCCAGTATCGACCCTCCTTCTGTGAAAGTGGTACGTTCCTGTCAGTCTGCTAGCAGTAGAGGGAGGGTCAACATGGCGTCTGAACAGGTCCGTTATGTTTAATATTTGTCGTTTTTCTTATATCTGACTTTGATTTTTTGCGTGGGTGTTTTTTAAAGGATATATTAAATATGTTGAGAATAATCAGATGTTTTGAATAGTGTTGTTCGGGGCTGTTTTATCGATCCTTCGACATGCCTAGTGTAATAAACACTGGCCTCCTCTTCGTTATTATAGGAGCGTTATATGTAGGTAAAATGCTGTGATTGTAGTATAGCTGCCGTTTGACACCAACGTCGCGTTGCCAATGTAGGAGCATGTAAGATCTGTAATGGACAGACAGTTTAGTTTTGTTAAATCTTGCAGCTAAAATAGGTGCAGTTTATTTTTAGTTATGGCCACAGACAGACAGGCAGTCGCAGGGTATTTAACTGATGCATTCCAACGCAGAGCAGCAGACTCTGAAAATAATAAATATTCTTTATTGTTGAATTAGAGCTGTTAACATTTAAGCTAACATATTAGCTTAACTAGAAAAACTGGCGCATGTGACTATAACATCCTCCACAAGGACAAAACAATGATGTTGGCGGTCTGCTCTATTGTGTTAAAAATCACAACTTTTACTTATTGATTTTACGTCAGCATCACATGCATTTATTTAACTAATACACTGTCAAGACTGGACACTGTCAATAACAGCAATCAGTGAAAAATAGATGGAAAATTCTGAACATATACAGTATAAACATGCGAATGAAATACTTTTGGGTCCAAAAACATAAACGATTGAAGACATGAAACTCTGACTGTTTTCAACCCTGCCTTGTTAGCTGTGTTTGGGAGCATGCTGATCGTAAATATGACAGCCTTCAGTGTTGCTTTATCTCTTCAGGAGCTGGTTAGAGTGGTTGGTTGCACTATTAGTGTGTCGTTTGGTCCCAGATAGCGTATTGACATTTTTCAATCAAAATTTTTTACATAAACACATGCATACATGCAAAAATCCCCTTTGATTAAGCGTCATCCCTTCAGCATGTTAGTCCTAAGCATGTTTTGCATCATGCTTATGGCAATGGGACATCCTCAGTCTTGAGCACTGTTTATTTAATCTATAAAGGTAACTTTTGAACTGCAGTTTCACAATTTTATAGAGATTAAGGATTGATAATGTTATGGTTTGGTTGATGATTCGTTTTCTAAGCATTAAGACTGGGCAATTAATCGCAAATTAGATTAAAATGCAATATGACCTCCTGCAGTTTACGAATTGCAGAAGTTGCAATATGTCTTTAACTTGAAATTGGTCAAATTACCAGTTTAATACATTCATGTTTTGCAGCAGCAGAGATTTTATGAACATTATGCACACATTCAAGTGTTTTTCTTTTAGAATGGTTTACAAAAATCCTACTTTCTTGAGCAAAAATAATTGCAATTTGATATTTTCTAATTGTTCTGCCCTAGTTCATTCTATCTAATATTGATAAAACTTCGTGTTAGCTCATGGAAGTCATACCCCTAGCCACGATCACTTCCCATAGCCAATGACAGCTCTTTCTCTCAGCACACACAGTGGTCCATTCAAATATGATGTACTGCACGTTAATCCATGCTTGCATCAATGCTAATGCAACACAATGCTGCTGGAAAATCTTCACCTCCCCCACCCCAGCTGCCTCCTTTATAGCATATAACTCTACCCTCATATTCAGATTCATGCTATTATGGATTAATTGCTTCTGAAATAGTTTCATTGTCTTCAATATACATTCTCGTAAATGAATCTATACATACAAGGGTTTATATGCGCTCCCTGGAAAGTCGAAGAAAGCCAAAGCAGCTGCTTGACTAAATCATTGAGCATTTTTTTCAGCAGAGCCTTCTCTGCCAAGTAATTGGTTGAAAAATATGTAAGATGAGGAACCTAATAATAATCGCACATTAAGTCAGAATTGCAATATTGGGGAAGAAAATCACAATTAGATTATTTATACAAATCGTTCAGCCCTACTAAGCATAGAGAAAAAGGTAATGGGACCAAACATTGCCATCATTATTGTCAATTAGACAGTGTGTAGGAGTTTGTATGCAGTTTTTGATAACTGATAACAAAAATGTCATCAAAATTGGGCATTTATGCCTTTTTCTTTTCTTGCTTTTTCATTGATATTTTTTGATTTTTATTAATATTATAGTTTAAGATTCTATTATCATGTCAGCCCTCCTCACTGCAGTAAGAGTTATATGTGTGTTTGATTTTAATCTTGCCATCATGTTTGTTTCACCCTGCAGGAGAGCTCCAATGGGCCGGTGAAGAAGTCGATGCGAGAGAAGGCGATAGAGAGACGCAACATCAACAAGGAACACAACAGTAACTTTAAAGCTGGGTATGTACCCATAGAAGAAGAACGTCTCCATAAGACGGGCCTGAGAGGGCGCAAGGGGAACATGGCTGTGTGCATCGTCGTCCTCCTCTTCCTCCTCGCCTTAATTAATCTCATTGTGAGTTAAGAATGTAATGAATCCTCTTTATTACACATTTAATGACTGTAAAGTGTTTACATTCAGTGCTGCCTTTTCCTCAGATAACCCTGGTGATATGGACGGTGATACGCATTGGTCCAAACGGCTGTGACAGTATGGAGTTCTTCGACAACGGCCTGCTGCGTTTCAAACAGAAGGCAGACATGGGCATTGTTCACCCGCTGCACCGGAGCACAGTGGGAGGACGAAAAGACCAGGACCTCGTCATTGTGGGCAACAACAATCCAGTGAGAAACATTCACAGTGAAAGAAAACATGTATGAAACCCAGAAAAGTGTGCACACTTCAAAAACATCTCTTTTATTTCATGTACATCTCTCCAGGTCGTGTTCCAGCAGGGCACCACAAAGCTGAGCGTAGAGAAGGATAAGACGTCAGTGGTCAGCGATGTGGGCATTTCCTTCACAGACCCTCGCACACAGAACACCTTCTTTAGCACAGACTTTGAAAACCACGAGTTCAACCTGCCCAAAGGAGTCAAAGTTCTCAGTGTGAAGAAGGCATCGACAGCGAGGGTGTGTATGAGACTCATGACGTCTGATAGCTGTGACTAAAGCGTGATTCATTTATGATTTTAGGCTTTCATAACCAGCTTATAAAGCTCTGTCTAACCCTGCATTAAAAGCTGGAATCTCAGAGTTAAATAGAGTAGGTTTGTAGGTGTTGATAAAGATTTTTTGTTTTGTTTTTAAGTTATAAGACTCATGTATTGGCATGTGACTGTAGGCTCTGCTGAGTCGTCTGAGATTAAAGCTGGGAAGTAAAATAATCTCCATATGATATCTTGTTAAATTTATGTTTAAAACACCAAAAAACCTTTTTCATTTGCTTCTCAAGATGAAAAATTCTCCCAGTCAATCCTTCTCCATGTTTTTCCTTGAGTCCTTGATTCAAAACAAAAAGAAAACTGGAGCTGAGCAGTGCGTTTGATTTTGTCACCTTTGTAATTGTTTTGCTTTCGAGCCCTCCAGTGGTGGAATTTACATGTTTGTGCATTTAAGCACCTAAAAGAGGAACAAGATGAGATGTTAGTGGCTACGCTTGCTGCATCTGAGGCAAAGTTGTAATAGTTTATGATTTTTCATTAGTTTTGATTTTTATTTAGAATTTATCTTTTGTTTAAAATGTCAAGTTTTAATTAGTTTGTACTGCTAGTTTGTTAGTTTTGTTTAGTTTTTATTATGCAAAAATGCTTTATTTTAGTTTAGTTTTTATTAGTTTTAGTGTTAGTTTGAGTTTTTTAGGCAATACGGCACACCAGTCAGGGGTGAGACCCAAAACTGCTCTTCACTTTTTATTTTATTTGTTTAATTTTAATGTTTGAGTACAACTCAAGACCTACAATTACCACTGTGTGAAGTCTGCTACAATCAGATCTAGCAGTTTTACCCTCTCCAGACTTTGGTATACATGTAAGTTAGCGCAGTGCTGTCAAAGACTAAAACTAAGGAGATTTTGTCTCTGATTTTATTTCATTTTAGTTTGTTTCATAAGCACATATTGAGTTTTAGTTAGGTTTTGTTTTTTCTGCAAAGCTTAGTTTTTATTTAGTTTCAATTTACTAAAATTATTTATACATTTGAGTTTTAGATATTTATTCACCTTTAGTTAACTAGAGTAAGCTTGATCTGAGGCCCTACCAACGATAACTGAAATACAGATTTTTATCATTGAACTGATTTATTCAGCATTTCACATAGTGTAATTGTATCAACGTCATAAATATCTTACTTAATTATCTTAACAAAGTCAAAAGTAACACAGCTTTTTTAAATGTTCAGTGAAAAACAGTAGTGCAGATGAATGAACAACTTTCCAAAGTTTACTATGTTTACCATTAAGTTTAACTCTTCATTGTCTGGATACTCTACAAACTGACTGAATTATCACTCACATTTTATGTGTGTGTCTGTTTTGTTCAATAATGGGGAAATAGCAGGAAAGCTAGTGATGTTTCTCGGTGTATGATTTTCCATCTGATTGCTTCTGTCTGATTTTAGATCACCAGCAGTGCAGCCTCTGACCTGAGCATCAAAGGGGACGGGAAGGCCATCATTCGTGGAAATGAAGGCGTCAACATCATGGGACGGACCGTAGAGTTCAAAATGGGCGGAGGCATCGAACTCAGGGCTGTAAGTCTGAACTGCAGCAACAGGTCATGTTAATATAACATAATCTGCGACTCTGACGTTTAGGATTGACTCAGTCTCACTTCCATAAAAAAATCCCTGAAGCGATATGTCTTTTAAAGGGGACATATTATTGAAGAAATTACTTTTTCAGGCTTTTCTAACAAAAATATGTGCCCCTGGCCTTTCCACAATCCCCTTAAGTACCAGAAGAATCCATTCCCTCTCTTTCTCCAGCTTTCAGAAAATGTGTGCTGAAACAAGCCGTTCTCAGATTTTCCCATCATGAGTTAGCCCGCCCCCAGGTTCGGTTGGTCCTCGCCGCTTGGAAGAAATTACCGCCACATTCATTAAACAACGTCCATTTCCTGACAGGGGCAGAGTCAGACAGCTCATTAACATTTAAAGCAACAGACACACAAACAGCTCGTTCTGAGCAGGGCTGGAACAGAGGGATTTTTAAGCATGCAAAAATTCAATACTGGAGTGTTTTTTCAGCAACAAACTTCACAGGCATGTTTTGGGGACCTCTGAGAACAATGCAGACGTGTCTTAAAAGGGTAAGATATGTGACCTTTAAATGCAGATGCTTTAATAGCTAAGTATAAAGCTGATGGAAGTGGTATTGTGAGGTTAAATTGTGGATAGTTACTAACAAACTTCTTTTCTTGAACTACTTTATTTACCGGTTAATGGTTATCTATTAAATGTGAAGATTTGATAGATGAAGAAAAAGAACAAACACAGATGTCTGTCGATACCCTCTTGCTGCCCCTCCACAATAATTCAGCTACAGTTGCAGCAAAAAATAAAAACTAAAAAACATTAAACAAGAAAAAGAATCAGAATGAAATCATGGGAGGAAGGTCTGGGAGGCTTTGACTCAATTTGGAGCAATAAAAAGATCATGTTGACACTGCACACTTCAGGATAATTAAGTTATAGTTTGTGACAACCCTGTGAGTTTGTGATTCAGGGGCCAAATCCGGCCCGCGGAACGATTTATCTGGCCCACAAGATCATACCATATTTGTATTATAACTGGCCCATTAGTATGAGGTCTGCAGATTTCCTCCAGTATAACAATATAAACTTCAACTTGATTATTTAAAACATCCTTGTTAAGCTATAAAAATCTGAAAAAGTAAAGAGTAAGAAACATTTCATAAAAAGTCAAGAATGTGGGAAAAGAAATAAATCAATTTTTTTATTTCATATTTTCAGTTTTGCATCTGAAAATTACGAATAAAACTTGTGATTTTGAGGTTTAATTTCATACTTTGACCTTTTCAACTCAGAATTTGGAGTTTAATATATCATATTTTTATCTTTTAGATTCCCAATTTTAAATTTTCAGTCATATTTTGACCTTTTTAGCTCCTTACTTTGGCTTTTTAATCCCATATTATTACTTTTAAACTCATGATTTCATTTTTTTCTCATAATTTGACATTTTAAATTAATAATTTTTACTTTTTCTATCATGTTTTAACCTTTTAGACCTTCAGTTTTAAAGTTAAGTAATATTTGTAAATTTTTAATTCATTTTGAACTGTAGCTCATATTTTGACATTTTCAACTCCTAATTTTGGCTTTTTAATCCCATAAATTTGACCTATCAGACTCAATAAAAAATTTTAAGTATTTTTTGACTTTAAAGTCATGTTTTCAAATTTGTCTCATATTTTGACCTTTTAAACTTATGATTTTAACTTTCTCCACATATATTTGCTCTTTAAAAACATTATTTTTCTATTTTTAATATCATGTTCTGATCTTTTGAACTAATAAATTTGAATTTTTATCTGAGGTTTCAGCCTTTAAACTTTTCATTTATGTACTTTTTTGAATTTCCAAATGATTTATCATCGGTGCTGTTGTTTTTTCATATTTATATTACTGGTGACAATGAGGTTGGCAGTTTATGGTTAAATGTTGACCCTGTTAGGCCGTCAGGTTAGGCCTAAATCCAGAATCCGGCCCCTGCTGTGATTGAGTTTGACATCCCTGGGATACGTTGTCAGGAGAGGCAAATCTGGCCTCAAATTTTGCTTAAAACCCTGTAGTGTGTGGCCAGCCTTTATTTGTTAACATAGAGACAGCGACTTTAAATCACTGCAGATAAAGAAATAAAAATATTCAAGTCACACACTGGAATCAAATAATTCAACTTTTTTCTATCAAAAACAGGTCAGTTATCCATTCACTGTTGAATATTTGAGTCTTTGCTGAATCTTCAAATGAACATGTCATGTTTTCTCTTTGCAGGAGAACAGCATCGTCCTCAACGGATCAGTCATGTTCAACGCCACCCGTATCCCTAACTCTGCAGGCGACGTGTATTTTGACGAAGGCATGGAGAGGTACAAACTCTGCATGTGTGCAGATGGGACTTTGTTCCGTGTGCAGGTGAAATTTCCCAACATGGGCTGCCAAACTTCAGACAACCCGTGTAGGAAAGCTCGCTAGGAGACCTCTGCTGTTACTATGATCCCTCACAGCTGAAGTAGATCACTTTTTTCCTTTTAGAGATCATTCATCATGACTTGCACATAAGAATAATACCTCTGCGGCTCACCTGTGGGTATTTTCTGTTAAATTTTGTTTGCCAAACTGGAGTTTTTGTTACAGATTAATGCCACTTGGCCAAAGATATTAACATGCTTGTATGTGCCGAAGTATTTTTAATTTTGTTGCCAACTTTATCTAAAATGCAGACCAGGAAAGAATAACATTCTGGCCATTTGCTGATGCTAATATTTATCTCATAGATCTTTCAGCTGATTTTAAACACATCGCATCTCTCATGTTGTGGAAATAGCATGTAATTACTCTTACTTAGGGATGCACCGATGCACCAGTTGACATCTGCCTCCCTGTCAGTAAATAGCTTTGCATTCATCATTGTTGTTTGCTGATACTTGTGTGTTATGTCACACTGGTTTAATCAAGCTTGCAGGTGGGTAAATCTAGCACTCACAGCAAGAACAGGATGTCTCCAGAATATTCAATGGCAGGCTGACATGAGCTTTATGCATCATCTAACAACCTTGTTGCTTTGCAGAGTTGCTCATTTGCAGCCAGTGAAGATCTTTAATTTGGCAGATAATCTTTTTCTATTGTATCTACAAAAACAGGCTGATGATATTGTGCATCCCTAGTCTAGAGATTATTTACAGTGATAAAAAGCTGCAGTATTTACTGTCTGCCTTACCGTCCAGTATTATAACCTGACAAATCTTGTAGAGGGTTTGTATCAGATCTGATCTTCTGTTCACTGATCCGGCAGCTGTGTTTGATATTTTCTTTTATGCATTTACTGACAGGCTTACAACACTATATGGTATAAGGATTTATGTTTTAAAGAGACTGTAAACATGGTACATTTTCAGCTAACTTAAAGTAGAGAAGGTCTTGTTCTGCACATTTTGGACTGTTTATCATGCAGGTGCCAATAGATTTAAAGGGAAGATGAAGAATATAATATATTTAATATTCTTATTTTGTTGCCAAACCTTTTTTAAAGCAAATATTGAAGTGAACAAGAGTGTGTGCGCTACAGATAAATTAAAGTCTCTGTAAATGTTTGTTTATTGATTTCAGGAAGGTTTAGAAACAGCCTGAGTTGAAATATTTGAGTGGTTTGAATTTTGTGCAATATATTATAAAAGATTTGATTTTGCTTTGGGTTGACATGTTTGTTTATAAAGTGCTGATATGAAACATTTCTTGGTGTTTTGTTCTCATTATTACAGAGGAATATTAACACAGCATTAAAAGTATCGGTACATGGTGGAAAATGTGTGTGAGTGCATGAGTTTAGAACAGGGATATCAAACTCAATCACAGCAGGGGCCAAATTCTGAATTTGGGTCCAACCTGAGGGCCGAGCAGGGTCCACATATAACCATAAACTGACAACCTCATTTTCACCAGCAATGAATTATGAGGGAAAAAACCTTAGCACTCATGATAAATGAATTTAAGATTAAAAATAATCAAAATGATAAGCTTAAAGACGCAAAATCTGAGATAAAAATTCAAACTTGTTAGCTCAAAAGGTCCAAACATGGCATTCAGATAATGTTTTCAAAAGGCAAATACATGAGATATTAAGTTGAAATCATAACTTTTAATGGTCAGAACGTGAGATAACATTTGAAATCATGAGTTTTAAAGGTCAAAATATGAGACATAATTCAAAATCATCAATTTAAACCATCATAGCATGAGAAAAAACATAAGTTTTGAGTTTCAAAGGTCAAAATAATACTTAAAATTTATAATTGAGGATCTTAAAGGTCAAGTTATGAGATAAAAGTCAAAGTAAAGAGTTAGAAAGTTCAAAACGTGAGAAAAATTTAAAATAATGAGTTTAAAAGTTCAAAATATTACTTAAAATTAAAAAACTGAGGTCAAAAAAGAAGATAAAAAGTAAGATAGTGAATTGAAAATGTCAACATATGAAATAAAAAGTCAAAACCATAACTTTGCATCATAAATGTGAGATGCAAAATTAAGAGTGTGAAATGAAAACAGAAATGTATTTTCCCACATTCCTGACTTTTTATCTAATTGTTTTAATTTTTTGCTTTTTCTAATTTCATGACTTAACAAGGATACTTGAAATCATCAGGGTTAGGTTTACATTTTTAAACTGCAGGAAATCTGCAGACCTCAAACCAGTGGGCCAGTTATAATAAAAATAAGATATGATCTGGTGGGCCGGGTGTATCTGTACAACGGTTCAGATTTGACACCCCTGGCTTAGAATAAACTCAAATGTTAAGGGAAAAGTCCATCTTTCAGTTTAACTGGAAAAAAAACAGAGCATTCAGAAAGTATTAAAAACCCCTTCACATTTTTTTTTAATTTTGTTATGTTGCAGCTTGATGCTACAATCAGTTAAATGCATTTTCATTGTCATCAATCTAAACTCAGTACCCCATCATGATAAAGTGAAAACAGTGGATTTTTTGCAGATTTGAAAAATATAATGCTGAGCACTGACATAATGATTCAGAGCCTTTGCAACAACTGTTGAAATTTAGCTAAGGTTCTTCCCATTACTCTTAATCTCTGCTGAGATGTTTCTACACCAAAACTATGACTAAAATTTTCATTGACAGCCTTTTTTTCCATGACAAAAACTAGACTAAAACTAACAAAAATAGATGTGTGATGACTAAAACTGACAAAAAGTCAGTTTAGTTTTCATCAAGATGACTGAAACTAGACTAAAATATAATTTAGTTTTCGTCAGACATTCAAAATCTGTGATATTTCTCCTCTTTTTAAAATTAACACTTATCTTTATTTTTATTAAAAATCCAAAAAGGGTGAATACTTTTTCAGGCATTGTATGCTTAGGGCTTCCATAGTTTAACTCTACTTTGAAAATGCAATATTTCCTCATCCAGTGAATTTATTGCCTCTGTCTGTTAATCTTTCTGAAAATAAGACTTTCACATTTTAATCTACTTTCAAAAATGTTTCAAGCTCACAAAGCTTATAAAGAATGATAATAATCCCTTTAACTCTTAACAGACGTGTGTGAAGAGACTTTATGTTTTTCATCAACTTTATGAAAAATGTGAATTAACAAGTAATCAGCCAAACTAAGAAATATTGCCAACTTTTCATTGCTGTTTGTTTGCATAAAGAAACATGTTGCCATGTGAAACTTCTTATCATTGGTTTCAGGGACTGTCTCAAGTGTTGACATGGTCATTTAAAATCATAAAAGATTACAGTTCCTCATCTGCAGGTTTATGGTCTAATAGAATGTGCAGGCGGGGGCAGGGTCCTCCTCGCCATAAACTGTCAGGACTGTAGTTATCATACACACAGAGGAAAACAATGACTGTAAGACATTAACCACACATGTAAATGATTGAATGAAATGCAGAATGGCATCTTTGGGAAGGTGCATGTTAAGCTAGACGCAGCAAAATAGTCCTCAGACTTTGATCAGAGGAGACCGAGACGGAGTTAAAGCGCTGACAGCACGCTGGGTGTGAGGAGATATTTACAAGTCACAAGATAAACAGGTGAGTCTGACGGCTTTATTTCAGAGTTTATAACGTGGATTTTTTTAATTCTGAGGATGTGATTAAGGGTGAAAATGTATTAAAGTTGGTATAAAGTATTCAACAGTTAATCAAGTGTTTACATGTCAGCAAATCACAAACTTTATAAAGCAAGTGCTACACACTCAGTCAAGTAATCTTTCTGTATGTGACGCCAATTCATGACAAATCTTATCTTCTTTATTAAACAGAAACAACAGATTAAGACAATTTTCTTTGTTATACTTTTAAAAAGACCCAACAATAATTAAATGGTGATACAGAAAATCTGCGTAGTATCAGTACTGACAGATAATAGCTTAAATTGTTAAATACTGTCTCAATAGCTACAAAAAAATCTGCCAACATATTTATAGTTAACATCAGCATAAATGTACCATAATGCACCATGTATCTATAAGATTGAATAAATATTTAATGATGCTTTAAGGCAGAATGCATTATTATACTATAATGTCTCATCCCATGAAGTTAACATTAAGTTTGTGGAGTGTTTTTTTAACAGAAAAGTCCATACCCATATAAGTATTGAAAAAAATAACTTTGGAAATTTTCAATATGGTATATTTAACATCAGCAAAATCAAATGTTGTGCATTCCTAGCAGTAATCCATCATCCAGAAGTCTGAGCGAGATACGTTTGTGTTTCATAAAATACTTTTGCTTTTCCATGCATTAAGTCATTTAATCATAAAATATCTGCAGTTGTGCTTCAAGGCTACCAAAAAATAACGTACCTCCTCCTCATAGAGTTAGCGTCGGTCACTAAACGGTCACTTTGACAAGAAGAGAGAAAAATGAAAGTAAATGAGCGCAGTGATGGCAAACGGACTTAAGATTGTACAGTGCCTTTCTGTAACCTGGCATTTGTTTCACACATCCATCTGGGAAATCACTCACAGACAGCGTTTGGGAAAGGGCAGAGCGTTTGAAAAAAAACTCTGAGGGTGACTGGATGAATGTTCTGTCTGTCACATCTTTAAGGGACAATCAGAGCAACAAAACGTGACGTAGCAGCTAACGAGCTGCGCCTGCGCCCATAAAGAAGGAGTTGACAAAAAATTGCACAACGTGAACCATGGCGACTGTAGACATGTCAGTACACGACTTTTGTTGTTTCTGAAAAGGAAACAACTCACTGCTGTTCTTTGTTCTTCTTTTAACAAAGAAAAGTCATCAAGTTCTGATAAAACCGGCGCTTTAGCAGCATCCATGCTAATCTCTTTCGCCGTAATTGGGCCTCTTGTTGCTGCTTGCTTACGTCACAACTCCGCTGCGCCAGAAAGTACTGCCCCTCAACACTGATTGGTCCTGTTACTTTCTAACCTGGCCCAAACGGCTCAGATGGGAGCTTTACAAAATGGATTTGCCAGTGAAAAACACGGAAACTGGCGTATCCATCTGCTTTGCAAGGTTAGCTTTTCTAGCCATCTGACTACTCAAAGCACTTTTACACTGCAGGTCATTCAAACTCTTTCACTCGACTTTCACACACGTGGCAGAGGTTGCTATGGAGAATTGGCCATCAGTGTTAGCTAATCCCATTCAAACACATCCAAACACATTTACACGCCACCATTGCAGCAGTGGGAACAAACTGGGGTTAAGTGTCTTGCTCAAGGACACAACAACATGTGACTGCAGGTGCCGGGGATCTAACCTAAAACCTTTTGGTTGTGACACAACCATCTCTACCTTCTGAGCCACAGTCACCCCAAACAATGGTGGGATAATGCGAGTGCAAAGTTTAGCATGGAGGTGTCAAACTTATGGCCCGCCAACAGGTGTCAAGCCGTTTGGGGAAAAAAAGGGAGATGTTTAAAAAACATTATTTTGTTGAATATTTACTAGTTTATATATGAAAAATACAAAATTTTATGAACTACCTTTAATTATAGTAAAGGAAGAGCTTATTAAGATATGATAAATGAGTTCAATATGGCACGTCTCTTTAGAGCAGGAAGGAATAGCATCAAAAACACGCACAGCAGAGCAAACACCAGCAATCATACTGTTCATAAGAGAGGCTGATACAAACAGCATGCTTTTAAAGAAGTATTTCTCTCGTCTAATTTTCTTTTGGTAAGTTGCAAAGATTTTATTAAAGATGAAGAATTTAACCATCATGCACAGCTGCACTCACCCTAATGGAGTCCAGTCCTGCACGTGCCTTAGCGAAGATGTTGGGCCTTAGCGAATGTGAGAGGTTTTGTGTTTTTTGTAAACCTCCCTGTGTAATTGACCGTCTGCCACAAACGCAGACATCATATCTCACTTTGGTGAGGGATCCGTTCAATCTCCTGACTGATTTAATCCCTAATTCTAATAAAATTATAATGCCAGACTAATAACAACTTAGTTGACTTATAAACAATTCAATATTATGTCAACAATAAGTGAAATTGTGATTTTGATCACTTAGGTTGAAACAGAACATTATTTATAAATCCACTGGTGTGTTTAACTCCAGGTCTCATCAAATGGAAAAAAATCCTCTCATAAAGGTGAATATTACTTTATAACTGATCATTTAGCCTTATCCTAATCTAGACAAAGTCTGTCCTATGTGATACTCAACCAGTGGCTCTAGAGCCACATGTGGCTCTTTTGTGAGGATTTGTGGCTCTTTTATGTCTAAATTTGAAATATGACTCCCCAGAAAACCTTAAAAACAGAGAACTTTGGCCTTAGAAACTATCCATTACAGGTCATTTTAATCTGTTTGTTTCCAGCACTTATACAGTTGGATTTAATTGTCAACCTTTATTTTTTTTCTCTGTATATTGCTATTGCCCTTCTATTTGTAATTTTTCCCCCGTTCTTCTTTTTCTGTCATTTTTAATCAATTTTTACTGCTTTTAGCCCATTTTTTTTTGTTCACTTATTTTTTTGTCACTTTATTCCACTTTTTGCCATTTTTTGACACTTTTCACCCATTTAAGCTACTTTCGCCATTAAATTCAATTTTTTCCTATTTTGCCAATCTTTGCTGGGTTTTTTATAACAAATATTTCCACCTTTTTGCTGATTTTTGCCCATTTTAGTCATCAGTAACTCATTTTTTGTTACCTCTCGCCCATTTTCGCCACTTTCTGCCCTTTTCGCCACTTTTTCTCCCCACTTTTGCCACTTGTTACTAGGTTTTGCCATGTTATGCCTATTTGGCCCCCTTTCACCCATTTTTGCCACTGTTTTGTTGCTTTTGGACCAATTTTGCCACCTTAAACTTATTTTTATTGCCCCTCAAACCCATTTTCACCCAGTTTTGCCACTTTTTTGCCTTTTTCTGAGCCTTTTTGCCGGATTAAACTTAATTTTATTGCCACTTAAACCCATTTGCACCCATTTTTTTTCACTTTTTTGTCTATTCTAGAGCATTTTTGTCAGATTAAACTTATTTTTATTGCCACATAAACCCATTTTCACTCATTTTTTTCACTTTTTGCCTCTTTTTGAGCATCTTTGCCACCTTTAACTTATTTTGATTGCCCCTTAAACCCATTTTCACCCATTTTTGCCACTTTTTGCCTCTTTTTGATCATCTTTGCCACCTTAAACTTATTTTTATTGCCACTTAAACCCATATTTGCCACTTCAGGACACTTTTATTATGGCTCTTGCAGATGTATTTTTTTAAAAATGTAGCTCTTTGGTTGAGCAGGGTTTAGTAACACTGTCCTATGGCATGAGAGGTCGGCATGTTTGGTCGTGGTGCAGCGCTAAAAGGCATCCAAAGTTACGCACAGGGATGCTCCAGTTCATGGCATGTGCAAAGATGTCAGAGGGACTCCGATAGAACAGAACAGGTTTGGATAAATAAGAACAGCATGATATTTTTGTCCCACTTGCTCAGGTTTCTCGCAGGTAAACCCTCTGTCTTTAGTAGCTAATTAAGATTTTGTGTGTAAACATGCAGCACTCTAAATGGTATGTTCATGTAATATTGAACACTTTATATAAATAAATATTCCTGCAGCTATTTTGCAGTATTTGCTCATACTGATGTAAAAGAAAAAAGTGCAGCCCATAGGATATCTCATTGGAGCAAATCTGCCCACAAACCCAAAACACCCCTGGTTTATCAGTAACCAGAGCTATCTTAATGAAAATCATTATTTCCTCATCATATTCTACATTTTAAAGCTGTATATAGTATTAATTGTAAAGATAACACAGTTAAGAATCGTAAAAAGCCATTATATCTAACATTTTTATTGTTTTGGGCTTTTTGAGGGCAGTTGAGCTGAGTGTGACAAGTGTTAGCTTAGCTCATTAGCCACCTAGCCTCACTTGTTAGCTAAGAGTTTAGCTGCGTTAGGTTCTGATTTCTTTTAAGATGGCTTTACAGGAATATCAACAGCTATATCTTATCTAAATGGGATAAGCGGTCAAGAGCTGTTAACGACAATAAATAATAGCACATGTACATTTTTATGAGACGAGGAGAAATCATACTAGCTAATAAATATTAGCCAATACTCAAGTAGGGTAGGGAGAGATATCCTGAAGGAAGAAAATGCACATTTCTACAAGAAAAGAGACATTCTTTGGTTCAAAGAAAGTATATTTGCATGATTGGTTGAATATGACATAAAGAAAACTAAAAAAAACTTGTTGCCAAATACACCTACATGGATTTGTGTTCACTAAAACTGTGAAACAGGTTGCAAACAAAAAAACTTTATTAGAAACTGTATATGCTTCCTTTTCAATGGATATTATACTAGGGTTGCTTCTTTTACCTTTATCACTACAAACTAATACTTCTTCAATTCCCTAAGAAACAAAATCCAGGTTTTTAGCATCCAGTATTAAGTAATGTCTTATTTTGAATTGTAAAAATTTCAGGCAACCTCCAAACACTGTCTGAATTGTATAATTGTATTGCTTTTGTCAATAGATGAATTCCTCTACCTTGCACCTGTCTTGCAAAATAGATGTAGTTTATTTCAGGCTTGTGTGTTTTCGGATACCGTTGATCATAGAATTATGGAGATTGTTTTGTATTAACATGTTTTGATGTTCAGGGGCTTGAAAATATTTTGGAAACTGATCAACAAAAGCACTCAACCAATAATATTCTTTTTCATTGGCCACAAAATAATCTATTTGAAATGGTTATTTCAATGGGGAATTTAATAAACACTTGTTTGATACCACAGCATTAGAAAATGTAAGTCCTTGACTTCTGATATTGAGCTGTTTATTTTTCTTTACCACCAAGAATTGCTGGTAAACTCCTAACTGCTGTCTTAATAGCACAAAAACATTTCCAGCATTTGGAAAGTGGGTGGAATTGGTAAGGAATTGCAATTATTGAGTAAAGATAATGATTGATTGTTTATTTTGGGTGTCCAGGACTCCTGCTTTTGTCATCGTGGTATCACATAGGTTTCAGTATGGTTTGATTTCAACTAGAATCACAGGTACTGTGGAAAACCTTAGTTATTAATCCCTAGAAAATTTACCAAGATATTTATGCATTTCTGTTCAGTTAAATAGTCCATATTGATCTTAAATGCTCTCTGCACCCTTAGGACAGCTTGTGATGGCAGTTGCACAGTTGCTGCTCGTAGTTGCCGTGCTGCTCCGTTGCACCTCAGCCATCCCGGCCTGTCCAGAGTCCTGCACCTGCCTGAGCCCCACCCAGCTGAACTGCTCATCCTCAGGCCTTACTTCGGTGCCAGGACACATCCCAGACTCTGTCGCTGAGCTCAACCTGTCTGATAACCTCCTCGATGCCGTAACAATCGACCAACGGCATTCTAACCTGAGGAATGTTAGACTGGGAAACAACAGCATCACACACCTGTCTCTGTGCACAGAGAGGAACCTGGGAAGGCGTTATGTCGGAGGGAGACGCCTTCATCACTTGAGACTTTGGCGCAGGCGGGGGTGTGTTTCCTGGGCCCCTAGCCTGCAGCTGTTATCAGCTGAGAGGAATCAGCTTGAACAACTCCCAGAGGGTGAGTCAGGCTGATATGGTCATACACCCATTTATAAAACGCTGTGGCACATGAACAGAGCAATAAACATTCCTGAGAGTGACCTCAGCACAAGACAGCATGTGAACATGTTACAACATACCGGAAATCTGAAACATCAGATATTACTCTTTAACTCATTTAAGAAAATAATAGTGGATCTTAAGTAATCATGGTCTTAATGCATTTCATCCTGACAGATTAAAAAAGAAGATAGCTAATTCATGCCAAGTACAAATGCTTAAAGATTTAATGCAGAACCACACTCATATTCAGTTCATGTCATCGCTCTGTGTGAAAAGTTTTACAATTCAAAATTCCAGTAAAAAAAGGCAAAAACATTAATAAGAGTCTAATGTTAGAGTAGGACCTCTTCTTTTGGGCAGAATAATGTTCAATACAGTATCACAGTTTCTCATAATAAGTGACAGAACACACCCATATGTACTAAGCCCACTCAGTGATATAAAACATTCAGCCTCAGGGTGAGGACCATGATAGGTGAGGTTATTCTGAAGTACAGAAGCCTACAGTGGCCATGGAAATTATTTTATACAATGCCATTATCTTGAGATTAGGGTTTATTGTTTTGCTATCTCTGAATGCAACCGCACATGTTCCTCACTTTTTAACTCCTTTGACTATTTCTTAGAAACCATATGTTTACCTTTCTTTTTTTAACAGTATTTTTATTGAGTTTTTCATGTTTTATGATATAAAGAAAAATTTAGAAGAAAAAAAACAAAAATGATAATACAATTACAAAAAGAAAGCAAAAATAAACATCAAGAAGCACAGTTATTGTTTAAGTGTTGTCAACATACAGATTTTACATGAAAATGTGGATAAGTCAACCTGACACGCCAGATGGATTTGTTTCACACATCAATCTGGAAAATCTCCCATACACAGCGTTTGGGAAAAAGGCAGAGCCTTTGAAAAAAAAAAACTTGGAAGGTGATTGGATGAAAATCTGTCTGGCACATCTGTACGGGCCAATCAGAGCAACAAAACATCATGTGTTCTTCTATTGTGGAGTAAACTCCATAGAGAGCTGCATAACGCAAACTGTAGACATGTCAGTAAACGACTTTTGTCGTTTCTGAAAAAAAATCCACTCACTGCTGTTCTTTGTTCTTCTTTAAACGAAGAAATGTCCTCAAGTTCTGATAAAACTGGTGCTTTAGCAGCATCCACGCTAATCTCTTCCAACATAATTGCACCGGCCTCTTGTCGCTGCTTGAGTACGTCATGACTCCGCCCTGCCCGAAAGTACTGCCCCTTACTCCTGATTGGTCCTGCCACTTTCTTACAAGGCCCAGTGTGTTCAGATGGGAGCTTTGCGAGATGGATTTGCCAGTGAGAAACAGAAACGGGCGAATCCATCTGCTTTGCAAGGTTATACACAAGTATTTTCTAAATAAGACCTTTTACACTGACAAAAATAAATAACATTGAAAAAAATGAAAATAATAATAATTGAAAAGAAAAATGCTCTAAATGAGAAGGGTACGATAAGATCAACAGTATTTACAGACCAAAACAAACCCCAGGCTGAGTACATTACCACATACTGATAGCTTTAATCAAGGTGTTGCTTTGGAAATTCTGTTCTTCTTGGGTTTTATCTGGTATTTAAGACAGGATGAGCTGACCCCAGATGCTGTGAAAGACTTCTCATTTGTTTTTAAGTGTATATGTAATTTCTTCTCAGGGTAAACACACAGACATTTCATTTAGCCATTGTTCAATACTTGGTCATTTTTTCCATGTTAATGCAAAGGTTTTTTAGCATGTAAAAGGCAGGGATCTAAGAAAATTTGTTCTATGTGTCTCATATTATGGTCTTTTGGATAGATGCCAAAAACAAAAAAACTATGGTCCTACTCTTATTCTAAATGAAATAAAAACTTCTGCATTATCTGTCCAGGGCTGCACGGTGGTGCAGGGGTTGGCGCTGTTGTGTCACAGCAAGAAGGTCCCTTGTTTGCTTCCCAGTCAGGGCCTTTCTGTACAGAGGTTGCATGTTCTTCCCATGCATACTTGGGATCTTTCCCGGTACTCTGGTTTGCTCCCACCACAAAAAACATGCCTGTTAGGTTGATTGATGACTCTTAATTGACCGTAGGTGTGAGTTTGAGTGTGCCTGGTTGTCTGTCTCTATAAGTCAGCCCTGAAATGTTTACCTTTTCTGTGTTTTGTCATTCTTTTCCTTTCCTTTTAATTCTAAACTGAGCTCAGGAGGTGTTATTAACACTGACTTTCCTCTGTGTTCGAATAAGTAACATCATTTCCACCTGTGCAGTTTACCAACTTTTCTCTCATTTAAATAAAGAGGAAAGAAAGATTCATTATCTTGAGAAAAGAGATAACACTAGATAAAGGATCACTCATGATAAGAATATGACTTTTTCTCTGTGCTGATATGGAGGAGCTGGGCAGTGAGTATTTCTTTAAGTTATCACTTTGAGATTCCAGGGTCAAGATCACCGACACGGCTGTGTGTGAGAATGGACAGATAGTCCTAGTAGAATCTACATACCCTGATCAGCAGTCAGGGTACGCTCACACAAAACAATAACGAAAGATGAGAAGAAGAGAAGCGCTGCTCGTCTTGACCAATCTCAGCAGCTCCTTGAATTAAGGACTGTGTTCAGAGATTCACAAACGAGGGAGAGCTGTAGTTAATGCTGGGTGATTGAAAGCTACACAGCAAATTCCCAGAGTGAAAAAATTGGGAGTTAAACAAAAAAGAGGGAAAGAGATAGATTTTCAGAGTACATTCACACACTTAGACTCCATCTAGTGTTTAGTGATGCTCCTGTGCAGTGTTAAAAAATGTAGTTCATTCACACGGTGTTGGGAGCAGTGAATCAACTCTGTTCCTGAGTTCATTCCCGACAGTTTTGTTGCCACACCTACACTGCCACTTCAAATCTGGGGAGCAGAGTTTTCCCATCATGCATTGTGTGTTTAGATGTATTTTAGATGTTTTTAGATGTATTTATATATGTTTAGATGTGTTTAGATGTTACCTGTTGTATAGTTATCACTGCTGTGCTTCATTTGCTCATGCTTCTGGTGAATTATTGTTGATTTGATGTTAGATACATCTGCACCATGAGTGACACTGTCCCTTGAGTTATACACTTCCCACACATGGCATTAATTTGTATATGTCAAGGGGCTGTGAACTATTAGTCAGTTTGCTCCATTCTGATGAGAAAACAGCAGTTTAGACACAATGACACATGCCTAATGATAATTGCCAGGTGTTTGTGGCATGGTAGATTTTCACCTGGTGGTTTTTAAAGGGATTTGAAATATAACTTCTGTGCAAGAAAAAAATTAA
The DNA here is from genome assembly GCF_018320785.1 of Cheilinus undulatus. NCBI lineage: Eukaryota > Metazoa > Chordata > Actinopteri > Labriformes > Labridae > Cheilinus > Cheilinus undulatus. The sequence continues at coordinate 48,192,211 of NC_054871.1, read as the reverse complement.
CACTATGAAATGTTAATTACAAACACTGAGAAAGAGTTCATGTAACTCAAGATGGGAGTTAATTTTACTCTTAGTGAGAGTAGTATTTAAACTCCCGTAAGAGTTTATTTTAACTCCTGATAAGAGTTAAAAATCAACTCCCAGAAAAGAGTTACTTTAACTCAGCTCTAGAGTTTATTCAATGGTCTCACATGTACACTCAGATTGAGTTGATTTTAACTCACACAGAGTTTATTCCAGTGACCTGAATTTGCTGTGTATGCATTAAGGCCGTCAAGATTAATTTAGTTGATTGCAATCAATCAAGGTCCTCAATTACTGAAAATGTTTCTAATTGTCATCAATCGCATGATTTTTTTGTCCCTTTCAACACACTTTGGTTCAACCAAATCAACCTCTCCCTGCAGCAGCAGTGAAACAAGCCCAACACTGCTCCTTAATGTCTCATTTCTTATAAAAACTCACAAACAGCTTACCTGGCACGCCAGATGGATTTCTTTCATCCATCTGGAAAATCTTCAATACTAGATGGCGTTCGTGAAAGGGCAGAGGCTTTGAAAAAAACTTGGAAGGTGATTGGATAACTGTCTGTCTGTCACATCTTAACGGGCCAATCAGAGCAACAAAACACGTGACGTAGCTGTGACCGAGGTGCACGTGTGCAGCTAACGAGGAATAACGCAAACCATGGTGACAGTAGACATGTCAGTACATGACTTTTGTCGTTTTTGAAAAGGGAACAACTCACTGCTGTTCTTTGTTCTTCTTTTAACGAAGAAATGTTGTCAAGTTCTGATAAAACTGGCGCTTTAGCAGCATCCATGCTAATGTCTTCAGCCAAAATTGCACAGGCCTCTTGTTGCTGCTCATACATCATGACTCCGCCGCGCCTGAAAGTACTGCCCTTCGCCACTGATTGGTCCTGTCACTTTCTAACTGGGCCCAAACGGTTCCGATGGGAGCTTTGCAAGATGGATTCACCAGTGAGAAACACGGAAACGGGCGTATCCATCTGCTTTGCAAGGTTAACTAACAGCTCAGTGGACGAGTCAGTAGTCAATTGGACTTGGTGCTATCAAATATTTGCTCTTTACTGTCAACTCTTATCCTGTTAACGTGTTCCTTTAAAAGTTCATGTCGTAATCTTTATCTACCCACAAAATCAGGCATGTATTCAAACAGGGAGTCAACTACCTTAAGTTTAAGAGAGTAGACAAATCAAAAATTGGCAAAACAGTTTAAATGCAAAAAAGTGGAATTTTAAAATGTGATTTAAAAAACAGGGCATTTAATTGCGAGTAACTACGGAAATTCTTAGATTAGTCGCAATTTAGATATTCACCCAGCAGCAGAGGTGGGAGAAAGTCATTGTTTTGCAAGTCTCAGGTAAGTCTCAAATCTTTAATCCCAAGTCCAAGTCAAGTCTCAAGTAAAGACAAGACAAATCGAGTCAAGTCCGAAGTCATAGGCTTGAAATTTTCAAGTCCTTACAAGTCATAAGCACTGTTTACCAAATAAAATGCCATTTTAACAATGTAACAATCTATTCAATTTGACAAATACAATGAATGCATTTTGAATTGTTTTATTTTTTTTAATAAAATAAGACCAGTGTGACAGAACTTAATCACACAGAAAAATAGTGCTGACATAGCATTCAGGATATAATCAGTGCTAATCGGTGCAACAACAAATGAACTTTAGAAGACGTTGTACAGTCATTTTCACTCATCTAATGTAAGTGTGTGTGTGTGTCTGTGTGGTGAGTGTGTGTATATGTATAGGTGTGTGAGTGGATATATAGGGTTTGTGTGTGTTTGTAAGTGAACATGTTTGACTGGTCAACATTAGGTTTAAGGTGTTGATGATGATGCGCTTCGTGAAAGTCATCATCAAATATGAGTATGGGAGAGCATCAGCAGGGAGTGACTGAAGAAATGTGTTAAAACGACGGCATTAGAAGCTTCAATTTGAACACGACAGCACACCTCTATGAATGAACTTAATGAAGAAACACGACACCAGCAGACTTCCTCTGCACTCTTTTATGCACGTTCCTCCGTCCAGTGTGCATCCAGTGGTAATATACAAGCTTTCATTTGAATTTGAAAGTTAAAGTCTGTCTTCCTTGTGTCTATTTAAATTTATAGAAGATTTCGCGAGGATTTTTTAAAGTAAGCCTTAAAAGAGCCCAATAAGAGCCACATACGGCTCGAGAGCCGGGGGTTGAGTATCACTGCATTAGTTTGAATGGGGGCATATTTTACTCAACACACTCACTGAAAATCTCAAGTATTTTCAAGTCATCGGACTAAATTCCAAGTCAAGTCCCGAGTCACTGATGTCAAAGTCCAAGTCGAGTTGCAAGTCTTTGATGATATTGTCAAGTTGAGTCCAAAGTCATCAAAATTGTGACTCGAGTCTGACTCGAGTCAAAGTTGCGTGACTCAAGTCCACACCGCTGCCCAGCAGATATGGAAGTTTCTGTTGGTTGTTCATCCTGGTGAATAGTTTTTGTTTGCTGGTGAAGAGCAGAAAGAATTTGTCTTTGATATCATTGTACAACAGGCAAGAGGTTAGAAAGTGGAGCTCCTGTTGGCTGCAGTGGGTGCACTATCTATCTATCTATCTATCTATCTATCTATCTATCTATCTGTCATGTCTTAATGGATGGCTCTCAACAGATATCTAACAAAGGCATACATATATATATAGTAGATGACCGTTATCATACAACTGCATTTTGATACAATTTCCACCCGGTATGTTTGAATAATAGTAACTTCCTGTTGCATGGCGAGACATCAAACTTTGACGAGCTGTGCAAAGAAGCTGGATAACTTTTTCTAAAAGGTACATTCTAGCATATACGTGTTCCTTTTCCTCAGTCAAGTTTATGTCAGAATTTTTATCTACCTACAAAATCAGGTATGTATTCAAACAGGAAGTCAACTACCTCCAGTTTAAGACAATAGCCAAATCAACAATGAAAAAAAAAACAGTTTAAAATGCAATTTTAAAATATAACACATAAAACTGCGATAGATATCTAAGCAGATATCTAATATAGGCATGAATGTATATTTAGTAGATGACTGTTATCATACAAGTGCATACTGAGGCAGTTTTCACCCAGTATGTTTGAATATTAGTAACTTCCTGTTGCATGGGGAGACATCAAATTTTAACAAACTGCAAACATCACGCCATTTGAGGTCTGCAAATAAGCTGGATAACTCAGAGGGGAAAGTTGCGCTTCATATCAGTGTAGACCATCAGTGGAGTGCTAATCCCAAAAGTCATTCAAAAGTTTCAAAAAAAGGCAGCACATCTCAAAATCCAAGTTATGGAGGACAAAACAATAACATTTCACTAGTTTATGTGGCTCACATGTAAGCTAACTTGGATTTCGAGATGTGAGATGTCGATGTGCGAGATTTTTTGAAACTTTTAAGGTGAACAACTATTTTTCTACAAGGTCCATTCTAGCAAGTGATACATGATATTGGATTTTTGTAGATATCCAGTAAGGTGATAGTTATTTCAGTAGATATCGATACTTAAATTTAGTTCAGACCTTAAACTTTAGTCTTTACAGTACATGATTTAAAATTAGAGGATTAATAAATGAAACTAAAAAAATATTTAATCTGTTGACCCCGCTTAAAACTTCTCTCATTCTTTTATATAGCCAATATTTACAGCTGATATAGGCAGGATTTAATAGTCAAAACATCAGTTGTAAAAATCAACAGCAGAATTAGCTGCTTCGCATGGCAGAGAACATTTGGCAAATTTTTAATGGGTGCAACCCACAGATTCAGCTCTGCTGCTCATCCCACAAACCCATGCTCCTTACAGATGTGTCACTATCTGAAAGAGAAATAACCGGTAAAAGATTGATTGCCAAGAAGCCTTGTTAAAAAAGAGATATAATCTACCAACTACAAGTTCCCTTACTTTTTATGCTAAGTTTATATGGGTGTCCTTCATGATCAAGTTTGAGAGCTCAGAAACGTCAGAAGCAAAACAAAGACTCTGTGTGCTTTGTGGACTTTAACTTTGTGGCATAACTTTTTAAAATCTTTCTCTGCCAAGCTTATCATCTCATTTTTAAGTGTTTGTGATAAAAGATCACACAGCTGATAGTGTCGGTGAACTGTCTCCAGAACTGAAACTGCTCTCTTGAGAAATGAATTAGAACTGGAAATATTTCTTCCTTGGGGTGATGATGTTTACCAAATCCTACCTGAAGCTGTTCTTAGCTCTTCTGAGTCATCCATTTAAATCTTTAAGCCCTGTTACCATCCTTTGATTCACACACAGAGACAAACCCTCTCATTGATATCAGTTATCTTTAGTACTTTGCTCCACTCAGAAACGATTAAACCCACAGAGATAACAACACTGTACACCCTCCAGCCAGCCACAGCTTTTATTGACATTCCAGCAGCTCAGGGAAAGGTGTAAACAAGAAGTACAACTGTTAAGATTTCCTCTTGCTTCACCTTATTTCCACGAATTCCTTCTGCTTGGTCAAACCCCTGCATGTTTCGAAGAAATGCTCTCACTGCGGTTGTTTTAAAGGCATGTGCGGACAGCCCTCTTACTTAGCCAGAGCTGTGCTGACAGTCCCAGACTTCTCTGCTGTTTGGTATTCAGCTCACAGAAGCTTCAGTGCCTCTCTAATGAAGCACAGACCCACAGTGCCTCACTTCAGCCCTGCAGTCTCTGGGAGATTGTCTCAGGCTGGTGAAAAAGGGGAGACAGCGGGGGAGACTGGGAACCACACATGAATTCTTAGCCCCTAATTAGTCATATTGGGAGAGCATTCACGGTGGAAAAAGGCCGGGAGTATTTGGGTTCATATGCCCGGGGAGAATGTTTATTGATTTGGATGCTTTACACTATTAACAATTTTTAAATTCACAGAAATAGAGAGAAAGGCCTGTACAAGGGCTGGGTGATATGGACCAGAAGTCACATCAGTTTTTTAGCTAAATAGCGATCTCTATACACCATATTCCAAATTATTATTTGCAGCATTAGGGGGTCATTTTTACTGAAATCAAAAGCTATTTCAATCAAAAACATCTTAACAGGCAAAGTTACACGTTAACATAGGAGCCCTTCTTTCATATCACCTTCACAATTCTTGCATCCATTGAACTTGTGAGTTTTTGGAGAGTTTCTGCTTGAATTTCTTTGCAAGATATCAGAATATCCTCCCAGAGCTGCTGTTTTGATGTGAACTGCCTCCCACCCTCATAGATCTTTAGCTTGAGGATGCTCCAAAGGTTCTCAATAGGGTTGAGGTCAGGGGAGGATGGGGGCCACACCATGAGTTTCTCTCCTTTTATGCCCATAGCAGCCAATGACACAGAGGGATTCTTTGCAGCATGAGATGGTGCATTGTCATGCATGAAGATAATTTTGCTATGGAAGGCACGGTTCTTCTTTTTGTACCATGGAAGAAAGTGGTTGTCAGAAACTCTATATACTTTGCCGAGGTCATTTTCACACCTTCAGGGACCCTGAAGGGGCCTACTAGCTCAAAACATGACTCCACCACCTCCTTGCTGATGTCACAGCCTTGTTGGGACATGGTGGCCATCCACCAACCATCCACTACTCCTCCATCTGGACCATCCAGGTTTGCACAGCACTCATCAGTCAACAAGATTGTTTGAAAATGAGTCTTCATGTATTTCTGGGCCCACTGCAACCGTTTCTGCTTGTGAGCATTGGTTGGGGGTGGCTGAATAGTAGGTTTATGCATGACTGCAAGCCTCGAGGATCCTACACCTTGAGGTTGGTGGGACTCCAGAGGCACCAGCAGCTTCAAATACCCTGTTTGCTGCTTTGTAATGGCATTTTAGCAGCTGCTCTCGTAATCTGATAAATTTGTCTGGCAGAAACCTTCCTCATTATGCCTTTATCTTCATGAACCCGTCTGTGCTCTGAATCAGCCACACATTTCTTCACATACGATGATCACGCTTATTTTTTCATGAATGGCACTATTTCTGCAGCAGAGAGATCCTTTTTCTTTCCCATAGTGCAGAAACCTGTGGCCTGCTTAATAATGTGAAACGTCCTTCTTAAGTAGTTTTCCTTTAATTGGGCTCACCTGGCAAACTAATGATCACAGGTGTCTGAGATTGATTTCAGTGATCCAAAGAGCCCTGAGACACAATACCATCCATGAGTTTTATTAACATTTTTATAAAATATGCATATAAAAAACTGGATTGATCTCAGCATCTCTTGTTTCTACAAACACAGCCTAAAACCAGTTTTCAACACCGTGAAGACGGTGAAGACCTCTGTCATTATCTCAGTAAACTTGTGACCTGCATTGTTTCTCCTTTAGGAGCTCCTTCATCATGGCTGTTACTGAGTGCTAATTACAGCTCTTTGTTTTCTGTTACAGGACTACAAAGCTGTGAATCCTTGCAGGTTCTGCAGCTCTCCTTTAACAGAATCTCAACCCTGCGACCAGGAGACCTGGACCATCTTCAGCAGCTAAAAGAACTTCATCTAAAGCACAACCTCATCACAAGTCTTCATCCACAGACGTTCAAGGGTTTAGCCCAGCTCCAGGTAACACTGAGTTTTATTCTAACTTACTGTATTTCCAATAGTAAAGTCTCTGACCCAGTGCGTGGCTCATCTGTCATTTTTAGAAAAGCTTTTTTAATTACATCAAAATCAAATCTATAAGATGCACTTGACATTTAAAAGTTTGGTTGGTACTATGTTTTGGCGGGACCATTATAATAGTATACTTCTGAGTTTCATACGTGAATCCTGCATGTTTACCGTTGTATTTCCACACTGGTTACTCAGACAATGTAAGCAACTGCAGAAGACTATAAAAGTATTAAAAGTGAACTTCCTTTCCACTCAAGATTGATACAAATCTTAAATTTCTCAAGTGTGGGGGTTCCTTTATAATAATTTGACCTGCATAATGTTCGGTGCATTTTTAATGGCAAACAAATCTGCATCCAGGCCGGTCCACTTACTAACACTCTTTTACTGTGAAGCCATGCTGTTGTAACTCATACAGAACGTGTCTTGGCATTGTCTTGCTGAGATAAACACACCTCATCTGGATGGAAACATGTTGCTCTAAAACCTGTATGTACCTCTCTGTATTAATGATATCTTCACAGTTATGCAGGTTACCCGTGTGATGGGCACTAATACACCCCTTTCACCTTGATCACAGTTAGGATGGTCCTCTTTCTCTTTAGCCTGGAGGACTCGACACAGCTGCACAGAAACTGCAGGTTAATGATGAATGAATTCCAATGCAGGGGGACTTTTTCTTACTGGTAGACATCATATCTTTGTTTTTGCCTTCTGTGGTAGATCATAAAGGGTTAAGATAACCACTGTTATGGTAATATTGTTTTAAACTCACAATATCATAAAGTATCAAAAAAACTGGACAACCCCTTAGAAAGGTGACATTTTTCTGTGTTATTTCTTGAAGTTTTCTAGCTCTGCCTTTATTTTGTATGTACATATTTTGGATGATTAGGTTTAAAAATGCAATGTTCCCCTTACACCTCAGTAAATGCACCAAAAGATTCAGCCGCTGTTTTGTTCAGTTTCACCAAAAATTTCAAGTTAATGTGTTGCTCAACTTATCAAAAATTTTCAGCAGTTGTGTGTGTATACCCAACCTTTAATATACAACACTCAGAGTGACTGTGAACCACGTGGTTTACTGGTGTTACATACATTCCAGGGAATCTTGGGAGCGTAGATGGCCTAGCAGTCTAAGGCGGGACCCATGTGCCTGGGTTTGAATCCGGCCTGTGGCCCTTTGCTGCATGTCTCTCCCCACTCTCGTCTAATTACCAACTCTATTCACTGTCCCCCTCTGTCAAATAAAGGCACTAAAAAGCCCAAAAACATATCTTTAAAAATAAAATTGCATGTCTTGTAATCTGCTGTATGCCCTTACTGTGTCTCCTCAAAGGTCCTTGATCTAAGCTTCAACATGCTGACAAGCCTCCATCCATCAATGTATCTTTCTCTGCACAACATTGGCGTGGACGTTAGGCTGGCTGGGAACAGGTGGAAGTGCGACTGCAGAATGCGCAGCTTGAGAAGGTGGATGGCCTTTGACACCAGCAAAGGCCTGCATGCATGGAGTGTGGTGTGTGCTTCCCCCTCTAGCCTCTCAGGACAAGATCTACTTCATTTGGAGGATGATGATCTGAACTGTCTTACCACTGACAGGCCAGAGCGCTACCAAGATGTGACTGTCTTTAGTGGGTCGAAGATGCTTCTTTCTTGCTCTATACAAGGTAACACAGACTAAAAAACTGCTAAGTAATAAAACACATATGCCAGTCCAGCTACATTTCAATGTCATCTTTTCTGCAGATTCGGCAGGATGGGCGCCAAGTGGAGAAGCATCTGCTGGTCAACCTGAGGATGGACTTCTCACAAAAGACATCAGAGAAAGAGACAGTGGAATTTATGTGTGTATTTCTGAAGAAGGGGAGGTTGTGCAAATGTTTAACCTACAGATCAGCAAAGTACAAGGTGCACCAAGAAGAGCTAGAAGCTTACTTGGAAGCAGTGATCAAATATTCTCACAAAATCGAATAGGCAATGAAAGGAATCAGAGAGCTACCCAGTGTAACTTGGCCCTTGCTGTGTGCCTCTCTATTTTGTTCTCATTTATAGTTGCCTTTATCTTAGGGGTCCTAGCAAGACCTTGCATAGATAATCTTTTGAAAAAGGTCTGCAAAAAGAAAAGCTCCACCACGACAAACACAGTCTCAACTGTAGAACAGAGACAATATGACAATGAGGCTTACTGCGATGTAGATGAGCATGCGATGGCAGGAAATCACAGGGAAAGAAGGGTCACATTTAGCACCGTAGACTATAGAGAAGACAGGAATGTACAGTATTATGATACTGTAGCTGGGGATCAGGACAGCGTCAATGATGATGTGTTTGAAGGCGAAGCAGCAGCTGCAAGGAGAGCAAGAACAGGAGATTCAGAAAGTGAAAGCAGCTCTCAGCACAGTTCGGAGGGTAACCAGAGAGATGGCAGAGGTATGACGGTCATCACAACAAACACAGAAGGGAGGGACTCTTCCTCATCTTCAGATTCCTCAGACGAAGAGAAACAAATGCGAGACCAAAGGAGACCCAGGTCTCCACAGCTAGTAGACAACTCTGTCCAGCAGACAGCTAACATAGCTTCATCTGGAGAAGTCGTTGCTCCTCACATTTCCATTGAAACGCATGAAATCCCTGGATTTTCCTCTGAGCCCTTTGAGGGTTGGTCCCCACATTCAGAGCATACTGATCTAGCAGATCCAGATCAGTGGCATGAAAATGAGGAGCAGTTTGAATTCAGTGATTCTGCCAGAAGCCCCTCTCCAGGGTCCAGAAATGTTCTTGGTCCTTTCAATAAAAAAAGGGATGACACGTCAAGCTCCAGCTCACATTTAAGTGACGATGACGTAACACATTACACTGTCAACTCAGACCCAGAGGATAATGTCACAAATACCAGCTTTCATCAAGGTGTTAGCTTAGAACAGCAGATCCATGCTGTAGATGCAAACAGGCCTTCATTGGGTTTTATTCGACCTGGTGTGACAAAAGCACGCCCCTTTTCCTCTACCTCCAGTGAAAGTGATGGGGCAGAACAAGACAAAGACAAAGGAGTAGGGAGGCTAGAGTCTGGTGTTAAAATTGAACCAATGCCACGCACAAAGAGGTATGCGCCTTTGCCACCAAAAGCTCACTCATCCTCTTCAAGCAGTGAGAGTGACACTGAAGACAAAACTCTCCAAGTGGAGCAGAAGTTTGGAGAGGCAGCCATGACAAAGATTCAGTTTCAAGAGCCTCAAACAGCAAGCATTGTTCTGGAAACCCAGAGGCCCTCTCTAGATTTGGAGCAGAGTACACACATTAAGAGGCAAGGAGCTATCATAGCACACTCACCTGACTCTAAGTCATCTTCTAGTTCTTCCAGTGAAAGTGACGGGGAGGGCCACAGAGTGAAACACGAAAAAGACAGAGGAGTTGGGAAGGTAGAGGCCGTTGTGGTTAACAGGGAGATGGTCCAACCCATGCCAAGAACAAAGAGGAATGCACCTCCACCACCTAAAGCTCGCTCATCTTCTTCAAGCAGTGACAGTGATGTAGGAAAGAAAAACCTACAAGTGGGACGAAAGCTTGGGGAGACACACATGACAAAGATTCAGTTTCAGGAGCCTCCAACAGCAAGCATTGTTCTGGAAAGCCAAAGACCATCTCTAGATTTGGAGCACAGCAAACACATCAAGATGCATGAAGGCATCAAAGTACCATCACCTGACTCTAATTCATCTTCAAGTAGTGATAGTGAAGACGAAACAAAATTGAGACCTGGGAAAGTGGTGGTCATTTCAGACCTTGCAGTTCAGAAACCCCAGACAGAAAGTCGTGTTCCAGATGGACAGTGGCCTGCCTTGGACCTTGGGCATATTCCCAAGGTCAAGAGGCGCCTGGATATCAAAATAAAGTCACAGAACTCTCATTCATCCTCTAGTAGTGACAGTGAAGAAGAGGCAGCAGGCCACAATAAAAAACAAGTGCAAAAACAGACTCAGACAGCAAGGGTTCCTACAGTGCTCAAGTCCGACACTTCTTCAAGTAGTGATAGTGAGGATGAGTCAGTAGGATATCAAGTGCAACCTGGGAAAGTGGTTATTTTAGACCTAGCAGTTCAGAAACCCCAAACAGGAAGTCGTGTTCCAGATGGACAGTGGCCTTCCTTGGACCTTGGGCATATTCCCAAGGTCAAGAGGCGCCTGGATATCAAAAGAAACTCAAAACACTCCAAATCATCCTCAAGTAGTGACAGTGACATTAAGAAACAGGTGCAACAACAGACTGAGACAGCAAGGGTTCCAAAAGCACTCGAGTCTGACACTTCTTCAAGTAGTGACAGTGAGGATGATTCAGTAGTACATCAAGTGAAATCTGGGAAAGTGGTTATTACAGACCTTGCAGTTCAGAAACCCCAAACAGGAAGTCGTGTTCCAGATCGACAGTGGCCTTCCCTAGACCTTTTGCATATCCCCAAGGTCAAGAGGCGCCTGGATATCAAAAGAAAGTCACGGGACTCTGATCTATCTTCAAGTAGTGACAGTGACATTAAGAAACAAGTGCAACAACAGACTGAGACAGCAAGGGTTCCAAAAGCACTTGAATCCGACACTTCTTCAAGTAGTGACAGTGAGGATGAGTCCACTGTTCATCAAGAGAGGCCTGGGAAAGCAATCATAACAGACCTTGCAGTTCAGACACCCCAAAAGGAAAGTAATGATCCTGAAGCACGCTGGCCCTCCCTAGATCTTGGGCATATTCCCAAGGTCAAGAGGCGTCTTGATATCAAAGCAAAAATACAGGACTCCGATTCATCCTCTAGTAGTGACAGTGACAATGAATCAACTAGCCACATTAAGAAACAACAGAAAGACATGGCAAAAGTCTCAGTAGCAGTTAAACAAACAGTAAGTCATGACCAGTGGACAGAGAGGCCTGCCAGAGCACCATCACCAGCTTCTGATTCATCTTCAAGCAGTGACAGTGAGGATGAAACTAAAAAACAGGAGCAGGTACACATGGGAAGGATTTCAGTTACAGAAACCCAAACCTTGAGTACTAACCCACAAACACAGTGGCCTCTCCTCGATCTTCAACACACAGCAAGCGTTAAGAGGCGTCTAGATTTTAAAGCCCGATCTGCTGCCTCCACTTCTTCCTCCAGTAGTGACAGTGAGGATGAGTCGATCCACACAGAGAAGCCTGGGAAAGTGTTCATACCAGGCCTTGCAACTGATAAGCCAACAACAGGAAGTTATAATCCAGATGCCAAGTGGCCTACCCTAGATCTTGGGCACCTTCCCAAGGTCAAAAGGCGTCTTGATATCAAAGCACCATCACCTGATTCTTCTTCTAGTAGTGATAGTGAGCATGAATCTCCAAACCTCATAAAGAAAGAAGTGATAAAGCAGACAGAAGGGGAAAGGGTCACTATAACAAGTCATAACCTAGAAACAAAGAGGCCTGTCAAAGCATCATCAGCTTCCAGTTCATCCTCCAGCAGTAACAGTGAGGAAGACATACCAGGCCATAGAGACAGGCCTGGGAAAGTGGTCAGTCCAGCCCTTGCAATTAACTTGCAGACAGGAATTCATGTTCCAGATTCACGTTGGCCTACCTTAGATCTTGAGCACACTCCCAAGATCAAGAGGCGCCTGGATATAAAAGCACCCTCACCAGCTTCTGATTCATCTTCTAGTAGTGATAGTGAGGCTGAAATAGCACACAGCATACAGAAAAAAGAGGACAAAGGACCAAAATGGCCCGCCAAAGCACCATCACCAGCTTCTGATTCATCATCCAGCAGTGAAAGCGAGGATGATCAAATTAAGAAACAGGGGCAACTTACTGGTGTAGCAATCACTAAATCCCCAACTGTTGGTAATGACCCAAAAATGCAATGGCCTCTCCTGGATCTTGAGCACACTACGAGCATCAAGAGACGTCTTGATTTCAAGGCAAAATCGCAGATTTCTAATTCCTCATCCAGTAGTGACAGCGAGGATAAAACCACCAAATCTATAAAGACAAAGGAACAAGAGCAATTGCATGTGGCAAAACTTCCCCTCAAAGAATCTCACAATGTAGAAACGCAGTCGCCTACCTTTGCACCCACTCCTCACTCTGACTCATCCTCTAGTAGCGACAGTGAAAATGAAACGGCAAACAATTCTAAGAAACCGGAGCCCCTGGTTGAAGTATCTCAAACTAACTGGCCTCTTTTGGATCTCCGGCACACCTCAAGTATCAAGAGGCGTCTAGATTTTAAAGCACAGTCACCTAAATTGGAATCATCTTCTAGCAGTGACAGCGAAGATGAAACAAGCAGGAAACAAAGAGTACACTTAAGCAAATCCCCAATGCTGGAACCTAATTCAAGATTGCCAGGATTGGCTTTGAGTAGTGCCCCCAAAGTAAAGAGCGGCCAGGATATCCAAGGACAAATATCTCCATCTAAGTCATCTTCAAGTAGTAGTGAAAGTGAAGGAGAGGCTACAGACATGCATGTGAAAGTAAAGAGGGAAAGAACAACACTGCCTGAACTGAATACAACTATCCCCCTCTTCAAGCCTCATTTTAATGCCAAAGCACCATCTCAGCCTGAAGAGTCCAGCTCCTCCAGCAGTGAAAGTGACGCTAAGACCAAAGACCACACTGCAATATCCAAGACCAGAGAAGAGGAGTTCATTAAAACGCCTACGTCCCCAGTCATGGAAGTTCCTCTCAGTCCAAAAACAGACCCTTATATCAAGTTAGAAAAATATAACATTATGACTAGTAACTTTGAGCAGAAATCCGGAGAGAGCATCAGCACAACCCCTGCCATCAACCCAGAGCTTGAGTCACGGTGGGCCACAATGAGTCTTGGGGTTTCCCGCTTCAGAAAGCGTCTTGAAATCACATCCCATGCACAAACACCAAAGCTGCCCTCATCATCTCCCCCTGATTCCCCCACTTCTTCATCCAGCAGCGAGAGCGGGAAAGAGGGTGAAAGTAGAACAACTAGGAAGAGAAGGGAAGTTAGAGGAAGTGTAAAGGCAGACTCTTCCCCCAAAGCTGAAATCACACCAGCGACTGTTTCTCTCAGTTTTAAGGGTCAAGTTGGCCCAAAGAAAGAAGCCGGCACAAGGGAGACATCCTCAAGCAGTGACAGTGAGAATGATACGATAGACCACAGTGTACCTGACCTGAGCCTTGGAGTACCACGTATTAAGAGGCGTCTGAACATAAAGGCACCATTACCAGACCGTAGGGGTTCGCTGTCTTCCAGCAGTGATGCTGAGGAGAGAGAATACACTGTAACACAAAGCAGACAAATATCAACTATGTCTCAGCAAAGAGATACTGACACTCTAATCACTTACAAGCGGTCCATTTTCCAAGCAACGTCTCCCCCAGGTAGTCCTCCCCCCGTCAGTGACCTGACTATTTATGAAACAAAACTAAGATATTCTGGAACTGCTCACCAAGGTCCATCGTATAGTGTGGGAGATAGCACTACATCCTCGAAGAGATCGCTCAGTAGGAGCTTTGACAATTTGTTAAATAAGATGGTAGGGCACCCCAAACACTCAACAGAACTTCCACCAGAGCTAAAGTGGACTGGCCTTGGTCGTCAGATGTCTGAACCACCTATCTCCAGTCCAAGGAGACGTCTGGATGTGTCATCTCCACCAGCGGAGCCTGAACTTCCTCCACCTAAATCCTTGTCTAGCTCGTCCAGCAGTGAGAGTGAAGACGAAACAAAACAAGACAAAGAGAAATCAAACATGACAACACAAAAATACTCATTTAGAGCTAGCTCTATGTCTACCACAAGGACTGTTGGCAGTGTTGACAGGACATCCCTCAGCACAAATGAGATTTTGAGGAGCTTATCTGAGGACAAGAGAGAAAGGAGAGGCCTCAGTGCTCTTAAAACCATGTCTTCAGAAAGACAGCAGTGGGATGTAAGAGATAAAACTCTGGGAATCAGTACTTCACATCTGCTTGATGACTCTAGCCCAAACGATGAGATCGACTATCATTACCAGAGGTCCACACGCACGCAGGTTTATCTCTCTTCTACTCCCGTAGAAGAGAAAAGAGTGACAGATTTGTCTTATGGGGTTCCGAGTTACAGGAGGCATGGTTTTGAAGTTGATGAACCCCCCCAGGAGACTCCACCTCCTGTCCCAGCAACAACCCCCCCATCAGATGAAGCATTAGGGCTGACTTGGAGGTCAAGGCCAAACAGCTGGAAAGAGAGGTCTGAAGGAACCAGAAGCTATTGGCGACAGAGCCTTAACACAGGGGGAAGTGGACCTTCGTCCCCTATATTGGACTCCTCTATGAATCCCATTAGTAAAGTCTGAAAAAATGCTAAAGAGTAACTAAACTCCAGAGTCAGCTGAGTTGCATCTACCCTGGAATTTCAAATCACGCCTTTAGATCATCACAGACATGGCTGGGAGAGGAGAGGGTTAAGACACACCAGGTTGCATAATACAGTCTTTACTGCTTTAGTGGATTTGATTCTTAGGCATAATGTCATAGCCATCCAAGGTAGACTTTCCCTGAGCTACCTGAGAGTGAAGCATTGGCTACCCCTTTATCAGACACAAGTTTGAATGTTAACTTTCCCTAGAAACTTAGGCTATTGGCTGCTGCCACTGAAGTTATTATAAAATGTACTTCTGAAACCAGGGCCAGCAAAAAAGTGTGCGAAAACTGTTGAGCTTTCTGGTAACGAAAGCTGGCACTGCACACATCACCTGCCACCAGATCAGCTAATAGAACAAGTCACTTGCAGTTGCTGTGTTTTAACCAGTGGAGGGAAAACGCTCTGCATATTTCTAACACAATATGCAAAATTTTAACCATTTGTACTTTAATGTTGATTTGGACCCTATTCAATCAACACCACTAAATACCCATTTACATACTGTAGGTCTACAGCCGAAGAAAGTGGTCTGGGGGTGTAGTTACTCTTAGGTGTGTACTAGATGATGTCAATACAATCAAACAAGTGGCAGTGTTGGGCCACCAAACTACTTAAATATCAGTATAAAAGCTTAAAAATTGCATGTATATACTTAAAATTTATCGTATGACACTCTTTTAGAGCACTGTTTATATCTTATATATCTCAATATAGTGGGCCAGGACCCAAACGTGGGTTGCAGAGCCTTTTTCAGTGAGTTGCTGATGTGTGCTTAAGAATTTCGATAAGATAGGACCAACAGTCTGTGGTGCACCATTATTTTAAGAGAGTAATAAGGATAACTGGGTTGCAAAGACAAGAAAAGAAAGATGTGGAAAGTTTGTTTTTATGTTGCCAGACTGGCAACAGAATATATCAAATATGGGTTTTCGTTTATCTAAGGACAAATTGGAATTCTTTTGCCAACAGTGATGTTCTGCAGGGGTTATGATGGAGGTGCAAATGAACTGCAGCACCTCCACTCACTTTCTTGAAAAGATCCGGATCAAAAATGAAGACAGGACCTACAGATCTTTGTTTTCCAAGTTCCAAAGCCATGAAAAGGAATATAAGACTAGCTCACTGAAATGCTGGGCAGCATTAATGCTTCAGCACAGAAAGACCTTTTGACAGAAGTGTACCAGCTAAAAATAGAATTAGATATTACAAAAAATGTAAGTTTTGGTTCTAAATGCATTACCTGTTTTTTGCACATATTCTCCTGTCTGTGTGTCTCATGTTATAAAACAGGCACAAAGTAAAGTATGTAGACTGGCCTCACTCCCCAGTTTTCAGTGTGCCTACAGGTTCAGACTCCTTTCCATAACTCAGGGACTTGAAAAATTGGTATCTGGGTGTCTTTTGTCTTTTGTGTCTTCAACTTCCACAAAATAGTTGTTGTATTGGGTCCCTGTACAGCAAGGCTTCACCAAATTTGTGCAGAAATAGCTGCCTAATCCATATCTGTCAAGCAAAGCAAACAGGGGTGCTCTGTTTGCACCTTTATCAAATAACCATGCCCCAACACCCCGAATATGTATCTGAGAAAAGGGTGATGTTTAAAGATGTAATTAATTATTAAGTTCTAGTCCATATGCCAGGAAGCTAATATTGGAGTTAATAAACAACATGAGAGTAAGGTCAGATCACTCACTGACAAATATGCAACAAAGAAAAAAGATTAAGAGGAGCTACAGGTGCAACTCACACAGCCACACACACATTACATATTTGATGATTTGCAAATTTCTTACTTTGATTTCTGCATTTTAATGAGTGTGAAGAAAACTGTCACACACAAGGTGCATTTCTGCATGTGTGCAAAACAGTTTTCTCCTCTCAGGCTGCAAAAATGCACGCTCCAGCTGAAACACGTTGCACACAAGTGCTGAGAAAGCGCGTGCAAATATATGAAGTATGCATGATTGTTTGATTTGCATTCACAGCTCTTCTTGTCCTTGTAACTTATTTCTTGCATTTTATCAGTGTTCTTTTTGACAATTTTTTTTTTTGCTATGGAAAAGCTGAAGGCAGATGGGATATTTTGTGGGAGAGAAGAGGGGAAGACATGCACAAAAAAATATCAGGATCAGGAATCAACCCTGCAACCAGTGTAAGGATTTGGGCCTCTGCATTCTTACGTCATGCATCAGATGCTTCGAGCCACCATGCTTAGCAAGGGCATAATGACTTGAAAGTCACTTGGTACTAAAACATCACCTTCCTGGTGTCAAGACCTTTCTGCTTCATAGTGCTTGTTCATGTTGAATGCATCACCTGCTATAGGACTCCTGTCTTGAATTCCTCCTAAAGCCAAAAACTTCGAGAACTTCTTATTTGTTGTGCTGTCTCCTGTCCAAACTGCACCGTTTTTCATATATTTGGTTATGATTTGTCATTGTCAAGATGGTGTCGGGTCCTAAGGCAAAGGCTAGTTGAGAACCATTGTCCTGGTAATTACTATAATGCATTATTAATCCTCTCTTACAGAGACTGTAGTTCCTTTATTTACATGTGGAAAAATGCAGCTATAGGTAAAGATATTTGCATATTAAATTGGGACTTAATGTTTCCTGATTTATTCATTAAACTTTAAAGAACAGACATAAGGCAGTAAGTTAATAAACCCTTTTATTTATGTATATAGACATAGGTTATAGTGAAAACAGACATATAGACACATAGTTTACATACATATATACAGTTGGGACAAGGTTGTTCGTCCTCCTGCATCATTGTGGGAGAATACTAAAACGTTGATCTCTACACAGTATTTGGTAAGCCATCCACGATTCCTTCAATCTTGGATGTTCTGCTGATGGTTGGGGCACTGTAATGACAATCGAGGCTTTTGTTTTGTTGCAGCTGCAGTGAATTTTAATGGCATGAGAGCTGATGTGTTTTATTTTCACAACAAATTCCAATGAGTATTTTATATGTCTCATGAGAGGATGGTGAGGAGTTGTAAAACAAGCTGTGTACTTGAAATAAATAAAACAAGATTGTGTGATCTGGGTTCAGCATTGCAGTTCGTATGGATGGGGGGTAAATGCAGGAGGGAACGCCCGTTCCACCGTGAGGTTACAGGTGTGTTCCAGGTCTTGATAAACACAATCATGTCGGAATTAAGACAACATGGTTGTGAATATCAAATCAAGCACAAAACACTTGCACAATTTTCTGTACAAAACAAAAACACATTTGGAAAATGTTTTCAAAAATCTCATCCATTCACAAAAGGCTCTGTCGGAGCATGCATGCAAATATTAAATCTGACAATTCAGCATCACACCACAGCCAAAGACAAAAATTTATACATGTGTTACAAGAACATTTTACTAGGCGAAAAAGAACAGCATAGCATCATCACACGGCTCCAAACTGTCAGTGTCCAATGATTCGTTTAAATCCTATGGGTGGTACAACGCTTTCAGCAAACCTACCTTTCTACTCAAGCTTTAAGGACCTCATCCTGAGGGTCTTCAGATGTAATTATTTTAACACTGTCAGTGTCGGGAGAGATGCTACAGTAAGAGGAGACCTGAAACTAACAGTGACTAAGGACAAAACAGATGCCACATATCAAGACAAAATGGACACCAGCTAGTTCTAAGTCAACTTATAACACAGCCCAAACAGTCTGAATTCATCCTGAAATATTCCCTGACCACTCATTTAGTACGTTTACATGCACAGTAAAGTCGAAAACCTGTTATTACTCGATTATAACAGATTTTAAACTGGACTTCTGTCCCTATTGAGGACTGGAGGTGTCGATACAACTTCTTTCAGATATTCATTTATAAACCTTATGGTTGACTTTGCTAACAGGTTAATAAGCAGCTATTTCAAATACCTTCACATTTTTTACATGGTGTAAATATGATGCACCTTATCCCCTAGCCTTTGATGATATCTGGAGGAAGATGACAACACGAGTCCTGCTACATTTAGCATTTATGCCAAAGGACCCCCGGGCCAAAATCTAGTGATCTTGCAAAGCTGATGGATCGATACTGAAGCTTCCTCCCAAAGACCAAGGACATGTTTGTAAGGTTAACTGGCAACACTAAATTGCTCACAAGTGTGACTGTGAGCATGAGTGTTTGCCCTGTCATTGACTAGCTACCAGTGACAGCTGTGATTGGCCCCAGCCTAACCTTGGATAGTCTATGTCTGTCATCAGAAAACATCCATCCATCCACTATCTTCACCGTTTATCCTATTTGGGGTCATGGGGGGATAGAGACAATCCCAGCTGTCACTGGGTGAGAGCCAGTTTATCACTATATATAGAGCAAACAGCCAGGCAAGTTCACAGTCCCGCCGATGGGCAATTTAGTTCAAAGACAGGCCTGCCGAGCATGTCTTTGAACTGTCGGAGGAAGCCAGAGTACCCTAAGAGGGCCCACATATGCAGGGGAAGAACATACTGACACCCTGGTTCTCTGGTTAGAGAATGACTGGACAAGTCAGTACCATTTGAGGAGAAAGAGGCTGTAGCTGCAGACGTTGTTTTGTTGATGCAACTGCAAGCCTGTAAACGACAGCGGCCGGTGCACAGATTAGCATGGATGTAGCTGCAGCGGCATTTCAATCAAAATTTGACATTTCTTTATTACAGAAGAGCAAAGAACCACGCTGGAAGTTTTTCTTGGTGGGAAAAATGCTTTTGCTCTTCTCCCGCCCAGCTTTAGCAAGATCTTATTTTACCAACTGGCTCCATTGATAGTGAGCAAAGATAACAGTTGCCTGTAGCTTGTGTGATGTAGTAACCTGGTACGTCAGACTGCTTCATATATCCACTGTGTAAATATATTTCACATTCATCTGGGAAAGCTCTCATAGAAAGCATTCTGAAAGGGCAGGACTTTTAAAAAAATTCTCACTATGTGATTGGACAAACATTCTGTCACATTCATGACGGGCCAGTCTGGGCGAGAAAGCAGAACTAGGTTGTACACATGTGCAGCTCCAGAAGTAACGTCTGCTGTAGTGCCAAGACAGTGGAGCATGATTTGGATAAAAATTATACTGAGGCCAGTCGGGTGAAGAGCAAAAATGTCTTCTCTGCCAAGAAAAGCTTACGGTGTAGCTCTTTGTTTTAATAAAGAAAAGTGGCACAGTTTTGATGAAACTGCAGCTAACTCTGAGCTAGTTGTTACACACTAGCTCAGCTTTCGGTACAACTAAACCCCGTCAAGAGATACTGCATCGTTCTCCTCAAATGATGCTGATTGGTACAAACTGTGTTCGATGTGGCACGAACGGTGTGGATTGGAGCTTTACAGATGGATTCGCCTGATGATAGACTGGTAAATCCAGCTGCTCTGCATGGTCAGTGATGTAGCTCAGTGTTTCCCTTTTTTTTTTTTGTGATTAGCTTTTAAGAAGGCAGCCATTGCGAGCCAATTCAAAATTAGCCTGATACCTGAATCACTAGCCAGGCATATTGTGCATGAATTGATATTTTTGACCAATTTAATAGCTGCACGGTGGCATAAGGGTTAGCGCTGTTGCCTCACAGCAAGAAGGTTCCTGGTTCACTTCCCAGTCAGAGTTTGCATGTTCTCCTCATGCATGTGTTGGTTCTGTCCGGGTACTCCGGCTTCCTCCAACCTCCAAAGACATGCTCGTTAGGTTAATTGGTGACTCTAAATTTCTCGTATGTGTAAGTTTGAGCATGCTTGGTTGTTTGTCTCTACATGTCAGTCCTGCAGTTGACTGGCGACCAGTCCAGGGTGTACCCCGCCTCTCGCCCAGTGCCAGCTGGGATAGGCTCCAGCCGGTGACCCCCAACAGGATAAGAAAATGGATGGACCACAAATGCAACACAACCTTGTTTGGTTCCTTATCAAGCCTGCCTTTTGGGCTATCCTTGGCTGGTTAATTGAGCTGATGCTTGGTACTAGTTTGGCTAACGTTAATTCTGGACTCATTGAGTGATGTAGTTTACTCCCCATGGTGGTGAAGGCTCTCCTATGCCATGTCCAATCAGCCTCTGAGATTATTTTGAAAGGTTCTGCCTTTACATCGTGTTATGGGGTGTTGTCCAGATGGATGTGGAATAAATGTAATAGACATGTATGAAAAACTGTCTATCTGACATGTCAGGTTAAAAGTCCAGCATGGAAACTGTTGAACACGCAGTGACTTGCATCTCCAGCCTGGTCTAATTACCTATTAATCAATCTCCAACCGCATTACCAAGACGTGTTAGTCGGACAAAGGGGGAATGCATTTAAGTACAGTCAGACTAACACGATGACAAGGGTTTTAAACATCCAGATTTATTCAGACTGACAAGATAATTTGACTTTCCTAGCTGCATGTAAACGTACTGAGCGTGTCTGTGTATGCGTGAGTGTTTATGTGTGTGTAACACACGTGTATTTACATTTGGGTTTGTTTGTGTTCATGTTTGTGTACGTGTGTGCGGGACACACAAAGTGACTTCCATGTTTTGAGGCACAGTAATACTCTTACCTACACAACGTAGAGACATTGACTGGTCATTCAGACCAATAAATGCTGATCAGAGCACTAGTGGCTCTCCGCTGTACTGTAATAAGAGTCAGAAAGCAGCAATGCAGATTTGTTTGGTGTTATGAGGTCTGAGGCCTTTGCAGGGGTGGGGGTAGCAAACCGTTAGCATTAGCTAGAGCAAAACAGCAGGAGGGAACGAAAACTGGAGGGAAAAATAATCACTGGCACAAATCAAAGTAAACAACACAGGCATCAGAAACCTGCGATCAACCATTTGACACAGTGTGCTTCTTAAGAACTCCCAACTCAAAACGAGACAAAGTAAAGTTAGTGCCATCCGTCCAGAAAAGCTCAAGTTTAAGTTCATTGCACAGGCGTATCATATTCCAATGTGCCCGGGCCAAAGCGACCCCGTTTAAGACTCAGACACAAAGCATGAATGGTCACTTCTGTTGGTTTCTCTGTGCTGAAGAGAAGGACTGATCCTTTCATCCATGTATGAAACCGTGTTATCCTAACACACACAGCAATATGACGTGTCACAGTGAGAAAGAGCAATGCCGCCAGGGATTGCTGCAAGCTTGCCCACTATGCAACTTCAGTAGGGGACAGAACTCCACAATGGCAGCCCTCCGCCTTCACGCTCTGGGCAGCATGCACGCAGGCTGCAAACCCAGTGCACCCCACCCTGACCCACCCACAGCCCGAAATCCCTCCTCCACCAGGAAGCACCCACAGTCACTGCTTTACCATTTTTGTATTGTTTACTTATTGGTTGTTGTTTCTCATAGTTGTTGTTGTCACAGTTGTATTTCTCCGGTTTGCTCTGCACCTATGACATCTGCCTCTCTTTGTACCATTCAACAAACTCGTCCAACAAAACTGGCCCTAAAGAAAGGAGAAGACACAAATAAGCTTGTGTAAAATCCTCATAAAGACCACATTTATGTTTAGATTTAAATGTTTACTTACAGGCACCGTCTTCATCATAGTTACTGAGGTCCAGGTTGATTGTCCTGCTGAACTCTAAAACATTGCACCATTGGTCTTTGTTGATGACTTTGTACTTGGATTGCTGAGGAAGAGGAAATAAATTCACTTCATTAAGGCATCACTGTAACTGAATCTGCAACTACAACAGCTGAAAATGGAAATAACTAAATCTTAAACTGATTGCACGTAAAGTTACAATGTCATTTAGCACAGTGGTTCTCAAAATAAAGGCCCGCGACCCCCAAGATAAGGGTGCCAGAGACTGAGGACCCCCACTGTACCTGAAGGTGGTTAAACACAGCCATGCACAATTTGGAATAGTCATGTGCAGACAACACTGCCCGTAAAAGGGGATAAATGGGAGGGGCCAATGGAGGTCAGCAAAACAATGGTCCATTGTAAAGTTAAGCTGTGATATACATATTTTATATTTAACTTGAAAAAACAACCACTCTTATCAGAGAAACAATCTTTTTTTAATCATTCGTGTAGTAAATAGGCTTCTTAAAAATGTAAATCCCCTTTGTAAAAAAATAATTACAGTGGTTTAAAAATTGCTACAATGGGTTAATAATGGCAAAAAATGGTGGAAAAGGTGATGAAATTGAATTTTAAAAGCAGCAGAAATGGTTTAGAAGTGGCAAAAATTAGATAACATGGAGAGCTGTAAAAGTAGTCAGTAAAACAAAAATGAGATAAAAGAATGGAAACGTTAAAAGTGAAAAAGGAGATTAAAGCCTGGACATGGAAGGATGAATAATAAATAATAATAATAGGAACCTATCGCAAGGTATTATTATGCCAAAAAGTTATCATGCCGTGATCACAGAAATTTGGCCTAATTTGGCCACAATCTTAATAAAAAAATAAAAAAATAAAAAAAACATATTCTTAGAATGAATAAAATCTTGAAAAAGCCATTTCTATGTTGTTGTATAACTATAAAGAATGGGTTTTTTTAATACTTTCTTTGTATTACACCTTAGTGTTAAGGTGTGTTTGGATCAAATAGAGTTGGATCGAAACAAGCACTGAAGGTGCACTCCAGTTAATCTCAGATCTCAGAAATTGCCAGTTGGATATGTAATCAAAAATGTGCCTAAGTCCCAGTCAGACTGTACCAGTGTGTTAGCAGGAATATAGAGTTAAAATCACTTCTTCAGTCTTCAGCATTTTTTTACTAGATTTTGTAGGTATCCAGCCTACAGCTGCAGGTACAGAGGGATCTTCAATGATAATAATTGTTATTATTATTATTATAGCTACTTTATTTGAATGGTATTTAGTGCTTTGACACATGCAGAGGAAAAGAAAAAACAATTATTACTTAAAACAGTTACGACTAAAAGTTATGGTTTTGACTTTTTATTTCATATTTTAACCTTTTAGATCAATAATTCTAAATTTTAAATCCTATTTAGACCTTTTAAAATCATGATTTTGACTTTTATCTCATGTTTTAACCTTTTTAAACTCCTAACTTTAAATTTTAGTTCATTTTTTTCCTTCAAAATGCAGGATTTTTTATTTTATCTCAGTTTTTGACCTTTTAAAAATGCAAGATTGTTAAATTTATCTCAATTTTTGGGGGCTTAAAAATAGTGATTTTGACTTTTATCTGATATTTAGATCTTTTTAACTCCTAACTTTAATTTTTAGTTCATTTTTTTACCTTAAAAATGCAGGATTTTTGATTTTATCTCAGTTTTTTGACCTTTTAAAATCATGGTTTTGACTTTTATCTCACATTTTGACCTTTTTCAACTCCTAACTTTAAAATTTATCTCATTTTTTTTTTTACCTGAAAAACACATGATTTTTAATTTATTTCATATTTTGACATTTGAAACTCATGATTTCGATGTTTACGTCATATTTTGACTGTTAAAAATTATGATTCTGGATTTTATCTCAGTTTTTGACTTTTGAAATTAATGGTTTCAGCGTTCTCTCTCATCTTTTGCCTTTTAAAAACATTATTTTGACTTTAAATTCCATGTTTTTACCTGTTAAACTTATAGGTTTGACTTTTTATCTCAGATTATGAGTTTTAAACTTATCATGTTCACCTTTTAAATCGCAAAATCATTTATCATCAGTGCCAAGTTTTCCACCCCCATAATTCATTTCTGGTGATAATAAGGTTGGCTTTTAATGGTTAAATATCGACCCTGGTAGGCCCTCAGGTTCAGAATCTGGTCCCTGCTGTGGTTGAGTTTGACACTCCTGCCCTAAAGCATGAGCAGAACTCAAGCAGGTCAAGAGCCTAAACAAAAACCTAGCCAAGATAATAATCCAACGACTTCATACGACACCAAGAACCCAGATGTCATGAGATACCAGGAAAACTCAGACGTCATTAGAGCGCAGACATCATAAGAACATAGGAACCCTTTCTGTCTTTTCTAAAATAAATAATGCTTTACAGAAGTCTTATAAAAGCGATGTATGGGGCATTTTCATTTCAGTAAAAGAAAAGTGAGAGAGTACAACGCTCTCTTACCTCTAGAAACTGATTAAACACAGGAAACAGAGGCCACGTCTTTCCCAGAAGAAGTCCCAACATGCACTTGGCTGTGTTCAAGTCCAGACTCCTCTGATCCTTTTCCTGTTCAATCAAAACAACCACAGCTCCATGACATCATAGGAAAAATATAAACTGCATTTTAATCTGTACTATTAAACCCAACACTGGTACGTCACACAAAACAGCCTGAATTCCATTATTATCTGATCTAAAGGTCAAATAAATCAGCACTGTTGTCACAGCCTCTGTGCTGTTTTCATTTACTATTTCTGAGTGAGTGTGGTCATTTATTATCACGGCTCAGAGTCTACGTGGTAGAAGAGTCAGAATGTAAATTTCACACTTCAAATCAAACTTAGAAAATGATTTTCACCCATGAAAAGCTTTAAGATTCACCTGAATATTGTCTTGATATGACATTACAAATGCTCTTCACTTTTCAAATGAGTTGAATCAGATCTGTTTTAGGATTTAATGTGAGAATCTTTTCTAGGAAACATTCTGCGTGACTCACCCGGGCAAAATCAAAGGCATATCTATAAATGAGCTTAAAACTGGTGCTGTCGTTTAGGACAGATCTCAGGTAGTCGAGCGAGTTTCTCAGCCTCTCCGTGGAGTCGCACCTGACAACGACAGAAAGGAACCTTTAACAGATTCAACGTGAACTTCTGAACTTTTAAAGGAACAGAACTGGAGACAGAAATAAAAGAAATGGAAAAAAAATGTGGAAATATAAAAAAAGGCGTACTGCAGCGAGCCCATGCCTCTCAGCCACTCCTGGAGGGTGAAATAACCCATACTCTGAGCGTCCAGCTTCCAGGCAAGAACCAGCATCACCACCTGGGCACAAACAACAGCATTTATACTTAAATATAACAACATAACTGGAGTAGATGATCTGGAACAGTAGATATACAGATGTTCCCCTAATAAGTGAATTCTTTTTCAATAAAGATGTGTGCAATATGCTGAAAACATTCAATCTTTTGAACAAGTCCAGAGCCAAGCTGGAAAATTTGTCTTAAAGTGGGTTTTTATCTCAATTTAAGATGCACGTTTTCCTGCCTAATGGTGTCGTAAACAGACCAACTATAGCTGAAAATTTGCAGTGCTGCACTCCCCTGCTGGCTGCTCCAACTTTAGGCCTCTGTAATGTTCATAATGAAGGTGAAACGTCACAGAGGTGCAAGTACCACACCTTAAAACAACAGTGTGAACTACAGAAAAGCACTGACCTCAATAACCCTACATCTGGAGATCAACAAGAGCAAATACTGGGTGAGCTTGAAGTAGCCCTTCACATTTCTGTAAAAATGCAACTAAAAAGGGAAGAAGTCAGGTAGTAAAATGTAGAAATGAGGAGGGAAATACTTAAAAAGCCTTTATTCAATGACCAAATCATATAGAAAGTAGGGCTGTTGACACTGATGCATTTATCTTGAAGGGATTAAGTTCCATAATTAGGGTATTAGTTTTTTACAAATCTCGATTAATTGCATGCTTTATTTTCCCTTCAAGCAGATATAGTTAAGTCACTACAGCAACCTCTGCAGCCACAGTGATGTACAATAACTCCATCATTTCTTCTTAATATCTCATATCACTTTAAGAAGTCAAAGAAAGCTCAGTGGATAGTCAAAAGTCATGTGAACCTTGTTTTTTTAAACATTTATCTTCTTACTGCAGTGTTTATTTTGCCTGATAAAGCTAGGACTAAAAATGCTGGTGTACAAGCTTTTTTTTTTCCAAAGAAGACGAGACCAATGCCCCATTCACACAGGACTAGAATTACCTAAGGACCTCTGGTAATTTGTAATATCACGCTGGTTATCAGTATGTAAAGGACACACGAAAAAAGAAACATCACCTACAAAACACAATGTGCAAAACATTGCATTTTTAGAAATAAAAATGCAATGTTGTGCACAACATTGCATTTTTAATTTTTAGAAAGTTATTTTTATTTTATTTTATTTTTTTATTTTATTTTTTAGAAATAAAAATTCAGTGTGCACTTTCTTAGCTGCAGCCATGCAGAACGCTTATGTTCTCCTTTAGGAATTTTTGCAAATTCTAGTACTTTACAGACTTCACTCGTACTGTGTGTGTGTGTGTGTGTGTGTGTGTGTGTGCAGTTCACTAAACACCAACGTCAGGGGGTAAATCATAAACAATCAGAGGTCCACAGGTAATTTTGGTCCTGTGTGAATAGTGCCTTAGACAAGCTAAAAATGGTCTTTGGTTAAAAAAACTCTGGCAAAAGTAATTTTGTTTTTTGTTAAGCAGATTAAAACAAGATTAAAATGTTCCGGCTGGACTGCTGCATGTTCACAGTCCATGATAATTCGCCACTGTGTTTAAGTGATGCCAGTATTCATTGTGGCATTTTCAATCATCTTAAGTGTTGATAGTGCATTAATATGAGTGTTTTGAATTTGCATTAATTTTTCTATTAGCTTGATTAAATTAGTTTCAAGACAATAAAAGTTGTTACTATGAGGAAAGACTAAAATGTAAGGATTTTTCTTGACTAAAACTGGGCTTAAATATTTTGAGTTTTTGTCAACTAAAACTAGATAAAATCTGTTGAGGTTACAAAAGAACATTTTAATCTACAGTGCGATTAGCACGTGACTAAAATTATCAGTGGACCTTTGATAATTTGTCAACTACTCCCTGACATCAGTGATGGGTGTGGTGCATTTGCACAGGTTAAGCAAAGTCTGTAATGTACTCAAATTTACAGACGTTCCTGAAGAAAAACATCAGGGTGCTGCATGGCTGCAGCAATGAAACTGCAGTGCACATCATGTTCTGTATGTGATGTTTCCTTTATGTGTCCTATACAGACTGCTGACTAGAGTTTCTAATAGATAACATGTGCTTAAGTGATATTTTCAGTTCTGTAGCAAGCTGTCCATGACTGATAACCTAGTGAACAATCACCCCTAACTTTAATTACACATCAAGGTTGAATAAGTCACCTGTGCGTATCTGCAGCTGATCTGACAGAGGAAGAGAGAAAGTTGAGCATCCCTTCCATTCATGTATGAGAAATATTGAAATATGAACCCCTCCTGTTACTTTAAACAGTTTTTATGCACTTGGTGCTGCTGCTGTTGTCCTGAGCTCTATAAATTTGGGATTTTTACGCATCCAGAACAACTTTCGTTGAGCAGATCAGCCGTTGCAGCCTGACCGCTAAGTGCTGACGGACACATTTCAAACCTTCAACTGCTGTATGCATGAAATGTACGGCTAAATAATACTGATATAAGATCAGGTCTTGCAAAGAGAAACTGTGGGAAGCAGAGCAGCTGTGCGTATGAAGAGAGCTGTGGGCATGCTTTTGGACAGCAGAGTTTGAATGAATATAGAAAGTATAATAAAGCCATTTTTATACATAAGCAGAAATGTACTTAAAGAAAAGCACTATTCATAACCTTTATGTGTCAAAACTCTCCCTCTACGCGCTATTATTTTTTCAACCAGAAAAAGTCACAGGGTGTTATTTGCAATTAAGTACAGAAATTAGATTAATGAGATTAATTGCTATTAGAATATTTTATCGTTTGACAGCTCTACTAAAAAGCTAACACATTTCAACCGTGGAGGATCTTCAAAAGTAAACCTGTGGTGTGGTACCACCAATGACAGGCAGCCACATGAATCAGAGAGAGAGGAGCCAGGTGAGAGTCAGGCCTAGTCCACATGTAGGAGGGTACAGTGTTTTTGAAAACAAGCCCTTCCTGTGCGTTTTGGCCTTTTGCACTCACACAAACAGCATTTTAAGTCACTGAAAACACACTTTAAGTAAAACTCCTTCCAAGGTGTTCTAAATCTTGGCCAAGGGAGCGACTGGACCCTTTAGGCCAGATACATCTCTCACGGCCACTTTCCCAGGTAAGAAAATAATACTCGTCCTCATGGGATTCTTTGCAAGAGAAGTGGGGGGAAGCTATACTAGCCCAACATCTCGATTTTGCAGCTACACCTGATGAAGCAACTCTGCTAACGACTCTCAGGTGACCGCCCCGATCATTAGCTTACAAATGGTCAACAGACTATATTTCCTGGCTCTGGCCCCAGTCACTTTAAAACTGAAGAGGCCTTTTGGAGGACAGATGAAATGTCAAACACCTTAATTAAGTCCAGTTGCCCTCATGACCTAGATTTGGATAAGCATAACTTGGATGAAAGAGAACATACACAGACAATCTCCTTCCAGGGTGAAAGGTTTTTAGAAACTCTGTTCTAACAGCATTTTCATGTGGACAAGGACAGTCAAGTTTGGGGCTTTTAAAGGGGACATATTATGCAAAAATCGCTTTTTCAGGCTTTTCTAACAAAAATATGTGCCCCTGGCCTGTCCACAATCCCCTAAAGTACCAGAAAAATCCATTCCCTCCCCACCTCCCCTTTCTCCACCTTTCAGAAAATGTGTACTGAAACAAGCCATTCTCAGATTTTCCCCTCATGATGTCATGTTAGGAGTTGGCTCCGCCCCCAGGTTCAGTCGGCTCTCCCCGCTTGGAAGAAAGTTCCGCCCTCCTCTTATGATCCCCCTCTCAGCTTAGAGGAGGATCAGGAGACCCACATCCATTTCCTGAGAGGGGCGGAGTCAAACATCTCAATAACATGTAAAGCCACAGACATAGAAACAGCTCTGAGCAGGGCTGAAACACAGGATCTTTAGACATGCAAAAATCCAAAACTGGAGTGATTTTTCAGAAACAAACTTCACAGGCATGTTTTGGGGACCTCTGAGACCAATATAAACTTGTCTTCAAAGGGTAAAATATGTCCCCTTTAATGTCAAAGTTGTGCTGGTGTTGACATTGCTTGCTGGACTTTTTAAATGCTTCCACGCACACACACAATTGCTCTCCCACTTTGTTGCTCAACAGAGACACCTGAATTGACTATAGACGTCAGTGCAGCTTCATACAACACCAAAAACACAACTCCAGCTGCCAGCAGCATTGTTTTTTGTGTGAGAGCTGGTTCAGGTTGGTGGGATGGAACTGAAAATGACATGGTCATTGCCATGGAACAGCAAGAAAGTTTTCACAGGTCAAGGGCTTCAGTTGCTGCCTCTATGAGCTGCTTCACCCACACAGCAGAAGACAGCTGACATGGTGTGCTCTTTATAACACATAAAAGTGGGTATCTGTGTTTCCATGTGGACAAAGATGCTTTTGAGAATGAAGCATGTGGACAGGATTATTTATGAAAAAAGCAGAGGAAAGCATCGATATTGGAGCAGTTTTTTTTAAAACTACTTGTCTACATATGAATGAGGCCTCAAAAAGGGCTTTGAATCAACAGTAATGATGAGACATCCGCCATGAATCAGCAGCCAAATGCATAAATACAGGCATTAAAAAAAGCGTCTGCTTACGTTCTCTGGCTCCACTCCGATGTCCTCACAGAACTTCTCCATGCCCTCCGGACCGACGACTTCATCGCAACCTATTTTAGACAGAAAAGTGTGAAGCCACATGTGGACCTGAAACACTGCAGCACCACTGACATGATAAAAAACAGCAACATCTGATAATGTTCAAGGAGTGACTGCTGCTGGTGCAGAGCCTTAAAATCTACTGTAATAATCACCTGCATACTCATAGAACCACTCCAGGCATCTTTTACTGGAAAACGTGTCCTCCTCACGGATTTGTGACGTCTCGTGTTTCCTGAAAACACTTCAGATGTAGAGAGAGATTTTGGGTCAAGATCAGCAGCAGAGCAGAGTCACAGAAATTTAAAACTGGCTGCATTTTTATTTATTGAAAACTTATGACTTAAAGCACACATTGCTCTTTGTTAATTGACAGTTTAGAGAATTAAAGCCTTGTTCTCTAACAAGCAAACCCCCACCTGTCCTGGCGACTTTTCTTGGCTGACATGTCATCTCCAGCAGAGGGTCTCCTCTTTTTCCTAGGAGGCATGGCTCTGGAGCAACAAGCTAGACAAGGGAGTGGGTGAAAAAATGAGAAGAAGGCTACCTACACACAGAAAGGTGATGCATATACACGGCTGCTTTAAAAAAAGGCTCTTTTTGGTTGTAGATTCCTGCATAATCAGTCAACAACTGTGTCGACAGCGCATGGAGACCTACGGCATGTTTGATAAAGCAGATAAAGTGGAATTAACCTATCTAAAATGTTTCAGCTGAGATGAGCTATGTCAAGAATTTATCTGGAGCATTTTATTTCCTGTCTTTGAAGGACGTGGTGAGGTTTCACTCTGGATGCTGGACAGGGCTGAACGATTTGGGAAAATAATACAGTTGCAGTTTTTTCCCCCAATATTGCGATTGCAATTTGATATGCAATTATTTGTTAAGTTTCTCATCTCGTTTATTTCTGAAAAATACAAGCAATAAATCACTCTATTTCATAACAACACAACATTAGAATAAGCAAGGGCTGAAAAATTGTGAAAAAATATCTAACTGTGATGATTTTGACTCGCATTGCAAATTAAAGTTTAATTTCTGTATTGAAGGGAGGCTGATAATTTTTATTTACTATTTTTTTCTAAGAAAATGAATAAAAATGAAGAAAGTAGGATTTTTAGTAGACTATTCCAAAAAAAGACAAGAAGGATTGTATGATATGCAATGCATAAAATCTGTACTGCAAAAAAAAGATTTAAACTGGCTTTTTGTCATGATTGAATCTAATTTTCAATCAATTGCCCAGCCCTAATGCTGGGATCATGATCCATAATTTTCGCTAGAATTGAGCTTTTCAGTGTTTAGTCCTGCTATACTAATCTTGTATCTTGTATTAATTATTAACATGAGTAATGCTTTATGTGAACAATGAATTCAGTCTGTGGAAAACTTCCGTCCTTTTTGATATCATGTGTTTTAGAAGGATGAACTTTTTATTAATTTATTAATCCATAGTATGGAAGAGTACCAAAGATTTCAAAAATATTTCAAGCAGTGTCTAAATTTGTTTTCATCTTAATTTGAGACGCACATTTTCTTGCCTAATGGTGTTGTAAGCTGGCTGATAATTTGTATGGACAGCTGACATGCAGACAGCGCTGTGTTCCCCCTGCTGGCTCCTCTGATTAAACAGTATGAAGTGAAACAAGCACCTAAATGATTCCTAGTCTTAGCCTCACAAGAATGCAGATTGTTAATTTAGATCTTTACTGGAATCTGGTTCATCTCACTGCTAAACCAAAGACGATTTTCTCTGGCCAGAAGAAGTCACCTTTTTGTCAAACTGGTTTGTTTTTGTGGTCAAACACGAGGGGAAATGTTGCATAGTGGGAGTGTTACACCAACAGACGCATTTAAAAAAACAAAAGTATTGGCAGCTGGTTAGACTAGTATTTTAATACTGGTATCACTGGTCCTGATTTTTACTATCAGTGCTAATTTTACACATTATCGTCACACTTTATAATAAACAACCAGGATGGAGATTCATATTCTCTTGTCGTCGTTGCACATTTAGGAAAGATCATATTTCGCTGTATAAGCCCCTGTCGGTAACAAAAGAAGCTGCTCAGTATTCAGATTAAACTTTAAAAGACTAACTTACATAATTTTACTTCTACTTACGTACATCTTAATCAAAGTAACTGTATTTTTATTCGAGTGTTGTAGTACTTCTTCCACCTCTGGTCAGCTGAAGTTGTTCATCCGTATTCCTTAAACTTAATTTTTTTCTAAGGATTGAAGTTTATTTCTTTGTTCATCCTCAAACTGAAGTGTTTGAGGGGTTATTGGGTCTGACCTACATTTATAAATCTGTATCAATACTGGTTAAAATTAATTTGTAAAAATCGGCAAAAATCCACTATTTGCATTCCTAAAATCATCAGCATCAGCAAGTGGTTAAATTGTTACTTTAAATACTGATATTTGCCCTAACTCTCACAATTAGTGCAACTATGTTTTTATTCAAATATGAGGTATGGCTATTAATCAATGAGACTGCACTCATGAAGATAAAACCATGTGGTTCCCAGCCACACTGACTGTTATATATTAAAGTTTGGGTATTCAGCTGTAAGTTCCCAATAAGTGACGCCTTTACTACACTGCTAGCTGCAGATTATAGAGCACATGTTTTTGCAAAGGCATAGAAAAATTATTAGCTTAAAATCTGAGCAAGGCATTAACTTGTTTTTTTTTTTTTTTTTTTGGTGAAACTGAACAAAACAGCAGTTGAAGCTTTTGGTGTACTGGGAACACTGCATGTCACAAACATCCAACAAATCAAACAAATAGTTTGAAATGATTGATGACTCCGTAGAAGAATGATAGTCTTCATTAACAAAGAGACAGTTTGGCAAATTTTGGCTGAAAATTTGAACTTGACAAAAGTGTGTGCCAAAGCTGCCCCAAAACTTCTGACCTAACAGGAAAAACTCAAGCCAATACAATCCAGACACAAAACGGCAATCAACGGACTGGAAAACACTGTCATCACCAAAGATGAAGCAAGCACCACAAAGCAAGCCCAAATTCAAAGCCATGTTGATTATTTTCTTTGACATTAAGGGGATCATTTTTGAAGGAGTGGGATCCAGAAGGGTCAACGATGAATCAATGCTTTTAAAAACAGGTTCTAGAAAAACTGAGAGAAAGTCTGAAGAAAGAGACCACAACTGTGGAAAAATGGTTTCATTCTTCACCAAGACTCCAGCTCACACTGCCCTCTTGGTGAAGCGGTTTCTGACCCAAAAACAAATCAGAGCTTGATCACCCTCCCTATCTTCCTGATCTAGCACCGTGCGATTTATTTGCAGAAGAGGAAGAGATTGAAGAAGAAAGACACTTAAAAATACATTATGCATGATAGTGGTTGATAGGCTTTGGAAAATTGGGTTTTAATTTTCATTTAGAAGGTAGTTTTTGGTCCTGAGACTAGATCAGTTGAGAACCACTGGTATACATAAAGGAATAGTTTGATCTGCTTCCTGTAGTATCATACCAAAGTTCAAAAATCTGTTAAAGTGAACCCCAAGAGGTTCATCTAAATCAGTGCTCACCAAAGTCTGGGCCCCAAAGGTACTAAAGGTGGGCCAATAGAGGAAATCCATGATAACAAAAAAATCACAGAATATACAGAATGTCTTACATTTCAAATCTCTATAAAATACTTGATAAGATGTTATTATTTTAAGACTCAGAAGTCATAAAGCTCAGCCAGGAGTTTTAACTCATGCCATCTTTTTAGCATTTATTGTGTCAGATGAATACAACCGAAGTCACCATTTAACTGGTTACCGCCAAGCATGGTACAATGCTGCTATATTCCCAGT
The DNA here is from genome assembly GCF_018320785.1 of Cheilinus undulatus. Classification (NCBI taxonomy): domain Eukaryota; kingdom Metazoa; phylum Chordata; class Actinopteri; order Labriformes; family Labridae; genus Cheilinus; species Cheilinus undulatus. The sequence goes on along the minus strand of NC_054871.1, from coordinate 48,157,814 downwards.
TTTAAGACTGTATTAGTGCCTTGTGAGAAATTAGGAAAACTTTGCCAGACCATAATTGGCATTTAAAGAGATAAATATTAGGAAAGGAAATTTAAGTGACTTTGCAGATGCCAGAGGCTCATTTAGAGTAATTGGTGACCCCGCAAACACTTTCAGTGTAATGTTGGTGTGTCTGAAAGCCAAGTTTCTGCATTGAAATTATCTGCTTATGAAATTAGAATATGATAAATAAAACGAAAATATTTGAGCCTCGTGTTATGGTTGTATGAAGGGTTTTGGTGAACCACAAAGGTCCTAAATTTGGCCACAGTGTACTGAAGTTTGGGAAAGGCAGGTCTAAATTATTACCTGAAGGGTGGCTATCCTGTCCAACGTCTTCAGTCAAGTTCTATTAAAACAGAAACATAAAAATACCCTATGATACACATTCACTTTCATGCATAAACAAATTTAAAGATGTCAAATACTCAAGCTGTTCGTGTGTATTTACCAGCCTGTGCAACGTGTGGTGGATCTTATGGATGCTGGCCAGTGTAGTCAAGTGGGAATTCAGCTGAAAATCTAGTGCAACAAAGAAATACAGAAATATCATCAAAGATTCAACCTACAGCATAGCACACAACCCTTCTGCATCAGCTCACACTTGTAAGCTTGCTACAAGTACAAGGGTACGAGAAGGTGACATCACCTTAGCACAAATAAAACCCCATGATTTCAGCTTTTATGAGCAATCAACACATCTCTGTAGTGCCTAAAATCTTCTTTGATTTCTACTTTAAAGGTTTAGGGTTTCACAGGACGACAGAAAATATCTGACACGAATGAGGGAGTGACTCACTGCATTCCTTTAAAGACATGCTAACTCTGAAATATCCCATCATGCATGCTACCTTGTCGCCAGATGTCACCTATGCATTCTTGTTAAAGAGCTGTCATCAAAAACGGCGCTTTTAATTGATGTGAAGAGGCCAAAATCAGACGGAAAACTGCCGAGCAGATAGCACTAGCTGCATACCTAAAATAGCAGTGCAGACGCGCAACTTGCACAGAGTTTACAAAGTATCTGGAGAGTTTGGCATATGGGAGTTGTAGTCCATTTCCTTTAAAGGGGCCGTTTGAACTCCGGCTCAGGCTGTGATTCTAAACTACAACTCCCAATCCTGATTGAAACAACTCTTTCTTTTAGACCCTTCTACCCCCCAACATTTACCCCAACTGATTGCATGCATTTTATATTATTTAACCAAAATCTTTCTTCACACGCTAACTAGCATGTTAGCATTGCGCAGACGTTTTGCAGCAGCCTGTGCAACTGCCGCAAAGCCGTACAGCGCTGCAGCAGCACGCAATGAAACATGTTTTACTCAACTGCGTCACAATTTTCTTTCTCAGTAATAGTCCGCAGTTGACCAGAAAACTGACCTATTTACATTGACCTCACGTTGGAGCCAAGTTTAAGCTAAAACGCACAGAGAAACACATGTTATGATGATTATGACAACCACAACGCAACGATTACCATCGAAATGCCTCGGAATTCAACCAACGTCGACTGCATTCAACTAGGCATTTCTAACGATGCACAAAAAACAACTTAAAGAAACAATTTGAGTCAAATCTAACACCCAACAAGGCCGAAACAACTGAATTTACACTCGCTATTCTTCCTTTGTTGTCGCCCAATTCAGCACCTCTTAATACAAAGAGCCAAGCAAATAGCATGGAATTCATCCGTTCTTATCAAACCATAAAGAAAAAAAGGGGTTTAAAGTACGTATAGAAACACGAAATGTAAGTTTGTTTCTCTTCGACGAACTGTAGCAGTCATAACGGGTGGATATTTGACGGAGAAAAGCCTTTAAAGCGTTACTACTTACTTGCCGCATCAGAGTGCATTTTTATGAAACATACAACTGTCCGTGGGAAGTCCGCAGACCGGCCAATAGGCGGGCCTTGTCAACGCAAACCACGCCCAAATGACTTGATTGGACATCAGTGGGTTCTGTTCCCGCCTCTCTTAACTTATAATTGGTCATTTGACGTGTCAAGTCAGAAAAAGGCGGGAGTAGAAATAAGGCCCGCCTTTTCATTGACGTGATTGGTCAGAGATCCCAAACAGGCTGAACTATGCTTCCAGTTAATTGGTGTAGAGATTTTTACGAATACGTCACTCACCAGAATTTCCTCGTGCAAGTCTGAAACCAGCCCACGATGGAATCTGATTGGTCAGTCAGGCTATAAGTCGACCTCCCACTAAAACTTCTGTTAGGGTTCGTTTGCTGTCAACTCAGCCGGGCGGAGATACATTGAATTGCGGTGAAAAATGCAGGTGATGTTTGATGTTTCAGTGATATTATATTTTGCCTGTGTTTGTGTTTTATTTATCTTGATTCAAAAATGCGTCATACGTGGCAAAACATCGACAAAAATACGACAAGTGCTCATATTGTGACAAGAAAAGGGAGTTATCAATTAAAAGACAAGGGCACGGGGCTACTTTGGATCTCAATTTCTTGTTCTTGAAATCTTTTCTCAACCTGAATTTGTTAAAGTGATCAACTAGGTAACAAGTGCTGAATATTTAAGTTGTTTTAACAGCCTTTCAGAGCTCCCATGAGCGTAGCCAATCAAGAAACAAGCACAAAATGATATTGGTTCTCATTTACACTCTAGAAACAAACAAAACCATCAGCACTAAAACTGTAATTCCTTTAAAGTGATTTTCAGTGCTTCAGCTGCTTTGAACAAGGGATAACTGTAAAAGCAGCCCTTGTCATTTTTTTCCCACTTATAATGTCAATGATATCTATTCATTAGCTTATTTTAACCAAAATTGTGATTTTACAGCATCAATTCAGATTCTTTGACCCATCATTAATACACTACCATTTACCATTAGGAAGTGTTGTTGCCTGGGGCGCTGAAAGAGCACCGAGAGGGAAATGTGGGTATTTAGAATGTAAATAAGGTGCCTAGATTGCATAAAAAGATATTAAAATTCTGTTTAATTGTTCAACTCTGGGAATGACCATAGCCCACCCTCCAATACCCTTATATCAAACAGCTGATAGTAGGGATAGGCCTAGCGTTGATCCACTATCATAGTTTTACCATAAGCCAATCTTGGCGCCTCAAAATGAGCATCAAGGATTTTCAAAGCATCTGCAAAGGTGTGTGTCAAATACAAGTATGCATTGAAATTATTTCAATTGCTAGAATGAGCATGAGAGCTTAGAGTGCATAAAAAAAGCATTGAAAAAGAGCCTTATAGACCCAAAAATTCCCCACATGCCCCGCCTTATCTACATGCCAAGCAAATTAAAGTAAAGAAAACCAATACTGACATATCAAATCAATAAAATAATTTCTTAATTTGTGGTAAAATGGAATAAGATTGAATTTAAAATCATGTTCAGTAGCAGAAGGACTCATATCACATCTGTATTGGGCTTTTGTTGTTAATTTATTTAAGTTACACATTGCCTCAAACATTAAACAGTTTAATTGTAGATCTTTGAGTCATTGTTACTCATGAGCTGATGATCATCTTGTTGCTTACACTGGCTGTACTCAGGGGCATGTGTAAAGATTTTGGACCCATGGAAAGAAAATTGCACAGGGCCCTCCTTCGACGCCAGTCAAGAAAAAAATGTTGCATCATTTCATGAGTATCTGTTCACTTGAATTTATTCTTGAATAATGATTTCCCTATTAATGAGTAATATGTTACTATGGTTTAATAGATTTACTTTTATTTTTTCCTTCCCATTTGTTTATTTAGCTACTTATTAGCTTCTTCTTGCTCTCTGTCTCAGCTTTCTTCTCCATTCTTCACGTCTTCCTCCCTATCTTCTGTAAGGACAGGACCTTCTACATCACTGATCATCAACTGGTGGCCCGGGGGCCAAATCAGGCCCCCCAAAGCTTCCTGTCAGGCCCCCAGAAGATCATTAGCCTAAATTTAGAAAAGCAGGAAAAGAAAATGTTGTGGTTTTAAGAGTGTCTTTTGGCTTTAACCCCTTAAAGCCTGTAGTTGCATATTTGATACATACCTTTATAATACCTCTATCTAATCAATATGATTATAAATTACTAAAAAAAAACTTCTGAATACAATCTGAAAAATGATAAAAATGCCCTCAAGTGGATTATCAGTAACCAAAAACACCTAATGTTTCAAAAGATGTACAATAAATATATGTTAAATTTTATTGAAACTTGGATTTTTTGGATTTCAGTAGAAAGTGAAATAAACATTTCATTTCCAAAAAATTAGAATTTTCTGTCCAGAATTTGTGTTTTCAGGCTTTAAGGGGTTAAATGTCTGCAGCTGTTTAAAAAGCAATTCATATTCAAATAGTTTTAGAATGACAACATTTGATCTGTTTTAACTGAAATTCACTTGTCAGCCATAATCAGTAAATATTTTTTAAAAATGTGTTAAAACTGGCAAAAATGGCCAGAGAAATTGGTTAATGATTTGGCATTAAGCATCCAAATGGGTTGTAGAGTGGCACAAAGTGACAAAAACTTACAGGAAAAGTGGTGAAAAGAGGTTAAAATGTGGCACACCATTATAATAAAAGGAAAAAAAGGGGCAAAAGGTATATAAAAAATGGGTCAAAAGTGGCAAAAATGGTGAAAAAAAATAATGAAAAGTGGCAAAAATAGACAAAAAGTGGCAAAAAAGGATAAAGGAGGGATAAAACATGCAAGAAAAGTGATTTAAAGGAGTTAAAGAATAGCAAAAATTGGGTTAAAGATGCAAAAAAGATTTTTAAAAAATGGGTTTATAGTGGCACAAAGTGTGGCAGAAGTGGCAGAGGGAAGCAGTGAGAGTGTGAAAGATGAGTTCATATTGGTGCTAAATCATAATTGTTGAGGGACCGTTGTCTAGGATTTTCAGGAGCTCAGCCAATTCTGTGGGTATGACTGTCTCCTTATACGGTATTATAGATCAGGATAGATCTCTCTGGTAATGCCCCAAAATGTCCTGGGATTTGAAAGAAAATACATATACCAATAAAATAATGTTAATCAGAGCAAAATATTGATTTAATTTGTCTGTATTTGGAAGTCTGGCCCCCAGAGACTCTGGGAACTAAATCTGGCCCTTGTGCAAATGTACTTGATGACCCCTGCTCTACATGCATGAGGCAGACAGGATAGATATCAGCCTATTTGTACTTAACAAAAGCCTAATAAAAGACCTTCTAAACCTTAAAAATGATCGGAAATCATTACCTGGACTACACTTTTATTGAGTAGGTCTTTACCCATGAAAACAGACCAACGGTTAGATAGATGGTAGAGAAATACTATATTAATCCTGAGGGAAATTCAAGAGGGCCTGGGCCTGGGTCCTGGGCCTTGCCATGGGGGAACCACCTTCCTGATTATGGTGTCTACCCTGCCAGTAACATATTCTGTTTGCAAAGTGCAGCATGCTTTAATGGTGGAACACCTCTTCAGGATCTAAGCTTTGGCATACGAGTAAATAAAGATAGTAGTAAAGTACAAGTGTTGTAATCAAAAGCGAACAAAACCCCTGGTTTCTTTTGTAAGATCACAGACCTGTGCCAGTCTTAGTATTAGCCATTTCTCTAGTATCTCTGCAGATATTATCAGTGGTAATAAATCTTCATTTGATTGAACTAATAACCATAAAACCACTCTCCGACCTTTGGATGCATGAGTACGCATTTTAGAAACTAATACTTAAGTACTCTATTCTCCTTTGTTAAATAAAAGAAGTATAAATGAACAAGTAAGGGTTCCTTACATGTATGGAGAAATGTCCCAGCACCAATATGAGTCATTTAAACTAGATAAATGTTAAGAGTATGGAGGAGTTAGCTAACTGCATGTGGAAATGGCTAAAGGGAATGGTAAAAAGTGAAATGTTTGGTACACTATATGGCCTGACATTACACCAACAGGGACTGTAATGACATTGTATTCAAATACAAACCTTTAATATGAAGTCGGCCACTCTTTTGCAGCTTCTCCAGCCTCTACACTTCTTGGAAGATTCTGTCGAGCGTCTATGAGGTCAGGCACTCATGTTGGACGAGAAGGCCTGGCTCAAAGCCAGTTCATCCCAAAGGTGCTCGATGTGGTTGAGGTCAGGGCTCTCTGTAGGCAAGTAGAGTTCTTCCACACCAAACTCATCGAACCATGCCTCTATAGTCTTTGCTTTGTCATGTTGGAATAGAAAAGGGCCTTCCTCAAACTGTTACTACAAAGTTGGAAGCTGTTGGATGCTGAAGCATTAAGACCGCCTTTACTGGAGATAAGAGCCCTAGCCTAAACCCTGAGAAACAGCCTCACTATTTTTCCTCCTCCACAAAACTTAACAGTTGGCACAGTGCAGTCAGGCAGGTAATGTCCTCCAAGCATCTGTCTAACCCAGACTCATCCATCTGACTGCAAAGAGAAGTGTGATTCATCACTCCACAGAACACGGTTCCACTGGTCCACAGTCCAGTGTTGGTGAGCTTTACACCACTCCATCTGAAGCTTGGCATTAGACCCTGTGATGGGAGGCTTGCATGCAGCTGCTTGGCCATGGAGACCCATTCCATGAAGCCCCCACTGCACAGTTTTTGTGTTTCCATTAGTACCAGTAGTAGTTCAGAACTCTTCGACTATGGGAACGTTGATGACCTTTATGCACCATGCGCCTTAGCAGTTGTTGACCCCACTCTGTGATTTTATAGGGTCTTCTGCTTCATGGCTGAATTGCTGTGTTTCCTAAACACTTGTACTTTCTAATATCATCTACAGTTGACTGTGGAATATCCAGCAGGGAGGGAATTTCACCAACCGTCTTAATGCAAAGGTGGCATCCATCACAGTACCACACTTGAAGTCATGGAGCTCTTCAGAGCGACACATTTAGGATCACAAATGTTTGTAAATGGAGACTGGTGTCTCTTTGTTTAGTTTATTTGAAAGTCCAGCCCCAGAAGCCCCCATCAAGGAAAAAAGCTGGCCCTTTTACAAATGTAGTTGATGACCCCTGGTCTAATGTCGTAATTATGACAGTCTCATGTCAGTTTTGTGCATACTCCTTCAAATAACATGTTACTGGGCACACAGATGGCTTAGTGGTTTAAGGCCCGACCCATGAATGTGCGCAGCCTGGGTTCAAATCCGGCCTGTGGCCCTTTGCCACGTCTCTCCCTGCTCTCTTTCCCTTTTCTGACCCAATCCAATAAAGGCACAAAATGCCCAAAAATAAATCTTAAAAAAAAAAACAAATAAATGACTCTACCAAATAGGGATGGGAATCGAGAACAGATTCCTGGTTGGTTTACTCCATTGACATAATTTACATTTAATCTTAGATATTCCCTTATCAGTATCTGTCTTTCCCCTGCCTTGAAAAAAAACAATCTCAAAGTGAGCAAGAACAGAGAAGTGGAGGATGTAAACATGGTGGACAGTCACAAAAACAGGTTAAAGTGTGGCTTTATTTCTCAAAAAATGACATGATTCCATGCAAGGCATGCATCTTTTTGCACAAGAACTGTTCATTTTGTACAAAATTTTAATTTATTTTTGTACATCCAGAGATCTAGGATCAAGAGACTAGTTTTATTTATTTATTTAAAAGTTTTATCAATTTCATAGATAGATAGATAGATAGATAGATAGATAGATAGATAGATAGATGCTTTATTAATTCTAAGGGAAATTCAAGGATTCCAGTAGTAGCTTACAGACACATGATGAGACATTCCTTACATTTACCCCCCACACACGCACACAAACACACAAATACACCACATGCAGAATTATTAGGCAAGTGAGTATTTTGACGTTGTCATCATTTTAAGGGAAATTTTCCAACTCCAAGCTCTAAAAACTGGAATGATTATTGGAACGAAGCATTATCAGGTGATGTTTATTGGTGTAATGAGGGAGGGAGTGGCCTAAAGTGATCACCACCATGTATCAAGGTGTGCAGAATTATTAGGCAACTTAATGAAAAACTAAATTTTTCTCATCTCATTTGTTAATTTGTATTCGTTATGTAAAATCAGAGCAACAAAACATGTGATGTTGTAGCTCCAAACCGAGATACCCTGAGAAAAACTCCACAGAGAACCGCATAACGCGAACTGTGGCGACTGTAGACATGTCAGCACACAACCTTTTTTTTGTTTTTGAAAAGAAAGCAACTCACTGCTGTTCTTTGTTCTTCTTTTAATGAAGAAATGTCATCAAGTTCTGATAAAACTGACGCTTTAGCAGCATTCACGCTAATCTCTTCCGCCATAATTGCACAGGCCTCTTGTTGCTGCTTGCTAACGTTACACCCCTGCCGCACCTGAAAGTACTGCCCCTCGTTGCTGATTGGTCCTGTCACTTTCTAACCTGGCCCAAACTATTCCAATGGGAGCTTTTCAAGATGGATTTGCCAGTGAGAAACACGGGAACAGGCGTATCCATCTGCTATGCAAGGTTAAGACTTCAGGTGATATTAGCAATTCATAAAAAAAAAAAACAACAATACTTGACAGAAGATACGATTATGATATATCGCTGCGCAAAATATCGCAATACTATGCTGTATCAAGTTTACCCCTTCTAGTTAGTCCTTCCTATGTTTGGAGACTGTTGTCATCAAAGTAGGTGACACAGCTTTCAAACCCACATGCTGCTCTTCTCCCTCATGTCATTCCACTCTCTTTCTCTGCCCGATTTTTGACTCCATTCACTGCCCCCACCCCCTCCAAAAAAATACACTTAAGAGAGATGGATATTTTCATATTCAGGAGGGAATGAAATGCATATCTAGCCTTTATATTCTTCATGTAAAAGACTGGACAAAAGAAGCGTCACGATTCTAAATAAAGGTGTGTGACACTTTAAGGTGTGGATAGGTGGACAAAGGTGAGCCTAAAGCACTTTATCGGCCAGAAAGTTTTATTTTAGTTTCAAAAAACAAAAATAATATATTTGTGAAAGAGTTAAAAAAGGACAATTACATTTCCTCTTTTATTTTCCTTCATGTTTTTGTATCTGTAGAGCTTTCTTTGTTTCATTTTCAGACGGCCTGATGGATCTCTGCCTCTGGAGTGTTTTTTTTAACTGAGGCGGAGTTATAAACAAAGAGCAGGGAGGAGCAATTAACAACCATTCATATCTGTGTGTGAGGCTCAGAGACAGGAAGCAAACACACATGAGAGAGCCATATCATCCAGGTCAGTAGTTAGTAATCTGGAAGATAGTTTGCAGAAATCTCCTCCACTATGACTTCTGAAACAGCTGCAGAAACTGTAACGGTGAAGACAGAGGAAGGAGCAGCTGGTGCTGCAGCTGGAGGGAAACGAGAATGGAAACGAGAGGTGGGAGGCTTTCAGTGATTTGTTTTGAACAATGTGGGGTGAATATGATACCTAACATGTCTTTTTTTGTCTTGCAGTGCCCCATGGGTGATCGTCACATCCATAGAGAAGATGTGAGAAAAGTTTGGAAAGAATGCCAGGATGAAAGCTTTTGGTACAGAGGTAATGATCTTTAAAAACATACTTAACTGTAATTTTATCGCCGTAGGAAACCAACAAATCTGTCATGACTACATGGTCTGGTTCAGACACAGCTCGTCTGTCAGCAGCCTGTTCATGAAACGCCATGTTTACATTCTTCTCTGTGGCCTTAAAAAAACCCAGAATGAGGACGCACGCTAGAAGGTATGGGTGTTCATTCTTTCAGTATCACAAGTTTTGCATAGGTGGAGTCAGATTAGGAGTGGTTTAAGGTAACACAAATGGCACATTATTTAAAAAAAAATCACCTACCTGCTCGGACAAGTGTAACAAAACAAACAATAGATTAAAGCTGTGACAGCTACACACCCACACAGCTCCAAAACAACTATCAGAGCAGCAGGGTGGATGTTTCTCACAGCCAAAACAGCATTTCACCCAAGCTTTAACCATAGCTGCTTTTACAAACTCCTTTTCCACAAACTTGTAGTGTTTTATGTGCAAACACTTGATTATCTGCAACCTCTATCCTCTTCCTTTTGCTCACTGCTGCGGAGCAGCAGCTACATACAAGCTTGACGTAATATAATCATGAAACAGCAACAGTCCCTTCTTCATGAATCAGAAGTTGGCAGCGTCCTTTAAGTCAAACGAGGTGGATGAATGAGTCGGTCTCTTTACTGTTTCGGTCAAAGTTCAGTCAGATTAAACTCAGGCTTAGCCAGGTGAGAACAACTATTCAGAGGAAGTGAATTTGTGTGACTAAACAGTACTGTTTAATCAGCCAAAGAAAAGTCAGAAAACACCGATCAGTACTCTAGAAATTATCTAAAATCTACTATCATGCTCTAAAATTAATCTATCAGAAATAAAGCATTAGACAAGATTCAGAAAAGTTACAGTAGCAAGAAAGACTTTCCTGTTCCAGGCAGAAAGCTCGAGCAGAACCAGACTCATGCTGAACCTACCTGTGTAGGGGGGTGAGGGGATGGAGGTTAGACTCCACATGAACTACAGCTCTAAATTTTTCCACTGTTTATGTGTTATTTCAAGCTCTTTGTCAGGACTGTCTCAGTAAACCCCCTGCTTTTCAATTAAGAGAACTAACTAATATAGTAGGAATAAGCTGAATAAGTAAGGGTCACATTTTTAAACTGTGTTTTTATTGTTTTTTGTAGCATAATCCACAATAGATGTACAGGCAGTATATTGTCGATGTTTTCATTTTTACATTAACAAACATAAGAACGAAAGAATACATTTAAGGAGAGGAAAGCTCATTTGTATGGCATATTTCAGCAACAAGGCAATTAAAAGTGCATCACACAGGACATTAAAATGCAATGACAAAGACCCATACTAGAAACTAGGGCTGGGCAATAAATTGCAAATCAGATTAAATCGCAATATGGCCTGCTGCAATTTTCAAATCACAGAAGGTGCAATATTTTCTAAACCAGTTTAGAACTGTTCTTGCAGCAGAGATGTTATATATTACATATCATGCAATCATTCTAGTGCCATATTTCTAGAACAGAGTACAAAAAAAATTATTTTCTTCATTTTTGTGTTTTTTTCTTGTTAAATGTCAGAAATATATAAAAATTACTATTCCCTTTAATACAACCATTCATATCAAATTTGCAAAATGAGTTTTAAAAAATCATCACAATTAGATATTTTTTAGAAATTGTTCTGGACAATTTTAGCTCTTTTTCAGGTTACAAATTAAATCTTCAGAAAAGTAAATGTTACCCCATTAATACGCCTGCTCTCCATCTTCGATACACAGATATGCCCTTTAAATTCAGAAAAAAATGGCTTTAAATATCTTGGCATTAATGTTACCCGCACACTACCTAGCCTGTTTACAGCTAATTTTGAGCCCCTTATCTCCAAGACCAAGATTGACTTAGAAAGATGGAGCGGTTTGCCACTTTCATTGATTGGCAGAGTAAATGCAGTAAAAATGAACATTTTACCAAAATTTCTTTTCTTGTTTCAAAACATTCCGTTTTTACTCTCTCAAAAGTTTTTCAAAATGCTTGACCAGTTAATAAGCTCCTTTATATGGGGAGGGAAAGCTCCAGGAATTTCTAAAATTCGACTTCAGAGGTGCAAAATAAGTGGGGGTATAGCACTGCCCAATTTTCGTTTCTACTATTGGGCTGCTCATATTCACAAGGCTCTTTACTGGCTTGAATCCTGGAATACTCCTTGGTGTAAACTGGAAGCGCTCTCTTGTACTTCATCTTCCCTTTCTGCTCTGCTGCTGTCCTCCATGCCACTAAAAATTAGCTATTATACAGACAATCCTGTAGTCTTTAACACTCTGAAAGTTTGGCAGCAATTTAGATGTCACTTTAAGTTTTTATCTGTATCAATTTTGGCCCCAATATATAATAACCACCTATTTCCCCCTTCATTGTTAGACTCGACTTTCTTGCAGTGGTACAAAAAAGGTATCAAGAATTTTCAAGATTTATATCTAGATGGGGTATTTTCTACTTTTTCTTCTTTGTCATCTTCATATGGGTTACCTCCATCACATCTTTTCAGATATTTTCAAATTAGGAATTATACGTCTACCACTTTTCCTAATTTTCCTTCACTTCCTTCAAAACTTCCATGGACTGATGTGCTTTCTTTGAATCTACATCAAAAAGCATTAATTTCCAAAATTTATAACTGTCTTGTCTCATTCAAAGATAGCAGAACCATCAAAGCCAAAGCTAAATGGGAAAAGGAGCTCGGAACAGAGATAAGTATGAGATGCTGGGAGATAGCCATTAATAGAGTCCAAACCACCTCTACCTGTGCTAGGCTTAGCTTTATACAACTTAAAGTGTTGCACAGGGCTCATCTCTCTAAATCTAGGCTTTCAGTTATATATTCAGATGTCCCAGACATCTGTAGCAGATGCCATAACACTCCCTGCAGCCTCAGTCATATGTTCTTCTTATGTCCAGAGTAGCGTGGTTATTGGAATGGATACTTCAAAACTATGTCCACAGGGCTTGGTTTTAATTTACAACCATGTTCTCATGTAGCTATCTTTGGTGTCCCTACTGAAACAATTTTAAATGCTCTAAATTCTAGGCAGAAACAAATAATTGCATTTACATCTCTTATAGCTTGACGTACAATACTGTTACATTGGAACTCTCCCAAGAGTCCGTCCTTGGCTTAGGGAGGTCATGTTTTTTCTCAAATTGGAGGAAATGAAGTACACTGTTAGGGGCTCCAGGGATGAATTTTTTCATACATGGCAACCCTTCATATCCCATTTCAATGCCATGCACCGCTTGCCTTCCGATTAATCGGAGCATTGCTAGATTAGATAGGACAGTTAAGGTTTTATTCTGTACCTAATGGCTTCTACCCCTTCACAGTGAGGCACAGTGTTGGTGTGTGGGTGGGTGTGTGAGTGTGCGCGTGCATCTATTTGGGTGTGGGTGGGTGGTTACGGGGCTTATAATGCACTATGTTGAGGTCAGTGATCATATGGTACTATTTCTGTTTGTTTTGAATTATAATTTGTCACTACAGTTAAATATATATTTTGAGCAATGTCCATTTTGGGTTATTTAATGTGCATTTGTATATGAATATATTATGATTTTATTTATTCATTTATTTTTTCTCTACAATTGTACCAAATTACTTTTATTTATATTTGTTCAAGGATGTTGTTGATCACTGTTGTTGTGTATATCTGGATGTCGTACCCCACTGTTCTAAATAAAAGTTAAAAAATTAAAAAAAGAAAAAAAAGAAATTGTTCTACCCTACTTTAATCTAATATTTTGTTGGTTATAGTATAGAATGAGTTATTGCTGTTGTTTTTGTTTTTGTTTATTTTTTTTTGTAAAATGCATGAGGTGAGGAACTTAAGAAATAATTGCATATTAAATCGCAATACTGGGTAAAAAAATCTCAATTAGATCATTTTCCCTAATAGTTCAGCCCCACTAGAAACATTATAAAAGAAAGATTTAAGAAGTTAAAAAAAAGAAAATATAACCACTAATGATTGCCAGATTGCCAGATGCAGAAGCGCGATTCGTCACTCCAGAGAACACGTCTCCACTGTTCTCCACTGCATCCAAAACTTTGCATCGCACTTGGTGATGTATGGCTTGGATGCAGCTGCTCGGCCATGGAAACCCATTCCATGAAGCTCTCTACGCACTGTTCTTGAGCTAATCTGAAGCCCAAATGAAGTTTGGAGGTCTGTAGCGACTGACTCAGTAGAAAGTTGGCGACCTCTGTGCACTATGCACCTCAGCATCTTCTGACCCCGCGCCGTCATTTTACATGGCCTACCACATGGTGGCTGAGTTGCTGTCTTTCCCAATCGCTTCCACTTTGTTATAATACCACTGACAGTTGACAGTGGAATATTTAGGAGCGAGGAAATTTCACCACTGGACTTGTTGCACAGGTGGCATCCTATCACAGTACCACGCTGGAATTCACTGAGCTTCATTTGCACTCTTACGAATGGCTGCTAATTGAGACTGCATGGCTAGGTTCTTGATTTTATGCACCTGTGGCAACAGGTCTGATTGAAACACATGAATTAAAAAATTAACAGGTGTGACCATATAGCAGGGGTCCTCACTACATTTGCACAAGGGCCAGAATTAGTCTTGACAGAGATTGTGGGGGCCAGCCTTTTTATTTTCATAAATATCTTGGTCTAATTAACATATTATGAGATTAGAATTTGTATTTTCTTTCAAAATGCACACCATTTTAGTCGTTATCGGTGAGATATGTCTATTACCTAGACTACAGTCAGCCTCAAGGTGGCAGGTGAGATATTTTATCTACATATTTCAGAGGTTGTCATGTGGTCATTCACTGGCTTTGATGGTTATATGGTGCGTCCTGATTGGTGAAAAACGTGTGCAGAAAAAGGTCTTTTGTTTTGATTCTCAGGCAGGAAAATTTTCACTTTAAGAATTTGAAGTAGGAGGTTGACACAGAAAACTGGTCCTGATTTAATCAGGACTGGAATGATAAATATGTGTATGGATCATATTTACTAATGAATCCCTCGAGGTTGATTTCTGCAAAAACAGATCAAATATCAAGTTGTTCTTGATAAAAGTGTTCTAATATTCAGCATTTTTGGGGTTGATTTAATAACTGCAGAGATTTAAATCCTAAAAATACCCTTAGAACCACAATGTGATTTTCCATCTGTGTATCTTCTGAAATCAGTGATCCTCTGTGGGCCATATGAAAAGCTTTGGGGGGGTCCTGATATGGCCCCCGGGCCACCAGTTGATGATCACTGCCTTATAGTGTATAAAAGGCTAAAAAGCAAAAGTTCAAGGATATATGAAGTCCTTTCATCAACTATGTCAAGAGTTTAAACTGGACAGGTGATCAAGAACATGATTGAGCTACATGGAAAATGCAATTTGAACTTAAACTTATTTTAGTTTTTAATTATAAATCATTTAATTTTATATCCAGCAGATATTGTCCATTTATACTCAGTTTTGTATAGATCAGTGGTTCTCAAACTGGGGTCTGGGGACCCCTAGGGTCCGCGAGCCACAGCGTAGGGGTCCGGGAAATAATTCAAAATGAATTGTTAAAGTGATGCTGTTTCATTTAAAAACAAATAAATACATATAGGAACCACACTGCCATAAAACCACACTAAACCAGTGACTCCCACATAATTCAGCTTTGCGCCAATAAAACTCAGATATAATTGTGAGATATCATTTAAATCTATCACTCGTCACGCATCAGTCACTTTGCTCAAGTGTGCAAGTCCAGCTAACAACAATGGATGAATATTAAATTGCACCCACTTCATCTTGCCAGGCCCAAACCAGCTAAAATGAGAACATATGATTACAGCTATCTCAAGTCTGTTTTTTTTTTTTTTTTTTTTTTTTTTTTTTTAAATGAGAACAGCAGCAGAAGACCCAAAATGTTTTGTGTCTCTGTTTTGCAAATGAAGCCTCCAAGCTGAAGTGTCATCTGATAACAAAGCATGCAGAGTTTAAGGACAAAACAGAAGATGTTTTTCCTACGAAAGGGCAATAAAAATGCCAGTTCAAATATGTTTAATCAGCGTGAGGGTTATGTGGAGGTCCGTGGAAAATTTTCTGCCCTGTAAGAGGTCCCTAGCCCCAAAGAGTTTGAGAACAGCTGGTATAGATTACCTGATCTTATGATTAGAGGAGCATTATTTCATTTTTTTTGTGTATATCTACTTTTGTTGAGTGTTTTGTTGATAAAAGCAGCAGCTTTGTGTTGGATAAATATGGTGAAAATGTAAAAGCTGTAACTAATGGAGCTAAAGTCAGAAAGAAACACTGGAATATTGATTTGAGATCTCAACTTAATTATCTAGTTTTCTGACTCATCTCTCTTTAACAAAGCTGGCTTTTCCATGATAATTTTCTTTTCTAGAGAATTCTAGAAAGTAGCTGAAATCTGTATGTAATCATGGGAAATTGGGTAAGATAAAATGCATGCATGCATGTCCTCCAGGGCTTCTGTATTAATGTGCTTTTTGCTCTATCCTGTCTCTGTTTTCAGTCATATGTTTTGCACCGTCAAACGCCTGAACTGCAACCTTTTTTAATACATAAATTTGAGTGCTTGAAATCTTCTGGAAATTTGGATCAAGGTTTCTCATGACATAGGTGGGGATGGCTTCTGAGGTCAGACCAGTTAAAACTATTGCTTTAAAGAAAAAAAAAACACACTTTTGCTGCTTTGAAAGGGTTTTTAAAGAAAAATGTAGCAACAATTATATGATTGAAACGCTATCATAACAGTATATCTCCGTATGTCTCATGAATGTTGTCGATGACTGATGGTGATAAATTAAAGCTTCTTTTTTTTTTAATTGACTTGAAAAATGTGAAACTTAAAGTCCTTTCAATCATATAAAAACAAAGTCAGACAAAAGCCTTTGTTTAAACTTCGTTTCATTCTAGGTTTAATGATAATTTTATATTAAGTCAAGACATTTGTTTAGGAGTCTGTTATGTGGAGCTGTTCAGCTTTAGGCTGATTTCTTACCTTTTAATCTTTTTTCCAGCTCTCCCCCTCTCTCTGGGCAGCATGGCTGTCACCGGCGGTCTCATCTACAACGGTAAAGCGCTCACATTCAGATCCTTTTCTTTCATCAGTATCATAATGGCACATATCCCATTGGTTAAAAAAGTTCAACTGTGTTTGTCACTGCAGGAGTTTGGAAGCAATCAAAGAGATTGGGTTACTTTCCAAAACTAGCAGGTGGGCACCGTTTAAAAATTAGATTTAACTTTTTAAGTAGGTGATAAATCAACCTGCAGTCATCGATCTTTGATTTTTTTTTTATTTCAGTGGCTGGAATCCTCGGTTTCGCAGTGGGAAAAGCATCTTATGTTGGAACCTGCAGAAGCAAGTTTGCAGAGCTTGGCTTGAAGGACGGACCAGGATCTGGACCCTGGTCTGAAGGAGGACGTGGACCATGGAAATCTGGTCCAGGACACCGGTGAGGGATTCACTGAATTCAGATGAAGAGATTGATTGAATCTT
Source organism: Cheilinus undulatus (assembly GCF_018320785.1). Taxonomy (NCBI): domain Eukaryota; kingdom Metazoa; phylum Chordata; class Actinopteri; order Labriformes; family Labridae; genus Cheilinus; species Cheilinus undulatus. The sequence continues at coordinate 48,140,757 of NC_054871.1, read as the reverse complement.
AGTTTAGTATGAATTAATCACCCTTTGAATCTCCTGTTTTTTATGGCTTTTCCAGTTAAACCTGAGGTTCAGACATGTTTTTAGGTCGTCTGTCCATCCATATACAACTTTCTTGTGACAGCAATAGCTCCACAATATTTTGACAGATTTTCCTCAAACTTCCGCTCAAATGTTGAGAAAGGGTGTTGCAGTCTCGCAGGCAGTAGTTTCAGGACCATAGATCTAAAACCCTGCTTGTGCACATGCATTGGATTTCAGGGGATTCTTTTAAATACAGATTGCTTGACATTGCTGTTGCTACTCCTCATGAGAGCAATGAAGGACAATCAGAGCGTAGTACCTAATGACTTAAGTATGCTCGAGTCCTTCAGAATGAGGTGTTTTGATAAAAAAAATTAAGTTAGTAGAACAACATGTAAATAAAAGTCAAATTAATTAAAGAAATTCAAGAGTCTTTGGCACAATATAAATGGTACAGATTCTTAGTATCTGTAACAAGATGAACAACTCCCTCGTTAAACCTCATACATTATTCCCACGTTATTATCTTTGGCCTTGGCCTTTTTATTCATTTGTCAGCCAAATTTATCTCAGTATTAGATTTTCAGGCTGGTTTTGTGTTGTTTTAGCTTTGATACTGTTGCTGTCTACACCTCTTATGTTTTTATGTACAAGCTGCCATGAACCAATTAGGATTCATGAAGTTGAGTGAACTGAATAAACTTCCTAAGACCCTGCATCCACATATGAGGACATTACATTTTGGCTTTCCTACATTAGAGCAATCATTTTTGGTATTAGAATTGATGTCGTAACTGTCCAAAATGTCCATTCAAGTTTAAGATATTTGCTTGAAATGCTGGGGCAAAATTTGGTGTTTGAATGTTTTAGGGAATTTGCTTGGACGTTATCAAGAATTTTTATGGAAATTATTAGGATACGTTTGTATACACTGCCTGGCCAAAAAAAAGTCGCCACCTGGATTTAACTAAGCAAATAGGTACGAGCCTCCTATTGGATAATTACTGCATAGGCGATTATCTTTCAGCTGGCAACAAGTTATTTAACCCCAGCTGATGCAATGAGTAACTTCTCATTTCTTAAACAACCATGTCAAAAGACACATCCTGTGGTTGTGGACAAGATGTTAGTCTGTTTAAGAAGGGTCAAATCATTGGCATGCAAAAAAGGCTTCAGTTTGTTAGGGAGCATAAAGACTGGACTCTGGAGGAATGGGAGAAGGTCATGTGGTCTGATGAGTCCAGATTTACCCGGTTCCAGAGTGATGGGCACATCAGAGTAAGACGAGAGGCAGGTGAAGTGATGCACCCATCATGCCTTGTGCCTACTGTACAAGCCTGTGGGGGCAGTGCTATGATCTGGGGTTGCTGCAGTTGGTCAGGTCTAGGTTCAACAACATTATGTGCCCAACGAATGAGATCAGCTAACTACATGAATATACTGAATGACCAGGTTATCGGGCTCAAATTGTGAATGGTGGTTCAGGGAGCATGAGACATCATTTTCACACATGGATTGGCCACCACAGGATCCAGACCTTAACCCCATTGAGAATCTTTGGGATGTGCTGGAGAAGGCTTTGCGCAGTAGTCTGACTCTCCCATCATCGATACAAGATCTTGGTGAAAAATTAATGCAACACCAGATGGAAATAAATCTTGTGACATTGCAGAAGTTTATCGAAACAATGCCACAGCCAATGCGTGCTGTAATCAAAGCTAAAGGCTGTCCAACGAAGTATTAGAGTGTGTGACCTTTTTTTGGTGGTGACTTTTTTTGACCAGGTTGTGTATTTTGAAAGGTTTTATTGCTTTGAATTTGTGTCAACTTTTTTATGCATTTTTATGGAAATATGGGGAAATTATTAAAATTTTGGGGGGAATTTGGGTTCAGGATCGTCCTTTAAAATTTTCAGGATTTTTCTAAGAAAACTCTAGGGGATTGGAATGTTTCCATCATTTTCATTGAATTTTGGAGAATGTTTTTGAAAATGTCTAGAATTTGCCAAGAAAAGAAGGGGGAATTTATTTCAAAATTTGGGGAATTTACTCAAATTTTTTCAGGAATTTGCATGGAATTCTGGGGGAAATTTTAATGGAATTTCTAGGCTTTATGAGGAATTTTCACAGAAAGATTTGAGGACTATCTAAAGAAATATTGGGGTACTTTTCATGAGAACTTATCAGACTGTATTTATCCCAAATAAGTGGGAGAAAATAAAAATGCACTCCAAACAAGGGCTCGGGTCTCAGGAGGTTACTCTAAGAGAAAAGAAAGGGTCACCTTTGTTTTGAACCCTAATTGTGATATACAATAAATTAACATATTTATTATAATAGTAGTGTGTGATGTTTACATGCCAATGACCACAATATTATCCCAACAGACACTGCCACCATGTGTGTGAAGAATGTAAGAAAAAAGGTGAAGCTGCACCTGCACCTTCAGAACAAGCCAAAATCTAGAGGTAGGTGGACATGATGATACACATACAGTTAAACCTACTCAGTATAGATACATTTCTAGGTCTGTTTGCACTCAAATTTATACTTTCTAATTATGAATTAGATCTTCAGTTCATGCTGGTCCTATTTTGTATTCTTAAGTTTGGTACACTGATGCACTTTGGTTAAGATAACCTGAGTTTCCTGTTTTTGTTTTTCAGTCTCATCAGAGACGCTGAGGCACGGCCTGTCAGAGTGGAAGTATCAACCGCAGCTTTTCTATATGAATGCTCTAAATACTGCATATAATATCTCCAAAATGTCAATGTAATATTTTGTATGTTCACCAGGAACTATGCACAAGTTTGGCACTAGGGGGAGCTGCTGTCTTATCGTGCTCTATATCCATGTGTAAAGATAATTCAGTTTGAAGGCATAACTGCACTAGCAGGAATATAAACATTTATTTTTAAAGTAATGTGTGATTGTTGGTCCTTTATTGACTGTCTCCTTATTGAAATGAACTGAAATACTCTTCTCCAAACAATAATTTATATTTTTTTTTCACACTGCAAGTAAAAGAGCTACATTTGACATACTTTAGACAGTACTATTAAAGAGACACGATTTATTATGCATTCAGATAATTAGACAAAATGATATATAGCATTCCTACCAATGAGATGATTTTATTCTTACAATCATATACAAGTTATTATTTTTTAATATCATTAAATTTTAATTTTTTTTTCCAAAATTGTATCAAGAAAATAGGAACAAAAATTAAAATTCTGTAATAGGCTAGGTGCCATTGTTGTATTTTTAGGAGTGTTTTTTCTTTATAGGCTGCACAATGATGCAGTTAGCCCTGTTACCTGACATTAACGAGGTTCCTGGTTTGAATCCCAGTCAGACAGGGCCTTTATATGAAGTTGCATGTCTTCCTTGTGCATGTGCGAGTTCCCCCTTTCTACTCTAATTTCCTCCCACATTGCAAAGACATGCTCGTTAGGTTAAATGGTGACTCTAAATTGACGGCAGGTGTGAGTGTGAGTCTGTATGTCAGCCCTGTGACTAAGGTTGGGTATCTACCGTTTTTATTCTAATACCAGTGCCTGAACGTTAAAGTCAGTGGGTGAATAAAAAGCTGTCTTGATATTGTAAATTATTCAGAGAAATATTTCAGAAGATGCCTGTAAACTTAGGGTCCAAAGGAAATGGGTGTCACTTCTTTATGGAAGAGACTAAAAGAAAATCATATTTTGCTATTGCATCAGAGACAATAACATGAATAGGTCAGTCAATGGTGCTGTGTATTAAACACACATACATAGGTCACACTAATTCCATAACACTGTGTGTGCCTTTCATTTGTAGTAGCAGGGTACCAAAATGAAGCAATATGTTGTTATTTGGCCTGGTAGGTATTGGATGTAATGGTACCATTGGCATCATGATGGCAGAGGTGGAAATAGCACAAAAATATTGCACTCCTGTAAAAGTACGATCAATAATGTTCTGGCCTATAAATCTACTCAAGTAAAAGGAAAAAGTATTTAATTCAAAGTTTACTTTAAGTACTGAGTAGCTACTGAACTACAGTTTGAATTAAACATATATGGACCACTTTAAAGGTGTCTATAATGGTCCAGACTAAAGGGTTTTACCAGTTTTTCTGGTTTCTGAAGAACTACTTTCCTTTAAAGACCACTTTGTATGCATTTTTTTGATGCATTGGCAGGAACAGGCTTCCTTACTTTGTTTTTTGTAACTGCCACTTTGATAATTCCAACATGAAAATAATTTATTTCAGCGCATGTTGCGGTCTTCTTACAAAATATATTTGTAGTCTCGTTTTTTTTTTTTTTTTTTGTCGTTTTTTGTTGTTGTTGTTGTTTTGTTTGTTTGTTTTGTTTTGTTTTGTTTTGTTTTGAAGAGCATTTTAGACATTCCTGACACTGCAGCTTGCCAAATGCCCGCCAACCCTTGCAGATTTCGGTGTACGCTGGTTTAAATCCAAGCGCATCCATGCCATCGTCACCCACACGACGTCATCCAATCAACAGGTCGTTTTCGCAGGATTGCCACGTATCTAGTGAAATAGAAAGCTGTATTTCAAGTGGGCGTACACAATCTCAGCCAATCAGGACGAAGAGGGCGGGACAACCAGTCCAGGGGCTTCTCTGACAGTGAAGCTCTCCCAACACCGAAAAAAAAATCACACCACTACGCAAATCCTTCCAATGGAGGAGGGCCAGGACGTCTGCAAGCTAGCCACCTAGCTCAACTACAGGGAGAGGAAGCAAAAGTTGTGAGTAACGTCTGTTTTGCCTCTATTAAAGTGCTTGAAGATACGACGGTTGGCTATCTAATGTAGTTAACGGTTCCTCACATCAAGTTCCGTGATTAACTTTGTCGTTCATGTTAGCTTCTCAACTCTAGCACCAAATTTGGGTGCCGTAGCATGCTAAAGAAGGAGTTAGTGTGTGTTAATCGCCTCGCTAACCTTGCAAGTTTAATCGCAGGTACAGTTCAGATTCATGTCGCCAATCTTGTCGCTTCAAAGCTACCAACAGTGTTAACATACCACTATGCTGAACGTTAACTGGCAGTTGACAATAGCTCGTGAGCTAAACCTACCAGCTAGCCCCTGGTATAGCATTAGCAGTTTGCTCAGTACAGTAAAAAACATACAGCTAAATGCTAACTAAAACCTATCTTAATGTGTGGCAGGCAGTTTCAACCTAGTTAGTTTTCGTTTTTAGTGTGGTTGTCTCATGGTTGTAAAAAGTAAGTCTTGTTAGAGCATAAACAGCAAATTACATATGCAGACACATGTTAGTTAAAGCTACTAAAATGAGTTTTAAACGGTTATAAAACTAAGTATTATTATTATCGGAGCGTCTGTTTAAGCTGAGGAAGTAAACAACCAAATTATCTGCAGAATTGACCACTTCAGTTCAGTTGTTTTTGATGCCAGAAAATCCTGCTACAGGATAGGTGTCACACAGACTAGTGAAAAAGCATGCTGCAGAAACAACCCTTCAACTACATTTAACTGATTCAGCAGAACAAGGTGTTGTTTTTTGCAAGGAAAATACCACTTACACGTTTAAGGGACACAATTTTGCAAATAATAAGAACTGCTTTGGCCACAGGTATTTGCCAGAATTGACACAAACTAAAAGTTTGTCACTTCAGGGATTTTGTCTGCAATATCTTGAGATGCAAACTAGATATATCAGGTCTCTATTGATACCTGGGACATAAATCACATAAAAAAAATTATTTTGCTTTGAAGATGCAGTGGGATCACTATTTAGAGGATGGCTTCCAGGACATGTCCAAGCATGTTGGCGGTTTTTCTGCCCTGAAGTTCTGGGCCCACTGGAAATAACCCCGCATGAGCCAGTGTTAGTAGCTGGTATTTATGTGCCATGTTCGATCAATATAATGCTGGCATCTGGCACACCTAAATCGTGATTCATGCCGGATTTATGCTTCCACATCAAAGCTATGTCACAGCCTGTGCTATAGAGCTGTGTAGCTTAAGCCATATGATGAAGCCTACGCACATACCCGATGTGCACCTCCTCAAAAGCATGGCAGTGCAGATTGGAAGCTCTGAGTATTTCTATTGTGTGTACTTTAGAGTGAGATAAATGGTTGCAGATGATGGTAAGGCAAGTCAAATTTACTTGCCAACATCCAAAAATATTAGACATTCATTACATCATCAGTGTCTTTCAGTGGCTGAAAGAGCGCATAACACTCCCCCTTCTCCTGATCCAGCAGCAGTTCTTCCCATTATCTCTGACCTCCACTCTCTTTTCTTCTTTGCAATATCTGCACTATAATCAATGCATGCTCAGTATTTATCTGCTCCATCTCAAACATATGCTCTGTTTCAGTTTTCATAGCTTCCTGTACACAAACAAGGAGGAATAGAACCAGGAACTGGCATAAAAATCACACTGCCATAGAGATCGAGCACCAACGCACAGTTATATAGTGCCACCGTGGCATAGACAAATTTATTAGACCACCTTTCATAAAAATGAGAAAACATAAATTTTTTAGAAATCTTCAAAAACTTGTTTAAAACTAAAAAAGTCATTGTTATTTATTTGGCAAATAACAAACTGAAACAACTAAATAGTCCTTTTTCCACACATAATAACCAAAAAGCTTCATATTTTGTATGGCCTCCTTTGGCCTCGATAACAGCTTGCATTCTTGCTGCCATTGTTTTTCTGGACTTTTCCACAGTCTCTTTTGTTATTGAGTTCCAAATAGTTTCTAGCTGTTCCCACAGACTTGCTTTAGATGAAACTTTTGTGCCATCAATCTTTGAATCTACTAAATCCCAAATTTGTTCAATAGGATTCAAATCTGGACTTTGACTTGGCCAGTCCATCAGTTCCAGCACTCCAGATTCCTTGTTCTTGCTCAAATAGTCTCTGCACAGCTTTGAAGTATGCTTGGGGTCATTGTCTTGTTGGTATATGAACCCACGACCAATCAGATTCAGTCCAGAAGGGATCCCATGATGCACTAAGATGTTGTGGTAGATGTTCTTGTTCATGATGCCGTCCATTTTCACTCATTTGCCCACTCCATATCCACAAATGGAACCCCATACCATAATGGAATCTCCACCGTGTTTCACTGTGAGTGCAATGCATCTGGCATCAAAACGTTCTCCAGCTTTTCTGTGAACATAAACATGACGATGCTGACCAAAGAGTTCAAACTTGGACTCGTCCATCCAGAGTACCTTCTTCCAGTCATCAACAGTCCAGTGTTTGTGCTCCCTGGCAAATCTGAGGCGTTTCTGGATGTTTGAAGGCCTCAATAATGGCTTCCTAGCAGCCATTCTTCCCTTTAAGCCTTGTTCCGTCAGTTGTCTGCTTATGGTCATTCTGGAGACTTTCTCAGACTCTGATCTAGAAGCATTCATCTCTTCCTGAAGATCAGCAGTGCTCTTCCTTCTGTCTCTAGTACTTCAAGTCTTGAGGTGTCCGACATCTGCTTCAGTTAACTTTGGTTTCCTGCCTCTTCCTTGGCACATTTTGTAAGTACCAGTCTCAGCAATTGACTCCAAAGCATACTCCAGATAATAATGTGCTTTACTATTTTTTCAGTTTTTTTGTAAAGCATTAAATTTGAAAATTAATGGATAATAATAGTAATTATATTTTAGCCTTAAAAATATCATTTGGGTTAAAGAGCTTCTACATATTGGTGTATTGACCATTGCAGAAACATAAAAATGATTTTGGTAATTACCAATGCTGTTAATTTAGGGCAGCTGTGGCATAAACCTTACTTTGGGTGGTGGTCTAATAAATTTGTTAAGCACTGTATATACAAATGGCCAGTCATATTATTATTTTTGGGCCTTTTCTGCCTTCATTGATAGAGGAGGACAGTAGACCAAATTGTAAACAGCACTGTGAGACACGCAGGACAGGAAAGCCAAAGGCCAGACTTGAACCCTGCGTACCTGGGTTGCCACCTAATGGCTTGGCCATCCTGACCTTGTCACCCATTTTAATCCAAAGCTGCTCAGGGGAAAGTGGTCTATTCCAATTTATGTTCTCAAATACTGAAGTTTCTCAATTGTTTTTTGTCAGCTCCAACAACTGTTATGTTGCTTACAGACAGTAAAGGAGGCTCGCTCAAATTTACACAAATACTAATGCTGCCAGTGTATTTGTACGAATTAGACAGTGTGCCATTATTGTAAGTAACGGTATCGTCGAGCTTTTAAAGAATCATTAAAGTTTAAAATATCAGCATCAACCCTATCCAGCATAGCTACAACATGGAGAGAACTGTAAGCTTTTGCATCCTACATTCCTCTGAGGACTTCGTTCCCCTTGTCCAGAGTGAATCAGACATACAATGAAGCGTTTGTTCATTTTCGGCAGAGATGTTAGCAGTGGATAGAGACAGAGAGGAATCTGGTCAATCTGGAGGTGGAGATGGCCAAAGTATTTCAGTGACAGAAGAAAAGTCACTCTGTGTTCACTCACTTGTGGGCCCACATGAGGGTGAACTATGCTCTGAGTAATGAGAAGTATGCTCTGCATATTTGCATGAAAACGCTACATCAGTGTTCTCAGGACAAGCTGAAACAAAGTTTTCTCATCCTACAGTGTAAATATGCACTGCATGGAGTTATGTCACATTGCTTCATGTTAAGATTGTCAACATTTTTATTACTTTGGTGCTTTTTGACACTACACACTTTTAAAAATACCATCCTTGTCATTTTGATGATCGGCAGTCTCCAAAAGTACTGAAGTTTTAAAAATACTTCAGATATTCAGTCATATGTTATTTACAGTGTGTCCTGTAGTTAGGATGATAACTGACTTGTTGACTGGGGATTGTGATATTCTTCACAAATCTAGCATGTCTGGGATGGCATGAAACCCAGATAATGTAGAACCTCCTTTAAGAAGGTTCTCCTCCCTGCACATGTAAAACAACAGACTACAGAGACAGAATGGTTACAGTTTTAGAGATGTTTGCAGAGATGTTGGAGTTTAAATGTTCATGCTATTTGACAGGCCCACAAGTCTAACTTTTATGATTCTAGATTTCCCTTATTTATTTATTTATTTGTTTATTTATTTATATACAAACAGTGCAGCCTATAAGTCGTTTCATCTAGTGTTAATCAGAACAGTCAGTGATAGTCCGTACAGCCTGTGATGTATAAAACTTGAGGCAGACAAGGACAAACAAAAGAATCTGCAAAATTAGAAAGCAAAACAGAAATTAATGGACTAAAATCTCCTGATATGACATGAAATAAAAACAACATAAAATTCAAATTAAGGTATGTGCATTTTAGAGCAATGTATCATTTTTGTGATTCATAAAATGTGCTGTCACATCATTGTTAGTAAAAAGGTGGTGCAGTGGTTACCCGTGCAAAATCTTGACATTTGGATGTCAGCAAAGGACCCCAGACTAAGTCTGAGCAGGGTGCTTAAATACACGCTTGAAGTCGGTTTTCCCTGCTTCTATAAGCCTATGTATGTGTCTTGAAACTGTATTAGCATCAGTAATAGGGTTGTCCCGATCAGCATTTTTGGCCTCCGATCCCAATCTGATGTTTTAATATTGAATATCTGCCTATACCGAGTCCCGATCCAATTCTCATAATTACCTAGATTAGAGTTTCAACTGTTACCACTAGATATCTCAAACTTATTTATTTGTGGTGGACCGCCACAAATAAATTAGGCCTGCCACAAATAGACTTTGGCGCTACCTGTTCGCCCTCGCTCTGTGTATGTAGCGTGCCGTTAAAATTACTATATCATGAATATCCGAGTATAAATTATGTGGAAGTTTTGATCCGCCAGTGTGCATGTCTCACTGGAGTTTTGCGTCTCCCATTGTCCCTGAATGCATCTCTCACAGCAGAGAGCTGCCTCTCTCTCCTCCGCTCATGCGGGGTTTGTATCAGCAGCGAGAGAAGCAAGGGAGAGGGAGGTAAACAGAGCAGCGTGGCAAGTTAGCGGCTAGTTGGATGTCTTTTAAGAGAGAGGGACCCAACTGCAGTCAAGATGGCCGACATGGGCATCGCTATACATCCAATCCAATGCCGGAAGTCCCAAGCGGAAGTTTCCTCTTCGTGTTGGACTCAGCTGCCTGTGTTTGTCAGTCTTTTTCGCGCCTAAGCCAAACCCTTGGTGCTGAATCTCAATGTATCACCTTCCCCACTGCCTTACCCTGAACCTAACCACTCGGGTTTCAATGCCTAAGCCTAATCTTAGACGTACTGACTTCCGGTATGAATTGGATGTATGTCGGCCATCTTGTCTGCAGCAAGACACTCTTGTTTTAAGATGGACACCGAGAAACGGCGCTGGGTCTGCAAGCATTGAACAGGCGTTCAACTTTGAAAAGGAAGAAGTCTAACGCATGCAGTATTCGTTAAAATACTCCGCAAGATGACTCAGAGATAACGGTGGCAGTAACACAACACGCCGCTAAAGACATGAGCCCAGAGTTGTTGAAAAACCAGGATTTAAAAAATCTCATAAAGACATTAACCCAGAATACAAGACTTGCCTGGGTGTGAACATTTTGCTGAAAACTCCCTGCCAGAGTTGTACACGTCAGAGAGAAGATGGTCCACCAGCGGACAAATCTGATCCACTTCTCCACAACAATGGAGACTTATCTCAGCCTAACAGCTCAAAACACCAACAAGAAGTAGTTAAAATGTTCCCGTCTCCAGACAAGCTTTCCCCCCATGATCACACAGGAGAGTTTATTGAATAAGGTCTCCAAAGACGCTCTATGTCATGAACTTGTCAGAAACTGGTCCTGCGTTCATCAGCACAGATAACAGACTAATATAATCACAGCTGTGAGCTTGAATGGTGGACTAGACTGCAGGATTTGTGCCATTTACTGCATGCATGATTGGTGAGTTTTGTGTAGGTTTGCTTCACCCTTAATGAGGGAAATAATCATTTTATAATCAGCAATAGTAAACATAACACAGAAAACATTTCAGGACTTTCCAAACACTCTAAAATACCAAGTATTTCAAGATTTACGTATTTTTGAGGATTTTTTTTAGGTTAGCACGGAGGTGAGGGGAGGAAGGTGGTGGGTCATCCTGCTCCACTTCTTATGTAGCAAGAACCGACTTCTCTTCTTCAAGGGATTTGTTAGTCCGACTTTTTCCTCTTCCTTTTTGTTGTCTTATAGCCGTTAGTAGGTTGGAAAAAATTGATTCTTAGATGCATAGTGATGTAGAGGTGGAAGATTCTGAACCGATTTATAAATGTCAGATAATCGATAATAATTGGTTATTTAAATATTTAATACGGTGGAATAGCAGGAACAAAAAGTTGGAACTGTGACACGCAGTGTGCAACAGCACAATTTAGATTACCAGTTCATGGTTCATCTGCAAAGACAGACATTTTCATGTTTGTAATTTCAGATCTGTTACAAGGAAAGGATGCTGCTACCTTTGGTTCAGTCCAGTTGTCAATTTCCAGTTTTCACACATCTCCCATTAGAGGATAGCGGAAATTTAATTTAAAGTTTTTATCATGTTTGACACAGTGAGAACAACAGAAATGTAAAACAAACAAACAAGTGCATCAAAATGCATCAGTTATCGATTAAGAATCAAATCGTAGTGCTATGAATCTTAACCATATTGAATTGTGAGGTGCTTAAAGATTCCCACCTCTAGTGGTTAGCAAACATTCCTGCCACCTGTATGGGCTGGTAAAAACTTGTCTCATTTGTTTGCTTTTTTAATGGTTCAGATGTATTTTTCGTGTGTCTATGTGAACTATTGAACTGTGACCCCTGAACTAATGAATACAAATACCATTACACCCCTAGGACCTATCGACTCCTAAACAGTGTGATACTTTGTAATTGCTGACAGTGTGGATGCAAATGAGTCACAAAACTTTGCAAAGTTGTCCCAGCCTCAGTCTATGAGATCATCAGTCCTTACTGGTTGATCCCCTTCATCCCCAGCAGGATAAGCTGATGGCAGAACTGAAATGAACTGTATTCTCTTTACATGCTAAAACTAAAGGGAATCCCCCTAGATTGCAGATAGCGGCGTATCTCTGATTATCCGGGGCATAATTCCAGTGAATTAGTGTGTTTGCTTTAAGCTGGTAAGTCATTAATGGCATTGAAGAGCACTGGGATGAAAAACCACGCTCTGTGAAACGCCCCCGCTGTGGCCCCTCGCTAAGCTGCCCCCCTGCCAGGATTAACTGTCAACTCAGCATTTCAGTGATGGCTGCAAAAATATAATGTCATGTAAATCTAACACCTCATTTTCCTAATATTGGCTTTCATTTAACGATACTTTTTAACCCAGAGGGGGAGCAGTGGTGTTTGTTTGGTTTGTTGCAGTCTTGCTTGGTGACTTTTGCAGCTTTCTTTCCTCCAGTTCATTCTTATCAGTCTTTCTCTTTGTTTCTACTTTATCTGTTCCTTGTTTCCCACTCACTTCCTCATCATTTTAAGAAACACAGCGTCTCTTCTTTGAACTGACTTTAAACTTCTAGCTGCACAATTATCCTGCATGATTCAGCAGCTGCGTCTATGTCTCCTGACCCGTTAGCAGTTAACCTGGTTTCATGTGAGCGGCTCTCGTCGGAAATCCTGATTGGCCGTCTTCAAACTGTTTTGGCCTGATTACAGTAGATGACCTCTTTTCTAGACCCAGACTGACCAGCAGGATCCAGGTGTGTGTGCTTTTGTACATTCACATGGCTAAATTATTAACTAGACTACTGAAATGATCATACTGTGAAGAACTTTGGATGGATTTGCTTTCAGACCCGGTTACCCTGTTACATTTTGAGCCTGACTCATTCCTTTGATCCCAGTCTCAATCTTTTCCTCCTCATTTTGTCCTGAGCACTCATCCTTATGAAAAGGAGCTCCCTCTCCAGGTTGTTGTTGACAGTATGATCTGTTTGAATTATTTAAAAAAGAACTCAAGAATATTTATTCTTTGCAACAGCAGAAAGTTGATATGTGGCTTGTTACATATTGTTGTGTATATCTTTATGATGTCATTGTGTAATGCCCACAGGGGTGTTAAACAGAATGACAATGTGCAAAGGGTTGTCCACATTTTTTTGGGATATGCCTAATTAGAAAATGATTGACGATTTAGCAAAATAGTAAGCTCATATATACAGATGATTGTACCCCTATTAACTGTTTAAACATATTTGCTTCTGCTGCTCAAAAGCTTAGCTATGTCTTAAACTGAAATATGTTTAGAGCTGCCCTGATTGTGACTATTAGATAATTTGGTGTAAACCTCCCAATATCCCAACATTTTCTCTTGTATTTGACCATGAAAACTGATCAGGTGACTTATTCTGTCAAAAAAAAAATCTCTTCTTTGAGTCAGCAGTTAAGTGAATTAGATACTGGTGTTAAATTGACTCAGCTTATAAACATCCATTAATATCTATCTATTAGGGATGCATGCTAATTATCAGCACCGATAGATTATCGGCCGATATTGCGTATATTTTACGTATTTTTATTATCATGATAATAAAATATTATCCGATAAAATCCACCGTTAATAATGGTGTTTGTTCTCTTTCTCACAAGACTACACATTCCGAAACAGCAGGTGGCGCCGCAGTACAAGACCTGCTGTTAAGCACCAGAGAAGAAGAGGAAGCAGCATTAGCGCTAAGCGGCTAAAACTCGGGTGAGCACAGTGGAATTATTCAGTATTTACGGGGAGGATAACATGACAGTGTTTGTAAAACTTGCCCCACAAAGATCCCAAAGAGAGGAAGAAAGACCTGACACAAGAATTTAACACAACAGATCTTATAAGTCACTTAAAAGTCTTCATCACAACAACGTTAAAAAGAAGTGGTAGAAGCTGTGAGCTGTGGGCATTAGGACCAAGCCAAAGCTAGGTAGTGTGTTGATTCAGCAGGCATTGGAAACGGCTGAAAGTTTGCTAGACCCGAAAGGCGCAACGCTAATAAATGACTAAATCAGTCTGACAGTCTCCTGATCCACCACTGCTTTCATAGACGTATCCCTGCCTGCTCTGATGATGTGGTTTTATTCTGTCTGGTTGACGTTAGGAACAGAAGTTTAGCCACAGACCACGGTGGACTTTACAATTTTAACCTATCTCTGATATGAGTTCTGTCAGTGCATATTTTCAGTCTTCATGTAAAACATCAGCTCCCTTAATTTCAGACTTATGCAGTAAAAAGAAAAAAACCCAGACCCTCAAACATCTCCATTTGTTAAGCATGACAGCCTGTTATCATTTGGTTTCATGTCTGATTTGACATGAGTCAGCTGAATCCTTGTTTAGTTGATTGAAATATCAGATTTGACCACTTGTCAAGATACTTTAATTCATTTCAAGGGAAAACGTCCATCAGTTGTTGTGTATGTTGTACTTTGGTACACAAATGTTTAACTAAAAAAATAACAGCTGTAAATACAATACATTACAGTACAATACAATACAAGAACTTTATTTATCCCCGAAGGGAAATTCAATCGTCTGGGATTCTCATCTGTTTACTGTAGAATTATAAAGTCTAATAGCTGATGGTATGAAAGATTTTCTAAATCTTTCTGTCCTGCAGCGCAGGGATAGGAGCCGTCCACCGCCGTTGTTTCTTTGCTCACTGAGGGAGATATGAAGTGGATGATTCATGTTTCTCAGAATGGCCTCCACCTTGCTCATTGCGCGTCTCTCCACCTCATCCTCCAATAAATTCAATTTGATTCTTACCACAGAGCCAGCTTTTTTAACCAGTTTGTTCAGACGCCTTGCATCCTTGTGTTTTACACTGCCTCCCCAGCAGACTGCAGCATAAAACAGAACACTTGCCACCACAGACTGGTAAAACATCTGCAGCATCTTACTGCAGATGTCTATTGATCGGAGTCTTCTCAGGCAAAAGAAGCGGCTCTGCCCCTTTTTGTAGATGAAGTCTACATTTTTAGACCAGTCCAACTTATTATCCAGGTGTACACCTAAATATTCATATGATGTCACCACCTTGATGTCCACGCCGCAAGTGTTCACTGGCCGAAGAGGGGGTTTGGATCTGCGGAAATCTATGATGATTTCCTTTGTCTTCGAGGTGTTGAGTAGGAGGCAGTTTTTGTGACTCCAGTCACTGCAGGCAGGTAAAGTCAGAATTGTTATTTTTTTTTATATAAACAGGAGTGATATCAATTAGAATTCATTATAGAGATCTTTGCTCACCACATATTAACCCCTTCTTACCCCCAGATAAACACATCAAACAAACTTCTTTTTTTAAATCAACAATTGAGAAAAAATGCTCGCTTCTTAAT
This sequence comes from Cheilinus undulatus, assembly GCF_018320785.1. NCBI lineage: Eukaryota > Metazoa > Chordata > Actinopteri > Labriformes > Labridae > Cheilinus > Cheilinus undulatus. Next base: position 48,125,410 of record NC_054871.1, on the reverse strand, counting down.
GGTTATCAGCCATCAGGAGTAGAACATTATCGGTTCAAAACAGTACTCGTTGTGCATCACTGATATCTATGTTTGTCAATAGGGCTGATATCTGCCTATGCCAGTGTTTAACTGTTGCATCTTTCCACCCCTAGTTCAAGTTTCAATTAGGGTTTGTAGACTACCGGAATTTTAAACCTTGACATGATACTAGAAAAATACAAACAATGCCGCGTAAATGCACCAAAAGAGAGAAGAAGAGTACAGAAAACTGCCACAAACTTTCTCCTAGTTTCCCTTCTGGTTGTTCTCTGCAGTTGATTTAAGAACTGTGCTGTTCTAGGTGGGGGTAAAGGAGCATCAGAATTTGCTGTTGAAGCCAGAATAAGCTAAGTAGCTTCTGCAGCACAAACACAACCCTGCAATCTGCCATAGTTGTTTTGGTTCGACACGCGCATGTGGCTTAAGCTATGCCATGTATGATATAATCCTTTCAAGACGGTGCAGTTGGTTGTCCACATGGAGACGAAACGGTAAGCGTTTACAGATTTGTTCACTCTGGGACATGGTTTCAAAAAGTAGCGTTTAAAGCCTCCCAAAACGCCGTTTCCGTGTTTCCGCGACAAAAAACTTTTGCGTATACTCATGAATTTGTCTCCGCGTGGACGGGGCCTAAGAAAAGTTGAGCCCAGCCCCCCCAAAAAAACCCACCCAAAAAGAAAAAGATATATTGCTGTCAAAGATTAACACTGATTTGAACGTCTTCATTGATAAAACCCTAAGAAAATAAGGCCTGCACATGTTTTTCTCACCAAAGTACATTTGTTTAAAGTACTTAATAACTGCTTTATGTTTGTAGTCAATATGTAAAAATCTAACTTAAACAGCCTCTTTTTAGCAGGGGGGAACGCAGCTGTGCTTGAGTTCAGTACACTCAAGAATGTAGAGTTGTGAATGAAATTCTAAATGTTACTTTAAGAACCGTCGAATCAGCACAGCACCTGCCTATTTTATCCTCTAAGCTGCCAGTAGCTGTAGAAGTAGGGAGAGTTACTATTGGCTTTAAAAAACATCCATAGTGGCAGGATTGACGACATTGCTCACATAGAACATAAACAAGTGTTGACATGAATGGTTTTCAAGTTTGCCTCTTATTCTTTCTTCTTCTTGGATTTTCAAACCGTGTGCTGTTTTTAATTGTTTATATTTATGACTGCTTATATTATTGAATCAACTGTAATTATTCACTGGCTCACACATAAAACCTTTATTGAAGGTTATGTATATTTATTGGATTTGAAGCAGCTGAAAGCTCTTCAGAAATGACCATAAGTGAGAATAATAGGAAGAGTCCTTGGTATTGAACCTTCCCCTGCTTGTATCTCTAAAGCTCTGAAGAGTGAAGAGCATTGCTGTGCTCTTTCATTGTGTGGGAAATTCACACGTTTTGGTGAACACTTCCTGTCCACCAGTGCAGAAATGAATATTCATGAGTTGGTTAAAAGTGAAGTTCCTCTGAAACAGCAGATAAATCTCATGAGAATACATCTGTTTTTTTTGTAATGCAGAAATCCCCGTCTGATATTCTGAATGCTGGCCTCTCAAGAATTGATGAGTCTAAGCTCAACACTTCCTACTGATCTGAACAGGGTCAGGCATTCTTTTCATTGATTTCACTGAGAGACTTGGAGTTATGCAGAACACAACAAGGACCAAGTCTAGCTAGAAATAACCTATAATTGAGCCCTGCTGAGGAAGATTATCCTTGGCTTTTGGAGAGAGGGTTTGGAGCATAATTGATGTTTGGGTCTGCCTTGGCCAAAGAAACCACCCTGTCTCTAACCTCAGCACAGCCTGAGCTGAGATGCCACTGTTTCTGCCATGTTTAAATCTGCTGACAGTACACAAAGGCTTCATGTTTCCTCAAAAGTTGTCAACTTGACTAAGATAGCGTTAAGAGGAATTTCTGTCTAAACATGCAGAAAGGTGTTTGTTTACAAACTTCCCTTCTCGGTCTGAAGAAGCCAATAATGTTTCCGCTATAGAGGTAGTGATTACGACAGGGCCAAGCCTGTCATTTCATGCTGGAGGAGCCATATATAGGCTATTCCCTCTTTGTCCAGTTTACTGCAGCACACTGCCTCTTCTGACTGTGAGCTTTACTCAGGCTCTTTAATTTAAACACAGTGAAAGCAGTCAATTTGTTTCCTATTGGTGGATGTTTATCATTTTAAAAGGTGTCTAAAAATACTTTGGATTTTTACTCTGTTTTATAGATTTTGAAGGAGGTTATGAAATCATTGTTCAAAGGTAAGCTTGAAGGGGAAAATGTAGACGTTATGCAGGCTACTGGAGGTTAAAATGTGACAGAAAGTTGAAATGAAACAGGACTAAGGCTGTCAAAATGTCCAGTGCTTTGAAAGCTGTACAATCTGTGTTTCTATGGAAGCTTCAAGAAAGTACAGATCTTGAGTTATTTTAACTCCACCTTATGTTTGGAAAAGAAAGAGCAGCAGCAGTCCATTCACATTTAAACATTAGGAAATGATAATGTTTCCCAACTCTTGTCTCGGGCCTCATGAATTTTCAAAAGTTGTGTGCATCACTTATAAACAGAGAACAGAAAGGGGGTCACAGTGAATGAATGGTGAAGGATTGAATATAAACTGACCCTATGTTAGTGGTGGGCGGTAGGGCCGGGAGAAGATACATTCAAGAGTGAACGCTCATATTTATCTTCAGGTGCTTAAGTGTACTTACACATATTCCTACCTCAATGCTTCCACTTTCTCTATTCTGCAGGGCTCCAAAGTCCAAATTATTTATTGCACCAAAGTAGTGACTTTTTAGAGAACTGCTGTTCTTCATCATCTGTCTGATGAAGAGCAGCACTGCTTGAAACATCAGTGTTTTTCTGTTCACTGTCACTTCTTTCGGCTCAGCACCTACTCACCTTGGCTCGGATCTGTGTGTTAAGACATTTCTGTGCACTTTCTCCATGCCCTTACCGAGATGTTCTCATGCGTCAGCTTGCATACCTGCACCTGGCTAGCTGACGTTGGTGTCACAACTCACTTTTTGGTCCTGATTAGAGTCCTGTAGAGTCCTCATAATATGCCCATAGACAGGAAGAATGGTAGTTATCAGGTGCTATCCAGTGGACCAGTCAAAGGGCTTGTAGTCTGCATTGTTCTGACCTGTAGTTACATTTTTTAGGTGGTGTCAGGGCTAGGAATGTTCCTATGTGTCCATTTCTTCATTTGGCTTAATGCTAGGGCTGGGTGATTATGGCAAAAATCATAATCATGATTAATTGAACTCTTTTCCCCGATTACGGTTAATAAACGGTTATTCCACCCCCTGCCTTGGTTTGTGCTGTAAATATTTTTATAATTTTAAAAGGAATAACTGAAATTTTGCATATTTTAAAGGTAAATGCATCAATCTTGTGTACTTCCAGAACAAAATGATGTGGCTTAATCTATAAAATTCTGTTCTCTTTAAACAGTTTAGTGCCCTTGTGGTAACTAAAACCAGAGTGGTGCTGATTCCAGTTTGATCTGCCTTTTTCAAAAGTTTTCCTGGTCTGAATTCCTGACAAAGATGTAAGATTAAACATATTTTCTATCCTTAGAAACTGTCATTGACATTAGTTACTCACATTGACATGAGTTACATTAAGCATCAACGAGGATAATATATCAAAAACTACCACAGACTGTTGTTTTTTTGGAAAAACTAACCTTTATCTAAAAGAAGTCACAAAAATGATCATTCCTTTCAATGATCATATTCCTTGTTGCAGTAATATAATATTTTACATTTTTATCTGTGTCTGTGAGCTATTATAAAATCTTTATAACTGAGGTAGATTATTTTAATCATGCAGTCATGGACGAAAATATTGGCACCCCTGGAATTTTTCCAGAAAATACATAATTTCTCCCAGAAATTGTTGCAATCAACAAATGTTTTTGGTATACATGTGTTTATTGCCTTTATGTGGATGTGCATTGGAACAACACAAAAAATCCGAAGAAAAAAGACAAAATTGACATAATTTTACACAAAACTCAAAAAATGGGCCAGACAAAATTGTTAGCACCCTCAACTTAATATTTGACTGCACAACCTCGGAAAAAAATAACTGAAACCAATCACTTCCTAGAACCATCAACAAGCTTCTTACACCTCTCAATTGGAATTTTGAGCCACTCTTCTTTTGCAAACTGCTCCAGGTCTCTCAGATTTGAAGGGTGCCCTCTTGCAACAGCAGTTTTGAGATCTCTCCATAGGGGTTCAATGGGATTTAGATCCAGACTCATTGCTGGCCACTTCAGAACTCTCCAGTGCTTTGTCTCCAACCATTCCTTGGTGCTTTTTGTGGTATGTTTGGGGTCGCTGTCCTGCTGGAATACCCATGACCTCTGACGCAGACCCAGCTTTCTGACACTAGGCCCTAGATTGCGGCCCAAAATTTTTTGATAGTCTCAGATTTCATGATTCCTTGCACACAGTCAAGGCACCCAGTGCCAGAGGCAGCAAAATAACCCCAAAACATCTTTGAAGCTCCACCATGTTTGACTGTAGGTACTGTGTTCTTTTCTTTGTAGGCCTCATTCTGTTTTCTGTAAACAGTAGAATGACGTGCTTCTCCAAAAAGCTCTACCTTAGTCTCATCTGTCCACAAAATGTTCTCCCAGAAGGATTGAGGCTTACTCGGGTACATTTTTGTAAACTCCAGTCCGGCTATTTTAAGTCTCTTTGTCAGCAGTGGGGTTCTCCTTGGTCTCCTGCCATAGTGCTTCATCTCATTCAGATTACGACGTATGGTTCGATCTGACACTTTTGCACCCTGAGTCTGCAGGACAGCCTGAATTTGTGTGGAAGTTGATTGAGGATGTTTATCCACCATTCCAACTATCCTGTGTTGCATTCTTTTGTCAGTTTTTCTCTTCCGTCCACATCTAGGGAGATCAGCCACAGTTGTCTTTTTTCTTCGATTTTTTGTGTTATTCCAATGCACATAAAGGACATAAACATGTGTAAACCAAAAACATTTGTAATTGCAACAATTTCTGGGAGAAATGGTGTATTTTCTAGAAAAATTCCAGGGGTGCCAATATTTTCATCCATGACTGTAGTTTAATTAATGCTGTCTGTTTTATTGGTGTTTTTCACAAAATTAAACAAACATAAACTCGCCTTTCTTTCTCTCCCTAACTGTGTTCCTGCTTTAGTGTTATCATCAGTAGCCCTTTTATGTTTAATCACCTTTCAGCGTCGTCATTATTGATTGATTTAAAACTCTGATCAGCGTGAGGAAGTTTGATGTTTATTAATTCACGATCAGAACCAGCGCGGTAACGTGACGGAGTTTCTTGATGATGTCAGAAGTTGACATTTAACAGGAGAGGATGAATTAACAGGAGAGACCTGATGAAAGAGTCTGTGCAGAGAGAGAGCTGCTGAACCAGCGACCACTGCGCACTTATTGACTGATCACCATGGCATCGATCTCCATAACTAGATATCTTTGGGGTTAGTTTACTAATGTGTGACGCCCAGATAAGATTGTGTTTGGTCAACGCTGTGTTGCCTTTATCATAATATCATACAAACACTGGCCTGATGTGCAGAGAGAGAGAGGAACGCTCAAAGCAAGCCCCCCTTGCCGCCCCGCAGTTTGAGTTTTACTTCGGAGCGCTTCCCTGTTGTATTGGATGGGACAGTGATATGTGACTGCCTCTCACATAGTGTCCTTCTATGGTGCATTAATAGAGAGATTTCCAAGGGGACAAAACCGAAACAACCGACATAGCAGGTTCATGACAGTTATTTGCTCTAAATGTCGGTTTTAATTATTTTTGAATCGCCCAGCACTACTTAACACACATTTAAGTTGTATTAAACCGACTAGTCTCAAGAGGAGAAAATACTTAGGAAACAGTTAAATTTTTCAGAGGGTCACTGTGTTAGCCAGACTGTACAGAATATCAGGCTCACACCACACCCACTGGTTTTAGCAGCTAGCCTTTGTTCCTCTTTGCAGATTAATATTGTGCTTTAACATGTGGCCTTTTCACTTTGGTTGAGTAGTTGTACTTGAGTTCAGCCTTTACTTTACATCCCACTTTATTTCCATTTGTTACCTAAAAAAAAACTGTCAGTAACAGTAAGTGTATGTGCTCACTTTTTAGAGCTACCTTGTTAGGTGGTCTGTTTAGGCTTTAACAAAGTCTGTGTACTCGAATGGAAAGACTTAGAATGTCCTCAGCCCAGCATTGCTCATAAAAGGGTTTTAACTTTTGTTGTTTCTAGAAGCAGACTGACACTTTGACTTGTGGTCAAAGCAACAGTCGTAAATTGTGTAATTCCAACCACTCACCGTTGATTCTAGTGATGTACATATTTTAGTTGTTGCATGCTCTTAACAGATAAAGACTCCACTCTTTAGGTTGTTCCAATCCTTTATTATGAAAGCCATATCAGGAAACAGGGGGCTTATGTAGCAGCTTCACACAACTCAGCAGGAGAGAAGTGAAACTTAAAACCACGGATTTAGTTACAAGCTACAAAGCACAGACAAGCAGAGTCTTATGGACATATGAAAATACCTTTCCCCAATCTGCACAGACATGAGTTAAGTATCACATCACAGGCTACAAGCGTTTGAACATGCATGCACATGCAAGCCTTTAAATGCATAGTCTCTTAATTTGCAATGCTGTGATGTAGTATCTTGGGTCTGTCTGTATCCAAAGTTGTATGCCCATGACGTCTATTTTTTTGTTGCTTTCGTGTCAGAATGGATAATAATATTGTTTGATTTACACAAGTAAGGTATTGAAAGTTTAAAATTTTGGATTTGTGACAACCACAGGACAATCTTGTCTTTGTCAGGGTCGTGTCTTATTTCCTGGACACTTGATCTGCCTCCACACAGCATCCTCACTGTGTGCTGGACGCATTTATATTGCAGTATATTTGATGAAGTCAAGTTAAACATTGATCAGAGCTGTGCTGCTGCATTGACCTTTGGCCGTTCTTGTGTGCTGCATTTCCACCAAAATGCACAATCAATTTTTAAACTGCCTGACCTAACGCAGATGTTGAAATGCTTTGATTTTTAGTAGAGTTATTGATCCTTATTGAGATATGTTTCAGCACAGAGAGCTTAAATTTAGAGCAGATCAGACTGCGGCTCTGACAGCATTCAGGATGTGCTGAGGGTTTGGCTTACCCTTCTTCTGCGGTCACACTTTTTCGTCGTCTTTTGGAGCCGCTGTGTTGGAACAGGAAATCAGATGTATTATTCACAGGTCTGTCACCGTGAGAAGCGAGTGATTGCATCTGAGAATTTTGTTTTCTGTCGTGTTTGCGGTGGGTGGGGTCAGATATGCGATGGCGTGTTGCTGTGACATGACTATTAGGCCGTCATAGTTTTGTTTTCACTTGATATCTCTGCTGACCTGTTCTTGCCACCCGTCCACAGTGTCAGAGTGGAAGTTCTCACACCTCAGCTTCTCTGTCTGGCTGCTGTGACTCAATGGCGTCTTCTTCCTTCCTTTGTTTTACTTCAGTTTGATAATCGTTGACACTTAATTTCCATTTAAACCTTCACTCTTTATTTATATCTGCTACATGTTACAGGATATTTGATTTTTAAACAAAGTCATAAATGTGACACACTCTTGACAAACAAACACTCTTGACAAACAAACAAACAAATGAACAACAGCATATGGAGTCAAAATAACTAAATGGATAAATGAAAGGTATACAATTTTACCACTTGAAGTACTACAAATGAAACTAGAGCCTGACCGATTGATCGCGGGCCGATTGATCGGGCCGATTGTAGCGTATCACAGATTAATCTACATTGGCCAATATGTAGCCGATATATTAACTTTTTTGCTGCACTCTGCTCCTATCTGTCTCTGCTGAACTCAGCCCAAGTGCCTGGCCCCTCCCCCTCACACACAGAGTTCAGCAGCAGCTCTCCCCCACTCAGTGTTTCAAACTTAGCGACTTTGTCGCTATGTTTAGCGAGTTTTCAGACCCCTCTAGCGACTCTTTTTCAAGAAAGCAACTAGCGACAAATCTAGCGACTTTTTCTGGTGTTACTGGAGAGTTTTGAAGACTCTGATGTGGAAAGCCAAATCGTTGTTGCTCTTCTCAGTGTCCAGCTGGTACTGTTGTGGGTCCCTCCCTGTCCCTAAGCACTCACAGGCAGCCCAGTCCTCACGCAGCAGAGCAGTCCCTCTCAGCTGCAGTCGGACTCACTCGGCTGCAGCAGAGAAGAGGTCTAAAACCAGAGAAATGGCGAGAGAAACTGCCACTACACTGTAGTGGCCCATGACAATAACGTCCTCGCGGAAACACACTGTTAGGGAACGTCAAGGAGAGCATGCTAGTTTTTTCATGTAAGTTTTAGAGAGCATATTACAGCGTTTTAGCGTCGTCTAAGTTGCATCTTTGTGAGATAAACAACGATAAGTGCAACTGTTAATTCACATGTCCACATTTGTGTTTATGTACAGTATATATCCTGTGTATATCAATGTTCTTATTTCATATATCGGCCTATATATTGGCCCTCAGTTGTGCTGTTCTAATGAAGCTTTCCATGTCTACATGGACCTTACAAAAGTGTTTTTACTCCAGGATCTTTCAAGATTAAATCTGCGCCAGTTACTCCAATATTGAACGTCTTTTTATCAATTTTTTTCAATTGTTCGATCCTCGCCACCACTAGTGCCTAATGCTGTCTGCCATATTGTCCGTTTTGTATCCCAGAATGCATTTTGATTAGGCTGTGACAACCAATGGCAAGCTGTTCCATCATTGTGTCATGCTTTGTGCAGGTATGTCCTGGAGGAGACGGCCTGAACAGCTCATAAAGAAGAGAAAGACAGACAGCGAGCCTGTAATATGGCCCTCTGTGTCACTGTACACAGGAGGTGCTTTGAATAATGACTCAAATAGAGCTAACATGAAGAAGCACCAGGAATTTTTGTAAATTTCTGAGTATTTTAAGACTTTTTGTCACAGAATGATTAGCCTATTTTTTCACTTGAAGTCTGAGTCATTAATGTTAACTGTGTGTCACACATAAAAACCTTTGAGTTTTAATTTCTGTTTAGTTTTCCTTTTGTCTTTATAGTCCCATAACTTTTTAAATATTTAAGTGGCATTATTGTAGCACACATATGCTTAAAGCCCAGGTTTCCCTAAAAGAGACTGACTTTGAACCACTGCATTGATGGTTTACAAACTTCTAAGACAGTAAGTCTTAAGCTACACATTTCTAGGGCTGTCATGTTGTACATTGCTGGGTTTGATGCTAATCTGCTATGACATGATGACTGAATACACATGCAGGTGTTTTATTTTGTTTCTCAGGCAGGGAAAGTTGCACTGTCAAAGAGCCAGAGGCAAAAAGTTGGTGTGTAAAAACAGCTTTAAGTTTGTTTTTATCACGCAACCTTACAGAAATGCTTTACTTGACAGCAACGCAGCTATTTGTCAGGAGGTTTCAGACCCACCTCAGGTTTACATCTTTGTCCCCCTGGGTTGATTTAAATGTAGATTCAGACAGCGCTTTCAATATAGACTCAAAAACCCCTTTGGTAACCAAATGCCTGACATCACTCAGGCTCCGCCAGTCAATAGGATCAATCCAAACAGGAATACACAGAGCATCCAGTCAATTTCAAAGTACAACAAAATTAATAGAATGCTTTTTATGAATCTCATCCTTCTATCAACAATACATCAGAACTGGTGGCACAAGTCAGTGGCTCAGAGGGTCACAGAGGTAATACAACGGCATTAATGAAGACAAACTAACTACCCCCCCCCCCCCCCCAGCATAAACAGTTCTGCCCTATTCAATATCCTGTGTGAAAATATATTCCTTTATCCTTCAATCTTGACCTATTGCCCAGCCGTTACTGTATACACGATTACCTGGGACATTTTCTGCCATTACAATGATAAACTGTGTGGAAAATACAGTTTTGGAGGCCCTGATCTCTTATATAACAGCCTCTTGGATGTAGTGTGTAATCTTCAGATTATTACTCTGCTCAGGAGGAGGTTTTAATCCCGTCCCGGCACAGAACAAACCAGGCCGAAGCCAACAGTAGGTCGACCTATCACACTGCCGTGACCAATGTTGCACGGGCTGTCCGAAAGCACTCAGCCTAACTGCCGTATCATCAGAAGAGGATGTTGTTCTGTGTCACAGCGGTTTGCGACTGAGCAGGATTTGGAGGGATTTTGGGAGTATTTTTAAACCAGGGCCCTATTGTAACATATTTTAGAGTCTAAGAAGAGGCTGGTGAAAATACACACATTATTTGCTCAAACAGAAGCACTGAAATTTCTCTTTAAAAGACTAGGGAAAATAAACTGATTTACAGTATCAATGGAAAAGTGCAGCTCAAATGAAGAAAAATCAAACTGATGAACTGAACAATGTTGTAATACTTACTGTTAATCAGTTGGATGAGTAATGTTTGCTGCATGTTCTGATTTGGTTTCAATCTATTGGCTGGTGTGTCTTGAATTGACCTTTTTTTTTATCATTTCTTAGGAAAAGGTGGCTGGATTAACCTGACAGGCCAGATGGATGTGTGAAACACATCATCAGGAAAACCTTCAATAATAAGTGTTTGGGAAAGGGCAGAGCCTTTGAAAGAAACTCGGAGTGTGATTGGGTAAACGTTCTGTTTGTCACATCTTTAAAGGCCAATCAGAGCAACAAAACATGTGACGTAGCTGCGACCGAAGTGCACATGCACAGCTACCGAGGAACAATGTGAACCATGGTGACTGTAGACATGTCAGTACACGACTTTTGTCGTTTTTGAAAAGGAAACAACTCACTGCTGTTCTTTGTTCTTCTTTTAACAAAGAAATGTTGTCAAGTTCTGATAAAACTGGCACTTTAGCAGCATCCACGCTAAGCTTTTCCGCCACAGTTGTACTGGCCTCTTGGTGCTGCTTGCTTGTGTCACGACTTGGTCGTGCCTGAAAGCACTGCCCCTCGTCACTGATTGGTCCAGTCACTTTCTAACCTTTCAGACGGAAGTGTTGCAAGATGGATTTGCCAGTGAGAATCAAGGAAACGAGCGTATCCATCTGCTTTGCAAGGTTAAGCCTGGATCGCTCAGTCGGTTAAACTGTTTGCCTCTGGTATAGGACACCAATTGTTCAAATCCTTTGGGGCATAATCAATATCTGGCTTAGGCAAGGTCCTTAACACCTGTCTACCTGTCAGATGTGATATCTTGTGGTCATAACAGCTGAACTGCATGTAAGAAGGCCTCTAATGGATACGACAGTGTATTGCAGCTATCTAGAATGTACAAGTACTGGATGATTTGGCTACAAGAAGCTGCAGAAAACTGTTGAAGTAATGGCATATGAAGTTCAATTTCTAATGTGAGATGCCACATCTCAAGTACTGCATTCATGGGAGGGATGTGATACTAGACATCTCTCCCAGTGTGTAGATGGTGATTATATACAAATTTCTAGGCCTGTAGTTAAACTGAGAAAAAACTTGGTTGACTGAAATGACACTCACACACCAACTGATCAACCAGGTTAAAAGAAAGGAAAAAACCCCTGATATTTTATGACCTTTAAAATTAACATAAGTTTTATGAAGGAGTATTATTTTTTTTCATCCTCATTACATTTTAAGTAACAGCTGACTCAGAAACAAACAGCATGCACCTGCCTTTCATCATATAATTTCAGTGATCTTGGTACGATAATTATTAAGCATCATATAGCCGACAGAATATCCTCAGATCATTATTCCTATTGATTAATAACAAAACTATTGGCAGGTTCACTTGCTCCAGCCTGCGCAGAAAGCATGCAGTGTTTATTTGCTGAGGCGAAGTGAAAAAATAAAAGCCAGATGCTTGGCACTTAATGACAAGTAGAGATTGTCTTTTCCCTCTCTCAGACACTGACACTGACGAGTACACTGAGATGATAAAGGGACTTACTACTTGTATGTGCTTTGAGGGACGGCAGCAGACACACTCAGTACAAACATCTGCATCTTCACGTAGAGAAACCTCTGTGAAACAATCAGAATAAAACATGTTCTGCACCACTCTTTGTGCCTCTCTACCGAGATTGTCCAGCGCTGTATTGCAGCTATCTGTCTCAGTTAGTCAGCTGCAGCTTCCACTGTTACGTTCTCTCACATGCACTCAGCCAACGAGCTGGAATCTTGGTCGAATCAGTGTTCATTTTGGCAGCTATTTTTGATTTTAGTTTTAGTCACATTTTAGTCATTTCTATCCTTTTTAGTTTCAGTTGACGAAAACTCAAAACATTTTAGTCTAGTTTTAGTCCATAAAAAGTCCTCACATTTCAGTCTTCAGTTTTAGTCTTTTCTTGCCTAAATCTGGTACCAAATCATGGTAGTGTGTTCTCTGCACTCTGCCAAACCTGGGGTCCCTGCTTTCTACAGCTGAGAGGCAGATGGATTTTGAATGTCCAGTGAAAACTACATGACATTTTAGTCTAGTTTTAGTCATCTTGATGAAAAATAGACTTAGTTTTTGTCAGTCTTAGTCATCACAGATCTGTTTTTGTTAGTTTTAGTCTAGTTTTTGTCAAGGAGAAAAAAAGGCTGTCGACAAATAGTTCTATTCATAGTTTTTGTCGACAAAATTAACACTGGGTCGAATGAGAACATATCAAACAACCAACTGACCAGGGAGGTGTCAGCCCGACAGATTTTTCCAAAAATAGTTGGCAAATGTGCTAACATGCCTCTAAATATACCTAGGTGGCCCACCCATATTTGTCAGTATTTAGTAAACACTCATGTACCAAAGTATTTTATACTTCTACATCTTGGTCTCAATTCACCTTGTTTCCCCACCACTTAACTTCTACCCACCCACGCTTTTGACATTCATAAGGACTAGAGTGACAAGATTCTTGTTGGAATGGAGGGTTAGACTGAAGTGCTGGAGCTTCATGGCACTTCAAATGGAGGCTTCTAATGACATTATATACATATTATGGGGAATCTCCCAAAGCCTAACCAATCATTAACTAGATTTGAAAACTGCACAAGAATCTGTCATATTTAATGATATTTTGATGCTTTGTGGTCCTTTTGATTTCAAACAACATTGAATAAAAAATTGCTTGTTGTAGAAATATCTGATGTTGTCATTACATCTGTTTGCATAAAAGCTCTTGATGACTACTGATGATGTATCAGGAACTCAAATGGTCTTCTCATTTCATTGAATTATACTACATTGACATTGCTTTTCAGGTACTTAGTTTCTCATTCCAACAAAATGTTTCAAGGTTGGAAGGTATACTTCAATAGATAGATAGATCTGCTTTCATTTTATGTTAAAAAGCTATATTTTGTTGATAGATCTATGTTTCTTTCCTGGTAAAATGGTTATATTTTGTTGGTAGATCTATGTTTCTTTCCTGGTAAAATGGTTATATTTTGTTGGTAGGTCTATGTTTCTTTCCTGGTAAAATGTTTATATTTTGTTGGTAGATTTATGTTTCTTTCCTGGTAAAATGGTTATATTTTGTTGGTAGATCTGTTTTTCCTCCTAGGAGAATGTTTATATTTTGTTGGTAGATCTATGTTTCTTTCCTGGTAAAATGTTTATATTTTGTTGGTAGATCTATGGATTTTCCTGGTAAAATGTTTATATTTTGTTGGTAGATCTGTTTTTCCTCCTAGGAGAATGTTTATATTTTGTTGGTAGATCTATGTGTCTTTCCTGGTAGAATGTTTATATTTTGTTGGTAGTTCTATGTTTCTTTCCTGGTAAAATGTTTATATTTTGTTGGTAGATCTATGTGTCTTTCCTGGTAGAATGTTTATATTTTGTTGGTAGATCAATGTTTCTTTCCTGGTAAAATGTATATATTTTGTTGGTAGATCTATGTTTCTTTCCTGGTAAAATGGTTATATTTTGTTGGTAGATCTATGTTTCTTTCCTGGTAGAATGTTTATATTTTGTTGGTAGGTCTATGTTTCTTTCCTGGTAAAATGTTTATATTTTGTTGGTAGATCTATGTTTCTTTCCTGGTAGAATGTTAATATTTTGTTGGTAGATCTATGTTTCTTTCCTGGTAGAATGTTTATATTTTGTTGGTAGATCTATGTTTCTTTCCTGGTAGAATGTTTATATTTTGTTGGTAGATCTATGTTTCTTTCCTGGTAGAATGTTTATATTTTGTTGGTAGATCTATGTTTCTTTCCTGGTAAAATGGTTATATTTTGTTGGTAGATTTATGTTTCTTTCCTGGTAAAATGGTTATATTTTGTTGGTAGATCTATGTTTCTTTCCTGGTAGAATGTTTATATTTTGTTGGTAGATCTATGTTTCTTTCCTGGTAAAATGTTTATATTTTGTTGGTAGATCTATGTTTCTTTCCTGGTGAAATGGTTATATTTTGTTGTTAGATCTATGTCCCTTCCTGGTAGAATGTTTATATTTTGTTGGTAGATCTATGTTTCTTTCCTGGTAGAATGTTTATATTTTGTTGGTAGATCTATGTTTCTTTCCTGGTAGAATGTTTATAATTTGTTGGTAGATCTATGTTTCTTTCCTGGTAAAATGGTTATATTTTGTTGGTAGATCTATGTCCCTCCCTGGTAGAATGTTTATATTTTGTTGGTAGATCTATGTTTCTTTCCTGGTAGAATGTTTATAATTTGTTGGTAGATCTATGTTTCTTTCCTGGTAAAATGGTTATATTTTGTTGGTAGATTTATGTTTCTTTCCTGGTAAAATGGTTATATTTTGTTGGTAGATCTATGTTTCTTCCCTGGTAGAATGTTTATATTTTGTTGGTAGATCTATGTTTCTTTCCTGGTAAAATGGTTATATTTTGTTGGTAGATTTATGTTTCTTTCCTGGTAAAATGGTTATATTTTGTTGGTAGATCTATGTGTCTTTCCTGGTAGAATGTTTATATTTTGTTGGTAGATCTATGGATTTTCCTGGTAAAATGTTTATATTTTGTTGGTAGATCTGTTTTTCCTCCTAGGAGAATGTTTATATTTTGTTGGTAGATCTATGTTTCTTTCCTGGTAGAATGTTTATATTTTGTTGGTAGATCTATGGATTTTCCTGGTAAAATGTTTATATTTTGTTGGTAGATCTATGTTTCTTTCCTGGTGAAATGGTTATATTTTGTTGTTAGATCTATGTCCCTTCCTGGTAGAATGTTTATATTTTGTTGGTAGATCTATGTTTCTTTCCTGGTAGAATGTTTATATTTTGTTGATAGATCTATGTTTCTTTCCTGGTAAAATGGTTATATTTTGTTGGTAGATCTATGTTTCTTTCCTGGTGAAATGGTTATATTTTGTTGTTAGATCTATGTCCCTTCCTGGTAAAATGGTTATATTTTGTTGGTAGATCTGTTTTTCCTCCTAGGAGAATGTTTATATTTTGTTGGTAGATCTATGTTTCTTTCCTGGTAAAATGTTTATATTTTGTTGGTAGATCTATGGATTTTCCTGGTAAAATGGTTATATTTTGTTGGTAGATCTGTTTTTCCTCCTAGGAGAATGTTTATATTTTGTTGGTAGATCTATGTTTCTTTCCTGGTAGAATGTTTATGTTTTGTTGGTAGATCAATGTTTCTTTCCTGGTGAAATGGTTATATTTTGTTGTTAGATCTATGTCCCTTCCTGGTAGAATGTTTATATTTTGTTGGTAGATCTATGTTTCTTTCCTGGTAGAATGTTTATATTTTGTTGATAGATCTATGTTTCTTTCCTGGTAAAATGGTTATATTTTGTTGGTAGATCTATGTTTCTTTCCTGGTGAAATGGTTATATTTTGTTGTTAGATCTATGTCCCTTCCTGGTAAAATGTTTATATTTTGTTGGTAGATCTATGGATTTTCCTGGTAAAATGGTTATATTTTGTTGGTAGATCTGTTTTTCCTCCTAGGAGAATGTTTATATTTTGTTGGTAGATCTATGTTTCTTTCCTGGTAAAATGTTTATATTTTGTTGGTAGATCTATGGATTTTCCTGGTAAAATGGTTATATTTTGTTGGTAGATCTGTTTTTCCTCCTAGGAGAATGTTTATATTTTGTTGGTAGATCTATGTTTCTTTCCTGGTAGAATGTTTATATTTTGTTGGTAGATCTATGTTTCTTTCCTGGTAAAATGTTTATATTTTGTTGGTAGATCTATGTGTCTTTCCTGGTAGAATGTTTATATTTTGTTGGTAGATCAATGTGTCTTTCCTGGTAAAATGTTTATATTTTGTTGGTAGATCTATGTTTCTTTCTTGGTAAAATGGTTATATTTTGTTGGTAGATCTATGTTTTTCTTTCCTGGTAGAATGTTAATATTTTGTTGGTAGATCTATGTTTCTTTCCTGGTAAAATGGTTATATTTTGTTGGTAGATCTATTTTTCTTTCCTGGTAAAATGTTTATATTTTGTTGGTAGATCTATGTTTCTTTCCTGGTAAAATGGTTATATTTTGTTGGTAGATCTATGCTATTTGCAGGCTTGAGGACCAAATTTTGTGCTGATATTGTTGAATGACAGCTATGGTCTACGTCTCAGTGTTCTGCTTTGCTGTTAAATTTGTTCTTTCTGTGCTCTCTCTGTTTCAGATTCCTGTGCAGTGAACTCGTGGACCCTCCTTTCACTCTGCGGCTCCAGCCCCTGCTCTATGGCCTTAAGGTACAACGTCATAGAAGTTCACTGAGCAGTGCTCTGCTGTATGATGGTGTTTAGCTTTTACAGAATCTGCAAGCTAAGTACTGTGGGAAAGAACGCGGTGTTGGACTAATCTCTTTGTTTTGCTGAGTTCTGAAAGTAGCACAGTATTTGAGTATTTTTGGTCTCTCTTAGCTGCCAAATGGTTTATCCCTCCGCTTGGATTAACTTAATTTGTCTTCCTTTAAAAAATGTTGTTCATGCTGCTGTCATGAGGTGAGGAATGCTTCATCCTGCTCCATCTGCAGTCACTCAGAATCTCCATACAGGCCTAGGTATTAAAGTGTAGATGTATTTACAGGCTAACTGTGAATATTTCTATCAGAACCACAATAAGGCATGCATTATTTACATAATGAGACAGTTACTGCTGGTTTGGCTTATATTCACAATAAACTAACAGCTTTGTTTACACATTTGCATGTAATACAGGGCTATCACTATGCCAGAATTTTAAACTTTAATACGATATAAGTAAAAATCAAACCATATTGGTAGCTGTTTAAATAAGAATGAAAACAGAAGTCCTATAGGCATCCAGTATCAGATAAATTCTGAAACCCAGAAATAGCAGATAAATTCCTGCACAGGCAAAAATTCAAGAGAACATTTTCACAATTTCTGTAAAATGTTTTTGTGCAAACCAGACAGTATGCAAGAATTTGCATGCAGTTTTAGAAGGATTTATAATTAGGCTTTAATGCCTTTATTCAAATGAGAGTTTACAGAGTTGGAAACTGGAGAGATGTGGGATGGTGGAAATTGTCTATGCTCATGGAAAAGAAAAGAATTAGTCCAAAGAACGTAATCCTAGATTTCTAAGGGATGTTATTGATCACTGAGAACACACTCAGGACACCAGCCGGTAAAATCAACCTATTATACCACCTTTCAAAACAGCAAACTCATGTTAATTTCACACAGTGCACAGAGAGCAAAGCTTTTGTCAGAAGGAATATCTGTCTATGAGTTTACATCAGATTGAATGGGCTGCGTGCGATTGTTGGTTAATAACATTACAACAAATGTACAATGTCCTCGTGTTGATAAACGTCACATTATCATGTCTCTCAGCCTGCTTATACAGTAGCTGTACTTCTCCCTAATGTGACCTTAACCACAATATATAAAAGAAGCAAACAGATAACACTAATAAAGGGATCTGATGTCTGTCTGTCTTATCATTGTACACACAGAGGCTTTTTTGTTCTTTTTTTAACCCCCATTATGATATACAGACAATATAACAGCACATTGACATGGTAGAACCACATGCAGTTTCTGGATTCCTATGGTGGTCTAGGATAAATAAGGTATATCATGAAGTTTCCCATTTATTACCTAGGCCATGGCACTTCACTGTAGTCCTATCTTTAACGTCATAGTCTGATTTGCACCACCAGCACTGAATTCTCATAAAGCTGACATCCCATTGGCCTGCTTGTCAGTGAACCTATATGTGAGCAGTGCTGTGTGCACGCTGCAGAGTGTGGTGATAATGAACTCGTTCTACTGTGTGTGTGAGCTTCAGACAGACTGAAGCTTGCAGAGATGAATTTGAAACATTTCAGGTAAAACACAGAACTTTGCCCACACTTCTTCCTTTCCACCTAAATTCCAACAGAATCTGTGTATCACAGCTGCCTGCATTAACGTGCACGCTTCCGCCATCTCTCTGTCTCTCATGCACACGCTGGCTGGGTTGCCCAGTATATTAATGTTTAATTTAATAAATACTCCAATAATATTCTCATTTTAAGTGGTAAAACCTCAGCGTGTGATTTAAAAGACTTAACTTCAGTCAGGCACATCACAGTTAAGGAAATAATAAGTTAAAGTTAGAGTTAAACAGTCCCTGATTTAAGTTATTTTTAAAGCCTGATCAATTTATATAGGGGTCAAAGAGAATATATCTGCTGAATGTCTGTTTCTGTGATCTCATTCATTCCTGGTTTATATTGATAACAGGGGAGGAACAGAGTATTTATGACCAATTATTTCTCTCTAGAATGGAAACTTAACATAAAAATTAAATATATTTAAATATAACATAAATTTTTTGGTTGTATTTTCCAATTTAATGAAATCTGTCATTGTAAAGATGAATAAAATAAAAAATACTGAAGCCTTTGAAAGAACTAAATCTGTTTCATAGGACAAGTGCATAAGGCTGATTATGAAAAGCATGAAAAGATCCAGTCTTGGGTGACTAGGACTTCTGCTTTTATTGCCTTGTTATTAAAAGGTGGATGCATGGTTTGATTTTACTAGTTTCATACTGAAGTGTAAATTGAGCATCACAACAGTTTTCAGTGGTTCATCCTGCAGGTATTCAGTGAATTTTTGTTTCCTGGAATTATTCAAAATGGAAAGGAATGCCGGAACAATGTCCTTTTTACACTTGAAAGTTTTTGTCATTATACAAAGACGTAATAGATGAAAACAGGGTAAATATACATCACTTCTGGGGTGACTAACCCAACTTTGTTCCCACTGCTTTGTCTGCATATAAATGTGTATGGATGCATTTGAATGGTATTGGGTAATGCTGATGGTCAACTTAGCCATCAGTGCATGAATATGGTTTGAAAGGGAGTGAATAGGTAGGTGTGACCTGCGGTTTAAAAGTGCTTTGAGTTGTCAGATGACTAGAAAAGGGCCATTTACTTGTGTTTTGCTGCTATAGTGTTGGTAAATATTTTCTAAAGAAAGAGGTTAAATGTTTAAACCCATGAACCTTTTAATGCTGTGAAGTTCTATTGCACTGCTATATTCCCCTAAATCCTGTTTTTGCATGTTGTAGTGGCCTCTGGGAGAGAAGTGCTACCTCAGAACTGGTGACTAGTGAGGACAGAAGTGGGATGATTTTGATGCAGGGTCTGGTCAGGTCACATTCCTCTGTGGTGACAACCAAAGTTCTCCGTGGGTTAGCTCACGGCCGTCAATCAGGACAACGCAGAAATGTCTTGATCTTTTGTCTGAATGTTTGAATGTTGGGCTTTGTATTTCCTGCTCCTGTTTGCAGATGAAAGACTGCTGACAAATGTAGCCCTGAGGTCCCAGACCTGAAGAGTTCAAGTAGATTGACTAGGAAGCTGTGTTGTTAAATTGAGGGTTTATTTTATTATGTCATGATACAGCTGAGCTCTTAATTAACCATAACAGACTGACTTTGTCAAACTTTCTGATGATGGTGTCAGGTACAATAGGGATGCAACTCAGATCATATTTTTTGGTCAGTAATTTTATGAATTGGTTTGTGGGTTGATGTTTAATGTGCCATACATGTTAGAAAAAGTTCAAGCCTGTAGAGGACATCCTCAATCCTAATAATGTTATTTAACAGACTGTAAGTAGGCTGTACTTTGAGGCTGAAGTAAGTCGTGCAATGGCGATTACGCCCACCTGAGGGCCCCATGGGGGGGGGTTGACACAACCCAGGTCATGCTCTGGATGTCTTTGTTCATTACCAAGGGCGTTGGAAAATAATCTGATGAAAACAAAACAAAAATCACAGCTTTAGGGCGGAGTTATGGGTAGATGTGGCGCTTAAACATAGCCTAGGCTACTGTTAGGGCGGGTAGGAGGGTTGCTACAACCCCCTGGTTGTTGTGTGTATGTTCTAAGCACCTGAAAACTGTTGGTGGTTGCTGGGTGAATTACCAGGGGCGCATAGGCCCGGACAAAAGAAATGCTGTTAAGCTCGACCTTGGCTGCTGAGCGACACATGTACATGTCAAATGTGTTGACACTGACTCTGGCCGCCCTCCCTCCTCTCTTCAGCCTGGGGTTGTGGAACATCAGGACCTGTGAAGAACTGTTAGAGCTCTACATGTCTAAAACTTCTGCACAGTACTGCAGGTCTGTTGTCTAAAACTTTACAAAGTAATTGATGCATGTGGCTGATACTGCCTGCTGCATATCTCTTTAAAGAAAACTTGAATATCATGAGCCAGCATTTAGTTTCTTTCCCCTATTCTTGAAAGAATATTAGAATCACATGTTGAAGTGTTTGTTTTTGCCACTTTGTAAGATCTTTTTCAAATTGATCTCTTCAAAGCCACCGGACTTTGTTGGCAAAAACAGTCATTTTACTGTGCCAGCATGGAAGGTGTTGATCTACTTTTGTCTAAACCAGATTAGTTTCGTCACTGTAGCTATTTTTTGTTTCACACTCTTCTAACAGAGAGGCATGTCTTTGTAGTGATCCTTTATGTGAGGAATTTGCACATACAACCATACCACAATGAATGCTTGAATACTATAACTACACATCAACTATAGACACTGTAACATGGTACAGAGGCTACTTTTGCATGGATATAAAAATGGTGTGCACCAGGGCTGAGCAATATTGAAAAAAACAGGAATTGCAATAGTTTTTCTCTCTTTTGTTTATAGTGAATTGTTTTTATTGAAAAAATACGATAAACCAGGATAAATAAAGTGCATTTTATTTACATTTATTAAATTAAATCAACAACTTGATATTTTTGTCATTTTTGAATATTGAATATCACACTCTTCAGCCCTTTGACAGCTACTCTGAACTACAAATAAATTCATCACTGTGTCCATTAAATGTCATTGGCCTACTTTAACGACATTAAGGTTAAGTTTAGCTACACTGCAGCGCACACATTAAAGCTGTTAAATAAATAATCAGGATCGGCCTCGTGTAATGGAGTGTTGTACAGATGCCGGACGGGACACACAGACTCTCCTGCACAGAGCTCACATCTCTGCCTGGATGGTGATTTTAGCCAGAGTGAAGTAAGTATTAAAGGTAAAAATCTGGCTAAAATCCAAAAGCACACAAGTTGTGTCCTGACATGCTTTAGGCCACCTGACCTGACTATGCCTTGTCCTTTGATGTGACTACTGACATCCACACATTGCTATCAGAGAGAAATACAATATATGGTTCTGTCCTAGTATGCATTTATATTTTTGGCTCAACCTAGGTGTGCCATGGGCAAAAGGAGGTGCCAAAGAAGACCACTGCTTTGTGCAATGTTGTCTGACTAGAAATAACAATATAAAACCTACCTGAGAATTTTTTCCATGTTTTTTTAACCACTTTTTGACCATTTTAGCCACCTGTAACTCATTTTTGTGTTATCCATTTTTGCCACTTTTTCTTTCCATTTTTACCAATTTTTTATGCCTATTTTGCCCCTTTTCACCCATTTTTTGTGCCACTTTAGCTTATTATAATTGCCACTTTAACCAGTTTTCACCACTCAGATTGTAGCTCTTTCAAAGGTATTTCAACACTTTGGTACTTTTGTTGAGCAGGGTTGTGTTACACTGCTCTAAGGATTCCTTGTACATGTAGGCTGTGTTAAGGCTGTTGCTTACATACTGTGCTTGAGCTAAATCCAATTTTTTTGCTCCATGATATCTTGTGACACTCATGAGCTCTGCATACTAGTGCAGGGTTGTAGCTTCTATTAGCACCATTAGGGGGCAGTGGTACATAGTTGTTAATTTTAACCTTACTTCACATGGAGCTCACACTGTTCTCTGATATGAAGAGGTGAAGTAACCTTTCTCCTGTGTCCTTACTCAGAGCAGTCAAAGTGGCTGTAGTGGGGTTGTGCTGACGGTGTAAAGAGCCGTCCCCCCAGCTGACTCTTGGGCCCCAGCCTGCCACTTTTCCTGTTTTCCCCTGCTTGAAAGCAGAACAAGGCAGAGGCGGGTGGGACCCAGAATGGCATCGGAACGCTGCACATTGTTCGCAGTGCTTCCTCTTCCACATTCCTGGGCTGATTGGGATCTGGGCCTCCTGTGCAGGAGTATTGTTCTAGCTCAACAGCACCGCAGACCTGGCCCCAGCAAAACCACCGCTGCCTCCACCAACTATTGTGGAGCGAGGGCCCAGTGATGGCTATCTTTGCCTCATCAGTCATCCCTCCGTCTCTCTCCGTCTGTCCGTCTCTTCATCCGTCTGTCTCTCTGACTGGTTTAGTGATTCTTACAGGATCTGCTGCCTGAGGCTCTGTTTACCTTTGCTAAGGCCTCACTTTTGCATTTTTCAACTAATGTCCATCCTTGCAGTTTGAAGCTAATTTTCTTCATTTCTCTGGTGCTTGATTGATTTGATTATTTTTGTCCTCATCATAGTTTGAGGGCACACTCAAACTATGGCCCAGTTGCCTGGTACTGTGCTGAAGCCTGATTGTTTCGCCTCTCCGGTCCCGTAATGACCTGCACTCCCATTGATCCAGGCCCGAGTCCAGTTACCTCTGACCCTTTAACACTTCTGGATGATCAATTATTCAAGGTGGTGCATAGATTTGCATCAGTTATATGCAACAGTCACATTGCATACCCATGCCTAACTGTACCATGACAAAGTCAACCTTTTCTCTCCATGCCAGGGCCAAGGAAGTACACGATGCTTAAGGACGCACTCAGACAAGACGAACAAACTTGATTTTGGGGGTCAAATGCACAGGCTCTAAAAAATTTTACCAGTAAGAGCAAGGGCTGGGGAATATAACTGATTTTTACAATATATTTTTTAATATGAAATCTAGGTTAAGACTAGGGCTGACAGCTTTAACCAGCCGACCAGCACAAAAAAGTGATACACTGTGGCCAAAATAAACATAAATTTTAATTGTTTTTATGTGAATCCAAACAAAGTAACCCTAATCAGAAATTATTTTACACAAAAACTATTGTATTAATTGTCCATGTGTTATACCATGACTTTTGTTAATATGTGCAAATCTTATTTTAACAACCTCAGGGCAGACAGAGCCTCACGCCCCCTTTGAGATCTCTGGCATCCCCCTAAGGGGGTTCTGGACCCCAGTTTGGGAACCAAGGCCTTATAGCAGTGATAATCAACTGGAGGCCCAGGGGCCACATCAGGCCCCCACAACTTCCCATCCGGCCCCCAGAGGATTATTAAAATCTGAGTGGGCAAAAATATGACTTGCTATAGTTTAACATTTTTTCCTTGTAAGTCTAAAGAGAACCTTCAACCAAGCAGCTTATCAGACAAGAAGCACACTAGTATTTCTGTAAGATGGCATAGTAAACACATACTTATTATTGTTTTCTTGATTAAAGTTGCATTTCTGCAGTAATTTTCCACATAAGGCTCTTTGACAGTGCAATTTGAGAGGTGCCCTCCTTTGAGAATCTTCACAGATCTGTTTCCTGCATGTGTTTCTGGCCAATCACAACACAGCATGTTAGCATCAAACTCAACAACAAGATGAACAACAAGAGGGCTCCAGAAATATGTAGCTAAAATATCTCAATCGCCCCCTTGTGGCTGACTGTAGTAAAGGTGATAGCAACTGATCTCATTGTTAAAGGCTTAAAGTTCTATTAATTTTGATGGCCCCTGCCTTATAGCATCAACTCCCACATTCAGTTTGATCCACTGTTGGAGTTTAAGGCATCATGGCACAATACCTATTTAGCATGATACAGTTTACACAATATCCACATATAATTATTCATTATTACCTCATAATGATAACTATTAACAGGACCCACTTTTTTCCAGCCTGTGCCATGTAATCTACAAGGATATATCAACTATTATGCAGGGTTTCTTTACTAAGGAGAAGTGCAAAAAGTCTGCTATTGAGGACTTAAAGACCTGGAGACATCGTCTTTTCTCTCTTCTGCTCTCTGTCTGTCTGTAACAGACACTGATGCTGGCATTTACATTTTAATAAGATGATAAAGGGACTTACTACAAAGTATTTATTGATTGGTGAATTAAAGAGACCACCAGAGTTGATGCATTGATGTAGGACAGAGCTGAGAAACTCAGCAGTGCTACTTCAGTACAAACCAGGCTTGGGTGGTATCCCCATTTTAACACCGTCAAACCCTCCCCAAATTTTAGTGGGGTATATGGTATTACCCCAAGTCCCCTTAATTATTTGTATCCCCGTTGTGCAGCCTGGTGAGTTCTGTCGCCACAAGTTTACTTTATAGGAAGCTCATAAAAAGTTACAAACTACTTTAGAGCTTTAAATAACCTACAAATACTGATAAACTTTGTCTACATTTCCCAGAAAAAGGCTTAAGAAAAGTTCAGACGTTTTTAAAATCTGTTGATTGGATAGTTATGCTCGACTTTGCTGCTGCAGCACGCAGCACCTGAGGTTATTAATTACCTAAACGTTAATGTTTCTTATCACTAATCTACACACATAAGAAGAATTAGCGTATTTTTTAAACTCACGAGTTTAAAAGTTTAAAAACGCAGCTCTGAGCACCTTCATCATTTGCCAAATTGAAATGAAATCATAAGCAGGATTTCATTTATCATTTTAAAGCATCTTTACACACTGGCAGTGGTGCTGCTGCTGGAGGGGGGCAAATATTTTAAGGCATTTATTTAAAAAGCTGCACTCATTACATGGCACTGTCTTAATGGTGGTAATTGAAGCAATACCGTGTCCATTTTTTAATACCCCAGTATATGGTATTACCGTATTACTGCCCATTCCTAATACAAGCATCTGCATCTTCATGTGAAGTTTAAGACATGTTGTTTCAAAGTTATTTGCAGCATAACCACTGTGAAATGATCAGAATATATGTTCTATTATATATTAGTTAGTATATTGCCCAGTGCTGCTTTGCTCCTCTCTCCGGCTGCATGTTTCTTAGTCAGCTGCATGCTTTTGTCATTTTGGTCTCTCCCACACGTGTGTGATCCACCAACCTGCAGGGTCCTGGTGGAGTGAGAGCTCATCAACCAACCTACTGACTGGCAGGTGTCAGCCATACAGGTTTTGTAATAACAAGAGGAGGTCAGACATCAACACAAGCTCTCTGTTTGTATTTACATTTATAATGGATTAAACAAGACTTCAGTGTAAATGAAGCAAAAGGAAGAGCATGCCAATCATAAAAACGTTGACAGCTTAGGATTAATGGGGTATTTAGTTTTGCTAAAGTGGGAGTGCAGATTCCAGGTCTGAAAGCTTCCTGGTGGTTTGCCATCATATCTTGCTGAGTGTTTTCCTTTTTTCAGCAAATCAGGGCTTTTCAGCAGATTTCAACAGTTAGTTTGTGCTGTGTTAGTTTGTGCCAACTGTCCTCTAGAGGGTGGAGTTTTTGCAAACCTTCTCCGATACATCTAATATTGCATTCCTCTGCTCTCAACTTTCTCCTCAGGCAAGGTTTGATGAACAGAAAGAAGTTGCAGGAGTCAAAATGAACTAATACGAATTTGTTTGGATGCTATTTTCAGAAATCACATGGGGAGAGGAAAAAGAGGGAGAATTGTTTTTCCACATTCAGGCTCTTGACATAGTTTGTGTAAGGAAACTGTTACATCATCTGTGTGAAACTTTCACACGCTGCAGAAAAGGGTGGAAACGCTTCTTTCAGAAGTTTTCAGACACAATGGCTGTCACCACGAGAAATATTTCTCTTATTTAACCCGAGGACATGAAACCAAAATCAAGAGAATAAGATTCTTTGAATTATTGTGCACAATATAAATCAATAAACATTTGCATAAAGCTCTCTTTGATAGCTGAATACAACCTTAAATACCCCTAACTGGATTGCTGTTGTTTCATTAGAGTAAACTGTCAGAGTTAAAAGGTGCTGGGAGTGCAGACAACCTAGCGGTAAGGTCACAAACTATCCTGTCCACAGCAACAAAAATGGAAGACCTAGGCACCCAATATTGTGAAATATCTTGTTTATAATTACCAACACTTCATAGAACATGAGCAGCTAGATTTTTAAATAAATATGTTGTTTATTGCTATGCATTGCCACAGAAGCAAAAATGCAGAAATGCAGGAGTTTGAAGCTCTGATGGGAGTTTAGATTGTAAATCATGAATCCACAGAGCAGCCTAAACTAACATAACAATGTATGATATGATTACATGCTGCAGTCTTTGTATTGACAGTTGTTTTATAGTGGTACTCACACAGTAATGATCCTGCAGAAAAGCTTTAATGTATTTTTCCACTTTACTGCACACTGCTGCTACAGTCACAGTATTTATCAGAGTGTTACAGATTTGTATTGCTGTTGAGGTCTGGCTATGTTTGTGCTTGCATGGCTAATTAATTTTTTGCGCCCAGTCCCAGAAAACAGCAAATTGATGATTTCTTTAGGCAGTGTGCTTTTATAAGAGTCAGCACGCCATGGTCCTGCTCGTTCCTCAGCTCAGGGATATTTGGAAAGGTTTGAGTTTGCTGTAGGTACAAGCTGTGCAGCCGAGCAGAGCGCAGCAGTCTGTCACTGGCCTGTTTCACACACCACATCACTTTCTCATTCTGCCTCTCTTTATAATAATTCAGCACAGTGGAGCACTTGGGGAAAGCAAGAAGAGGGCTGCTTTTGTTGTTTAAGTTCTTCAAGAAATCGGCAGAAAGTAGGGTTGGGCATACAGACCATAAAAAGGTCTCCATACTTTTTAGATAAATGGCAATACACAGTATTACTTGAATATTTTTTTTCTGTACATATCTTGCAAATGGTTGGCAAAGTGCAAAATACTAACCTTTGCTATGATTCTGGTACAAATAAGACATTCTTAAGATCTGTTTGATAGCACAGCAACATAACCTAAAGTATTCAGGTGCTTCCACTGTGCAGGCCATAATGAAGCTGTGCCAGAACTACGCCTTGGGAAAGTCATACTTCTGTAGTGTCAGTGTGATGTTAAGTATCCCTGTCCATCAATTATATAAGAAAATCCCTTCTTTTGAATTATCTGTATGAATCGTTATGAGCATTGTTGTAGACAGGAGCTACAGATCATTGTTGGGCGACGTTACTTGGATCATGATGGGGGAGACAGCGGCTGTCATCCTTTTTTCCCCTCTATCTTTTTTCTTAAAGTATTGATTCAAGCACTGATAAGGACCAGGTATAGTTTTAGGTAGGGCTGTGCAAAATGTCCTAAAATTAATATTGCCCAGCTCAACTTGGTGGTCAACAAGAAACCACAATGCTACTGTCCCTGTGTTTTGCTGGTGTAGAGGCATAGAAGTTCCAGAAAAACTCATACATGCTGTCATGATGGTGCAAAAACACTCAAAAACACACTCTTAAATGCAAAGTTTTTAAAAATGTTTTAAAAGTATTCACTAATTTAATGATTGGGGTTATCAAGAAGTAAATAAATTTAATGACTAAGTCATATTGTTTTACCAAAAGACAGTACCATCAGGTCACGTATGGGAGTAATGCTGTTTACTTAGCGGTCTCAGCTTTGGCCCTGTGCTGATGGCCATCGTTCAGGCCTGCATCAGGCCGATGGCCCATCCATCGAGGTATGCTCCCAGTTGACTGCAGGTATGCAAGAGAGAGAAGTCATGTTCCAGGCACTTACTCGGACTGACTCTCCTCTAAGTTGAACAGATGTGTTGGATAGTATTTGTACTAAATTGCGTTTTCAGTTTCTTTGGAATAGTTGGTAGAACTGGTGAGGGGCCTTGCTACTTGCCAGTGTTACCCACTTTTCCATATTTGAATTTGTTGCCGTGGTATCGGAGACGCATTAATACCAAAAAGACCGTCAGTGGACTTGAGCCCGTTTTGTGCTTCTCTAGTTGTCTGACTACTTGAAGGGCTTCTTAAGACTTATTTATGCTCTATGCAGCAGGGCTGTCAATATTTATCTACAGTCCTATTCCAAGTTCATTTATTTTTTACAGATTTCAAATTATATTCTAATATTTATGTACATTTTTTATTAATATGCATGTAAACGTCCAGTTGCTTTAATCACCATGTAGTTACACATTTGTCTGCTAGAGGACCCTCCAATATTACATTGCTGATTGCAATGAAGAAATAATGAGCTAAAAACAAAAGCAGTTAATGTTAATGTTTGTACTTTTTTAGTGCAGTCACAGCCACCTGCATCAGTTAGAGGCCTTCACAAGGTATTTTGGGACTTGGAACTTTAAAATGAACAGGTTAGAAATTAAATGTCAAACAAAAATAAATTGTGCCCGGCTGTGCAAGCCTCTGTTATGTAGGAGTGGGAATTCAAAAAGTGATCCACTGATGGTCGCTGTCTCTCACAGAGCTGCACAGCTCCGCTGTTGCTGCTCTGTCCATCATCTGCCCTGCTGTGCTCTTTGTAGTGCATCTTTGCCCAGATGAGCTAACATCATTGACATGTTTGTGTTTTCTAACACCTCAGTATTCTGCAATGTTTTCCCAGAAAACACGATATATTCTGTAATTTTTTCAAATGATTTTTCTTCTTTGTTTTGCTACTCTGGGTTGAATGGTTAGCTACATTGCTCAGCACGATTGGTGGTGGTATTGCTACATTTGGTCTGTATTTGTAAGCCTCAAGATAACGGACGAAAATGGACAAAATGAAAGTAGAGTATGTATGTAAAGTGGCCCTCAGTAATAACTAGTCCCATACACATTAACATGATTACACTGAAGTAGCAGTAGGGGCAATTTGGGGTCTAGTGTGTTGCATAAGGATTCATCGACTTGTGAGGGCAGGATCTGGAAATCAATCCCTTGACCTCCGGTTCATAGGCGACCATCTCTGCAGTCACCTGAAAGCAGGAGGGCTCCCGGTATCCCTCAAACTATTGGTGCCCATTTTTGGTATAAATTAGATTTTTATGATATAAATGCTCATTAAATAAACCTGATTTCACATGTAGACTAAAAATTTCAAGTTGATTATCTAGTGCCCATTGAGTGTATTACTGATAATAATCTTTGTACAGAGCATTAGGCCTGCTATCTTTTTTGAATCAACATCAGCATAAACTGTATTGATAAAAACAGTGTTGTCTTCCCCATTATCTCCCTTGACGGTATATCTAAAAATGTGACATTATTGCCCAGCCCCAGCAGGAAGCACATGTGTTTGTGTATGAATGCTATGAAGGCACATTATCCCAACAATGATAAGAGCTATCAGTACAAGCAGGCAGGCAAGTCGAGACTTCTCAAAGCGTCTGTCAATCTTCTTCCTCCTTCCTTCATCTCTGTCACCGCTGAGTAACTCGGCCAGCAGGGTGTGGCCTTGTGTCGTCTCTGTTGTGATTGGCTGCCGGCCCAGGGTTGTGTTATCTCCCGCCGAACATGTTCTAGTTCCACCCCAGATAGTGCCTGGCACCCACAACGTAGCCCCGCCCACTCACAATTACATCACGATCCATGAAAAGTGCTATGTCTGTTTGTTTTCCTAATTCACTGTGAACAGACAGGTAGGGCTGCAACATTAGAGGAGTCTCATTCACAGCGGCTGGCTACAGTAAACAGTTCATCCTCTACTAGTTAGTCCTGACAAACAGCTTCAGAGAGAGCAACTCGGGCCGTCGCTTCTGGTCAGGGCAGATCTGAGGGCCCATGTTACGGATCTTTAGCGTGTCACTGCTACATGTAGACCGAAACTGGAAACCAGGACTTTGGTGTCTGCTTGCTTGTGTGGGGCAGATGAAGCAGACAGGTACCTGGAGAGAGGCATGGCACAGATTGTTGGACTACACACCAGAGTAAACCAAAGTTGTGAACCATGGAGTTTCTGAAGAGCCTGGTCCCTGCTGTCATCTCAGGGGAGGGGTCTGTTGAACATGGGGGAGCTTTGCCCAGGGACACCGGTCCACGGCTGCTCCGTATGAAGAGACTGGGCCTCCTGGCCATGGGGCAGACCATCGAGGAGGATCTCGTAGATCCAAATGGAGACTACGGGGTTGAATCCTCAAGGCCGACTCGTGTTAAACGAACCCGCCTCAAAGGTAGATCTGCAGACTGACGCAGCATACTGATTTATCCTTCAACTCTTTGCATGTAAACCAGGATGATACATGGGTGCTTTTTACTTTATATCCTTATGTAAGTGTGTGCTAAGCTTTGTTAACATGCAACTTATGTTTGACTTAACCCCCACCCTCCATTTCTGCAAACACACTAATGTGTACAGACATACACTCACTGTTTAAATACCAGAGCTACACTGAGAATTCTGTCAGTTACATCAGATTTAGAGCTACTTAATTACTGAAAAGTCATTAGCACGATGAGTTTGAGATTCACAGTTTCTAAACACAATTACCTGATCAGCATCACATGCATTTATCAAACTCACAACACTCCACACCAACATTCTTAACCCTTAAAATGAGAGATAAATGGAGTAAATAGGTGAAAAATCTTAGCACTACGATATGATTAGTTTTTAAAGAAAGTCATTAGTCATAAAGCTTATTATTTTCAGTGATTTTGAGGTTGTAGCAGTGTACCTGTTGCCTAAAAATAACAATGCTGTCCAGTCGTATCGTCTAGATCAGCCTACATTAAGTCTTGCGTTTGACCTTTCGAGATTCACATTTAAACTATTTTCTTTACAAATTAAAGGATCTGTGAAACAATCAAAGCTGAAGTTATCTGCAGGCCTTGAAGCTGCACTATAGTTATTTTCGGCTTAGTTACATCCCTGGAATTATTATTTTTTCTTATTTTTTAGCCATAATGTCATGACCATCCAAGACAGGCTAACTACATGCTACCTGAGTGGGAAATGATGGTTTAAGCTCCTGTAGAAGTCACAGGGTCATATGCTGTTAACCTTATTTAAAAAGAACCATACATATGAAGTAGGGGTGTGAATCTCTCCTTCTCAAGACGGTTCAATTCGAATCTTGATTCACAGACTATGATTGAATTCACTGGCGATTCACTGAAATACAGAATGATTTGGTCTGATCCAATCCAATTAGATCCGATACAATCTGATTGTAGAGTCAAAATAACTTTTTGCGTTAACAAAAGTTTGCAAAAAAGGGGAAAACAGAGTAATTTCATAATAATCTAAGTTTATTTGATCTTATTTATAAAGGCCTCCTGTGCTAACATTCTGAAATTATGTTTAAGTTTTCATCACACCCAGGTGCCCAGGTGTCTTACTTTGACATTAAATTGGGGATAAATATTAAAATGAGTTTTACTGGTACATGTTCGTCTTTCTGTACTTGAAACTTCCTTAGCATTATTATTCCCAGTAACAATGCAAACTAAATTTCAAATTTTCCCAAGAAGCAAAAATGAAAAAGAATTTAAAGTCACAAGGAGATTTGGATAGACAGAGCTCTGTGTGTCTGCTAGTACAGGAGAAAAAGGGGTTAAAATACTATTGAAAACAGTCAAATTAAAACAGCTTTCTATACTTTTTTCCTATCACAATTCCTCTTAATGTGAGTATTCAGTCTACATGTTGCAGAAACATGGTTATTTCCTTTCTCAGTGTGTCTGACCGTTCTTGATTGTTGTCATTCTTGAATTAATTCACCGGAGAACAGCTGATCTCCAGCTCAGTGGAGTCCTTTCTGTTTGATATCATATCAGTGGGCTCAGATGTACTGATTATGTCACCAAATCAATCACTCCCAACAACACGTTACGGTTGAAAACCCCGTGAATAAAGGGGCTGTTGTTACTGTGATAACTGAAGACTTCTTTGGGTTTTAACTCATAAAAGTGTTTCTGTTCAGGTCAGTTTGTGCTACGTTTAGCATTAGCATCTGAGCTTAACTTTAGCCCCGCCGTCTCAACAGGTGAGATTTATGAACTGCCGTAGTTCTTAATCGCTTTTCTCCAAAGCGTACAGATGGGTAGACATTTTGAAAGTTATCTTTCCATTATATAAAGTCCACATGACTATCCTGGGGTGGAGAGCTGTAACTGAAAGACGTTTAGGTGACGGCCAGTGAAACACATCCAGCTACCTAGCGAGCACCTATGGCGAACGGAATTCTTGTTTAAAGGTAAAAGGTCACCGCCGGTCACGCGAGATTACAGACGCTGAGCCAGAGCATGCCAGATTGACCTCATAACAGTTCAGTCACTTCATAATTTATCACTCCGTTTTCAATTGAAAGTAAACTGAGAAGCTGTTAAAGTAAAGGTGGGAAGAGGGCCGTTCCCTCTGACTGTATTTAATCAAGAAAAACTAATGTTATAAAAACTTGGATTATATAACCCTTCATACAAGGTTTAAACAGGAAGTTAAAAGTTTGAAAAATTACTCTTGAATCCTCTGTCTTTGTATGCAGCTGTTTCAGGTTTAGCTGATGTGTAAATATGTCTATCTTATGTGTCCACACAGACATTTGCATCGTCAGTGGGGTGATGGCGTGTCTTCAGTCCCTCTGTATGGTGTCAGTGCTACCTGTCAGAGCACGCTTGCTCTGTGTTTTCTCATGACTAAAGCATGAATGAGCACTGCTGCCTGCTCTGCTAACACAGCCTCTCCAATGGGACTAGACAAGACAGCTAACCAGCCAGCTAGGGGATTTTTCCTAACACCAAAATCAGCTAATTGTTTCCCAATCTTTCATTTCTTTCTTTCTTTCTTTCTTTCTTTCTTTCTGTCTTTCTTTCTTTCTTTCTTTCTAACTAGGGAACATCCGTGATAGTAGAAAAGTCTCCTTTTTTCATCATGCTGCTGGTGGCAGGGGTCACGATGGTGAGTTATGTAATGAGAGGATTTCTCTGGAATCGAGGTAAAGAATCATCCAGAGATGTTAAGGCGGTGTTTTCATACCTCGACATAATTAGCCCTGTGTTTAAATCAGAGCTGAGTGCCACTCCCTTGTTGCAGAACTGGCAGAGCCTGAGTTGGCTTTTAAGGTGGTGCTGCTCTTTTTTTTCTGTCATTAGTCTTTCTTTTGCACACGGTGACGTCAGCCAGCAGCTCAATGTACAGCTGAGGGAGGCTTTGATTGGGAGACTATTTGGTTAATGGGTGCAGCAGGTTTCCTGTTTGGGATCTGGGAGTGTTTGGAGCATGTGACTGAACATGAGTGTGTGCTGGTGGGATGTTCCTCTGCAGGCAAAGATGTGCATGTGATGTCTGTCTCAACAGTCTACTGGGAGTGTAAGCGGACAGCTGGAAGAACATAAATCATCAAGTCAAGACAAACCCACAAACATAAAGCTGAGTGAAGAGTCTGTGCTCAGTGCTCAATGTCACAATGCAGACATTTTAATTCTTATACTGTACCAGTAAATTTCAAATGCTGATGTCTGTTGTGATACCATGGCAGCAAAAATTGACCTCCTGAACACCCAAAACTGGTTTATCCAGTTGTTTTGGATTTCCAGTCTGCAAATTAGGAGTTAATAATAATGTATACACAAAATGAAATGCTTCTCTTGAATTATCATTGATACTCCAGAAGTGTATGGGGTAATTCTGCCCTCTGTATTTTAAAGTTCTTATTTGGGACATTTTATGGGCATCAGTGTTTGTGTAGCAATATGAAGCTCAGTCACAGTCTGTAGGTTGCGATGCAAAGAAATATTTTTCAAGAAACTATCATTTATGTATGCACCTTAATGCGTTGTTAAAGGGACTTAAAATGTATTTATTGGCCAGTATTGGTAGTACAGTATCTGACTGATGAAGCAGAGAGATGCACACTCAACTTCAACAGCATTTAACAAAAACTCCTAGCACATTTGTGTGAAGGTGTCAACGTATTTTTAAAACTTCTTATAACTTCTTAAAAAGTCTTATACTTAGTGAAACAAGTCTACTCCATAGTGGCCTATGCTGTTGTAGGCAACACATGTACATACTGCTAAGTAGCACTCAAACATTTCACAGCAGTGCAAGCCCAATCCCAGTCCCATCAACACATTTCCTGCTTTTTATGTAAAGAGATAACCTTGCAAAGCAGATGGAAACACCAGTTTTCTTGTTTCTCACTGGCGAATCCATCTTGCAAAGCTCCCGTCTGAACCGTTTGGGCCTGGTTAGAAAGTGACAGGACTAATCAGCAACCAGGGACAATACTTTCAGGCGTGGCAGAGTCGTGACGTAAGCAAGCAGCAACAAGAGGCTGGTGCAGATATGGCAGAAGACATTATTGTGGGTGCTGTTAAAGTGTCAGTTTTATCAGAACTTGAAGACATTTCTTCTTTTAAAGAAGAACAGCAGTGAGTTGTTTTCTTTTAAAAAACCCGACAAAAGTTGTGTACTGACATGTCTACGGTCGCCATGGTTCACGTTGTTCCTCGGTAGCTGTGCATGTGCACCTCGGTCGCAGCTATGTCACGCATTTTGTAGCTCTGATTGGCCTGTATAGATGTGACAGTCAGAACGTTCATCCAGTCAATGCTTTTTAGTGACAAGTTGCAGCTCTTTTAAGGCTTACTTGGGAAAAAAAAACTCCTAAAAATATTTCTGAAGGTAAACACTGTCATCAGTAAAGATTCATTGTAAGTCACGTATATAAATATGTTACCCACACTAAGAAGACAGGCTTTAACTACCACATTGAAACTTTCCAAAACAAGGAAGGGCTGAACGATGTGTCTGGGAGAGCTGCAGGGCCAGTTTTAGTCATTTGGGGACCCAGGGCAAAGAACAATATGAAGCCTGTTTAGCTAAAGAATTAATAATGAGTGGAAAACAAATTAGAAAGCATCTCTTTTATGTTAATAAAGCCACAGATCTACAGTAAACGTCCTAATGTGAGTTATAAATACCCAAACATCCACCCATAATTCATCAGCTCTTTGAAAGCATCTCATAGCTCAAACTCAGCTCATTCTAATATCTGAAAAAATCTTTAGGCCAGGTGGAACTCACATGACTCTGGTGTGAGGCCAAAGACTTCAAAATCACCACACTTTGGGGAAGAAGAAGCGCATCTTTTGACATTGTTTTATTGCTTTAAAATTGGTTTAAACCCACTGACAGAGCTAAAGGGTGCCCAATAGCACTGATTTATAAAAACAAATAAAAATCATGAAAAATTGAGATACAAGGTTGTGGCCTGATGTCAGTGATAAATAAAATAAATATAAGCTCAATATTAGTGGCATATTGTTTCTTCTGACACTATGCAGACATTGTTATGTTGCCTGTTTCATCCCATTGAAGCTCACAATTATCCACCAATTCCCTGTTTTCATTTCAACTATGGATTAACTTATCTATGATCTACCTTACATCCCAGGTTTGGATTGTGGCTCTCACAAAAGTATTTTCAAGGCAATGTGGCTCTTTGTTAGAATAAGCTTGAGTATCACTGTTCTATGTAATCTCAATGCTGATTGGCCACTTCTGCACTCTCTTTCTCTGTCCATGGCTGTTTGGGGTTGAAAATATAACCGTACACTTGTTTTTTCTTTCATAACTTTGGTACTTTTTAGTTCTTTCAAATGTGTTGAAGAAATATGAAAGTATAGAAAATTGTACAACCTTCATCTTAATGGTTAAATTGAGTGCCAGTGCTCTTCAAATGCCTTTTCATAGTGAACAACTTTAAGACAGCTCTCATTTGAAGAAGTGCAATGAGTAATGAGCTGACCTTTTTGTACCTGAGTTTAATTCAGACTTGACTGGTGTTCTGCTCCGCCATCCTACGGGGACGTCATGCTTCTGACCCCAGAATGACTTCTGCTGAAATGAGTTGCCTCTTGAATTTCTTGGAAAATCTGAGCAGCAGAGAAAAGCTCAGTCATTAAGTTTAAATATGTCTGTGGTTTGTGACGAGGGCTATTTATAAATGTATTTCTGATTATTCATTCTTTCTCAGCTGCCAAACCTCAAATTGTGGAAGTTAGCAAGGAAAACTGTAACCTTATCAATGTTGTTACAAAACAATCTTTAAAACCTCAATGTGCAAAATTTGTCTTTCAATTCTCATTAGGAGGAAGTATACATTTGGTTACTGGCTCAAGGGAGTGAGTAGAGATGGGAAACTGTGCAGGGTGCAGACTCGTGCTTCATATCCAGACATGTGCGATGGATCTAAATGGCATGTCCTCTGCAGCCCAGGCACCACTGGGGAGGTCAGGGATTGAATTACAGCTCTTATCGATTATTGTTCCCACCACTGCCCTTCAGAGATCCCGGGACAGGAAATGCATCCTCCAGCCTGTAAGCTCCTGGGAGGAGCGGCTCCCCTCCACCGTCTGCACTGACTATGACTAGTTGTCAATCACCGCTCCCACTTTGTGAATGGAGCTAGCAGAACTGGTCTTGGTTGTGCAGTTGGTTGCGATTATTAAATCAGTGAGCTCTTCTTTCCTGGAAGTCAATTATGATGATTCTTATTTCAAGTCCTCATCTTACGTCAGTGCTGGTGGACAGTAGCTCTTAGCTCTAATGTTCCCACAGAGAGGATGCTGTCTGTTATTCCTCTGCATTCCTCGCACAATAAAACCCGTTTACAGAAAACACAGCCTGCTCTCTGCATGGACTTAAACCGATTAGAACCTGAACTCTAATTCTGTTTTTCAAAACATGGTGTAAACATGACCTTTTTTAAATGCTTCCTTGTCAGCCTGACCTTGAGCTTCAGCAAAACACGTCATCTCGATTAAAAAGTATTGTAGCTTATAGAGGTGCTGCAATATTAGAGAATTCAGGGTCCACACTGATGTTTTAGCTACTTTAGCTACTTTAGCAGCTAGTGCTGCCTCACTGCCAACATTTTATCTCATGTTTGACCACAAAACATATCAGTTAGTCTTAAAAGTTGTTTGTACTGCCCAATAAAAAACGTTTTCCCTTTATCAGAAGAAAAGTGTACAGATTTTCCGGTGTTGAATTGCAAGGATCATGCTTAAGTTCATGCAACAATAGCTGCTGATGGACTGATAACTGTCCACGGGGCAGATATAAGCAAGTATCAGTGCAGCATCTGTGCATGCAGTATAACATAAAGGAGGTATAGATGGCCTAGCAGGTAGGTTGCACCACATGTATGGGTCCTCATCCTCCACGCAGACAGTACAGGTTCAAATACGACCTTTTGACCCCTTTTCCACCTATCAGTCCCCACTCTGTTTCCCTGATTTCCCACACTATCCACTGACCTGTCCTCTCCAAATAAATCTTACACTATAACACTGATGCAATTTTATTTGGGTGAAGAATTTATTACAAAAATGTCATTATAATCAAGAAAGTGCAAAAATGTTCCGACTGTTATATTACAAGCTGGCTGGTGCAGCTGTGGATTGGTGGTAGAACTGTTCATCTCTCAACCAGGAGGTTAAGGGTTTGATGTCCACCTCCTGCAGCCACATGTCTTTTGGCAGACACTTAACACCACACACTGCAGCATAAGTCAAATTTCTTTTCATCTGCATTTCAGCATGAAGTCATACCAGTCCTTTCTGATCAAGCAAAAGCTGCTTGTGTGCATGACTTTTCCAATGTGTCTGCTGTAGTACTCATGACTGATGCCCACTTTGTAGTCTAAAAATGTTTTTAGTTCATTATGTGCTGAAAGTACATTAAAAACAGGTGTTTTCTCATGCCTTGCCTTTTGAAAGAAAAGTTGGCTAAAAATTAGATTTTGGGTAATTTATTTCAAAATCTTGTTTTGAAGATTTTTTTTGGCGTAGGATACTGCATTTTTCAGTTTTTAAAATTCACTAATTCTAGTTTTTCATGAATATAGAAAACTAAACCAAAGCAAGGCTCAGAGCCTGAACTGTTAATTCTGCACATCAGGCAATGCATGAAAAGGCAGTTTAGGTTCCCAATAGAGAAAAGAGAAATGTGATGTGTTTCGTTTGTTTCACTTTGTTTCAAGTACTGAATAGTGAACTCAAAACCAAGAACTGTACCACACCCAAATTCTTTTGTGGTTAAGAGATGAATGATATTGGGTTTACGCTGATTTCTAAAATGCCAATGTTAACAAATGTAGTTGAGTCATTATGATACATGAATGCTGTTCAGACTTTAAAAAATCTGTCTAAAACCCACTTAAAAGTTAAAGGACTGAGAAGGACCAAAGAAGACACGCTAACGTGGGTCTGGTGGTCCGGCTTTAGACTCCACAAACTTAATACTACATATGGCCAATACTTAGAGCCAATATAGGCTGATATTTACAGTCAATGTAGGCTATATACACAAATATAGGCTACTAAAAGCCGATATAGGCTGATATTTAGAGCCAGTAAAGGCTGATATTTATAAGAGAATAAATGCTTGGACTAAGTAAAGACTAAAATGTGAGGACTTTTTATGGACTAAAACTAGACTAAAATGTTTTTCGTTGACTAAAACTATAAAAGGCAGAAATGACTAAAATGTGACTAAAACTAAAATGCATTTCATTTAAAGACTAAAATTAAAAATGGCTGCCAAAATTAACACTGCAATAAAGGGTGATATTTAAAGGCAATATAGGCTGTTATTTACAGCTGATAAAGGCCAGTGTGTATTGTAATATATCAGTAGTTAATTTTGATAGAAATTATCGTATGTGTCAACACTGGTAATTCACTTTCTTAGCTGCTATCTGTCTGTAAGATACCAAGCTGATAAAATTGGTCACGCATTATACTGTTGTACCCCTTCCAGGTACCATATGTCAATAGAAAGAGGCAACCTGCTTTGAAATTTGACAACTTCTGACCTTTCACCATTCCCCATTCATTTGACATTGAATATGCCCAAAGGGTTGCCATGAGACATATAGCTAGTAAAAATTGAACCATACTGATGCCCTTTCTGTGTAAAGGCAACAAAACTGGAAGTTCTTAGCTCCAAACATCAGATAATTTCTAATTTTTTGCAGGCAGACTCCAGCATGCTGTCCTAAGTTGCATTGGCAATGCTTGGGTACAAATGATCACTTTTGATTATTTTGTTTTCTCTGATGCATCTATGCTACGACACGTTTCATTTTTAGTTTCTTTGTTTTAAAACGCCGGATTTTAAAAATGAGGGGACTTTGGTCCATCCTGTTACATTGAAATGTGTCATTGTGATGTCATAAATGTTACAGACAGAGGTGTAATAGCAAAATGTGTAACAGGACTCTAAATGAATCTCTGCTTGTTTGTTACAAGGCGGAGTGTCACAGTCTGAGCTTGCATCAGGACAGCACCAGCCGGGGCTCGACAAAGCATCTGCTTGTGTTGTTTGTTTGCAATGAGCTCTGCCTCATTTTGCATAACTTGTGTAGTGGAGGACATGTGACAGAGGGAGAGACCGAGGGCAAGAGAGAGAAATGAACACTAAACTAAAAGAAGACAAAGAGCATTTGTCTTCTTCTACAGCCGTCCACAGCTCTCTTCCCCTCCTGAATATTTTGTTAACAAACTTAATCCTGCGCCTGACTACAAATTACTCAAAGTCATGAGGATCTTTTTTTCATGTCTCTGAGAGCTGACACCAGCACAGGCTGAAAATATCCCAATAATCAGATGTGTGTAGGACACACACACACACACACAGGGTGGACTGTTTCTTTCTAAAGCAGTGTATGTTTGTGTATCACTCTGTGTGTTTCTATGCCTGGTAGCTTCAAACAGAGCAATGATGTAATGAATATGACTCCACGGGGTGTGAGCAGTTAGCTTAACAAAGAGATCAGCTGTGGTCATTATCATGCAATCATCTGAGATTATAAACTGTCAGAAAATGAGGTGAGATGAGTTTAACAGTTCTCTGAATCTTGAAGTGCAGCTACAGTACTCTTTAGTTTGTTTGAAGATGGGAGTGTGACTTTAGCAGCCTCATTAAGGGTGGAACCTTTCTGTTTTTGTGTCAGTTTGTTGTTATGTCATGCTGAAAATGGTCAAATTCCTTACAACATACAACTTGGCACCAAAACAGGAAGTCACATGCATGCTCAGAGCAAGAAATGTAAAACCCAATCTGCTAAATGGTGGTGCTGTCATTGGGGAAAGGAAAAGCAACTTTTGAAATACATTACAATACAATACAATACAAGAACTTTGTTTAGGCCACAAAGACCACACCCCTCACACCTTAAACTGTGTCTAACCTGAAATTTGACACAAGACCAGCTCCATGCATTCAAAAAGGCAAGCCAAAAAAAGCTAGTTAGAGTTGAATAAGGTTTGCTGATATCTTGTTTAGTTATGGGATGGATACTAGTGATAAAGCACTCAATGTGGCCGTCATTAATTTAGTAATGTACTATTACGCACGCTCTTTTAACACGCTGTATTTAAATTCGTTTAGCATTACACATGTAAGCAAATTTTCTTTGCATATGGATGTACTGTTAGGGTGAGACCACAGATCTGTATTTGTGAAGAGGTGATCACTTGTATCCTTGGGCAAGACACTTTATCCCAATTTGTTCCCAGTACTTCGTCAGTGGGGTGTAAACGGGTATGGATGCGAATAAATGGGATTAGCTAATACTGTGCCAATTCTTAGCAACCTCTGCCATCAGTGTGTGAATGTGGAGTGAATGTGTAGGTGTAAAAAGGCGATTTAAGTAGACAGACCTCTAGAAAAGTGCAATACAAGCTCAAGCCTGTTTACCATTGACATCTCTGACCTGAGTGTTATGTAACAGTGAGCTACTTGGTTTCAGAGTACCATGTTTTGGTCTTTGGAGGATTTGTCAGTGATGGCTGGATAAAGTTTGGACCACCCCCTTCATACTCCAGATATCTGTGTTGATCTTTCTTTGATGTTTATTAATTCTAGACACAAATAAACCCTCAGGAATTTGAGATGCAGACAGGCAGCACACTACAGAGAATGTAGGACATCTAAGCCTGCTGGTTTACAATGGTGATTAGCAAGTAGACCTTCATACGGTTTTGTTTGTTTCAGGTACTTTAGTATACAAATCACTCTAAAATCCTGTACCTGTTTAACCTTGCAAAGCAGATGGATATGCCCGTTTCCGTGTTTCTCACTGACGAATCCATCTTGCAAAGCTCCCGTCTGAACTGTTTGGGCCTGGTTAAAAAGTGACAGGACCAATCAGTGACCAGGAACAATACTTCCAGGCGTGGCAGAGTTGTGATGTAAGCAAGCAGCAACAAGAGGCCGGTGCAGATATGGCGGGAGACATTATTGTGGATGCTGCTAAAGCGCCAGTTTTATCAGAACTTGAAGACATTTCTTCTTTTGAAGAAGAACAATGAACAGCAGTGAGTTGTTTTCTTTTCAAAAACGACAAAAATTGTGTACTGACATGTCTACAGTCGCCATGGTTCGCGTTATGCAGTTCTCTATGGATTTACTCCTCAGTACATGTGGCTTTGTCACGTTTTGTTGCTCTGATTGGCCCGTAAAGATTTGACAGACAGATTGCTCATCCAGCACCCTCAGAGTTTTTTTTTTTTTTCAAAGGCTCTGCCCTTTCCCAAACGCTGTGTATGGAAGGTTCAACAGATGGATGTGAGAAACATAGGCCTGGGTTCAAAAGATCGATTCTCCGATTCAGATCAATTCTTTTTTGAAAAATCCAACATCGATCCATAAAACCCAAAGATTGATCTTTTAATATATGCTTTTCCCCTCCCCTGTCGGCCCCTCGCCCTACTAGTCTCAGATTTACATCACTCATGCAGCCTGAAAGTTGACTGGCACTCACTTCTAAAAGCGTTTAGATTGATACAAGGTTTAAATCTCACGCCCAATCATCTACTTTTGGATATCTGGGCATGTTATTAATACAAGTTGTATATCTCTTCATCAAATGTAAACTTTCGCTGGTGCAGCAGGAGCAGCAGAGCTTTGTAGGTGGATAGTGCTTAAGCCACTGCTGCTACAGACCGGGCAGACTCATACACAATAGTGATCATCTGAGGTGCTATGTTTAAGAGGAGCAAACCCCGACTGAATTGTGAAACCCCCGTATGTGTCGCTCCGTACAGTGTGCTTAATTTTACAACCCCCTATTCCTCTGTTTCACAGTCGCGCAATTTACACACGACCCCACTGTTTACAGCAGGGAAATGACAGAGCGCTCAGTCATTTAGAGGGATGAGTAATAAACTAGCATCTCATGTAGATTTTCTATCAAGTTAGCATAGTATAACATTTACAAACATACAATGTACATAACTAATAGATAACATGATGCATATTTATTTTTATAAGCTCTCTGGGTTCTGTCTTTTAATTAAAGAGCAAAGGTGTGTGTCTATAGTACACACCTCACAGACAAAAACTAAAGTACCACACTACATGCACTATATCTGAAAATGTGACTATTACAACTACTACCACATTATAAGCTTCAGTGTCATTGTACATCGTTGACTTAATCAAACTTAGGTAGAATAACTGATCAAATTTACTTATTTTTATTCATTTAACAACAATAGTTTCAACTTGGACATGCAATAAGGGACTTATCTCTGTAAAAACAAACATGATGGAGCCTGGCAACTCTGCTCAACTGAAGGAACCTCCAAACCTGACTGCATTTTGGATTTAAACATTACAAATACAGAGACAAACTGGACAAAAAAGACCATATCCAGGATGTGCCACATGGAGGTGAAATAGTGATATAAATACTACTAGTTTAGGGTCAATTTTTAATGCTAACCCTGAAATTTTTAAAGATGCGCCTAGTTGTAACATTCTCTGTAATATTTCCAACCTAAGTTCTCTGAGAATTTCTTAAATGTAGAAGCAACATAGGATTTTTTACTAAAACATTGCTACATGAATCGATATCTAATCGAATTGAATCAGAATCGAATCGATTCAGGAAATCAGTGGCAACACCCAGCCCCAGTGAAACAAATCCATCGTGTCAGGTTAGTTCCTAGTAAACTTTGGGTTGGGTGGAGCCTGGCAGGAAAATGACCATAACTAAATGAGAGGTTTTTTTTTAAATCTTCCTACACTTTGGTCCATGTCTTCTGGGTAAGACCTGAGAAAAAGTCTGCTGAAGCATTTTGAGCAAGACTTATAGGGGGAGCCAAAACTGTCCCAAAAGTACAGATTCTCACCAAAATTGGCGTGCATGTCCTGGAGGGAAGTATTAATCGATGTGTGATGTGCTGTTATGGTTGGTGAGAGCAGACATGGTCTGTCACATGTTTAGTCCTAACTTGAGATGATCCTTGGCTGACTTTTAAACATGCACACCACGTTTAGTTTAGATCTGATGAGGGGAAGAGAAACAGCACAACATTGACATTGACATGACTAACTGATGGCTCTCACTTTTTAAACTGAATAAAATCAGCTGAAAGTGACATTTTTCAGCATTGTGAATTCTGAAACCTGCCCTTTTGCTGTTTGCAACTTTAAGGGCTGGAACTCAAAAACTGCAGTGTGTGTGGCTGCTGTATTATGTTTTTATTGTTTCCAAAGAGATTTGAATAGACATAAAGTTGTGTTTCAGTTTTTCCTCCCTTCTTTCTCTCCTCCCATCCTTCTCCCTCCTGCTGCAGTCAGGATGACGCATCAGTATTTCTGCGGAGCTTACAGGAAGTGTCGTTTGGATAGGCCAGAGGAGAGGCAGCACAGTAGCAGCTCTGACATGCGTATGCATCGCTGAACCAAAGCCAGGGAACACTCGCAGCATTTTGATGACATCACCCACGCTGTGCTCCCGCCTCCCTCCCCTCTCCCTCCCTCGCTGTGTTTGCTGTTGAAACAAGCTCGCTCTCTCTCCCTCAGAGAGAAAAGAGCAGGCATCAGTAAAAGAACAAGAGCTGGCTAGGAAGAGGAGGGGCTGCCTGTGAGCGAATCGAGAGGGAGAGAGAGCTTTGGGGGGAGGCGGGGGGGAGGCTGACAGCGCTAGTGGGCTAGGACTGGCACACACACAAACACACAGGAAGAGACGAGGAGAGGGAATATTGCCGTGCATTGTTGAGACTTCTATTGCGTTCTGTTCTGTTGCTGTTTCTTTGTAATCAGAGGAAAAAAGTTCTCACGCAGTTTGTCCGCAGCCTTTCTGGATTTTTCCGTAATGAAACAGCAACGGGAGACTCCGTGGATTGGCAAGTGGGCATGAGGCGCCAGGGTGGAATACTTCTCTAACTAGCCAGGCTATGCTCTCT
Source organism: Cheilinus undulatus (assembly GCF_018320785.1). Taxonomy (NCBI): domain Eukaryota; kingdom Metazoa; phylum Chordata; class Actinopteri; order Labriformes; family Labridae; genus Cheilinus; species Cheilinus undulatus. The sequence continues at coordinate 48,080,889 of NC_054871.1, read as the reverse complement.
TTCCTCCTCTCCCAGCACAGTTTCACTCCTCACTGAGCGAGCTGGCAGAGGAATCACACTGGTAGCACTTCTTGGGACTCTTCCTCAGCAGCAGCTCACTCTGTCGTCCAGGATGATGCCTTTCATCAGCACCTGTGGAGGGTAGTATTCAAGGAGCAAATGTGAGAGCTGTTTATTTTCAGGAAGAGTGGTTTGTTCGGGGGTTTTGTGAAATGAAACTTTGAGGAGTTGTGTTAAATTTGTGCCTTCTGGTGAAGCCTAACTTTTGAGATCCACCATGCTGAGCCTGCAGGATTCAGTCTTCTTTGAGATCAGCATCAAATCTCTGCTCAAGTCATGGAGTAGCAGCTGTGAGTATCTTGCCATGCTTGCACACTTAATGTTTACATACCACTCCTGGCCAACAGAGTTATCTACCGCACACAGCCAGCAGACCCGCTGCAGCATTGTCCATGCTTGCATGCAATCCAAACCATGCTTGCAGATTCCCTATCTGCTCTCTGTGTAAGGGAAGTGGTTATTAATGGAGTTGTCAGGATGACGGATTATGTTTAGTCCAGGTTTGGTCAGGCTCGTTTGATGTGCATGCAGGTTGCTGCAATTAACCTCCTCCTTCAACTGAGTGTACCCTCGTCCCCACACTCATCATCGCTCCTCTGGCTCCTGGTTGTCCCACTGATAATGTTTCTATTGATGAGCTCCTGCTGATATAGTACACGCTTCGACAGGAAGTACTCTCTGTGATACTTTGAAGGTGCAGTCTGCTCCCAGCCCTCCCTCATTCTTTTCATTTTTATCTGTTTTCCACTGTGATAGAATGACAGGGCAATATATTGAGACTTTAAGATGTATTAACCATAGATTTTCAAAAAACAGGAATGACAGTGCTGTTTTTTATCAATACAGTTTATGTTGATGAAATGTTTGGGAGGAAATACCAGGCTTGATGCCTGGTAAAAGATAGCTTACAGTAAGAACCACTAAAACTAATATGCTTATTGACCACTACATAAGCTTTTTGAAAGGTTTAGTCTAAATACCATTTTATTTGTTTTATTTTATTTAAGAAGCATTTGTGTAATCAGTAAAAGTTTAACAGTTATAATGTTTATTTTTTTTCATGTTGCACTTTTTATTTTTATTTAACAAAATTGCAGACAAACATCTTCCCGCTGTCTGCTTTGAATAAATAACATTTGGAAAATTGCTAGTAAATGTCCTTGCTCTCATTAGTAGAGGTGCCAGGAAAATTGATTCACGTCAAAATCACAAATATTCATTCTTACGATTCTGTTTTAAAATGTTCAGGAATGTATATATTTAAACATTCTTAATTTCGCCCTGGAGACATTTTTGACAGAGGCCAGTTCCAGCAACACAAATCCTGCTGCTGATGTTTTGCACTGTCTTTAACCTCCTTGCACTCACACTTGCCGCTGGATGTTTTTCATTTAGGCTCATCAGCAATGCTGTTAGCTGTAGCTGTAATAACTCTCAGCATCGGTGATGTTTCAGGTTACATAGCTGTATTTGACATACTGACTTACTGCCAGCGGTTTAGTGGAGTGTGCACAAGTGGGAATACTCTTCATTTTAAAGTGCGTATACTCCGTATAGGGTTAGGGTTATGCAGGTGTACTCAGGCTGTGTATTGGCAAGAATCTGGCGGTATGATACGTATTGCGATACATGGATATGGATTTATTGTGATACTATGAGCAAGGCAATATTTTTTCAATAGTATACAGCTATATATATCTATATATTGACTACTATGTAATTTTAAGTTAATAAATATAGAATATAACAGAACAGAATTGAGCTATTAATAAATTATAGGCCTGAATCATCTAGCATTTTAACTATCTTTGTGTAATCTGATGAGGATTTTCCTCATTTGCTGTAATGAATTAAAACACGTGGATGACTATGGGAGACAAGCTGGTCCTCATGTCCAGCTATACAAACTGGTGGACTGTGTTTTGGGGAGGGCATGACCTAACAGGCTACAGTGCTTTTATCGAATTATGGAAGCTGTCATTCTTGACGGCACTAAGATGGTGTAGGTTTTTAGAAATAAAACAAAGTATTGACTGTGTTATTATGACTGCACGAGGAAGCCAGCGGTAGCTTCAACAGGTTATTTTCATGTTAGCTGTAATGCTACTGCTATGATTTCTAGCTCTCAGATGTGGTGTTGTCAGAGTATTTCACTCTGCTGTGGTTTATCTTGTAAACAACTTTACTCCTGTCTAAGTTTGTACCATCTTTAATGTTTTGGACTACAAAATAAGTCCACAGACCCGCTTTGAATGCGGCAGATGCCGACCTGCTGAATGGTTACAAACGACCAGCTCGCCAAGGCCAGAATGCTTGCATGATCTGGTCATCTAAACAGAGGAGAAGAGGGAAGAGTCAAATGCCTGCTGCCAACTAGCAGTTGGAGGTAGAAATTACACAACAAAACTAATGCCCTAACAAAGTAAATTATAAATTCAAGAGTTATCGATACATTTTAAAATATCAATACAGTATCACGCTGAGAAATATCACGATATTTAAGTGTACTGATATTTTCTAACACCCCTAGCGTATACCCTGCACTACACCACTGCTAACTACCAATGTCTGTAGAAGTATGAGACACTCAGCCAAAGTGCTGTCACACCGTTGAGTCTACAACCCCTGTACAAGAAAGAATGACCTGATGCTTATGTGCAAAGTCTGCTAAATTTAAGTAAAGTACTTTAGGAATGAGTCAAAAGTATGAGCTCACATAAAAACCTCCCATCAGGAATCAAAAAAAGCAGAACAATAGCCAACAACTGCTGACAATCACATTAGGGATCAACCAGCCAGTACTGAACAACAAAATAAGCTCCATCATCGGTTTTATTTCAAAGACCTGAGCTCCTACAGCGTCATTAACAGTCATTTTGGATTATGTCATTAGTTTCACTTGTAAGTTTCTGATGAATATTTAGACACCTGGTTAAAACTCACAAATACTGTTCATTTTCAAAGAGTTATTTTTAGGCTTTTCCTGTGCTTTTATTTGACAGAGGAGGACAGTGGATAGGGTCAGAAACAGGACAAGAGTGGGGAGAGACATGTAGCAAAGGGCCACAGGCCGGATTTGAACCCAGGCCACCTGCGTACATGGGTCGCACCTTAGACTGCTAGGCTATCTGTACCAAATGTTGATCATTTTAAATTTTTTTGTAATTTAACTACAAATTGATCTTTATTTTAGGTTAAAAAAAATTGAAGTTTGAAATACATTTTAATGAGCATTTTTTAATGTCAAAATACAAATGTACAGCCCCTTAGGGCAGCTTTTGGAGCAGATTCTGAAATAAGCACCTCTCTGCATCAAATAGAAAATGTTGTGATTTAATTTAATTGATTTAGGAACTAGTCTGATTCCTAAATCAATTCTGATTTCAGTCATGACCCTTGGAATTAGAATCAGATTCTAATCGAATTGTGAGACACTGTAAGTTTAAACCTCTTATTATAAGTATTTATTATTGTTGTTGAATATTATTTGATTTTTTAGATGTAAGTAAGCGGTGTTGCCAGCTTATTTGTACAGTTTAGACAGTGCTCTCTCTCTTTAGGTTAAAATAGAACTATATCATCGACTGCTAGTACTACTATAAAACACTGATCATTAACATAATGGATATTTTATTATTTTGAAACTTATTTTTAAGAGTATGGGAAATTCTGACTACCCCAATATATGGAAATGTTGCCATTTTTTGTACAAATTAGACACTGTGTAGAAGTTTTCTGTGATTTTTGACCATTTAAAAACCAAACAAAAATAGAAAAACAAAGTAACACTGGCTGTCTGGGACTCGAGGATGCTGTTAGATTCCTACTGATTCAAAACTTTGTGACAACCCTTTATCACTCTGTAATAGAAAAGAGATTATGAACAGTCTATATGTTCATTATGCATCAGAATTCAGCTAAGAAATATCCTCATGTAATGTGTTTGGTCCATATTTCCTGGTTGTATCCTTGATAACAAAATCTCTCTTTTTCACTTCTCCTCAGAAGCACTCAACAATCCTCTCTCCTCTTCCTCTCTCCTCCTTTAATAACCCTCGTCTCCCTTCCCTCCAGGGCAGCTAATGTTCCTCTACTATTGATCTGTCTTCTGGTTTCCTCCTATTATTAGCTTCCCATACAGCCTATATTACATCAAGAATAAAAAATGTGTCGCCTTCCCTCTCAGTGAAACGTAGTGATGGACAAAGGTGGATGGAAAACAGCAGATTGAACTGCTGCTGATTCATTCCTTCATTTGTCCCAGTAATACTAATTATATAAAAACGCACAGAATAATTCCTCATGTTTGATTCACTTATTTGTTTCTGGCTGTTTCTCCTACATTTGGATCACATATGCAGCTTTTCTCACGTTTTGAAGTCACTAATTTGATAAACCAGGTTTTCAAAACAAATTGTGAAAAGAACACTACTAAGAATACAATCTCTGAACCTCAGCTATGAAAACAAGAACTATTAAAGAGAGGATCATTTGATTCTCCTACCTCAGCTGATCTGACCCACAAATAAAGACAGGACTTTCCAATTCCTACATCTTTGTTTATGGATCAAAATACCAACATTTTTTCCATTAAACATGCCGAATGTAAATTTATCTCAAACAAAATTGAGGGTAGCAAGGGAGCAGAGTTTGGGCAACAGAATGAACAGCTGATGGCAGAGAATATTCATAGTCCAAAATATGAATGAGAAACAGCAAGAGAACATGAGCTTACAGCAGCATTTCCCACCTTCTTATGTAACATGGTGTTTCCGCCACAACAATAAACACGTCATGTCTGTCCTGGTAGATAAGATCCGTCCCATTATAACTGTGAGGATTAAGGATTTCTCTTGCTTTGAAAACTCTTAATTGTTAGATATTTCAAGAAATGTCGGGACTCTACTTAAGATTACATATTTATGACATATTTAGTCATTTTTAACAATAAATGTAGACATTTTAGCACAAAATCTTATATATTATATCTTCAATTGCCAGGAAAATGATTTTAAAAACAAACATATTCTGTCTTTTGGTCATTTTAGATACCAAACAGATCACAAATATGACCAAATCTTCAAAGAAAAATGCAATTGAACAAATCTTGTTTTCTGTATTTGCAGCATTCCTCATTAAGGGTGCTTTCACATTAGGGGCCCGGTGCCGGATCTGAGTGCACTTAAGCCCAAAGTCTGGTTCATTTGGGTAGTGTGAATGCAAACAAACCGCGCCCGGCATGGTTCGAAACAACTGGGCCTAATGTGAAATCGCCCTAAGTTCTTGTACTAACAGACACTGAGGTGATTTCATCAGTTGTAGGAGGATGACTGATGTCAGAGCACAAATCAGACCAATACACATTCTGGATGTTTTTTATATAAACTTAGCACAAAAATAAGGAAATTTGTGTTTGATAAATTATTTCTTTGTTTTAAAAATGCTTCTTGGCTACAAATCTTATACTGTTGGAAAGCATGTTTATTTCCCTTTAAGTGGTGCCACATTTGCTAGGAACATGCCTTTGTGGGATGAACAGCAGAGCTGAGTATGTAAGTTAGGCCCATGAAAAATTTGCCAAATCTCTGCAAATACTAAATAGCTTTTTCTGCCATTGACTCTTGTTTGGTGGATTAGATGACTGAAATCTGAAGAAACAAGATATACTGGCAATTTAACATTTATTCATTTAACAAACAGGAGCCTCAGAAGCGTTTGGAACAACCATACACAGCTACAACAGCCTGGCCCCTCCTCCCCATGATGGTCACCAGCCTGGTCACACACTACTGTGGTATGGCGTCACATTTTTCAACCAGCATTCCTCACAAGTCAGCCAGTGTGGTTGTGTTGGTCTCTTTGGCCCAAACAGCACACCCGAGCTGATCCCACAAGTGTTCAATGAGGTTGAGTTGAGGACTGCCGGCAGACTATTACATCCTCTTTACTCCTAAAGTCTGTAGGTAGTCTTTGATAAACCCCGCTCTGTGGGGTCGAGTGTTGTCATCTTGGAGGATAGAGTTCGGTCCCAGACTGTGGAGATACAGGATTGCCACTGGTTGCAGAATCTCATCTCCTTATTGCTTTGCATTGAGGTTGCCTCTAATGATGACAATCAGGCACTTGATTATTAAAAACGTGCTACTTCAGCTCTGCTTTGATGTGTTTTCACTCCCCATAGTCTCTCTGATGTCTCATAATGTTGTCTGATTGGCTAGATGTCATAAGTCAATCTACTCTAAATGCAACACTTACTGTTTTCCCGCTTCTTGCCATGTGACATTTCTGTTGTTGGAGTTTGAGCTCTAGTTGTTTTTTCTGTTAATTTACTGTATACCAATAGGTAACCTAGCTATCATCAAACACTCTTGCTCTGTGGCTGCTGATCTGTTGTTTGCATTTTGAATACAGCTTAGCTTTGCTGTTAGCTCCTCTTGCTAGGCCCTCTTCTCTGACTCTCTCTGTGCCAGTGTGCAGATTTGTTGTTTTTTTTCTTCTCATCCTCCTTTACTGACCATGGTACTCTTATTAAACACAGTTCATTTTAGCGTTGAAGTTGAAGTTTTTTGGAGACACAGCTCTACTGATTCCAAACCTTGACGTAGCTTCTCACTTTATAGCTCCTGAGCAGTCAGGAGGTCAGTGGCTGGGCTGCTGTCTGCATCAGAACACATGAATGCATCAGTAGTTAAATTTCACAAATACAAGATATTGTTTCTCTATACAGTTCTACTTTTGTGTTATTAAGTTGATTTTTTTAGTTATAATTACATTAGTAAGATTTTGAATGCAACACTTGTTTACTCGTGATAGAGTTAATGGTGAGCAGTAAACTGGTATTAAAACTGTCACCAGAAATAGATATTTACAACACCGTCATTATCAGTTTAAGCACATGTGTTGTGTTGTGTTGTAGCACACACAGGAGGCAGAAAAGGACATCAAGGATAATGATCAGCTGGGTAAATAAAAGCAGCATGACAGTTATTTGTGCCAAACAACAGCTTAGTCTGAGTCCCGTCATCTGCATGCTCTAAAACTTAAGGAGCAGCTAGATAACTAACTGAAAGTCTCCCACTCGCGCCCGTGTAACGTGCCGCTAAGTAATCAAGTTAAACATGTGCAGGTCTGTCGTCTGTATTAACCTCAACATAAAGCAAGTCTGCTTGCTTTGCAAAACAACCTGTCCGTTTGTTGGCTCAGTTGGAATAGGATGACCAATTTTGACTTCAGCCCAGCAAAGCAGTGATTTGCTTCTCCATTATGAGAGTTTAACAACTGCTTCAGTCTCTAAAATGTGTTTGAACCATTGACTTGCATGTTTTAAGTCTGAGATAATAAACCTGGGGTTTCAACCTTAGTCACAGCAGGGCCGAAATCTGAATTAAGGTCTAACCTGAGGGCCCAACTGGGTAAACATTTAACCTTAAACTGTAAACCTTATTTTCACAGGTAATTAATTAAGGGGGAGAAAACCTGATGATAATTAATTTGGAGATTTTTTTAAAAAGTCAAAATGGCAAGTTTAAAGGCTCGTAATCTTAGATAAAAAATCAAAATATTAGTTTCAAAGGTTAGAACACACAATCAAAAGTCAAAATAATTCAATCATGAGTTTAAAGGTCAAAATAAGAGATTAAATCCAAAATCGTGTTTAGATTCCAAATATGAGATAAAATTCAAAATTGTGAGTTTTAAGGATAAAATATGGGATTAAAAATCAAAGTTAGGAGTTGAAAAAGGTCGAAATACGAGATGAAAACCAAATTTAGAGTTTGAAAGGTTGAGATATGACTTCAGATTTAAGAATGTAAATGTATAAGGTCAAAATATGAGATAAAATTCTAAATTGTGAGTTTAAAAGGTCAAAACATGGGATTAAAAGTCAGAGTTAGGAGTTTAGAAGGGCAAAATATGAGATTAAATTTGAAATCATGATCTTGAAATTTAAAAGATATGACTTGAAATTTAAAATTGGAACCTAGAAGTTCACAATATGAGATAAAAAGTCAAAACCCTAGAAATTTAGATACCTGCTTGGAACTGGTTCTTGATACCCAAGCCTAGTCATGATTCCCTCCTCTATTATGAGTATAGTACACACTTTGTAATGTTTCACCCTACCGTTTACCCGTGTGTTGTTCTGTCATCATTTTATCTGGTTACAAATAAGTTTGTCTCTTACTATCTTTACTTTTTATGAAGAAGTGATACTGTTGAAGAATAAACTAGTAGTAACTTGTCTGGATCTGAGCATGTTGAGACACAATAGCAGAATTAGCACTGCCACACCATGTAAACACTGGCAGTGATACCTTTGTCTCTCTCTCTTTCTCTCTCTCTCTCTGCACTCGCTCACTCGGTGCCCTGCATTCCTGCAGTATGTAAGTGTTTGTGTTGTTGTTTCTGGTCGTCCTGACTGGGAAGTGAGCAGGCGTGTGGGAGAGCTTTATTCTGACTGTGACAAGGTGGAGTCACTGCTCTGATAGTTGTGCAATCTGTTTTTTAAGCACAGTCGTGCACTGTTGCAGAGCGGGGCTCTCTGGCCTTTTCAGAACAAAACATTTTCTGATACAGCACTGGAGCAGCAGCTTGATATTTGTTTGGAAACTGTAGTGTCTTTTCTGACTGTCTAAGCCGTTATGAATTTCTCACTTTAAACATACCAGAGTGATCTTGGACGGCAGACAACAGATATTGTATTTTGGCAGAAGACTGAGATTTTATGGAGGAAGAACAACTGTGAGGAACAAATGGCAAATCAGAAACCATGAAACGTATGTGCAGAATTGAGAATATACCTTTTTCTTTTTTTTTAATCAGGGCAACAACATTTCTAACTGAAAATTTCATGGCTCCATCCTGGCAACATCTGAGATGAATCTGGTACGGACTGCACCAATTCTGTCAGTTGACCTTGCAATTTCTTTATCAGCCAGAGTCTTTCAGCATTCACGCTGGATGTTTGGCTCATTAGCAGAACTTTTTGAGAAGTCATCACTTATTATGAGAGACAGTTTGATAAAGCTAGTAAAATCCAGCTGAGAAGCACTGAAAAAGCATGCATGTTGAAGCATGATTTTTGTGCTTTTTACCTTTGGTAGAAGAGCTTAGGAGAGCCAGAAAATTAAGTGACAGAACATTAGGGAAAGCACATGCTGTATAGCACCAGGAATGGGAGTTGCACCTTGAACATGTGTGATCAGGACTCTGGTTTTGGTACTAAACCTTCCACCCTACCACCAGAGCTAAAGCAGAACTGGGAGAGCATGGCCTTTTTAACTCTCTGCTGAGTAGAGCCCATTTGGTTAGTCTATTTTTAGTCTAGTTTTAGTTGACGAAAACTCAAAAACATCTTAGTCTAGTTTTGGTTTATAAAAAGTCCTCACATTTTAGTCATTACTTTTAGTCCTAGCATTTATTTTCTTGCCTAAATCTGGTACCAAATCATGGTAGTGTGTTCTCTGCACCATGCCAAACCTGGGTCCCTGCTTCCTACAGCTGAGAGGCAGAATAGCTACAGATGCATTGTTTTTGACAGATTTATCCATGGTGGAGAAATATCATGGATTTTGAATGTCCAACAAAAACTTCCTTACACTTTAGTCTAGTTTTAGTCATCCTGACTAGAACTAAACTGACTTTTTATCAGTTTTAGTCATCACAGATCTATTTTTTTAGTCTTAGTCTAGTTTTTGTCATGGGGGAAAAAAGGCTGTCAACCAACATTTTTAGTCATAGTTTTAGTCAATGAAATTAACACTGCCAAGAGGTCATAACCCCAGGGAGAGAAAGAGAGTGTGAATAAACACTAACAAGGCAGTGATGCAGTGATATAAGATGCCATTTGTAAACTTTTTACAGTCAGTCTTTCACAATCTTTACGTTTTTTGATTTCAGTTGATATTTGTATGACTGAAAAAAAGGTCACACACTTAATGATGAGGGATCACAGACTGCATGAATTGTCAAAAAAAACTAAAGCGAACCGAACGCATCAAACCCTCCTGTCTTCTTCTGACGCTCATGTGTCCAGGCTGCAATTATTGAAACAACAAAGAGGTAAATTTTCTCATAATTAAATAAATTAAAACCCTGCATCTTGCACCCGGCCTTTAATCAGTAGCCGAGTATACACTCTGAGCTTTCAAGCCTATTCTCACTTGATTTTTGAGTTGAGCAGCTGGTTTCCGGTTAGTGAGGACACAACGGTCGACCTCTAACCTTGCAAAGCAGATGGATACACCCTTTCCTTGTTTCTCACTGGCGAATCCTTCTTGCAAACCTCCCGTCTAAAAGTGACAGGACCAATCAGCGACCAGGGACAGTACTTTCAGGCGTGGCAGAGTCGTGACATAAGCAAGCAGCAACAAGAGGCCTGTGCAATTATGGCGGAAGAGATTATTGTGAATGCTGCTAAGGCGCCAATTTTTTTAGAACTTGATGACATTTCTTCATTAAAAGAACTACAAAAAAGCAGAAAAAAAATTAATCTGTTAAGTTGTTATAGCAGTTTTTGGAAGTGGACATTTTTGTCCATAATGGCTTTAAAGGGTGGTAAATTAAAGTGATGCCTGAGGGTTAATGGTGTAAAATAGTATGTGTTGGTTGTAAACCATTTGCTTTGCATGTTTGTCTGTAATGATTCTTTTAATGAATGTATGTTTGTGTGTGTATATATATATGTGTGTACATATACATATATTACTATTATTATTATTATTATGGTGTTTTTTGTCAAGGAGAATTTGCTGTGTATGTGGCCATAAGATTTGGTCAATGTTTTTCTGGGATGTGCTGAGTTCTTGTTTTTTCCTTTTTTTTGGGGGGGGGGGGGGGGGGTAAATTACAGTTTTTTTATTGGTTGAATTGTTTTCTTTTGTTTCTGTTTATACAAATACTGTGGAAAAAAAAAAAACTACTATGCAGATGCTCCTAAACTTGTCTACATATGGACAGCCCCTATGAGCATCCCAGTGCTGTAAATCTTGCCAAAAGCACGGGACTGACACCATTATATTTTTTTGTTTCATTGTCTTGTTGTCTTGTCTGTTTTGGAGAGGAGACCTGTGCAGAAAAAAATGTCCCAGGCTAAAACCTTGTGAATGCTGAAGACAGAAGTGTCGTTTTGACTTGGTTTGTAAAGTTTATCCCCGTGCTGTTGCTCCTTCCCTGTTCTTTGTAAATACTTCTGCACAAAGACAGAAGAAATGACATCAACTGATTAAATTTAAGTTGACAGATGAGTCTAAATGTTGAATTTCTGAGGTAGCTTCAACTAGAAATGTTTATTTGCGTACCCAGCTTTGTTTTTCCTTCAGCATGACAAAGTTTGCCCGGTTATTTTGCATTTTGATTTGAATGAAAAGGAAAGCCTGATCTTTGTGCCACAAGTGGGTCACTAGAGCTTTGGTTTCTGGTTGAAGCAGTGAGAAGAGTGTAAGCAGCCTCATCTTTCTTTAGATCATTCACAAATAATGATGCAGCGGGGTTAGTTTTGGAGGGACTGGCAATGCAAACAAACAACCGGCATGTCCTGAGTAGAGAAAGAGAGCGAGGGAGGAGCGATGCGAGCACTTAACCCAGAAAGGATGCCTTGTTTTTTTTTTATCGTTAACTGGGAGAGTACAGTGTTGGGGTATTCATTTGTGTGAACCAGTCAACGATTCAGCTGGCCCAGGGTGGGAGAGAGAAGAAGGATGGAGGGGGTAGAGCACTCAGCACTGATTGGCTATTAAGAGCTGGCTATGTGACATCATTGGGGGTGTTAGTGAAGCACAGTAAACAAAGAGGGAAATGCTTGAAAGGCTCTCTGTGCTGCTGGACAACATGACCGCAGCACAGCTAACACTCACTGCTATGCTGCCTGAGTTGACTCCTATGTGCTCTCTGAAATGACCTCTAACTAGAGAATTATTAAAAGAGTTTATGCAGTTTATGAATTTTGCTTTATTGTGTTTTGTTTTAGGTTTTTTGGGGGAAATAGAACAATTGAGGCCTTCAGCTTACTGAAAATGTCTGATTTATTTTTATGTAGATTTAAAATGTTACAAAAATGGATGTTTGTTATAGTAATATAGTTATTTTGACACATTACAGACCAAATTTAGCACTAGTTGAATTAAAAATCACTAAACAGAATGATTTACTTTGAAGTGAATTGATTCTGTGTTATCACAATCACATTTTCTTGAACTCTGCGATTGTGGGTTTTTTTTAATGTGTTTTCTTGCATTTTGGACCAATAAGACATTTTTTAAAGACCCTGTAAGTTAAATCCAAAATTTGTGCCGTTATACACTAGATTTGTTGGAACATGGTTGCTGCAAACATGTGAAAACACTGAGATCTATTGGGCTTAATATGGGCTGGGCAAATTTGTGAAATGGCGACGTCACTGGCCCCCAGTGGGGCATTACCCCGCCCCTCTAATGCTGTAATGATATCAAAATCACAGAGCTGTTCAACTTAGTCAAGTGGTCTGTTGTTGGGTGATTTCACTGCCTTTATTAAAAGTGAACAGCCAGCTAAATGCTGTTTAGTGCAGCGGGCAATGGATCATTTAAATCATTGGTTCCCACCCTGAGGTCCAGGACTCCCCAGGCTCCAAGGAATAATGGTTGGGAAAAACTGATATAGTGCATCATTACAGAGAGATTTGAGCCAGAAAAGTGACTTTATCTCTTCTCTGGCTGCACTCTGACCATAAGGTCACCGTAAGGTCAGCAAGCTAAGTGCTGGAGTGCTTGTCTAGTTTTTACCAGATATAGCAGGAACAAACATCTTACCTGCTGAAGGTGTGTTTTAATCCATGTTTCACTTGTCTTTAGTCCTGGATGATACAAAGAAGCAGTCTGTGGCTGTCTCTCTACAGGCAGAAACAGTTTAATCCCTCCTGTCTGTTAGCATTGCAATGCTTAGGTTTAATAAAGAATCTGTTCATAGATATGGTGTATTCCTGCCAAGTCCGTCACTATAAAAACATCCAAGCATCACTGAAGACTTTTATTTTGATGAGCAACTTCAGGAAATGGAGTGTTTTCTTTGGCAACTTAACATCGATGACATCTCATAAATGGGAGAGACTTTACATAACTTAGAACATGACATATTAGGAATACAGGGTGAGACAATAAAACAGTCTATTTAGCTCCAAACTGTGCCATGACATAAATGTGATTGTTTTTCTGACTTAGACAGCTGACCAATAGAGCAGACAGATGATTTCATCAGTCAGGTTGTCCACTTCTAAAATCTGAGAGGATTGTATTTCCAGTGAGTGGGCGCAGCTTTGTCTCATTCAACCGACACACCCACACCATCATGGAGCTGATAATTCTGCCTCATTTTTCATGATTTTGTTGCTTAATTTTATAAACTATGATTTTTTTCTTCTTTTTAACTGAAATTCGGTCTGGTGGCTCAGAAAACACTGGCCGGTCACACAGCAAGCCTAAATATAGATGTGTTATCACTTTACAGGGTCTTTAAAAGATAGTTTGTAGGATTAAAGAGTAGGGATGCACCACATGCATTAGTTTAACATCTGTATCGACCAATATCAACCCTTTTGACATTTGTCAGCCAGAGAAGAGATGTATTATTGGGACAAAAATGTGACCTGTTGGACAACCTCTGGTCTATAATCAAGTTCACACTTAAGAGGAAATCATGGAATTGTGAGGTATTACACAGAAGACAAAATGGAAACATTTGGTGCATTTAAATCAAATTGATTCCAACATGAATTGCTGTCAGGTCTACAAAATAAATAAATAAATCACACTTTGATTGTTATTGCAGTGCAACCTTTTCTAAAAACAGATTGCAAAAGTCAGAATTTTTTGGCAAAGAGACGTTTTTTATAATAAGCAAGCAATATTTTCTCATTCAGCACGTCTAATCTCTTAACTTTTCATGCACACCTTTGTAATAACTTCCAACATACCTGTGCAGTTTAGACAGTGTTGAAGAGTGTGCCTTCATCCTTCATGGATTCATTCCTTTTCTGTCAAACTGTCTTATGACATTGATGAGTCTCTTTAAGTTTTGGTACTTTATTATAATTTCAACACACACAGTGTCAAAAAATATGAAGAATTTTGACACCATATTGGACATAACATCTAACTTAAGCATTTACCCTACTTTAGGGCTGAAGGATACTGAAAAATGGTGTTGCATTGTTTGTTTCCTTTCTGGTAAATATTGCAAAATGCAGCATCCTCTTTATGCATGATGACTGCAGTTTTTACATCACTTTTTTGTCTTATTTAGGTCATTGGGTCATTTCAGACTGGAAATCAAAACCCCCTTCTTACATCACACATGATCCGGCCTTCTGACAGCAGCTCTGATGCACACACAGAGAAGGAGAGGGCAAAAGTGGGAAGAGTTTCCTGTTTCTTCACAGGATAAACTTTACTAGTAAACTTGTTGTTTAAACATCACCAACCATTACTCACAATGTCAGAGTTATGTTTAGTCTACATGATAAATCCCATGAGTGTAACTTCACTATCTGCAGCTGCCTGCTGTGACTGTCCAACACTGCAGCGTGTATGTGACCACAATATTAATGCGCACAAAGACAAGGTGCTGCTGAAAATGAAGTACTCTCTCTTAAGATCCACATTGCATAATTCACCGTCTGCTTCGAGCTTCATGCCGGTGTATCTGTGACTGTGGTAGTTTCTCTGTAGCCTCAGTGTGCATTTAAGGGACACTCAGACTCTGCATGCATACTGCTCAGTTCTCTGACTGCTGCTGGTGATATCAGAGTTTTATTAACTTTGAATAAATAATAAAAGCAAGAAAAATATGCAGTTCTGGTCTGCATCAAATAACATGATTGGCAGCATGACGTGATTCAGGTCATATGACTCATGTCTCGTGTTGTGCATGTGCACATTGCAGTTGGGATTGTAAAATGATGCTTCACTGAGCCCTACCTTACATGATCAGCATCATAAGTATAATGGTAAATGATGAGTTGCTGATTTTTCCTTCTCAGATACTCTGTAAAACTCTCAAACTACCAAGATTTCTCTCACATTTGATCATGAAAAAACATCAGTTCATCCATTAAATGACTTCTTGTGCCAAATAAAGAATTCCCTCTCTTTGTCTGCAGTTATAGAAGATCATACAGCCTTAAATTCATGCAACACAACAGATTAACATATGGGTTTCTGACGGAGATGAGCACTAGAGTTACACTTATGACGGACACATCAGCGACTTGGACTTGCATGCAAAAGACTTGAGTCTCGACTCAGTGCACGAGCCCCATATCCTGAGTCAGTCTTTGGTTTTAAATTTTCTATCATGATCTCCTGTCACCCTGTGAGTCTTTCGCCTATCGGCATATGTAATCATACGCATGAGCATGCCATGGCCAGCCTGCCACAGACAATATCAAAAATGGCAACCCCACCGATGATGATGATAATACAGTACATGCTTTGAATTCCTTAGATGTAACGATGCAGTGGTCTGAACAGACTAAATGCCAGAAACTGATCAAAGAACACTCATTACAACTAGATGAGACTTGACACTTGACTTGGACTTTCAAGAAATGACTTGTGTGCGTCTCTGGCTTCTGACTCTGCTGTACGATACCTTATTTTCCAGGGAGGTGATGTTTGGTAACAGAGGGGATGTCAGGTGGCACTGATATTCTCTGCATCAGTGCATCTCAAATAAAAAGAACGATCAAATTTACAGACATTTCTCTCACAACGTCAGCACATAGGATAAAGTCTTTTCAGGCCTGAGTGCATCACATGGTAACTTTAACTACTAAGTTTGGTCATGTTAAATAGTTTTTAAAGCCTGGCACACTCCCTGGGTTCTTTGTTGGGAAAGAGTGAATGAAAGGTTAGCGCTGTATGTGAACATTTAGAACCAAATTGATCAGAAGATTTCTCAGAGAATCAGCTGATAAAAGCCCATATTTTTTCATCAGTATTATGTCACAACTTGAGCACATTTATGTAACACCAAAGAGCTTCAGATCTGCCTTTCCTCAGCTGAAAATCCGATGCCTTCCTGCACTTTTGCTCCTCAGTTGTGTTCATTGTATCGAGAATGCACGAGTGTTTCTGTGACAACCAGGAAGAAACAGAACAAGACTTTTCCTGGGAGGGAATGAGGTAAAGGGTCAGTTCACTACTGGCTGTACTGGAACCATTGTGAACTGGACTGGAAGTTGTGTCCCAGCTGGAACATAAATCTTATGACCAGTATTGAGTCTTATGAAACCTTTTTGTCTTTGAAGACAGAAACCCGGCTCTGAGCGGTGAGTGTCTGGACTACAGTGTCATGTTAATGATCGTGCAGTTTTTAAAATAATAACTCAGACAAAAAGTTACTTCACTTTTGAGGTGGTTTAGTTTGTGTTTCTGTATATTTCAACTCCTTATCCATTAAAAAATGTGCAAAGTGCTACAATTGAATGGTGTATTTTCTTTAATGATTTATAAATGCCAAAAAATGTTTACATTTATGCTCCTCCTTCGCTGTTGTACCATTTCAGGAGTGCACACAGTGCATGGTGGGAAATTCCTCATACCCCTTGGTGGTCCTGAAAAATCTTTGTTTCAAAATCTTTGCTATGTAGCCCTTGGCCCTTAGCCCTTAGCCCTCAATCTAAAAGAGAATTGGGATGCCCCTTCACCTGACGTGAATGCGTAAAACTAAGGGGAAGGGCTAAGACGAGGGCCAAGGGGTAGAAATGGGATTGGCACTAAGTCAAGCAGAGCATCGAGAAGAGCAGGGAAGTAGACAGTCTGGTAGTATTTTTATTTTTGGGTCTCCAAAATGTCCAGAGCTCATAGTGGGCCTTCTTGAGTGTATGGGGCCCAAGCCAACCACCTATGCTTGATGGTACAGTTGTAATGCTAGCGTGCTAAGGAAAGTAGGGATGGGAAGGGTGCCTAATATGCTGCCTAGTATGAGAATGGCAACTGCACTTTTATGCATGCTTTCCTGGGCCTGATCAAGCTCACCACATACTAGGTGCCCAGGACCTGGTAGGCTGGTCCAGATGCCAGGGGCGACAAGCTGAGAGGATGGGGCATAGTGTGCTGCAGGCTTGGAGGATGGCCATCAGGAGGCCAGAGCATTACAGGACCAAGGTTGAAGCAGTTAAGTCCTGAACTGTCATATGCTTTCATACCTGACCTGGCAGTTACACATTTGCAGATATTTTGCCCTGTGCACACAGAGACGAATTCAGGAGTAAACACAAATGTTTTTTGTAGTACCGGCATTTCATCTTCACAGAAACTGCATTTTGAGAAGTCATAAACGCTACTTTACGTAACCAGGTCACAGAGTGAACAAATCTGTTAACGCTTACCATTTCGTCTCCGTGTGGACAGCCAAACGCATCTTTCTCAAAACGATTATGTCAAACATCACGTAGCCCACTTAAGCCGCACGCATGGGTCAAAATCTGATGCTTACTTTACCACAAACAACGAACAACATATGGTCATAGAGAATAGCATACACCAGATATTCTTAAATCCCCCACAGAGAACAACCAAGAAGGGCAACCAGGAGAAAGTTTTGGGGAGTTTTCTGTAATCTTCTTCTCTCTTTTGGTACATTTCCGTGGCAGCCTTACAGCACCACTTGCAGTCTTTGCATATAAACTACAGCGTTTTCAGTTATTTTCAGTGGTTCCCTGCTTACGCAGACATTTCCTGAAACGATCCTGTGATGAAATGAAACAGAAATATATCGTTTTCGTCTCCGTGTGGACAAGGCCTTAAGGCTGCTATATGATATATACTGTTGATATGTATAGCAGATCAATGTTGATGTTGTAAATATCAGCAAAAATGTTCATATCTACCAATACCAACATTTGACTTTATCTGCTGATATCTGCAGACACAGATATGCCAATGATATTGTGCAACTCTAGTTATTTTATAAAGTTTTTAAACTTTTTTTTTATACTGTTGATCATAAAAAAAATATATGAAATCATTTTAAAACACATGGTATTAAAAAAGTATTAAAATATTGAGATTTTGACATGCATTGTGTCTAAATGTAGTATTGACCCTACATCCTACATTGACAACAGAACTTCTTTTTCAAGGTCATGTCTCTTTCATTGAGCCTTTTCCTAAAGACAGAAACCTTGAAACTTAAGATTTGCTTAGACCATTTGAATAGGATGACCAAATGAGCTGAGCCACATGTAAATGTGCAGAGAGGTAGAGCCTCCCTTGGTGACCTTAGATGATTCAGGAATCCTCTTAAACACAGCTGAAGGAGCTCTGTGGATGTTTAGTCCAGCAGTTTCACTGTCATCATCATTTCCACCATCATCTAACTGTCTTCAGTTGTCCTGCTGTGTAAGTTTATCATTTACATAGTGTCAGCTTTTGAAATGTTTCTTTAAAGGTACAGTAAAATGATGAAGAAACTGTTCTTGTTTGCTACAGCTACTCAGAATGCAAGAAAATGTGATGCAGTTGGATCTAAATGGGTAATGTGAAAAGAGGGCATTTTCCTTTTCTCTGTGTCATGAGATCGACCATCTGCTCTGACTATCTGTGAGTCCTCTGGCCTTTTACCTCGTGTGTTTTTGCTTGTTGAAGGTAGTTGAATTCTCAACCTGCTCATCAGTTGCAGCAGGACTGCTGGATTTTATAGCATTACAGTCCCACATTTCAATAGCAACATGCTGCTGCTATTGAAATTCTTAACCTGTGTGAGATTCAGGATGTAACGGTTCAAAAAGGTCACGGCTCAGGGTTGGAACCTCGGTTTTTAAAAGACAGAAGTGCGATTTCATGTTTGTTCCATCTAGTGCAGGGATGGGCTAGTTTGGACCACTGTTACTTGATTTTTCCACCAACAACGGGCTGAAGTGTTATTAATTGTATTACACTCTCAATAAGACAATTTTTATGACTTACTGTTGTACAAAATTAACAAATATATACAGCTTTCAGCACAATTTATGACATGCCAACATTTCATTAAAAAAACTACTTCTTAACTGCAATGAACTCAAGGTTTTTAAAGTATATTTTTCTTTAATTTAAATATTTTTCTAGTGTTTTTATTAATGCTTTACACAGGAGTTTTAGAAAAACGATTATTACTCATATTTATAGCAGATTTTACTTATTTTGTCCCCATGTTTACATTAAAAAAAAATGTACTTGAGTGTCTGTTTGAGTCAGAAGGGGGTCCACATGTGACCCCGAATCCGCCACTTGCTCACCCCTGATCTAGTGCTATTTACAGCTATCTATGATAATTGGTACAGGCTGTGTATGTCTCAACAAAGAGAGATTCTGACATTTAAAAGTTCAAATTTAACATAGATTCTGATCATTAATGTTTGTTTTGAGCCATGAGGCTACTGCAGCAGAAAGAGCGTTTCAGGAACAGGTTTATGATCTTGATCCTGAATCAAATGGAAGCTGTATATTTGCTCTGGTCAGCACTAGTGTATCTCTTTGGCTTAGCTCTGCCCAGTTGAGTCGATTTGCCTCTTTAGGAAATGTTTCTCCTCCTGTTTGGATAAGAAGTGTAGCATGACATGGCATTCTTCACCACAGTGCTGTTCTGGTTTTGACCCTGCTGCTTTGCCTCCCACTGTATTATTTCCTAACCTCTACCCTCTGCTCTCCCTGCAGCTTCTGCCCCAGTCAGCAGCAGCGTGAGTAGACGCCGTGCCCCCTCCTCGGTGACTCCCCTCTCGTGGGAGAAACACAGCATCGCCGCCATGTCGAGCATCACCATCGACCCCGAGCTCAAGCCGGGGGAGTTTGTCATCAAGAGTCTATTTGCTGAGTTTGCTGTGCTGGCGGAGAAGAAGATCGAGATGGTGATGGCTGAACCGCTGGTGAGTCCACGGGGGGGTGAGAGCAGGCGTCAAGAAACACAGGAAATGAAATTCAATACGCAACACGTGATGTGAAGCACTCTGCTGAGATAACCCCGTCTCTTTTGCAACTAACCGCTGTGCCTTTAGCTGCTCAGGAAAAGCTGAAAGGTTTTTTAAGGAAACAGACGGGTGAGGCACATGAGCCACACGAATGATTGAAAGATTGATGGTCATTTGACTCCAGTAAGCTCCTTTGTTTAGCTTAGTTCTTCTCTTTCACATAAGGGAAGGGCTGAGGGATCTGACTTATGACTTTAATAGACTTTTTCTTCTTAGATATAAAAAGGACAATGGTAGTTGTCAGGGTGCACCTACATTGGACAGTTCATACTGTGCCCAAGCATGGTACGCCTCCTTGGCCCTGGTATGGCTGGAAGAAGTGGGCTTAAGCCCAGTATGGTTGTTTATACACATGCACAAACATGGGTAAACAACGTGTACATAACTAGGACTCAATGATTTTGAATTGCAATCATTTTGACTTGTATTACAAATTTGTATAAATTGCTGATTTGAAGAGAATGATCAATTTTATGTCATTCCCTTTTTGATTGAGGAAAAAATGAGGGAAGTAGAAAATTTTGCTAACTTTTCCAGAAAATTGACACTTAAATGTTTGTAAAATGTGTAGAGCAGTGATCATCAACTGACGGCCAGGGGGCCACATCAGGCCCTCCACATCTTCCTATCCAGCCTCCAGAACATTGTCAAATTCAAAACATGTGCAGAAAAACATATGTTGTGGTATTTTTTATCTAAGAAAATCCTAAAAGCTATTAAAACAACTAAAAAAACTATTGAAATGGGAAAAAATTTCATCAGAAATGACTTGGCTGTTCATTTCAGAAAAATCCACCTGTCAGCCATTACTAGCAAATATGATGCATGTATAAACACACATTTATTAGTCCATTCTTGAGAAAAAAAAGCCTTTTAGGGGGCAACTTTTGGTTTCAGGTGTTTTAGGAGTGCAATTTTCCTGCTTGACTTTTTCCAATTATAACTACATAGCCTGTTGGTGTCCAACCCAGTGACAGACAACATTATAGTCACAGAAATATTCAGCTAAAATATCTCAATCGCCCCCTTTTGGCTGGCTGCCATATGGGGACTGATCTCACTATTAGAGCCTGAACATTACGTACATTGAAAAGAAAATTAAATATTTGAACAAAAATATGTTAATTAGGCCATTAAAAAAGAAATTCTTTATTTGAAAGTTTGGCCCCCAAAGTGCCTGTCTAGGAAAAAGCTGGCCCTTGTACAAATTTAGTTGATGACCCCTGGTGTAGAGCAAATCTCTGCAGCAAAAATGGAATTTAACTGGTATTTTGGCACATTTCAGATCAAAGAAATAGCACTTTCTACAATATGAAATTATGGTTCACTCCTTGTGATTAAATCTAATTTCTGATTAATTGCTGAGCCTTATGCACAACTAAAAATAAATCAATTTAACTGTTCCTTTTTGCAATCATTTTAAACAACAGTGGCAAATGATTCATCTTGTTTCACTGCAGAGGACTAGTGTTTACATAAATGTGAGTATTTTACATGAGAGTAAGACTACTGGGAACTCTTTTCTTAATCCTGACCACTCCTGATGGATGTCTGACCATTGCCACCCTCTCTCCAAGCGTGCACTTTCCAATCCCACCCAAATCCTGCACAGATTCTGACAATCCATGTTAAATATTTGGAATAACTGAAAGTGTTTTC
Organism: Cheilinus undulatus; assembly: GCF_018320785.1. NCBI lineage: Eukaryota > Metazoa > Chordata > Actinopteri > Labriformes > Labridae > Cheilinus > Cheilinus undulatus. Next base: position 48,059,186 of record NC_054871.1, on the reverse strand, counting down.
AACTAAAGTAATAGCAATATTAATGTAAATTACTACAAGGAGGAAAGTGTATAATTATGTCATTATATCAATAGAAATAACCCAGTATTTGATAAACATATTTCAGTATTTTTATTCACTGAAGATTTTTTGAAAGAAGGTTGCAGCGTTATTCCTAATTTAAATGTAATTAATTCATATTACTTCTTTTAGTCTATATATTTCTAAAATACAACAAAAAGCTCAAAATTATGAAAAATAAATTCTGTGTAAATATATAGTACATGTTTTTAATTCCTCTATGTAATGACTGTATAAACCCAACGTGAGGAAGGACTCATTGTTGGACTGTCATCAGCTGGGTTATGTTTAGAGATAACAGGGACACAGAGACCACAGCAACAGTATCAAATAACACATCTATCTATTGAGGCCCTTCGTCTCGTATCAGATGGTGTAAAACTTTTCTTCTATTTCTTGCTCCCTTCTGGCTGGACTTCTTTTGCTGCTTGCTTGTGCAACTCACATTGCAACATGTTTGTAGCTCAGCCACATATGTCTATGATGATAGTAAATCTTAAAATCTTTCTGCTGCTTTTAGAGTCCAAAGACTTCAGATAAACTGCGGAGCAGACAGTGGCTATGTTGCAAAAGTCACAGGCTGCAAATCTTTAACACAACTTTGTTTTCTCAAAAAAAAAAAAAAAAAACCTTTTAACTTTTATTCCCCTAGAGCCAGCTATTATGTTGACAGTTTGGTCGTGTCTGAGGAGAACTCACACATTACCATGAACTTTGGGGAGCTCAGGGAAGTGGTGGCAGCTCTGTATTTTTCTGAAAAATTCAAGTTGGGATGCACCATTTGTGTTATCAAGATGATACCAATACCAATGTTGTTATTCCTTCATTGGATCTGAGCTTATTACACTGCTCACTTTCTCTCATGAAAAGTCAGCAACTGGAAAACATCACAGTTTTCCAGTTGCTGACTTCTGCTTAACCTCTTAAAACCTCTTTTCAGAATTAGCAGTTAGGTATATTGATGTCTGTCACCGGGGATGGTATCAGCTAATACCAATGCTAAACCAATGCATAGGTGCCACTGTCTTGTCAGTGAAGTTGACATCAGTTTTCCAACATTGACACTGTTGAAAATTAGAAATCAAAACCATTTATTACTCTGCACTTGGTTGCACCAGCTTGTTAAAATGTATCTTTGCAGGTTATGACTTACAGTGGAGTTTATGCTTTACTTGTATTTAAAGTGTTGCAGACCTTTAGGGCCTGTAGTGTACAGCTTTGGTTTCAGCTGTTGACTAAAATGGCTGACATGGAGAATGTTTTTACACTTGAAATGCTGATGGATAAAAATTACTGGTCAACATTGTCTTTTTTATTGATAAGTAGCCCTGCCAGCTGTGGACACAGGTCCTAAATCTTACTCCTAACTCCTACAAGGTTTAAAGTCCATAAAATTTGGAAAACAAACCTGGAATCAGAGTCTAAAGGCTTTTGGAGGCGCATGCAGGTCAAATTTCAAGCTGCATGACTGACACATGTCCAAGACTGGAAGCATGAGGAGCCACCGGGAGAAGGAAAAGGCATATCTTAATATATTGATCTTTGGATTATATCAATCGAAATCATAATTTCAAAAAAGGAATTGATCTGAATTCTTTGAACCCAGTCCTAGTTATTTGGGATGTTACGTGTTCTTATTTAATTTCTGTGGTACCAAATAATGACACAACTTCACTAGTTTAAGTGAGGTTGAGTGCACCATAGCTTAGATAGAATGTGCAGCTGGTGGAACAGGCCACAGATCTACATATATGCTCCTGGCAGTGTAGTTATATGAATCTTACATTGCTCTTTTTCAGCTTTGATCATAGTCAGATATCAGTCCTGTTGTCTCTCACTTGCTGACCAACTCTGACATTGTAAATACAAAATAATTGGTGTCCCTGCTGGGTTTGTAACACGATTTTTCCCCTCTCTTTTTCAGGAGAAACCTCTGTCCCGGTCCCTCCAGAGAGGAGAAGATGCACAGTTTGACCAGGTCAGTACTGAGCTATGGGTGTGTTTCTATAATACTCTGATTTTCCCATCCTCTCCTCCCCCGTGTAAATGTGAGTGCAGTATTTGATTCCCCCAGCTCCACCCACTCACTGGCCCGTCTGTCCCTCATATTTAGCTGGTGCAGAACTCTTTACAATAGGGCTGCCTGCTGCAGAATGCTTTGTTCAGCACAACACAAAGCCAGCGAGGATCTGGTGCTATAGATCCAGCCGTCCCTTTGTGAGTGAGGGAGAGAAAATGGGTATGGAGAGGCCAAAAGTGAGAGTGTAGAATCGCTGTGTCATCCTCAGCAGTAAATCAGCATTGGGTGCTCGAGTGAATCTGCCCCATGCCATAAGGGCAGAGGGAGCAGTTGCATAACTCTCCTGCCTCGCATCCATCATCCACCTCCCTCATCCCGCTGCACTGGACCTTACACACTCTCCCACTTACACACGCATCAATAGCTTATGCATACTGACCCCCTCACCTCATGTTTTATGTATCATCTAAAACAATTCTCTATAATCATTACTTCCTAAAGTGCTGATTTATTCTTTTCTGTATTTATCCCTAACTTGAACACTGCTCCACCACCAGGCAACACTGAAATCATTGTAGATCAGTAGCAGTAGATTATGTGTAGTTTGAGGTTAAAAAGCCACAATTTTACATCATTATTGATGTTTGAGTGTTAACAGGTCAGCTAGTTAGTCTTACAGATAAACAGAGAGCCTTATGTATGTATTGTGTTGCTGTTCAATAGTTTAGCAGCTATATGCCGTCATCCAACACCAAACAACAAGTTTCAATCAATAGTGGTAATGTGTCACCCTTTAGGTGAGAAAATTTGTGATCAATACTCATTCTATGTGCTACTCAGTTATTTAACAAACACAGGCAGCATTTGACATGTTCTATTATTGTTGTATGATTTTGTTTTAGAAATAAATACTAGGGATGGGACATGACTTTTCAAATATTCAGATGGTCTTGAATTGTTGTCTCATCTTAAACACCCTGGAAAATGAAATCCAAAATTTGTGTCTTAACACAGTTGATATGCTAGAATATGATTTTGAAGCTTAATTTTATAAACTTTTTAATGTTATAAATATTTTATTTGACTGAAATCTGAACCAAGGGTTCATAACACAGTGACCTGTCATACAACAAACTTTAATATAGATTTTCACTTTACAGAGTCTTTTAATATATTCATATATTTTAGGTTAATTCTACCGGCGCCTGGTTGTAATTCAACACTGCCACTGGAGGGTGACTGTTTGCAAGCTGTCAGTAAATAACAAAAGAAGAAGAAAGCTGCACCAAGCATTAGTGCATTTGCAATTTTAAACTTCTATATTAGTGATCATTAGCTGGCAGCCTCCAAAGCTCCCCATCCAGGCCCCCAAAGATGATTAAATTCAGAAAATGTGAGGATGAAAAAAAACCTACTACACCGAATTATAGCACAGATATTGCTACTTTGTTTCAGTACCTTGCCATCCAAATGCGAACCCCCGCCACTCCAAATGAAAAGAACGAAAGACATTATGGAATATGTGTGATTTATGTGCTCTTACTTTATTTCAGCCAAGCATCGATGGCTTTAGATTGTTTCTCTGTCTGGAATAATGTCTCTGCTTTCCTTGTTCTTTCCTATCAAGGAACTAGGCTAACTATTTTGACTGACACATTTACTGAGTTGTTTGTCTCATACGCAACGCCACCCTATGAATTTTGTTTGAGCCTCTAAAAGAAGTCACAGCGGTTTGATTTTCTTGTCTTAAGTTCTGCTGGAATCTTTTAAAGATATTCCTGCCGATCATTTATGACACCTCTGCAGCTTTTATTCTCCCATCAACTTTCAGCAGCTTTTTTTCTCTCAAAAGTGTGGAATCAGGCCCCGTTTAGGCACTGGCAGTGTATAAAAATGATCAGTGTAGCCCTGGTATCAAATGATACCCAGTTCTATTTGTAGGGGACATGAACTTTACTTTTGAGGGTTTTTAAGATGCAAAAAAGGGGCATCAGATCATGTAGATGTTTAGGTACCAAAAACATTGCTGAACATTTCTTACGCTGAAACATTAACATCATACTCATGTTAGATAGACAGTGTAAGTAGATTTTGTAAAATAGCAGACTATGTTGTTGAAATCATGTGGTGTCAAAGTTATAAAGTATTGACTATTTTGAGGACGCTAATCTTTTGTTTGTCTTTTTCCCCAGTTAATAAGCTCTATGAGCTCAATAGCAGAACACTGTTTGCCCTCCTTACTGCGCACACTGTTCGACTGGTACCGGCGGCAGAGTGGCACTGAAGACGAGTCGTACGAGTACAGGCCTCGCTCCAGCACCAAGTCCAAAGGGTGAGATTGTCTTTGTCCTAGAACTCACCTGTCTTAGCCTCCCTCATGGCGTTGCATTTACTTCTTCATATTGTATCAACTTTTAAGAACTCTGTGGAAAATTGCTCTCTCTTTCTCTTGTTTTGCAGGGATGAACAGCACCGGGATAAAGATTACCTTTTGGAGCGGAGAGACTTAGCCATAGACTTCATTTTTTGTTTAGTTTCAGTGGAAGTTTTAAAACAGGTGAGTTATCCAACACTGTAATTTCATGCTTAGTTAAAAAAAAAAAAATCTGGTCTCTGGGGTATAAGTAAAACTGGTCAATTAGATTCGATCTGTTTTTGGGGGTCTCCCAGAAGGAACAAAAGTTTAAACAAAGAGCAGCTGTGTAGCTCTTTTAGACTGTATCCATCAGGTTCTGCCATGCTGACTTTATTATCGGATTACTGTAATTGAGTAGTTTTTGAGGGTACTTGTACTTTTTTAGTACATTTTGAAATCACTTTAACTTTTACTTGAGTGCAATACACCTGTACCTTTTCACTTCTGTTGACTACACAGTAGCACACAGAGAGAGAATGACTCCACATTACATCCCCAAACCGCAAAAACAGGAGTGTTGATACCTCAGGATTAAACAATTCAGAGTTGTTTTTCAACTCGCAATTTGACTCCATTCTGAGGGAAATGGTCTTCAGTGTTAGAGCGATTTGACAATGTTGATCCACCAGTGTTAGTTCCTCTCTGTAGAGTCAACTGATCTAGGATTTGCCCAGTGCTGTTTCAAATCTGGTGAAGTTTCCCATCCTGTGCTTGGGCAGAGTGTTTAGATGTGTTTTATGTGTTAAGTAGTGTTTGGATGTTGTCTGTTATACAGTGATCCTTGCTGGGGTTCTTTTGCTCATGTATTTGGTGGATTGTTGTTATATCAGATGTGACAGACCCATTTGCACCATGAGTGAAGTTATCCACTGAGTTAGAGTCCCCACCTGAGATTTTAAGTGTTCACAGGGTGTAAAGTGCATTATAATGTATTGCCTTGCAATGAGATTGACTTTCTGCTTATTTTTGCTGGAGTAGACATTATGGTGCATCCACACAAAGCATTAAAGATTACCATTTGGTATCTGAATGCCCGAAACTGATATAGCCGGCCTGATTTGCTTCTCTATAACGTTTGCACAACGAATCACCTTCTTACGATATTTACTGAATAGGTCATATTTTTGACATAGGTACGTTGCCTGCGATGTTTGATGATGGCAGCTGCACTTGCAGCCATGGCGGTGAATGTCTTAGCTTTTAATGCTGGTAAATCAGAAGCACTGGTATATAGAACACAGCCAACTTTATGTGAAAACACAGGTATAAAAAGCCTGGCTTATACTCCAGATGTAGGGTACCTGTTAGGTTTTATGGGTAGTGTGGCTACTGTATGTGTACATAGACGAGTGGCTTGACCTTATCTTGACATTTTATCCAAACATCTACCAAGTATTTAAGTGTGAGATTCTGGAGTGGTACAAGCACAATATGCTTTATGAATTTGTCAGTATACATGTGTTACTGTTTGTATGATGTTTTGTTATAATTACTTGTGACTCACTTGTTTTTGCACTTATTAAATAGATGTATGATCTCTCATTATTGAGACTGTTGATTTAATTCAAGGTGGGATAGTGTAGTTCCTACATTTATTTAAGTCTTTGTCCTTATTTTATTGCCAGCAGTCATTCAGATGTTCGACCAGAGCGTCGTTTAACCCCAATAAGGAGTTGGCTTTACTTTCCTTTTTTATTGCCTTTCTACTAATTTGCTGAGTTAAAAGATTACACTATTATTTCATAGGTTTGTTCTGTTTATCTATTTATCTTGTGTGCTAGAGAAATGAATAGCTGTGTTTTTCAGTGAAGTCTATCCCCACAGGGGACCACAGTAAATAAACACAATGGCAACAGACCAACTTTCTACTGAGAGGGTTTCTAAAGTAGACCGTCCAAATCCAGGCAACATTGTGAACTAAAAGCCAAACCCTGGAGACCAGAGCTAAGTTGTCCTTGGCTCTGCTCCTAAAGGGAGGGCCATGAATGGTAGCAAGAGAGAAAGAATGAAGGCTATCAGTGCTTGTAATAAAACCTATGATTCTGTTTGTACGTCACAGATTCCTCTTCATCCAGTGCCAGATGTTTTAGTACATGAAGTTCTGAATCTGGCATTCAAGCACTTTAAACACAAAGAGGGGTGAGTAAACATTGACACACACCAAATACTGAATGTATGTGCACTCTTTGACTTTGGTTTGGTTTTTCAGTAGTATGCCACCCATTTCTTGTTTTCAGATTGTCTGGCTTTACAGCTTTGCCAGGGGTGTCTTGATGTATATGTATAAATGTTGAATTGATTAGGAAGAGCTTAGCAAATCAAAGCAGGATCAGCTCTTTTCCCAGCTGCTTTTATCTCCAAATCTTCAGCAGAATGCATGCAGTTAAAGAAAAAAAATACTAACAAAACAATAGAGATGACATGGTGCAGTTTACTACTGGCCTGCAGCTGCACTTCTGACTACTGTTTGAGTGATATTTGAGGAAGAAACAATATGGTTTACTAAGAATGGATTGCTGCAGCAAATAGCACCATGAATTACACATATTTTGCCTCCATTATCTGCTCCGTCTCAAGGTCCTGTTCACAAAGTATATTGTGCAAATATTTAAGTGCAAAAGTGCCCATAAAGTTGTGCAGTTTGCTGTTGTTTTGTGTCCAAGACTGGAGATACACTTGCTATGAAGTACAAGTACATGGACTGAACATCTTCAAAAACCAATGTGTCAGGGACTAGAAGTGCAGAAAACGTGTGGTAGAGACAGTGTGGAGGTGTGAGGATCATCACAGCAGCAGAGACAAACTGATAAACCAAGTTCACATGACTCCACATCTTTGTGATGTGTTATTGTCCCCACACAGAGGCAAACATGTCCGTCTGACCAGCTGATAACAGATAAAGGCTGTGTCTAAAACCACACACTCACTCTTGTAAATATCCATGACAATAGCTGGGGATAGAAAACAATAGTAGAATTTAACAGAAAACTTATTTTCACCAAACATTTAAAGTCTCAGTAGATTAAAAGTTGTGACTTTGATAGACAGACAGACAGACAGATTGATTTCGGTGTTACAGCAGCTTGAAATCGACATGTAATCAGCAGAAGAAAATATAATACACATTAAATAGAAAGTAAATAAACATTCAAAACTTGACCTTAAATGACAAATTAAGTAACTAAGAGATATAAACATATTTACAAGCAGTATATAAAATAGTGTCAGATAGTTGAAAAAGAATAATAAATGTAAGAATAACACTGCGAATTTGTGATCACTGGTTTTACTGCAACAGGTATTAAAATGTAAACATGTATTGCTTGGAGATAGAGTCGAATGTGCAAAAGGTATGATTGTCGCAATAGATTAAACAGTTTTGAAAAAGAATTTATAGTGATGATTTTGACTTGTATTGCAAATCGGATATGAATTCTTGTATTGAAGGGAGTGATAATTTTTATTTTATTCTCATATTATATTAAAAAAACATAAAAAAATGAAGAAAATAGGATTTTCTGCAGACTAATTGGAAAAAAATGGCTCTTAAATGGTTGCATGATATGTAGTGCATAACATCTCTGCTGCAAAAAAAAGTTTTAGAACTAGTATTTTCAAGTTAAAGATACATTGCACCTTTTGTGATTTAAAAATTGCAGCGGGCCATGTTGCGATTTATTCTAATTTTTGATTAATTGCCAGCCCTATTTTAGATACAGCCAAAGGCTGATAAAAATAAGGTCAGTGTTACAGTTCAAAAAGTGACTGCGTAAACTAGCAACTTTAATCTGAGTATATCCTGTTTATATTTGTTTAGTTTTTCATTAAATACAAGCCGATCCGGGTATTTTGAAGAGACTGATTTCTTTCTGTTTTCATCAGCTCTTGTATCAATGACATCAATGAATGCAGTCAATTGAAAGTCACCAGATAACAAGATCACTCATTAAACTGATTCACTAGGAGTCTTATGTCTGCGTGGAGGAAAATGTTGTATAAAATAAGTGCCAACAGTTGGGACTTTTCCACCATGACTTTTGGCTGCGCCAAGCCAAACAAAGCTGTGCTGATTTACTTTTTCACTGCCAGTTTGGCCACACCAGGCCGCACTAAGCCTCGCCCAGGATGGTCCTGCTCTAGAGCAGGGCCCATCTAGGTGGCCCTGCCTCCAAGTGCCTCATCAGCGTCAAAGCAGTTGGCAGGGTACAATTTATCGGGAGGGATTTTGCCCCTTCTGCTTCTGATATCCCACCTTCTGATAAATTTTCATCCTGGGGGGATACGTTTTTATCACTGCATGATAAAACTGGTGTAAAAGCAAATCTCCTGCTGCGCTGGGCTGCTGTGCCGAGTCAGACCAGAAAGAGCCGAGCCGCTTCATGGAATGGAAAAGCCCCAAGTGTGTTCTGACCACCGGTCATCAGTCTGAGCTGATCTGATGCTACTTTTAATTATTGATGTTAGGCCTGTGCAATATATCGGTTTTATCGATAAATCTGATTTTTTTTTTGTTAGGGCGGATTAAAAAATAAAAATCTAGATTTTGTGATATTCCTCTGCGCTCCTCTTTCTCTCCCCCCTGGGGTTCCCGTAGTTTAGACCCTCCCCCTCCTTCAACACAGAGACACACAAACCACAGCACGGCTACCGCGGAAATGCTGAGTTTCGTCCCATAAGAACTGTATATTTTCGTCAGCTGTTTGGACCTGGTTCAGGTTTGCAGCTTCAGACCATGAACACACCACAGCACACTGCAATATTTGTTTAAAAGCTGACAACTAAAGGAAGCAGCATGACAAACGTGTGTCAACATCTCAAAGACATGCAGTTGAGTGGCGAAAGTGTGTCTCACTACGGAATTGACAAAAGCTCTACATCCATCAAACACATACTCAAAGCAGCCAGTAGCACTAAAATCTAGTAGTCACTTGGCAGTAAACCAGTATCAAGTAACCAGTAATAATAAGGACCGTGTTCGCTTTGCAGAGCGTATGTGTCGGTCTGTTTAGGGACTTAACACAAGTTGGGCCGCCTCAGTTTGTTTTTCGCACAGCGCTGCAATGATTCCACAAAAACAACACTTTGAAGTGTGTTTAAACTCCTGAATCGCTTAATAAATCCATGTCCAGTGTTAGAAACGAGCTGTGGTGGTAAACGACACAGAGATGTATGAAGAGATGAAGCTGTAAACAATGCACTTTGCAGAAAGTCGCCGGTACAGCTGCAGAAACTTAGTTGAACAATGATAAAAACGCTACTTCCAAAACTTCCTTCACAATTAAAGTCTGTAGCTGTTGATATTTATTAAGGGCTTTTATTGTGAAAGCCCCCAATAGGAAATAAGGTGTAGTCAATCGTCGCTTGACTCACCTCAGCATTTCAGAAGTGAAACCTAAAACTATAGAAGCAGTAACACAATATTGAACATACAGAAATAATAATAGTAAAAAACATTTTTCATGTTATGCTCAGACATGAATTCTGTATGCCATCACAGGTTTCTGCAAATAACTGCAGCCTGTCTGTGTTGATGTAAACTCTCCTTGCAGTAAAAAGGTGCATATTTGAGACCAAATTACAGCTTGTTCTTACCCAAGAGGAAAATCCAGTTGGTATTTGTTACATTTAATTAAAAAATAAAAGAAAAACATGCTTTTACTTTCATTTATATGTGTTTTTTAAATAAGGATAAGAAAAATCGTTTAAAATCGTAAATCGAATTTATTGAAAGAAAATCGGGGATTAGATTTTTTGGCCATATCGCCCAGGCCTAATTGATGTTACAGAGAGAAGGAGTTTAATCTCAGAGTTAACATCCTAGTAACTTCTTTGGGTGTCTCCGTGTTTGTAGTTTACATCCCATATCATGAACAGCCTGAGTGCTCTAGTGTGCCCTCAAGAGGTTTCCTCCAGTAACACGTCATAAAAGCATGTTTACAATTACACCAGAACATGAACATGCTTGACTGCAAGATGCAACAGCAGGTATATCTCCGGTATTATGAGTCGTCTGTATGACCCCTTTCCTGCATGGTGCGCCACACACCAGGGGGAGATCAATTCCATCGTACGGATGATTGGCTTGATGGGGAGAGGAGTCTTAACACCTGTCTGTTGTTAAGTCCAATCTAGTATGTACTAGTATGTACACAGGTCTTTTCTTTTATGTGTGCTTCATCTAGACTTACACTGACTACACACTAGACAATTCTAGGCCTGATTTTGGGCCCAATATATAAAAGTTAAGTTTTGCATTGTTCAACTTTGAGCAAATGTTTATCTACTGCAAGATTTGTCTTATGTCTTGATGCACAAAAAGCAGCTGAAATTCATGGCGGAGCAAGAAACATGTTGCAATTTGAGTTGCATAAGGAAGTCATCATAATAGTTCCGCTAATTTAGCAGAACAACTTCACACTATCTGATATGAGGGTTTAATTAATGGATATTCAACCTATGGTTATTAACGGCTGTGTAACAAATTACTTCAGCTTTTTAATGCAAAGTTTCTCTGTTGTTTTTTTCACTTATTTGTCTTAAATTTGGTGTTTTCTTACAGGTACTGTGGCCCCAACACTGGCAATGTTCATATCATTGCAGACCTTTATGCCGAGGTCATTGGTGTCCTTACACAGTCAAAGTAAGCAAACATAGCTTTACACTGACCAATCTTTTGTCACCTGTAAATCTCCTTTTGGGGAGTTTTTCTAAGTGTTTACACTCCATGTTCAGGTTTCAGGCAGTCAGAAAGAAGTTCATCACAGAGCTGAAGGAGCTCCGGCAGAAAGAGCAGAGTCCTTACGTAGTCCAGAGCATCATCAGTCTCATCATGGGCATGAAGTTCTTTCGAGTTAAAATGTACCCCGTGGAGGATTTTGAGGCTTCTTTTCAGTTCATGCAGGTAAATCACTGGCTTTAATATATACATGTTTGCCACAGTGTCCGTACAGTAAGTGTGGCAGATATGTGTGTCTGGTAAATTGCAGCAGACATCTTATTTCACTGCTGTGCCTTTGTTCAAACTCAGCAGCTCTCTGTAGCGGTGCCTCATAAAGTTCGATGAGTAACGATCGAGGGTGGGGTTTGCCAAGAAGTGTGTGTCAGAGTGTGTATGTCACAGTTGTGAATGGACTGTTTTTACTGGCCTCTTTAGAGTGCATAAAAACACACTCAGTGTTTTCTCTTAACATATCCTGATGTGTTAATGGGACAAAACATTTATATTCATCCCTCTGTTTCAGCACATTGTGGGGCTTCTGTCCACTGATGATTTAGACCTTGATATTTGAGTCTGACCTGATAAATATGATGTTGATCACTTTAGTAGTTACATCTGCTCAACTGCTTATTGACACAAATATCTGATTAGTGTATGACATGGCAGCAAAAAATTTAGGTATGTAGACTTGTTAAACACAGTCTGCTAAAGTTCAAACACAGCATCGGAGGAAGAGAAGTGATTAAAGGGAGAAGAACCATACACAGCCACAACAGCCTGGCACCTCCTCCTCATACTGGTCACCAGCCTGGTCACACACTGCTGTGGGATGGCATCACATTCCTCAACCAGCATTTGTCACAATTCAGGGTTGAGTTCAGGACTGCTGGCAGGCCATTCCATCTTCTTCGCTCCCAAATTTTGGAGGTAGTCTATGATAAACCCCTCTCTGTGGAGAAAAAAGTCCAGTTCCAGACTAGAGATATGGGATTGCCACTGATTGCAGAATCTCATCTAGACATCTCTCTGCATTGAGATTGCCTCAAATGATGACAATCCTTGTTTTCCAGTGAGGGAGATGCTGCCGCACACCATCTCACTGCCTCCTCCAAAAGATGTTACTCTACTGTTTTTATGATTGCTCTGGATGTATGTCTTGACTGCTGGAAGCAAAACAAATTGTCCTTCAAAGGGGTAATAAAGTGAACCTTGATTTTGACCTTATGTTAGTGCAGCAATTGGCATAGTGTTCTCTGCGTCTTCTCCACTGTTTAACCCTACAATTCAACTGCCAGTCCTCCACATGTTCAGGTTCCGGTGCATGTGTTGCAGACGCCAGCACAAATGGACCTGACAGTGAAGGGCAGTCGTGGCAGTCCTCCTGGCAGCCCTATGAGACCAGAGATTGTCCGCCTGCAGTCTGATCCAGATTGTCTGGACAAAGAGCTGTTGGCCATATCATCCTGCAAACCTTGACTGCAATTCTGTAGCAGACAGCCTACAGTTCCTAAGTGCTGATAGGATGAAGAAACAGTCTTCTTGGGGTGTTGTCTTCTTGGGACGCCCACTTCGCAGACTGTTTCTGGCATACCCTGTTACATGGGACTTGGCCTTTAGTTTGGAGATAGCACTAGGGCTCACTCCAAATAATCCTGCAACTTGGTGCGGAACACCACCTTGATGTTGCCTTATTGCACAGGCCCTCTACAGGTCAGTCAAAAGTGGCATGGCAATTCTTGGAGCAGACACCTCCTGACCACTGTAGCAGGATCCATGCCAATTAGGCACCTGATTGTCAGCATCACTGGGTACCAGAGGCTCAAAACAATAGTCAGTTGCAACAGCAAATAAACTGTTTGGAATTTGCAGAGAAGATTTGGAAAATTTTTCATGGGTGCCACCCACATACTCAGCTCTGCTGCTCATCCAAGTAATGCATGTTCCTTACAAATGTGGCCTCATTTAAAAGGGAAATAAACAGGCTTTCCAGGGGTATAAGATTTTTGCCAGGAAGCATTGTTACAACCAAGAAATAATCTACCAAACACTAATTTCCTTACTTTTTGTGCTAAGTTTATTTTTGTTGAGTCTTGCACTTTATAATGCAAGACAAAAATATGGTGTGAAATGCTCTTTTCAGTATTGTGATAATAATTTGAAGTTGAATTAATGAACTAATACTATAGAATCAATGTTAGCCTTAGCTATTGCTTTTTGCACCATGTTCTGCATGAACCCATAATAAATGCAGTGTTTTTTAACCACTTAATTTGCATTAAGCTTAGGTTCATCTAATTGTAAAAATGCTGCTAAATATACTGATGCTTTTGCTTGTTTGCATGAAGTAATTTTCATTTTTACTGTAAGAAATTCAGAATTTTGCTTTGTGTTTATCCCAGCTCCTATTGCAATGATGATATAATTGATGTAATAAAAGCCTATCCCCTTCCAAGACTGTATCTTCATATCAAACCGACCCCCTCCAGGCAGTCGGTGTTCATATTTTCTGTATGTTTTTCATTCTTGTGTCTCTTTGATGTCCTTTTCTCAGGAATGTGCTCAGTATTTCCTGGAAGTCAAGGATAAGGATATCAAGCATGCTCTAGCAGGCCTTTTTGTGGAGATCCTTATCCCTGTTGCAGCTGTGAGTAACATTTTACGGAATTTCTACAGTTTCACTCTTCATCAATCAATCTCAGTCTGTATTTGAATATGAGATCCATGATAATGACTTGTTTTCCTCAGGCTGTGAAAAATGAAGTCAACGTGCCGTGCCTGAAGAATTTTGTGGAGATGCTGTACCAGACAACATTTGACCTGAGCTCCAGAAAGAAGCACTCTTTGGTAAAAATAAAATCATCCTTGATTTATCTCACTTCCTGCCCACTGCTATCAATATTAACTCTACATTTTTATTGTTTTCTGCTCCTATTGTCTTTGACTTTCCTGTATTTCATCAATGTTTCTGTCAGCTGCAGCACACCCAGTTCCTCATTCTCATCATTCAGTGTTTGGTTTTTACATCAGTGTTAGTCTATTATGTCTCACACAATAACAGTGAACTGAATTAACTTTTTAAAATTTGTAAGTGAATTTTTATTTTTCCATGTTTGTGGCATTTTAGTGACATACCCTGGAGGCTGGTTGTCCCACTCAAGCCCTTAAATAGTTCAGCAAATTCATTCTCTGCTTATGAGATTGTAGCTCTTTTTTTGTCTGTCTGTTTTTTTCATGGCTTCGGGGCATAAAATCTCATGTCAAGCGATTACTTAATGTCCTTACAAAACATTCAGGCTTTGTTCAGACTATGAGCCCAAATCTATTTTTGGTATGGCCAGATTGTATCAACATTGATTCATGGAGTCCTGTCTGCAAAAACAACACATAAAACACACTTTGGCAAATGCCATTATAATGTCTGTGAGTCTTGATGCTCAGAGTTGAGTTCTGCACCGGATGGTCATCTCCTTTCTGAGGGAGTGAACTCGCTTGACCTCTTATTTTTCTCATACTTTGTGTTTAAAGCTTTATCAATGGCCTACCTAGTCAGTGTGTCATAAACATTTCCAACCATTTCATTTAAATGGAGATTAGTTGGCAGTATTGGGCAAATATACATAATCTTATCAATCATAGTGTGCCATATATTTAACTCTTAACATGATTCTGGTGAAAATCTTAACCATATCACAATGTAAACAAAGGTTTAAGTACTCAATAAGGAGTTCTTTCTTGTTTTTGATTATCAAAGTTGCAGACAAACTCCTGCATATCGTCTAAATTGCAGAAATACACTGGCAGCATTCTTGCAACAATTGGACTGTGCTTTCTCACACATGATTGCCTGAACTTTTGGTTGAGATTTGACTTAAAGATCACATATTATGTAAAATACACTTTTTCAGCAAAAATATGTTCCCCTTTCCTGTCCACAATCCCCCCAAGAACCAGAAAAAAATCCTCCATAACATTTTAGCCTGTCCCCTTAGTTAAAACCATAAATCCAGTTGAAATCTGTGGTGGAATCAGCAGAACAAAGTTTAATAGTGGACGTAATGAGCATACAGACACTTATAATCATTAAAGAAACAGATTGATTTTTTTATGTCATTGAAAAATATCCAAGTATCGATACCATTCCATAACCTTAATATCAGAACAAATAGTCTTTCTTATGGATTTTATTTGAGAAACAGATCCAATGTGGCTGGAGTCTGAACAAATCCTTTGGTTTTGTGGGTAAACTAGCAGCCTGTTTAGTGTTATGATGCTGACATTGTTTGTTTTGTCCTTCTAGGCTCTCTATCCCCTGGTCACATGCTTACTGTGTGTCAGTCAGAAGCAGTTCTTCCTCAACAACTGGCACATCTTCCTCCAGAACTGCCTCTCACACCTCAAGGTACGACCGAGTTTAGTCCGGATCTTTCCACAAAGACATTATCACCAGTGAATGTATTCCTAAGTGTCTCCAGGGTGCTGTGCTTGACTCAACAGTGTCTGATTCAGTTAAAACCTCAGAGGTCTTAAGACTTGTGTTATAAAACCTATAATCTCATTTTTAGTGTTTCTGATGCCTGGAAGAAACATCTCATTTATCAAGTCTCTTTCTATGACAACCTCTGTGGGCATAAAATTAATTGTTTTTAAAGTAAAATGTCAAATTTGTTAGATAATTTTCTGTGAGAACATGCTGTTATATCACTGAAGAAGTTGTCTTGGTTGTGAAGGGTGTGCTCTGTGGTTCTGTCTTAAGATCATTTCGTACTTTCCCCTCCTTTATCAATAGCCAGATCTTGACGGGAATAGCACTTGATTTGATACAGAGAAAACTGTTTAAAAATGCTAAGAATCAACCTCAAAATGGACAGTATGCACCAAAATAAAGAAAATTAGATACAAGCCAAACATTTTCACAGAAAATGAAATAAAACAAGGTGTGGCATCTTCAATCCTCTATCCAGCCACCATCTTCCATCTCAGCTAACACACCTTAAGCCCAGTTCAGTTTAAAGGTTTGTGATGCAGCAAGCCTAGAGCGTGTCATGTGTTTTTGATAGCCAATCAACACCCCTGACCCAAGAGTGGCAATCAGCTGGTCACAACAGTTACAGCCAGTATGGCTAACCTATCTCCAAAAAGGCAGCATTATCTTCAAATGTTGTCCTGTTGAAATACAGTCTTGCTAGCCGGTGTTTGCTCTGTTTGGAAAAGGGGACACTAATTCCTTTCCATGATCAAAGTGATACTGTAATAAGGAGAAATGGGGGAGAAATAGGGATGCCTCCGGCCTCAAGCTGATGGCAGAAATTGGCGATACACGAGGCTGATCTTAAAGGGGACATATTATGCAAAAATTAGTTTTTCAGGCTTTTCTAACAGAAATATGTGCCCCTGTTCTGTCCACAGTCCCGTCAAATACCAGAAAAATCCATTCCCTCCTCTCCTCTCTTTCTCCACCTTTCAGAAAATGTGTGCTGAAACAGGCCGTTCTCAGATTTTACCCTCATGACCTCATGTGGGGAGTAAGCACCACCCCCCAGGTTTGGTTGGCCCTCCCCGCTTGGAAGAAAGTTCTGCCCTCCTCTCAGCTGCCAGCTGAGATGCTGGACAGCTCAGTGGGTTACCCTGCTGAGTTTTTTCTGGGAGATTGATGGTTTCGAATCCCAGTCAGGCCCTTAACTTTGGATAAAAGTGTCTGTAACATTGTAACATCAGTGCTACATCCATTTCACTAAAAAATGAAGCAGATGGAATAACTTCCATGGAATGATGCATCATCTCCTCCAGTTGCAGCAGTGTGAACTAACAGGTTTCAGAACAGAGCAGAGCTGCAAGCAAGCAGCTGGATGTTTCAGCTCATCTCGTCACAAATCTTTAGTCTGAACTGGGCTTTAATATGAAGTGTTATCCCAAGTGCTGTTTTTTATCAGGTCTGTTAATGACTCCTTGTAAACCAATTACAAACAGATCAAACCTCCTCTCCTCCCCTCCCCAACCATCATGGATCCAATTCAGAACCTCGTTGATGAAATTAGTGACTGACCGACTGACTCAATGACTGTCTGCACTGTTCGCTCTGCATCGATCGCCCTCTGTAGCGACCGTGTGATCATGTGGTGGATAGATTTCTGTTTGCATTTTTGTGATTGTAATCTCTGGTGGTTTAAATGGTTGTCTGTCCCCTCAGTGATCTCATTCCAGCCTTTTCCTTCACCATTGTGATCGTTTTAGACTTCCTTGATTTGAAAATCGAAATCAATCAGTGTTCTGAGTGATGATGATGATTCTGAGATGAAGATTTGATGGGTTTGTGTAAACACTGAAGGGTGCTGATGATTTTAATGATTTAGGGCTTCTTGTATCAACAGTTATTTTAACCCTGTGGCTGCTTTTTAAGATATGACACATATCAATTTGGAACAAGAACTAGCAGTAGATGCAAGCCATTTTTAAGGACTGTAGCTTCTATGATAGGTTTTCAGCTCAAGTAACAAAAACTTTGATAGTGATTAACCCTTAGTTAATCATGCTACGGCAGTGTCATGTATTTATGAGTTTGAGTTTATTAAAGGATAACCCCTTAAGATGCAGTATTTCATTTTCGAGGGGGTCCCAAAAACACAAACACAACATAAACAATGTAAACAGAATTACAAGACAAACAAATAATACGTATTACGGACAATTATGTATGTACCAGAAATCCCTGCTGTAATCCTCTCCCTTCGTTTCTATGATCAACAAATCAACTTCCAACTTCCTAAGCCCAGTGAGAACTTGGCTTACACAGTTATATCTAAGGATGTAAAGGTAGAAGGGATAGTTCAAGATTTCTTGATATTAAAATAGTCAGTAATTTAAAAATAAAACATTTTTATGTGACTTTGATCTCATATTAAAATATATTTCTTCAACAGAACATATTGATTAGGATATAATTAATGTCCATAATTAATAAGTTAGATTTTTCTGTCCTTTTAGGTGCTCTAGACACCACTACTTCTTTTAACATTTCACTTTAAAAAAACTTACAGACAGCTCAGTTGACAAGTCAAAAGAAATCTGCACTTTGTAATATCATTATTTAATTTTTTACCATCCACTTTAGCTGTTTTAATTTATTTTTCTAGCTGTTCTTGTTTCTTTAATCTGGACAGGAAGTTCTGCACCCTTAGCTTAAAATGGCACAAATTACAAAGTAAAAGCATAAAAAATAAGATTTTGTTTTGAGAATCACTTCTTGTAATTTTTAACCGAAACTGGTTTATTTACAGAGAAAGAGCAGCTAAACATGAACTCCTGAAAGTGTTGTCATCATTATCAGCTGTAATCTTTGTACACTAGTGAGTCATTTTGTACATGCACTTCTGCATATTTCTGAATTTATAATAGTGTTAAACAGTGTATTTAACACTTAAAAGCTGTCTTCTACCTCTACCTGAGTTATGGTTTCAGACCAAACTGATGGTGAGTGCAGTACTTATTTAAACAATCAATATAAAACTCAACATCATAAAATGCATCAGTTTGACTTTAGTTTATTGGGAATTATTCCACTGAGAAGAAATGCTTAATCTACATGTACAAAACCTTTTTTTTAAATCAATACTTGGCATTGTAATTTGAAAATATGGTTATTTATGTTTTTAACATTAATCTGTGCAAAAGAAAGAGGATTGAGGCAAGTCAAAATTGCTGGTGTAGTTTTAATCTTGAAGGACCCCAGATAGTCAGTGAAGTTCCAGACTTGCTTGAAAACCAGGGCATTTGGAGGGAAAGAAGTAAGTGGTTCAAAAGTTACTTAACTTTGAGGGCGCAGGTGGCCTAGTGGTTTAAGGCGTGCCCCATGTTCACGGATGGCCCAGGTTCGAATACAGCCATCCTTTATATCCATATTGCCCATTACATGATGACACTGATTATCTCTGGGAAATGATTACAGAACTTTTGTTGTGCTTTTACTTTGTTATACATTCTGCACTTATCTTGTAAATTCAAAACAATCATCCAGATGATCCATCAAAAAAACTGTCAGTTCATGCCCTATTTTTAAAAGCACTACAGTAGGACTATTTAAAAAAAACTACTCTAAAGTAATCATTGCTTTTTGCATTGACACAAAAACATTTATAACTGTGCTTCCTGTAGCATTGTCACTATGCATTCTTGGTAATATTTAATGAACTAATGAAATTTATTCAGTTGTAATTCGGCAGCCATATTTTGAAATGTGATTCCCACTGGGTTAAAATAAGAAATCCTTATTGTGATTGTGCTTGACATGAATCTAACCACACTGCTGACTGTGGCATCAGATCTTGTGCTCTGTGTAGGTGAAACAGGCAATCATGATTCATTTGCTTTTATTTTGAAATCATTTACACTTTCTTTTCCTAATTCCTAAGAATTTCTGTACATCTACTCCTCTTTTTATGTGTTTTCCTTCTGTCTTGTCTGGTTTCAAGACAACAGCACACCTTTAGTTGCTTTACATGTTGACTTTTGAGTTTTTGCTCACTCTTTCTATAAATATGTAACTCTCTATCAAATACACATGAACCGTTTCTCCATAGCAGGGTTGTTACAACTCCAGTACTATGATACTTCTTAATACATCCTTTTATAAAACAATACAGGCTCCATTTTATTTGACGATTGATAGCATTAAAATCTACCAGAGCAGAACTAAGCAGGACTTTTTTTTGTTTGAGGACACTGGTTACACATGAGCAATATGTAAGAACAAATGGATCCTTTTTTACAGGGTTGCCAGAATTACCATAAAAATAAAGCTTCTTACTGTAGCAGTTTTTACTTTTGGTATGACTGCAGTAAAGTTTAACAGAGAATCTCGATTTTTCAATTTTCAAAATCTTGATTTTCCAAAAACTGATTTATTGATTTAATCAATATTGCCCAGCCCTAGCTATAAATTAAGAAAAATAACTTCTGTGTTTTGTTTGCTTCAATTACTGAACCAAAAATTTACTGAACCCTGACTTTAAAACAGAGGTTATGTACCAAGCTGAAACACCCCTACCTCATTCTAATGTGATACTGCCAAACGGTGGCTGTACCGTTTGTAGTGGTGCTTTCCCAGTGGAGATTTCAAAGACATTAGATCTCACAGAAACTATCATGACCAAAGAGAAAATCAAAGATGGAGGATGATCAACATCGTCCGCTGGCTGTCCTTACGTGTGTTCTTTTTTGCAGACCAAAAAAAAAAAAAAAAATTGAGAGCGAATATAAGTGAGATCATGGCTGAGATGATGTTATTGTTGTGTTTATGGTCACTGCCATGTCTTTGACATGACACCTTCTGATTATTTGCTATTGTTGCAGCCCTACCTGGAATGATGATCATCAAACATGTCTGATACTTATGATTTGAGAGCACTGAGGCTCCAATTGGATGAATCAATTGTTACAGCCATAAACTGACCCCACACCCCCAGCTGATGGGGGTTCTGGTGTTTTACCAGCCTAACCATCATTAAAGTACAAGAGAAGAAAGCACCTTTCATACATACAGCAATTTAAACAAAGCATTTATAACATCAGGTGTATCAAAAGCACAACACAGAGCAAAAACTTTACACTAATGTACAAAACATACCAAAATAAAAGGTTAGAAAATATCATAATAGTGATGTCTGGTAACAACAGAGTAAATCATCTTCTCTTAATCTAAAAAGCATTTATTTAGTTGTACATTTTTATGTCGGCGATCAAGTAAACAATCTATTGAACTTGGTGTTCTCGAGGGAAATTGGTTGTCTCTACAGTTAAACATCACAAACAGCAGTGATAAATCTGTTAGCCAGGTAAAGGCAGTTTACATTATGTGTTAGCATCAAGCTAAGAAACTCAAATATAAATGTCAAATCGGATTTTTTCAAATAATCACTAGCGACTTTGGAATAGTAATCTTCCTAATAATGCACATCCCTAAAGTTGGCTCCCATGTCTCTCGTCTCATGTCTTAAAAAACTGGAAAACTAGAATCTTCAGATCTTCAGTCAAATTTTGAATCCGAAGCTGCTGTGAGCGAAAGAAGGAGCATAGTCGAAATACCTTGAAAAAATGTTATATTAGAATGTTGACGACATACTTCTGCAATGTAGGCAGTGTGCAGGAGTTTGGATGAAAATTTTGACCGCTGAAAGTTAGAAATGACCAAATACTTGGTACTTTTTAACTGCTGTGGTATTGAAACATGTATCATTTTCCTTTTTATCTAATCAGCATGGATTTAAATTTACAATTCTGGTTTTGTTACAACCCTACCATGGAGTTTCAGTGTACCACTCTCTTTTATAAGCCTATAGGTGTCCTGCTGAAACTGTTCATTGTATTTGATCTCATGGATGTCGCGTCTACTTTTCTCCTGTCACACACAAGAGTAAACCTCCTTTGGACTGCTCTTGTCGTGTTTATTTTTAGGTCATGTTTTTTGTTAACTTGCATGTGCCTCCCTCCCCCACATTCTCTGTCTCCTGTCATTTGATCTTTTTCTCACACTGACTCGCTCCAGATGCCGTCTAACAACAGCATCCGAAAGCAGATTGAGACGCTGCAGGTGAGTTATGGGGCGTCGGTGACCTCTCTGCTGCTGCTACTGTCCTACCTTTGAAACCGTCCAGGTCCTGGACCGGACATAGAGTAGTTCAGTTGTGCTTCTGCCTGGTGGTCTGGTGGAGCTGTGAGTCATTCTCTGTAGTGACAGTGATGTTGATGTGTTGCTTTATTTCAGTAGAGAGGAGGAACTCATGAAGTGTCTGTGACTTGTGATGTTGCTCTAGGCTTTGTCATCAGGCTGGTTTGTGTTTGTGGGCAGACGTCATTGCTTGTGTTTGTTAGTGGGCATTTTTTATAGTGTTTAGCCAACGTCCTTATCATATAATGACTAAAACCTTAATAATCAGGCATTTTTTTAATTAAGAGTATCTATTTGTAGTTGTAAGTGCAATACTGCTTGAACGACACAAGGCCTTGTTTATATTTTACATTGAAAATGCATTTTAGGCATTCAGATACTAAGTGATTGCATTTCCTTATGTGCATCCATACTGTGCATTAAAAATACCTCTTCAATGACAGCCTCATATCAGAACTTAGTTTCCCTGCTCTTATGCAAACCAAAGAGGGGGAATTAGAAGGTAGCTGTGCCTTTTTGATAGCTTTTTAGCCTCATGTTGTCATAAACATGCTTGTAAAGGACACACTGATAATATTTTGCAGACAAATATTGTGGGGGTACTGATTAGATTCAGACACCACTCAATTAAAGAGAACAAGTCATAAGGGACTTGTGTTCTGTTTGCAGAAGAGTCTGTTCAAAAAGCTGGATTCTTTTGTGAACAATGGGGTCTGGCTGATATTCAAGAGACAGTTTCTTTTTTCCATTTGTGTCATTTCAAAGATATATAAAAGGAAAAATGCTGAATGAACTTTTTGCTTCCTGTTTGGGAACCAAAAGATTGACTCTTACTACTGAGCTGCAAAAAAATAATCAGGATCTCTAAAAAGAGCCTCAGTACCCATCAATCAGAGCAAGACTTGAAGGGCATAATAAAAGCTTTACTTTTTTTGTTTTTGTTGCAGGATAGAGGAGATGATGCTGGTTGATAGCAGAGGCCTTTATTGGTGCATCTATAGTCCACTCCTGTATATCAAACTGTTTTCAGTACACATTCAGCTGTTTCCACACAAAGTACCAAGGATTACTACTCTGTATCAGAATGCCCAAAATGGATATAAATCTCTATTTTTGCAATGTGTGAATGGCAATGAAAGATTCAGGATCTGTCTTGATCTACATCAAGCGAGCAATTTTAGTCATTCAATAGGAACACCTGACTCTTATCAGTAATTTATGCAATAGCCATCAAAACTATCAATATTGTGCATTAGTAGAGTTTCTAGCTGAGGTTCAGGGAAGGTTAAGTACTATGCAAATTAAGGATGCACGATATTATCAGTTAACCTGACATGCCAGATGGATTTGTTTCACAGATCCATCTGGTAAACCTTCCATAGACGATGTTTGGGAAAGTGTGGATCCTTTGAAGAAAAACTCAGAGGGCAACAAAACACATGATGTAGCCGCTATCGAGGAATAAACTCCATAAAGACCTGCATAACGTGAACCATGGCAATTGTAGACATGTCAGTACTCGACTTTTGTCAGTTTTGAAAAGAAGACAACTCACTGCTGTTCTTTGTTCTTCTTTTAACAAAGAAATGTCGTCAAGTTCTGATAAAACCAATGCTTTGGCAGCATCCACACTAATGTCTTTCGGCATAATACAAACCGGCCTTTTGCTGCTGATGCTTATGTCAAGAATCCGCTAGGCCCGAAAGCACTGCCTCTTGTCGCTGATTGATCCTGTCACTTTCTAACCGGGCCCAAACTGTTCAGATGGGAGCTTTGCAAGATGGATTTGCCAGTGAGAAACACGGAAACGGGCGAATCTATCTGCTTTGCAAGGTTTATTATCAGTCTGGCAGATACTAGCATAAAAAGGCAGGTATCAAAATTCCTGCCTATAATTACAGCTGATATTTTGCTTGTGTATTTCAGCATAGATCAACAGTAAATTTTGTCCATGTATACTAATAAATTAGTGGAGTTTTAGGCTAAACCGACAGACCTATGTCAGTAGAGGTCTATTTCTTTTTTTATCCTCATTATTTAAACTTTAAAAATTTTAAGGACTAAAGTTTGTTTCCTTGGTCATTCTCAAACCTTAAAGTGTGTCCAAAAGGTCTGAAATTTCTTCGCCCAAAAGCATATTTAAATATCAGTGTCAATATTGTTATCAGCTAAAATGAATCTGTAAATACCGACATATCAGATATAGGCAAATTGCATTATCATGCATCCCTAATGCAAATGTGAGATTATCTAGCTGTTTTCCAATGGTTAGTTTTTAATTCTGTAAAACTGCACAGCATTTGGAAAGAAAAACAGCTGAAATTACTTTGCATTTATCATTTTATGACTGTGAAAAACCAAGTAGAATGTGGCAGAGGTGAAAGGTGTACACAGGATCTAAAACATATCAGAAAGAAATTTAAGACAAAGAAAAGGGACTTGGTAGAGACAAGACAGCATCACAAGGTCCTTGGTTTGTCACCTCCATTAAATCTGTCCACAAAGGTCTTACATATTTAACCCACTTAGCCCAGGGTGTAACAAAAAGAATATTTTTGTGGCTAAACAAAATAGCAACACTTTAAATAATTTCAATAAAATTTACAATAACAATCCACTCTTGTGTTGAAGTTGATGTTTGTGTAACATGTTTTTGCAGGTGTACATTTTGGTTTCCTGTTTTTATCTTGTACAATCCAGTACCTTTACTTAGACACTGGCCTTATTGTTGCTCTGTGTTTGACATGAAATGTTCTAAACTCTGGTTCTTGCAAATCAAGTCCTTTAAGTCCACAGGGTCTCTAAGTCTCACAAATATCCAGTAAGGATGGCCTCACATTAGACCACTTTAAGACCTTAAGTGATTTAAATAACCTGGGAGACTACAGATATAAGGACAGTTTCAAATAGTTATTCATCTCATAAATCTCTGAACACCCACTACACCACTCAGCCTACACCTGACAGATATTTTAATGAAAACCCTGTTATTAAACTACCTTCAGATGGACCGGGACAGTAGTGATGATGTATGTGATCGTGTGACAGTAGAGATGATCAGCAGCCCTCTTGAACATTAGAGACTACATTAGTAAGCGCTCAGTGATCTGCTGTTGTGTGCGACCGGGATTTGTTGCTTTAAGCCAAGCCATGCCGTGCCATCATCATAATTATCTCCACTGTGGCTTCCCAGTACAGGCCAGGGATATCTGCGATAATCTGGGGGAAGGTCCCGACTAGCAGTGATGATCTCTGTCTGTAGGATTCGTCTTTACTCTGAACTACCAGGTGGACAGTATGATTTCACAACCTGGGGTTGACTCTTAAATTTTATCCCTGGAGAGACATTTTTCTGTAATGTGTTTTAAATCAGTGGTTCTCAACTGGTCTAGACACAGGACTCACTGCCGCCTCCTTGATGAGAAATCACAACCCAAATTTCAGAAAAATTTCAACCTCTCAAATGTGATGAATGAAAAATGTTGCAGTTTGGACCTTAGATGGAACTAAATATATGATTGAGGGTGATTTGTGGTTCTGAATCAAAGCAGCACTCCCTGTATGTGAGCACAACAGTGGAGCTCTGTTTCAGAACAAAACAAGTCAGCCGAAGATCGATCGGAGAGGGGTTCTCTGCTCGCTTACAACCCAAACCTGGTTCATTTGCAGTGAGAATGCAATCGACCAGCAACCAGAACATATAACTCATCAACTCAGTAGTACAAGCAGCAGCAACAGCAGTAGTAATGTGGCTACAAGACATTTTTTACAAACAGAAATAGTAATGTAATCCTTTACTCTCCACTACCTTCTTTGCAGGGCTTTTAATGACCAAGCACTAGCTAGAATAAGAACACCTTCATGCTAACACTACTCACTCTCTTTTCAGCAGAGTGTCACAGGACCTGCCGACATCAACTTATTCAACAACTCATTTATTTCTTGAATACTGTCCAGTTCAGAAAGCTGGTCTCTACTTTTACTGCTAGCAGGTGTTACGGTTTAAAGAGTGACTGTGTGAATTGGTGGCCTTTAGCCGTTTGTCTGTGATGCAAGAGTTACAACAGATGTTGAACTTAAGAGATAATACAAATTGTTTTTTCATTTTTTCATTATTATATCACAACTAGCTTATCAGAAACCTCTTTAACGAAGAACACTGTTTAACATCAGTTGACACAGTTACGAATAAGAACAGAACCTCGGCAACATGTATTAGCCAGTCTTGTTCATGCTCTGAGTTTGTTAAAAGTCCCTATAAAGTGATTAAAAAAGATCAGTATTTTAAGTTTGTTGTATGACAGACCACTGCATTATGAACTATCAGGCTGAATTTTAGTCATGACATCTCTAAGTTTGTAAAATAAAGCTTCAAAATCATGAAAAATGAAGCAGTTTAATCTGCTCCATGATGGAGCAGGGATGTTGGTTGAATGAGCCAAAGCCACACCCACTCACAAGAAATACAATTTTCTCAAATTAAAAAAAAAATGCTACATCCTGAATGGACTAAATGGATGTCAGCTCTCTGTGTCAGCCACCAGAGAAAAAATCACATTAATGTCATGACATGCAGACGGTGTCATCCTGGGTTAGGGTCCAGTTGAACTCTCCAGATATTCCTTATGTCTTACCTCCTGAGTTATGAGAATTTATGTCTCTCTCGTTTATGAAATGTCTTTGTTGTTAAGTTGCTACTAAAAACACATTTCCTATCTCTTCAAAATAGAAGTCTTCAATGATTATTAGCATTGGAGGCTTTTAGACTTGGACTTGGAAGGAATAGATCGTATCTATCGTCGTATTCTTTTCAAAACTTTAGCGATGCAACATTAACAGACAGGAGGGATTGAACTGTTTCTGTTTGTAGAGAGACTGTCACAGTCTGCTTCTTTTAATTGCTCAGGACTAAAACAAGTGAAATATGGATTACAATACACCTTCTGCAGGTAAGATGTTTGTTCCTGCTGCATCTGGTTCAAGTGAGAACTAGTCAAATGCTCCAGCAATTATCCAGCCCGTCACCTTATGGTGAACTCTGATCAGAGCAGAGTTTTGATGATGCAAGAGCAGTCTGTTGACAGTGTGTGCTCTGGCCGACTTTAAAGTTTTTCAGTGTGAACATAAAACAACCTGACAGAAAGGCAACAACAAATTGTTTTAGCATCTGAATTATAACACAGCAAACATGCTCTAGGTGTGAAGTACCCTGAAGAAAGAGATGGGACAAAACAAATCTGATTTTAAAAGTGCATCATTACAGAAGCACTTAGAGGACACGAATGCAAAAAATATTTTACTACATTTCCTCTGATAATATGGAAATTCTGATTGAATTTGAGGAATTATGTTGTTTCCTTGGGAAATACTTTTTCTTGTCTTGAGAAAAGGAGATAACGTTGAAGTCGAAATCTTGAGAAACAACCAATATGGATGTGTTATCAAGGAAGTACAATAGAATATATCAGTGTATGTCCGCTTAGGGCTTCCTTACATAGACTTTTTCTCACAATGTCTTTTTTTTCAGGTACACATTTTTGCTCCCCTCTTGAGTCCTGATTTACCAGTTGAGAACCACTGCATTATTAATATAAACATATATGATCAAAGAAGATGCATGACAGTGATGGTGTTTAACTAAAACCTTGATACCTTTATTTTCTTTTTTGTGAACTTACTGTAAAGACCTCAACCTTTGACACATGAGGAACAGAAACTGAAAAATAATCAGTAAAGGGCCTAAATTAAATTGTCCAGTTTTATGTTTGATCTTAGTTTAAAAAGATGAGCAGCTACCCAGTCTCTCAGGTCTCACAGGTGGGTAATAAAAGTGAAAGAAATGAATGAATGGCTCATTTTATTCTTTTGACTTCCACAGAACAAAGACCCAAAAATGTCACGTGTAGCACTGGAGTCGCTCTACAGACTGCTGTGGGTTTACATTATCAGGATCAAGTGTGAGAGCAACACTGTCACACAGAGGTCAGTTCCAGCACCACACACAAACACAACAAAACAAAACCTCTCCGTAATCAATAACTATAAGGTAGAATGTCTGTCTCTGTTATTCAGAGCTTAATAAGCTTAAAATAAACTCCCTTTTTCCCCACATTAGTCGACTACTCAGCATCGTTTCAGCACTTTTCCCCAAAGGCTCCCGCAGTGTTGTTCCTAGAGACACACCCCTTAACATCTTCGTCAAGATCATCCAGTTCATAGCTCAGGTAAGCACATGGCATCAATTTACCAACCTGAATTTTACAGCTTGATATACAACATGAAAACAGCTGATTTAATCGTTGCTGTGTTGGTTTTATAGGAAAGACTGGACTTTGCAATGAAGGAGATCATCTATGACCTCCTGTGTGTGGGGAAATCTCACAAGACCTTTACCATCAACCCCGAGGTAAAGAGACAGGACAACCATGGAGCATGTGTTCCTTTGATATTCAATGGAGAGTCAAAACTTAGAAAAGAGGATACTTTTTTATGCTCAGTTTAAAAATCTAATAGAACAGCAGAATTGTTGTTTGCATTCTAGCTGAGAGATGATTATGAAGAATATATACCTGCTAAAGAACAGTATGAACTGATAAACTACAGAACAACTCTAAGCCCCTTTTGAATTCAGTCAAGTGTGTTTAAGTTTAGCTCTCTGCGTTTAAAGCTTCACACACTTCTCAGTCAGTCATTCAAGAAAATGCTTTTTTTACTGAGTCAATAAAACACTGAGGTGTTTGATTCTTGCCATGCTTTTCTTAGCATGTTTAATTTCTCCAACCACATTTCTGACTTTATTAACACAGTGAGCAAAATAACAGCAGCAACTGTTTTACAACAGATGTTGTAACCGTTGAGAGAAACATTACTCAAGATGCAAACAGTTAGCGCCATTAGCATCGGTTGACACACATTGTTTTTAATGATGCCAGAGAAGATTCGCCAGCAATAACAAAACTGATGACTGAAAAATGCTCCTGTTAAGTTTTTTGGAAGATGAAGGCTTCTGTTAGCCAATGGCATTTGTCAAGCCTGGGTAGAAGCAAATATCACAATCACATCACAATACTGTGACTGTTACTCCGTGATAATTTTTGCAGTTATTTTAAATTAAGTTTTAGTCTGTGGATTAAAATGTTCAATGGTTTTGATCATGTTATTTCATTTTTTTCCTTTATGATTTTAGTATTAGACAACAAAAAGTCCTTATATGTCTTACGATATAAAATATTCAATGAAATAATAATAATAATTATAATTATTATTATATTATTATGATAAGAATATTATAATAATGATAATAATACATTAAATAATAACGAAAATATATATTTTTTTTTCATTAATATATAAAATAAATCTCTTTTTTGTGTCAAGTCATTCAATTTTTGTGAACTAATTTAATCAGCCAAATTTGTTAAATTAACCAAACAAAACAATTAAATTAGTGCACTATCAATACTTTTAATTGATCCAAAATTTTCTTATTAAAATACTGACATATCTTGCATGCAATTTAGAAACTGCTCTCCCCTTTTTTCTTTTGCTTTGGCAACAAATGTTTAAAAGTGTAACTAAAGTAGTGCAGATTTTGCTCAGCTGGTGGAACAGGCACTCACATATTGAGGTTACAGCCCTCAACACACCGGTTGTAGCCTCGAATCCTGTCCCCAGCTCTGTTTGGTGTATGTCTTCCCTGACTTTCCCCTCATATTTCATGTCTCTCTTAAGCTGTACTGTAAAAATAAAGGTGAATGTAAAAACAAACCCCTGAAGATATCAAAAAAATTTTTACATGTTTTTTTATCGCATCAAAGGTTGTGGTATCAAAGAGTACAGCTACTGGAAATTTTGATAACCTTGCTCCAGTTGATTGATTCTTTCTGATCCTTTTCTTGTTTTGCTCCACCAGCGGATGAATATCGGTCTGCGAGCGTTCCTGGTGATTGCTGACAGCCTGCAGCAGAAAGACGGCGAGCCTCCGATGCCTACAACAGGGATCATTATGCCCTCTGGTAACACGCTGCGTGTCAAAAAGATCTTCCTTAACACCACTCTCACTGATGAAGAAGCCAAGGTCATAGGTAGGTCCTGAAAACCTCGGGGGAAATGACATGAAAAGGTTTCTATGGTTTCGTCTGATTTTCTGAGTTTAAAAACTCCTTTGTGTTTTTTCCAGGGATGTCACTTTACTACCCACAAGTAAGAAAGGCCTTAGATAACATCCTTCGTCACCTGGACAAGGAGGTGGGACGCTCCATGAGTATGACCAACGTGCAGATGTCCAACAAGGAGCCTGAGGACATGATAACGTATGAAACTAACGGCCTCAAATAGTGCTTATCGTTCTGCCCTTTGTTCTCTGTATGCTTGACCTTTTTTGTTCTACAGTGGAGAAAGGAAGCCAAAGATCGATCTGTTCCGTACGTGTGTGGCCGCAATCCCGAGACTGATACCAGATGGGATGAGCAGACAAGACCTAATAGAGCTCTTGGCAAAGTAACTGACCCTCTGCTCAGTATACTACAGATACATCACCTCACATTTCCACACCTCTAAAATGTCTCCTTTATCTCCAGACTGACCATCCACATGGACGAGGAGCTCCGAGGCCTCGCCTTCACCACCCTTCAAGCCCTGATGGTCGATTTCCCAGAGTGGAGGGAAGACGTACTCTCAGGCTTTGTGTACTTCATCGTCAGAGAGGTGACGGATGTCCACCCGACGCTGCTTGACAATGCCGTCAAGATGCTGCTGCAGCTTATTAGCCAGTGGAGGCAGGCGGTGCAGAGTAGCAACAAGAGCTACGATGTGCAGGTTTGTCAAAAGTTTTAGCTCCATCGAGTTGTGTCTCTGGATTTTTCTTGTTTTGCAGAGCTTCTTATTAAAGCAGACAATTTAATGGAGAACGTGTGTTGTAAAGAAAAGAAATAGATTTATATAATTCCCATCATATGTGTTCCATGTGTGTCCTCCAAAGTTTGTGAAAGCTTCCCATTTTGAAGAGCCAAATCCCAGTACAACTCAACAAAATAAAAAGTTGGGTGTAGTTTCAGTTTTATATGTATTACAGCACCAATGATTTTCTCTTCTAAATAGGGTTCCAACAGCGGCCACTCTCTGTCGCTGGACCGCACTCCTCCTTTAGGCGTGCTGCATGTGGTGGAGGGTTTAGCTCTGGTAGTGCTCTGTAGCTGCCGACCTGCAACACGCAGGCTGGCTGTTAACGTCCTCAAGGAGGTCCGAGCGCTGCATACTGCACTGGGCATCAGCAAGGTAACAACCTTTAGCATTAAGAAGATCATAAATCACTGGCAAATATCAGTCATATGTGCCTGTATGTGAGCTTCTTCCTTCTGTAGTACATTGTTTTCTTGACTTCTGTCTTTTGTCTTTCAGGGAGATGAGGAGTTAGCGATCGACGTAATGGATAGATTAAGTGCGTCGGTGTTGGAGAGCTTCATTCATCTCACAGGAGCTGACCAGGTAGAAATGCCTCTCTTTATTTACAGAACCATAAAACTTGTTCAAACACTGTGAGACTTCAATAATCTATCTGCTTTTCTCTCCGTAGACGAACCTGCTCTACTGCCCCAGTGGGATCGATCTTCAGACGCTGGCCGAGTGGAGCTCCTCTCCCATCAGCCACCAGTTTGATGTGGTGAGTCCGTCACACATCTGGGTGTTCGCCCACGTCACTCAGGGCCAGGACCCCTGGGTCATCAGCTTCTCCAGCTACCTGCGGCAGGAGAACCTGCCCAAACATTGCCCCACTGCCCTCAACTACGCCTGGATGTTTGCCTACACCCGCCTGCAGCTGCTGTCGCCACAAGTTGACATCAAGTATGTTTGCCTTACTGTCTTTCTGTCCTTTGTGTTTGCACATGTATGAAACTGTTCTGTCATTGAGAGTTTTCAGTAGCTACAGAATGTCTTGAAAGGGTCAGGTTATGATGCTCTAAAGATCATGGTATGTGTGAGATCATGGACTGGAGTCTTTAGCCAAGTCTAAACCCCTCCTTAAGTACACTTTCAAGTAGTTCTAGTGTGCATGTTTGACTCTTGAGTGAGTGATGGGGTAGTGTTTTCTTAAATCAAACACAGCAGCAGTGGGTACTAGAAGAAATGTGCAGCTTGTGATCAGTTCTCCTGATTTGATATATTTTGCTAATGTGGAGCATTAAGTAAGCACTTGACTGTGATTGCTGTCTGCAGAATAAATCAGTCTTTTTTTTGTTTTGTAAAGAAATTTTTCCAGAAAATGTTCTTTTTCATGCACATTTTGTTGCATGACCTTTTTCCCATGAACAATTGGAAGTATCCATGTAATCTGTTGCCCAGTTTATCTCAAAGATTTCCCTCTTTCAAGCTACACTTTGACCACTTTGAGTAGAATAACTAGCTACTCTCAGTCCAGTACACAAGGCTGAAATTACCACTGTGGGCACAATTAAGCCCACAGAGACAGATCCACATACCAAATAAAACTAGCTGATTGGCCTTGATAAAGGTTGAATGCAATGGTGGTTATATTAGTAGATAGAAGGCATCTGTTGTTACTTTGTTTCCTGACCCAGAAGTTTGATTTGTTGCTGCTTTTTTTGATGCTTGAAGTTTAATGTTTCTCCTCTTGATCATGTCTTCCTGTAGCAGCCCCATCAATGCCAAGAAAGTGAACAGTCTGAACAGCAGCGACTCCTATGTAGGCCTTTGGAGGAACTACTTGATCCTCTGCTGCAGCTCAGCCACCTCCTCCCCCTCCATGTGCTCCTCTTCCTCCACCTCTGGCTCCGTCCGCTGCTCCCCGCCTGAGACGCTGGCGTCCACGCCGGACAGCGGCTACAGTTATGATTCAAAGGTCAACAGCTCTTCTTCATAACACTAGAATATAAGAATACTATAATGCTAAGTTCCCGTGGCCTTTTCACTAGCTCTATATGAATTCAGACTTGAGTGACTGTCTGACTAAACCCTAAACCCAACACTGAAACTGATTAGAACTTATACTATGCCATTGTTTGGTTACACTTATAATGTTTTAATGCAGTATTTGTTACAGAGCTGCCTCTCATGTCTGATTTTCTCTTAACAGCTGCATATCACTTCTGTTAACTGCCGTTAATCCACAAACAGAAATGAAAATATTCTAAAAATATGACAAAGCATCATGGTTAAGTCGGCAATGAAACATGAGGTCATTCAACAGTGTTTTATTATTAGACCAGTTAACTTCTCCTTGCTTTACAGAACTACAAAGTAAAGCCTCGTACATATCTGATGGGTGTAATCTATCACAAAGAATGCACTGTTGACACCCAACAGCCAATAAAGCTCCTCCTCCTGCTCCTCTTTAACCTTTTCAGTTCCAGCCCTTCAATTCCCATGTTTTTAACGATACCTTTTCACAAATGCACCCCTGAAATTTTCTGGTCCTTTCCAGGAGTTTTTATTGACTTGCATGTTCACGCTTCTTTGTCACTGCAAGAATTTTCCTGCATTCAACATACCAGGCAAGGGGGGGATAAAAGGGGATTAGCAGGAAAACATCAGGATTTAGTTAGGGTGAAAAACTTGGGTGGGAAATTAGCTCCAGCCAAATGTGGGTATTTTTGAGCAAAGTCTGGTGAAATTGCTCAACCTACCAGGCATTGGTGCAGGTAAATAAAAGTAATGTTATAAAAATGATTTGTGATGATAAACAGTCTAAATTGAGTCCCGGTTTTCTGCATGTTCCTACCAACTGTGTGATTGGAGAGTATTACCTAGATGCTATTCTTTCAAAGGAAAAGGTTATGTGTATCAAATTGTGCTTCACTGTTTCCTCTGTTTACTTGGTATGGAATCTACTGTAGTTGGTGGTGTTTGAGGAAGGGTTGATGTTAGATGCTGGGTGGGTTGTGGGATTTTGCTTGTAGGTGATTAGGACTGTACAAGGACTAAGATGTCTGATTAGTTTAAATATCTTATGTCATGTTGGCTGATGAGGGACCCCAGGAAGATTAGTTGCTACCTTGGTAGCAACTAATGGGGATCCTTTTAAACTAATAAACTTCATAATCAGAACCAAGCAGACCTACACGTTTACTGACCAAAGAGCCCAGCCTCCTACACCTTTGTTAGATCTACTGTCAAATGTTTACAGCTGGCTGTGTGCTGGGATGGTTTGGCTCAGTATCGTATGCGTAGTACTGCAGCTGGTGCATGCTGAAGGTGTCTGAACCAATATTTCACTCATCTCAGGTCCAAGATGGCTAATTAAGGCCTGAAATCCAACATGAGATTGTAGGAGTTGTGCACACAAGATTTAATTCTTGCATGTCTGATACTCAAACTGCAGAAAAATTTCACTTTATTGAATAGCCTTTAATTTGAATACTATAAGCTTTGTTTATTCTGTCATACTGCATCACATTATGTAGATAGTTAAATGAAGTAGCTGGTTAAAAATAGTGAGTGACTGGTAGATTTTTTAATCCCCCAGCCACAGTGGCAAGGAGGCAAGAAAGTTAGTTTCCAAGGCTGATCTCACCCCAAGGAAATACAGATTTTTTTAGGAGTTTTGTTCTAGCATGGATAGCATTCACAACCATTGCTTTACATCTAAAATGAGCTAAGTATAAGATTGAACATGCTAATTATGAATGCTGTGTAAACTGATGATTTAACCCTTAGTGCACAGCTTTAAAGTAAAAAAAATATAATGGTGGCATGACTTTGCTCTTTCTTTGTACATTAACAGATTGTTGGCACTCCGTCCCCCTCCTCCCTCTTCAAACACATCGTTCCCATGATGCGCTCTGAGAGCATGGACATCACAGAGTCTCTGGTGTTGGGGCTTGGCAGGACCAACCCCGTGGCTTTCAGGTAAACAACAGTCAGCACGATCCACACTTAGACACCTAAATACTCTTTTTTTATACTTTTATAAACAAAAGACTTCTTTATTTTCCAGAGAGCTGATAGAGGAGCTGAATCCCATCATAAAAGAAGCTCTAGAAAGAAGACCTGAAGTAAGTGCACTTCAGTGATTGTTCAAAAAACTTTTGGCAAATTTCTGTGTTTAACAAAGGTCTGAGTTAAATGCTGTTGTGTTTATTCTGGAGAACATGAAGCGACGCAGGCGTCGTGACATCCTCAGGGTCCAGCTGGTCCGGATATTTGAGCTGCTTGCTGATGCTGGTGTCATCAGTCAGATGTATGTAATCTCAACAAACTCGCACTGCAGCATTAGAAATGTGTACATTTGTTATTTCAAGGTTGAAGGTATCTTGTAATAAGGTCAGTTCTTTTTGCAGACTGCAGAATCAGTGTCTAGTTTATTTGTATCCCTATTTACTGTGTCACCATCACATAGTCTACTGTTATGTCTAAGCACATTGAGTTTATTCTTCTTGTATGAAAACTGCAACTTCAGTGAAGTTGACTGAATTTAGCAGAGATAAAAGCAACTAATAACACCTACAAATTCACAGTTCAGTGTACATCCAGGGAGCATATCTTTATATGTTAGAACATTGGTTCTCAACTGGTGGGTCGGGACCCAAAAGTGGGTTGCAAAGCTCTTTCCAGTGGGTCGCAAATGGGTGCCAGGAAAAAAATGTGGCAAAAAGTCATTAAAAATGTGTGGGGATACAGTACATCCTTCCATTTTTATACGGGTTACCAGTGATAATGAGAAAATGTAGGTCTTTCGTTTTTTTTTCAAGGTTTCACCAAGTGTCATTACCAACCATAAAAGTAGGGGAAAAGACAGGAGGGATGCAATAAAAGCTTGATAAATTAAATTAATTTATCAGTGTGAAAATGAGCATGTTTCCATAGACAAAGTAGTGTCTGGCTTCTTCACATATGAATCTTTTGTTTGTCTCTGCTCCCCTTCCAGAGCCAGTGGAGGGTTAGACGGAGAGAGTCACTCTCTGAACAGCACGCTGCTTGAGTACGTTGATCTGACCAGGCAGCTGCTGGAGGCTGAAAATGACAAGGACTCTGACACACTGAAGGACATCCGCTGTCACTTCAGTGCTCTCGTGGCCAACATCATTCAGAATGTCCCAGGTACAGCTCAGTCTTAAACATTTTCTGAGTCCTGTTTGTGAATGTAATCACCATTACTGGTCCTAAATGTTTCAAGTTGGATGTCTTATATATGTACTTGTTGTTTTCAGTGCATCAGAGGAGGACGATCTTCCCCCAGCAGTCCCTGAGACACAGTCTGTTCATGCTGTTCAGTCACTGGGCTGGCCCCTTCAGCATCATGTTCACCCCACTGGACCGCTACAGTGACAGAAATATGCAGATCAACCGCCATCAGTACTGTGCACTAAAGGTACTCACAAACACAGAGAAAGGTAAACATTCATTCAGTGTACAATCAGTTTTACTGATGAGTGCCATTTTTCCTGTTCCAGGCCATGTCTGCAGTGTTGTGTTGTGGACCAGTGGCTGATAATGTCGGCCTCTCCTCTGATGGCTACCTCTACAAGTGGCTGGACAACATCCTGGATTCTCAGGACAAGAAGGTGAGAGAAACATCACTTATCAGTGTTTTTTTGGTTATCACAAAATTCACCCTCAAACTGGAGAATGAAATTTAGTTTTCAATTGCTAATATTGTAGTGATTGCATTACCAAATGTTTAAAGTATAGGGAGGAAAGCATGTGCAAAGGTAGAACAGAATTTTACTTTTATTTTAAGGTTTGGCATCTTAGATAATGATAATAAAATATGTATTTGCAATGAACAATGCATACTAATGAACAACACTTGTAAGAAACTCAAATGTAAATATTTTATAATATGTAAAAATGTAAGTCGCTTCATCATTGCCTTTACTTTGCAAGCTCTAATAAACTCATAGGAGTCCCATTTTACAAATAACTGTCATAGAAAAATAATGATTGACTGTATGTGCATTTGAATGGATTTTTTTTTTTTAATTGAATTGAGTGAAGTTATAACCAGTGCCTAATTTCCCTCCATTGTCTTTGGTAGATGTTGCTCTAAAACTTCATAGACAGAGGACACTCCCCCATGTTTTAATCTGTCAGTCTTCATCAAATCTCGTAAAACCTTTAATAGGGTCATAAAAATCTTCCATGCTAGGTGTTCTGAAAGTATCGCTTTAATGATGGCATTAACTCTTTAGTGTATAATTATAACGTCTGTACCATTATATAATTTTATACGAGAGGTAGTTATTTCATCTGGGCTGCTCTGTGAGGCTCTGTAATATTTAGTTCAGATACATGACAGTAGCACTTCCTAGTGGTGAACTGAAGTACTGCAAGAGGACAGTGGCAGACTTGAGGCTCAGCGTCCAGGATTTAACCCTACCCCAATGTTTTGCATGTTTACATGTAGGGTTGCATGTCCAGATTCTTGTCAGAAGGGGGCATAGGGTGAAGTGTACATGGCCCTTCAAACAGATTTTCCAGAGACACACTTGATCCAAGTTTTATGCGAAATCTCCCAGGACCTTGGCAAGATTAGAAAATTATGACAACAGACTAACACCATGAATTAATGTTGTTTAAGTGCATTGTGGCCCTTTTGATTTCAGTTGATTGTAGTAAAAAAGTCAGGCATTGTTTTTGTCCGTTTCCATGAATGCAGTCAGTGCAGGCATATTAGGAACTTTACGGGTCATCCCATTTCATAGGGGAAGATTTCACTTCTACACCTTATAATTTAGTTTCAAGGGGTAGGCAGGGTGTACCCGGGGTCTTAAAAAGTATTGAAGTTGATATATCATTCATATAACAACTTATATCAGGCACTCTTGCACTCACACAGCCAATTTAGAGTCCCCATTTAACCTAACAAGCATGATTTTGGTGGTGAGAGGAAGCCAGAGTACCCAGAGAGAACCCACATGTGCACAGAGGGAACATGCAAACTACTCACAAAAAGGCTTTGGTCAGGAAGTGAAGCAGCAACCTTCTGGCTGTGAGGCAACAGCATTCCCAAATGTTGACATCAATATTATGAAAATGAAAGCTTTTCAAATTATTTAGAAAGTCTTACATGCAAGACTGTAGGGTCTTAGCTATGCAAAACATGTAAACAGATACCTCTAGATTGTATTATTTCTACTTTTAGGCTGCTTGATTAGAAAAAATGACCTTCCGTTGCTTGCTGTTTTATGATATTAAACTAATGTTTTTTTTTTCTTGCAGTCTAATCTCAAAATTCTTCAATAAAGCTTAATTTCCATACTACAAGAACAAAGTACTACCAACATTTTCTTTTCTATGTAGTCACTCTCTTCTTCTTTGCATTCAGCACAACACACATACGTAACACCTGCTAATGATACAGGTTAGAAATTGAAGATGCAGTTGGGTCATAAATGTTTGAAGGGGGTCTTGAAAAGTTGATATTTACTGTCAGATTTTCTGTGAAAACTCTGGAGGGCACTCTGGACGTGGCAGGGATAAAAGTTAGAAATGGGACCAAGCTAAAGTTTTGAACAGTTGAAATTACCCTTCGGAGCCTCCTGATATCACTCTTGACAATAATCCCCAATCTTTATGAATAATTTGGTTGTGCTATTATTAGGTTTGAGGTTTAACATTTTCATGGTTTAAAAGCACATATTTTTCCAGTGTTTTTTGCCTACTATTTCACACTAATGGTAAATATTGACAGCAGAAATGTGTAGTGACTGCTGTGAAATTAGCCCCCATTTCTTACACTGCCTTTGTGGTCTCTTCCAGGTTCACCAGCTGGGTTGTGAGGCTGTGATGCTGCTGCTGGAGCTGAATCCGGATCAGAGCAACCTCATGTTCTGGGCCGTGGACCGCTGCTACACTGGTTCACGCCGTGTGGCTGCAGGCTGCTTCAGGGCCATTGCTAATGTATTTCACAACAGGTGAAGCTTTACCGTGAACTTTTCGGTTTGTTTGATCCTTTAGAGTCAGAGAGTTTTAACTTTAATCCTTCCTGTGTTTCCTGTTCTCTATCAGGGATTACCAGTTTGACACTGTGGTGCTGCTGAACTTGATTCTGTTCAAGGCGGCTGATTCTTCCAGGGATATCTACGAAGCGGCCATGCAGCTGTTACAGGTCACAATAAATTCTTTAAAACTAGAGAAGCATTTTAATCATAACACCGCAGCATCATGGTAATAGCATACTGAGATTGTTTGGGTCTTTGTGATGTGTAGATCCTGGAACCCAAGCTCTTCCGTTATGCCCACAAATTGGAGATCCTGCGAACAGATGGTATCCTGACCCCTCCCTCACCGCTGCCACACCTTTACTCCGTGTCTTACTACCAGCTGTCTGAAGAGCTTGCAAGAACGTACCCTGAGCTGACTCTGCCCATCTTCTCAGGTTTGTGATAGCTGCTTTTATGCTGAAATATGTTGAATGGTTTAACTCTTAAGTGTTGTTTTGTTTGCATGTGACAGCAGTGTTCTTTCTCACATAAAGTGTAGCTTTTATACAGGCTAACCTGTGCATGAGTCAAAAAAGACACAGCTCAAACTCGTCTGCAGAGCTAATAGTGTGTCTTGATGATTTTGGCATTTATTTTTGGTAAAACTAGCCTTTTTCTATATGATTTAGCTTTATTGCAATTGCATCTTATTCCTAAACACTGATGCTACTAACCAAGCGTACCTGTCTGACCCTGAAGACTGGATGTTATTGAAGCTGGATTCAGTCTAACAGTCTGCAGACCTCTGATTGGTCAAAATAATCCTTACTTCACATGCAACCGCAGTAACAATGTGCTGTAAGCTGTAAGTCAACAGTCACCTCTTTCTGTCCCTGCCCCAGAGGTGAGCCAGCGTATCCAGACAGCACATCCTGGTGGTCGTCAGGTCATGTTACACTACCTCCTGCCCTGGATGAACAACATAGAGCTGGTTGACTTCAAACCAACTGTACGTAGACCAGAGGACTGCGGCAGCGGCGAGGAGGACGAGGATGTACATGAGCGGGAGATCATGATGGTCAACAGCCGAAGGTGGCTCCGAGGAGAGGGTTGGGGCTCACCACGTGCAACAACCATGGTGCTTAACAATCTCATGTTCATGACTGCAAAGGTGAGACAGAGGACTAACGCTGGCATTTTTAGATTTAGTTAAAAATGTTGAGTAAGAACTGATAGTGAAATAATCCTTATTTTGTTTCAGTACGGAGATGAGTTTGCTTGGTCGGAGATTGAGAATGTATGGACCACGTTAGCAGACAGCTGGCCAAAGAACCTCAAAATCATTCTGCACTTCCTCATCAGTATGTCAGGAGTCAGCAGTGACCCCAGCCTCCTGCCCTATGTAAGTCACATGATCCTTAAGTCATTGATTTGTGCTTTATTTGCACCTTTAATAGTTTGTAGCAATTGGTGAAGACATTTTCTTCATGTGTCAATGTTGCTGCTGTCATGCATTTACTCCTCACATGTCTGACTCTGCTCTCTGTGTCTTCAGGTGAAACGAGTTGTTGTTTACCTGGGCAGAGATAAGACTATGCAGCTGCTGGAGGAGTTGATGTGTGAGCTGGAGTTGACAGATCCTGTCAGCTCAGCGGTCACTCACATGGACAACCCCCCCTATTACCGAATCACCTCCAGTTACAAGATCCCCTCAGTCACCTCAGGTAGATCAGTCAGCATCTGGGACCATGATTCAAATGAAAAATCGTGTGTTTTGAATCCAGGATTGTTACAGTTTCATGTTTCCTCTCACAGGAACAACCTCCAGCAGCAATACCATGGTGCCAGGAAACGAAGGTCATCATGACAGCAAGCTCAAAGATCCAAACATGGAGGACAGGTACAAGCGGCAACAACATTTTCTTTAAATTCGCAGTGCAAGTCCAGCATTAAGAATACAAGTGCCAATAACAGCGTAATAATCTTTGTAGAATAAAAGGAGCCTTTATTGTGGGGTCTCAAAAATGGTGGTCAATCAGTCAGTTAAACACTAAAGCAATATGAGACACAGATCCTTTATGTTGAGGTAATCTTTGGATAAGACATGCAGGAAATAATAACATAAGGACATCATAAGGGTAAAGTCTGATTCCAGGCCTTCACATTTACTCAGAAAAATTCACAGCACATTTCCGAGTGAGAAGGTGTAGTACTTGAACTTTAATTTGCCTGGTAAGGCAGTTTAGTGAAGAGCTCCTTCATCAACAGAAATAATACCTAATTTGAGTTCTTTACATGGTTAAAGTGACTTGAAAATATGTTAATCAAATGGATGAGATTTAAGCTATTAAGCATGAAGATGTAACATTTGATGAGAGCCATGTAGAATCAACTCAACTCCCCTTAATAATTCCCTGACGCTGATGGGTTGTGTTGTTTTTGTGGTCATACGACACTAAAAATAAAACTTTACTACAGTTTTAACTTAAAGGTCGTATATTTTACCCCTTTAAGACGAGTTTATATTGGTCTCAGGGGTCCCCAGAACATGTCCGAGAAGTTTGTTTCATGTCCAAAAAACCCTCTGTTTCAGCCCTGCTCAGAACGAGCTGTTTCTGTGTCTGTGGCTTTAAATGTTAATGAGCTGTCTGACTCCACCCCTCTCAGGAAATGGATGTGGCTTAGTTTATGTGGCTCTCCTGATCCTCCTCTCAGCTGCTGAGAGGAGGGAGGAACTTTCTTCCAAGCGGGGAGGGCCTACTGAACCTGGGGGCGGGGCCAACTCCCACATGACATCATGAGGGGGAAGTCTTAGAACGGCTTGTTTAAGTGAACATTTTCTGAAAGCTGGAGAAAGAGTGTGGGGGGAAGGAATGGGTTTTTTCTTATTCTGGGGGCGATTGTGGACAGGCCAGGGGCAAATATTTTTGTTAGGAAGGCCTGAAAAAGTGTATTTTGCATAATATGTGACCTTTAAGCACATTTGTTCTGCAGTTACACCCACCTGGATATCTACAGTGGTCTGAACAGTAACTTGAACCGCCAGCACCACCGTCTGGAGTCTCGTTACAGCAGCAGCTCTGGAGGATCCTACGAGGAAGAAAAGAGTAAGAACAGCAAGCTCAATGCTTCATAAAACTAATAACTATTCAGACTTCTTTGCCTCAAACATTTCTGTTAAACTGCCCTCTTTCTCCAGGTGACTCCATGCCAGTTTATGCTAACTGGCGTTTGAAGGTGATGGATCACAACCGGCCGGAGCCGCTACCCTTCCCTCCTACAGGAGGCTGTTGGTCTCCTCTAGTGGACTACCTGCCAGAAACAAATGCACCTGCTGTACCGCTTCATAGGTACTACACACATAGTTTTTTTATTCTCCTTTAATTCTCTAGTGTTGTTTCATCTGCCCAAGGAAACACATGAAATCTCTTTTCAGATGCAACATTGCCGTCATCCTGCTGACAGACCTCATTGTTGACCATGGTGTCAAAGTCGAATGGAGTGCCTACTTGCACCTTTTGTTACATGCAATTTTTATAGGTAAATTAACCTGTTCCATAATGCACAACTTAAAAATTACACAAACAAGTAAATGGATGAATCGAATTAAAACCCATACTTATTCAAATTGCTTTCCCTCTTTTTTTATTTCTCCCAGGTTTTGATCACCAGCACCCAGAAGTCTATGAGCACTGCAAACGCCTCCTCCTTCATCTGCTCGTCGTCCAGGGAGCAAACAGCAGCGTCCAGTCTGTGGCCATGGTGCTTCTGCGTAACAGAGACTACAATGAGCCCAGGGTCCTGACCGTGAAGCCTGCAGCTCCCGAGTTCAACCTCACAGGTCAGTTCTCTTCAATACTCGGATACAGGAGCGAAGAAGAACTATACAGAGTTAAAGAACCATTGTTTTACTGTATTTATCACAGACCTCCTGCAGGAAAGGATTGAGGGTCCTTTTCCATAAATGTTTTAAATCCCTTCAAAATAAAAACTGTAAAATCTACAGCCTTCATTTTAGCAGCAAAAACATACAGGCAGCAGAGGGCCGACCTGAACTTGGAGAGAAAGATTATTGTTGACATAATTCTGTTTGACTAGATCTGAAAAAATAAAAATAGATAATGTATTTTAGCAATATAAAAAGGGATTTAGATCATAGGAATAAGAATGACTAGACTGGTTCCTAAGCTGTTCACTACCACTACAACTAAAATCCTGCTGCTGCCTTCATATCCCACTTTAAATTTAGCTGTTCTTAATACTGGCACTTTATGGCCACCATATATTCTGAGCTTAATCTTGCACTGAGCAAGCTTGGGTTTTTGGACATCACAGAATAACTTGTAATAGTCGTCCTTGACATTATAGTGTATCCACAGCCTGTGTCTACTTCAAATGTTACATTTTTTGCATTTATTTTTAGCTCTTTTCTGACTGGCTCTTCTCTTGGAATGAGTATCACCTCATCCATACTGTGCATTGTCACCCTCTCTAGGCCTCTGCACATCGAATCCTTCTTATTTGTCTGAATTTTTTGAGCGTTCAAAAATAATATCGAGCTCATGTTTTGTTAATTCTAGTTACCTCTGCCAAGGAGGTTATGTGTTCGGCAGGGTTTGTTTGTTTGTTCATTTGTTCATTTGCTAGGAACATAACTCAAAAAGTTGTGGACGTATTTTGATGAAATGTTCAGGAAATGTCAGAAATGGCATAAGGAAGAACTGATTAGATTTTGGGAG
Source organism: Cheilinus undulatus (assembly GCF_018320785.1). NCBI lineage: Eukaryota > Metazoa > Chordata > Actinopteri > Labriformes > Labridae > Cheilinus > Cheilinus undulatus. The sequence goes on along the minus strand of NC_054871.1, from coordinate 48,015,693 downwards.
TGATCTGGATCACCGTCTGGATCCAGGGAATTTTTTAAAGGATTCTGTACTATTGGGAGATAGGGCTAATGGCGGAGGTCTGCGCTCTCTGAGTGCTTTTCTAGTTACATACTGACACTAACACTTTCGTCCATAATTACTTTTTTAAGAACAGGTTCGATTTTTGTACTTAAACATTGTGATTTTTTTATGTGGATATCAACCATAGTATAAGATGAAGGCAAACGTTTGTACTCATAACCACAAAGACTGCATTTGAAAATTGCTCTCTGTGAAGACCTTAATGTTGTAGCCCCTGTTTTGTTTCTGCAAGCTCCTCTTATGTGCCCCACTTTTTCATAGTTGTGACTTTTTCATGGGCAGACCTGTTGTCTTTGGCCAAGTAGCGTGTTCCACTGCATCTGTAGCCTTTTCCAGTGTCTGACTAGGGCTTTGGGTGTGTGTCGCTGACCTTGTTCACGGATCCCGCCGTTCTGCTCCATCTACCAGGTTCTTTCATGCCATGTAAATCCACCACGTCTCTGTTTGCTGCCTCCATTGCTTGTGTAGACTTGAAGGTTTTATTAAAAGTCAGTCCGTCCCATGACAGCAGCCACTGTATCCTATCTTCAATTAATCACAAAAGTTCCAGTCTTGTGCCAGCATTCTTAGTTCTGCCACATAATCGGCCACACATTGCATTTTGCTGTGGTGCCCTCTGTAGGCACTAAGATGCAATAGCATTCTACAGTTACTTCATAACATAGGGAGGATCCCCAAATTATTACATTTTAGGATTTTATTGACAATCTGCATGTATTTAGGAGTTTTTTTATGACACCTGTTTCGAATCAGTACACTCAAGAATTCTTCTAAGAGGTATTAAGGACAATTGGAGAAACGGTGTGGTGTGCAAATTGGCATAGACAGAAAGATAGACACGGCGCCAATTATAGTAGTAAGATGTACACTCTTGTTGTAGTCTTTTTTGCATCAGGTCCATATGGGCTAAAAACATGCTTTTGACAAAAATGAGGGACAAAGTTGCTCTGCTACCCTCTTTACCAGCTGGTAGTTCATGTCCATTCATTTGTTTTGCAAACAGCTCTGCTGCACAGATACCTAGTCGGCTGATTTCCGATAAGAGGTCATAACAGGAGACATTTTTAAAGCAAAAGTGATTATATACACTAAAATGCTGTCAACTTGGCATCCATTTTCCCAGCATGGATGTTAATACAAAATGTAAACAAAAATGTGTTTATTAAGCAAAATTAATTGTAAAAACAGGTCATACTTTTAGTTCTGATTTTTTTACTAAAACAGACTTTTTGCTTAGGTTGTCCAAATCCAAGAGATATAATTAATAAGATTATAAGATATATAATATCTTGTAATAACTATTCAGACGAAGTCTGAATAGTTATTATAAGATTTTAAAATTTTGCAAAGAGCAAATATCCTTCAAGAGGATCCTGGGAGCCAATTTGATAATAAAGGTTAAAACATGAAATGAAAGATTTAAGTGAATGGATTTTTTTTATAATAGAGGGGAAGGAAGAGAGACATACATACACGCTTGGTTGTATACTTCCAAAGCAGATCACCGGGTGGCAGCATCAAAATAAGATATTAAGAAGGAGTATGTCGTTAGAGGCCATGTTGCTCAGTGTTTTGTGTTATTTATTCCTACAGGAGTGCAAGAGTTGTTACCAGATTGCCAACCATCACCAATGACCGACTCCGGCCTCAGCTCCAGCTCCACATCATCCAGTATAAGTCTGGGGGCGGGGGGAACCGCTCTATCCCACCTCTCCCCCTCACTCCTCAGTGAGGTAGACGCCACAGCTGAGCAGGACGAGAAGGTCAAAGCTCTGATAGAGTTCATCACCTCCAGGTGAGGAGTCTAAACATTAGCATGAAAAAAACTCAGCCAGTCCACGTATTTGACCCTTAATTGTGATAGATTTACTCAGTCAAACATGCATCAGTTTAAGTTGTATAGATACAGCTTGTTTCTCATCCTGTTTAATCATTTGCTTTCATGCTTCCAGCTGTGTCTGACAGGACCGGGTATTTTTACATTGCATGGGTTTGATCTGCGGGTTTGCAGTGATGTAATGTAATAGTATAATTTAAACAAGCTGTAAAATCTGATATGAAAATGTTTTTACTTCATAGGAAACGAGGCCCGCTCTGGAACCACGAGGACGTGTCGCCTAAAAACCCCAACATAAAGAGTGCTGACCAGCTGAGCGTGTTTGTCAGACATGTAGTGACCGTCTTCAAACAGTCCCCATCAGGTCTGCATGCTTTAAATTTGTCTAAGTTTACTGAGTTAGCTTGTGTTTTAAGTTAGGATTGATTATTTTAGTCATATTAACTTCTTGTTTGTGTGCATCCCTGCAGGTTTCCAGCTGGAGTCGCTGCTGAGTGAAGTTGCTTTACAAACAGCTCTGTCGTGCTCTTCTCGACACTACGCTGGTCGATCGTTCCAGATTTTCAGGGCACTTAAACAACCTCTGACTCCAGCATTACTGTCTGACATCCTCTCTCGGCTGGTGGAGACTGTGGGAGACCCCGGAGAGGAGGCTCAGGTCAGGAACAGCAGGCACAGAGTTGATCCAGAAAGATGCTTATCTCCCCTGGTTTAAAAGTCCTCTATTTCGTTTTAACATCTGCTTTTTTCCCTTTAGGGCTTTGTGATTGAACTCCTCCTGACACTGGAGTCAGGCATCGACACGCTGGCCGACAAAGTTAAAAACTATGACCTCCTCACTGCCTTAGCTCAGTAAGTTTTTCTAATGATCACCTCTTTAGGTCTGTATCTCCCTTACTTTAAATCATGTAATCCCTTGAATGCATGATAGATAAGTCATTGTATTTGTCATTGTATTTACAGAACGTCTACCCGTGATCACTTGCTTGGTCCAAAGTTTGCTGCGAACAGGAAGAGCACAGGCCAGCTGAACCTGAACAGCGGCGGCCTGTTCCATCACGTCCACACGCGCAGCAATTCTCTCCGTGCCAGTTTGATGGGTGAACGAAAAGGAGACCGAAGACGGAGTAACACCCTAGATATAGCTGACAGACTCGGTGGTAGCCATGGAAACCTGGCACGCACACGGAGCTTATCATCTTTAGGTGGAGGAGGGGGTCCAGGAGGGGACGCCATCCCCCCCGTGGACCCATCAAACTTGATGGCCACTGTGTTCTGGATCGCCGCCTCTTTGCTGGAGTCGGACTACGAGTTTGAGTATCTGCTGGCTCTGCGGCTGCTGAACAAGCTGCTGGGTCAGCTTCCTCTGGACCGTCCAGACAGCAGAGACCGTTTGGAGAAGGTTCAGGCAAAGCTGAAGTGGTACAGCTTCCCCGGCCTGCTGCAGCTCTTCCTGAAGGGCTTCACCTCAGCTTCTACTCAGGAGCTCACCATCCACCTGCTGAGTAAACTCATCAGTGTGTCCAGACACACACTGATAGACCCCTCACAAGTGGCAGGTACGTGTGCAAGACTGAGAATGTGCTTACTACTGAATTATTGATAATGATTACTATACTTTGATGTGCTTAATGAAAGAATTATAGCATTTTTAAACATAAGCATAAAGTTGTTTACATATATCAGTAACAATCAAAATATTGAGTCTGCTTGGGTAGATTTCTTTGCCTCACTACAGAATGGGTTGTAATTGTTGTTGTGTAATTGTAAACTTGTCACTAGCAGAACAGATTGTTGCTTCTGATGTCCTGCCCTCTAATGATAAATTATCCCCCATCCCAGGGGATAATTTGTTTTGGACTATATGCATTGAACTTTTCAACAGTGGGGGTGTAATCTCAGCATTTAATGTGCAACTCTTGACCAAAACTCAAGATTTATGTGCTTATTCTGCGGTCGGATGGACACATATGGCCAGAGTTCTCACACTGATGAATGAAACCAGGATGGACCAGGAGCAGCAGCAGGATTACAACTTTGCTGAGGCCTACTAATAACAAAAGTTTAACCCTTTCCTCTTCTTATAAACAAATACATTTTAGACGTTTTTAAATAAAATGCTGGAGATGTTTGAAACATTTAGCCCATGAAAGAGACTGTCTGCTAACAACATTTTAAGTAAACGGTGGTACACTGTCAAGTAAAGAAACCTTGCATAATGCTGATTTTAATTGAAAAGACTTCTCAATTAAAGACACGTGACAAGAGGAGCTGAGCAAAGTGACTGAAAAGCTCTCTGCACTAATCACTGTAGGCAGAGAGCTCAGCTACCATGCTCCAGCTAGTATAGAATCACAAACTCAACACTGAATAATAATAATAATATTATTATTTATACAGCACTTTTCAAAACACACAGTTACAAAGTGCTTCACCAAATCCAAAAGGGGCAGACAGATAAGCAAATAAACATAACAAGCATACCCCCAATGAGTAACACAACAAACATACTGAATTTTCAATTGCAGCACTTGTACCTACACACAAAAGCAAAACGGGAGGGGGGGGGTAAAAAAGCTAATCTATTAAAATGAGTTTTTGAAACAGACCATACTTAAAGAGCAACATAGCCACATGCAGCCGACTGATGTGGACTTTGCAGAAAACACAGGAAATGCTCACATGGGAAGACACTTCAATAGTAGAGTGATAAAATGGCCATTTATAGTAAAACAAAATGCATCTAAATCTGTAATAAACGGGTGAATGTCCAAGAGTGCCTCTCTGTAATGTTGTCAGACATTCACAAAAACTGTCTGACATCTTGTAATGATCAGCTGATGAACTGCTGCTAAATTTGCTGTCACTGTTCAAACCAAAAATAAATATCCAGACATTTTTAAACTACTGTAGTATTACCAAAGAATGTGTTTTCCTTTAATTTGAGATAATTTAATTAAAATAGAAGGAGGTACATCCTGGCAAGTTGTTCCTTGTTGTACCAGGTGATCACTTCAAAACTTGCGTCACTGCTATCAGTTTTATAAATACAAGTTATTGCTTTGACTGCCACCCATATGTAACTTTATAAATTTACTGTCCTTCTGTTGTATCCCTGCAGGTTTCCCCCTGAACATCCTGTGCCTCCTACCACATCTCATCCAGCACTTTGACAGCCCGACTCCCTTCTGTAAGGAGACGGCTGATAAGATAGCCAAAGTGTGTGCAGAGGAGAAGTCTGCCACACTATCAAACCTGGCTCATATGATGAGTCTGTACAGCACAAACAGCTACTCCCGTGACTGCACCAACTGGATCAACGTGGTCTGTCGCTACCTCCACGATGCCTTTGCTGAAATCACCTTAAACCTGGTCACGTACCTGGCTGAGGTATGCAGGACACTCCAGCAAGTTTGTTGCATGTTTCACAGAGAATGAATAAGTGTTGACTTGAGTTTGTTCTCTCTTAGTTGCTGGAGAAAGGCCTTCCCGGCATGCAGCAGTCGCTGCTGCAGATCATCTACAGCCTGCTGAGTCACATCGACCTTTCAGCAGCTCCTGTCAAACAGTTCAACCTGGAGATCATGAAGATCATCGGGAAATATGTTCAGGTGAGCCTAGTTTATACAGATACAATTTTAATTGGTTTAACATTTCTAAACAATAAACTTTGGAGATATTACATGAACAAAGCAGCGTGAGACAAACACTTTACTACAGTGTTTTTCCAACCCTGCTCAAACAAAGGGCCAAGTTGTTGAAAAATAACTTTGTAAGAGCCACAATCTAAGTGGTTAAAAGTGGCAATAACAGGTTAAAGTTGCAATAAAAATAAGTTGAAGGTGGCAAAAATGGGTACAATGGGGAGAGAAAGTGGCAGAAAAAGGCTGAAATTGGCAAAAATGGGTGAGAAGTGACAAAAAATGAGTTACAGGTGGCAGAAATCTTCAAAAGCGGCAAATATGTAAAAAAATGAGTGAATAGTGCAGGAAAAATGGGCAAAAAAGTGGCATTAACTGGCAAAAAGCAGCTTAAATGGGCAAAAAGTGGAAGAAAGTTGAAAAATTGCAAATAGCAAAAAGCAGGAAAATGTGGCAAAAATGGGATAAAAATGGCAAAAAAAAAGCTGCAAAAATGGGCTGAAAGCTGCAGAAATTGATTAGAAGTGGTAAAAAATTGTGAAGGTAATGGGAATAAACAGACGAAAAATAAAATTAAAGCTTACTGTATAAGTTTGGGAAACAAACTGATTAATGTGACTTGCAATTGATAATTTCTGAGGTCAAAGTTTCCCTTTTTAAGGTCTTCTGGGGGAAAAAATTTCAAATTAAGATTTAAAGAGCCACAAATCATCACAAAATAGCTACATATTGAGTAACACTGCCTTATTATAACAAACATCCAAAAAAAATACAAGAAAAACAATCCAAAATGGGACATTCAGCCACTTTTTTTTCCTCACTTGATCTCCAGAACCACAAAAGTAACAAAGTTATTCTTACTGGCTAGTATTTAAACCATGTTCGTCCAGTTTTGTGTGTACTGCATTGGCCACTTGTTTAATATTCATCCTTTGAAATTAACTCAGTCACTTAATAGTTAAAGTCACTTTTTTTGAAGTATCAAGTACACAGTTGTAATATTTTCATTGCTAACAGGCTGTTTATGCATACAGCCTGATGTCAGCTTGGATGATCTGCTCTATAAATAGCCCCACTATAGAGAATAAAAAGAAACACATATATTATAGGGTCAGGTTTGGGGGCCTTTTTGATGCAGTTTCAGCTCTTTATTGAAGCCTTTCACCACGCTGACCCAGGGCACTAAATGCTTCTCACTCCAACTTTCATCTCACAGCTGTGTTAACGTTTCTGCCTCAGGCTTTTTCTCCATCAGCTCAGTGCCGGGCTGCCTTTTGTAGAAGCATTCAGATAGTGCGTACATTATACTCTGCATGTTCACTGGTGTGCACTGTGAGTTATATCTTAATGTTTCTTTACATTAACATGGAGCATACAGTGAATAAAGTGGTACAGACACAAATGGATTCAGACGCTGAGTTCATTGCTGATGTGTGTAGGGGGGAGGTTTTGGCCTTTGGAGTGAAATATGTCCATTCACATTCATACATTCTCCAGAGACACCTACACAGTCTCATATCTCACAATGGATTCATTATTTCTGTGCTTGTTTTTATGCAGAGCCCTCATTGGAAGGAGGCCCAAAACATTCTGAAGCTGGTCGTGTCTCGCTCTGCCAGCCTCGTTGTTCCAGACGACGTGCAGCGCTCGTATAGTACTGACTCATGTGGATCTCCAGAAATTGCCTTCACACGCATATTTAACAATTCCTCTAAGGAGCTGCCTGGGAAAACTCTGGACTTCCATTTTGACATCTCAGAGGTCTGTGTTTTGTTGTTGTACCACACTATAATACTATGCTGTATCTTACTATTAACTGGTATTATTTGGCTTAACAGACACCAATCATTGGGCATAAATATGGGGATCAGCGTACTGCAGCAGGCAGGAATGGAAAGCCACAGGTAATCGCTGTGACTAGGAGTACCTCCTCCACGTCATCCGGCTCCAACTCCAATGGGCTCGTTCCTGTAAGCTGGAAGAGGCCTCAGCTCTCCCAGGTACTGACTCACGCATGGACTTTTCCATTAAAAGGAGCAGCTTGGCTCGACATGGTTTCATGATTTCAAATCTTAAACGTTTTAAAAATGTGGGAGACCACAGACATACTAGACAGACTGACTGTGAGCCCACTCAGACCTGCAGACTATCTCACATGATCATGTGACTTCAGAAGAAAAACAAACATGGATGTCTATCCATACACCTGGCTTGTCCTGGCACATGTTGCAGCTATACCAAAAAAAACAAGGGAAAGAATCAGGATGAAATCCTGGTTATAATTCAGGTACAGTTGTGTTTATGTTTGTGTGCCATGAAAGTACACCTACATAGCACCCAACTGGTGACGCTACGCAGTCTGTCCTCTCTCCTTGGTTGTTGTTGGTATTCCATCAGAGATATTACGACCTAGAATCATGAATATCAAACATGTTTTATATTTATGATTCAAGGTCTGGGAGGCTATGGCGCGATTTTGGGCAGTAAAATCATCATGATGACACCACACACTTTTTCAGACAAAAAATCGTTTCACTCTGGATAGGCCCCTACAATCATCGGGGCAGAAAGCTGGCCTCTAATCAGGTTTAAAGTCCTGTAGTCTGTGGCCAGCCGTAAAGATACAATTTATTTATCAAATTTCTTTAGCCTGGAGTTGCAGATGGCCTAGAGGTTTAAGGTGTGCCACATGTACCCTGGCAGCCCAGGTTTGAATCTGGCCTGTGGCCATTTCCTGCATGTCTCTCCCCACTCTCTCGCTCCTGTTACTGACTATATCCACTGTCCTTCTCTATCAATAAAGGCAAAAAAATACCCCCAAATTAAAAAAGGTTTCTGTAGCCTGCCATTTTAAAGAGAGTTTCACAACTAAAGAGTAGTTCTCTTACATAAATTTAACAATAATATACCTGACACATGTTTCAAATGCAGAGATTTTCAAGGAACATTTATACATTGCATTTGGGAATGTGTGGAAATCCAAATACTTTGGAGGGAAGAGATAGATAAAATAAAGATCATTTTATTTTTAAATATTCCATTAGAACCTAAAATGATATTGTTTCATCTGTATCCATCAAATCTCAAGTTAAGGAAGAAAGAATATAAATTCAGCGACGTTTCTATAAAGGGAAAATAAATGACAGCCATCAACTGGAAGAAAACTGTTGCGCCTGCATTAGGTACTTGGATTAAAAGTGTGGTAAATTCTATGTTGATGGAGAGAATATCATATATCCTGAAAAATAAGTTTCAGATTTACAAGGAAATATGGAAATCATTTGAGGAATGTATGAAAAATGGGGACCTAGGAGAATTTCTACAGGAGGGAAACTGAGAATAAGATATCTAAAGAAATAAAGTGAAATTTTCCAGAGAGGTTGGGGCAGGATTTAAATCTTTAAATTATGGTTTATATATGGCATATATGTATGTTGTGTATACATGTACAGACATTTGTATTCTTTCTCTTGCAAATTAGTATTTGAAAGAGAGTATCTAATGTTATGTCGGAAAGAGGGTGGGTGGCGTGGGTGTTGAAAGTATTCTTTTGTTAATATGTTTGTTAAAGTATAAAAGGAAAATATCTACAATATACTGTTTGTAAATTTGTTGTGGATTATGCTACAAAACACAACACAAACATCATTGAAAAAACAAAAGAGTAGTTCCTAACTGGTTTTGCATTAGGACCCAGCAAAGCCTCAGTTATGAGATGGCAACTGGAATTTGTGAAATATTTCAGCTACTCAAATTATTTATTCAGCAAGCTGGTGAAGTTTTGACCTCAGAAGATTGAATTTAGTGTATTTCTACATCATGTAACACTGCAGTGCTATACTTCTATTTGAAGTGATCAGCTGGTATGATTTCTAAATGTTGTGTCAGTTTTGATGGTATGATGTGTCCATATGCCAGCACTTCACTGCACAAAAATGTGCAAATAAGGAAAAACGTGTGTTATTTTCATTCCGCTTTGCTAAACCAGCTGCATAAAAAAAATCTGTACCCTTCTTTGTTGATGGCTGAGAGCAAGCCGCACTGAGGTGCATTACCACAGCTTTTTCCCAGCACATGTCTACGACCCGCAAAAATGAGGGGGTCATGGATGGGTCCTGGCCCACCAGTTGAGAACCACAGCTTAAGAGTACCTTAACTTGTATGTTTGAATTATATGACAGACCTCGACTTTAAGTATCTAAAGCAATATGCTTTATCTGAAACAGAAATATCACATCAAACTTTTCACAGCCATCAACTTCCATTTACTAAAACAGTGATTTTACCTTGCTAAACATTTGAATTTGTTGTCTGCTGCTGCCTGCATCATTAAATTTTTGTCTTTACGTTATTGTGTGGTATATTCTGTTTTTGTTACAGAGAAGAACCAGGGAGAGGCTGATGAATGTGCTGTCTTTATGTGGCCCAGAGTCTGGCATTCCCAAAAATCCATCCGTAAGACTCCTCTCCTACTCTAAAGCCTCAGACAAGGTCTCTGTAAATCCACTGATTAATACACTGCATGTTGTTACTGTGTCGTCTTTTGGTGTGGGTGCTTTTGATGGATTTAATCTTTGTTTGTGTGTTATTATTTAAAAATGTACGCATATACAACAGCTGTGTGAAACCACATTGTAGCTAAAAAGTCTCTGTGCTTTGTTTCCATGTAGGTGGTCTTTTCATCCAGCGAGGACCTGGACTCTGCGGACCAGCAGACCAGTCTAATTCCCACTGTGGAGGAGGTGGTCAGAGAGGAGGAGGTGCAGGGAGAAGATACGGGCAGTGAGCAGCAGTTTGGAGTCTTTAAGGACTTTGACTTTTTAGACGTGGAGTTGGAGGATGCCGAGGTGAGAGCGTACTCTAACCATGAAACACACACGTACTTACATTCCTCAACAAGGCCTGTTTGTTTGTTTGTTTGTGTGTCAAAATTAAGTTTCCTTACATGTGAGACAAATACAAGGGATCAGGGGAATCAAAAGGTTGTTGCAGTTTTCAGTACTTTAATACAGAGTTTTAAAACAATGCCATTTTTGTTATTTGAATCAAAAGTATATTAAAAAGAACCTTAACGTCAAAAGACAACATCTAATAGGTAAGACAGGTAGGAGATGAAGTAATCTATCAAAAGTCACATGCACAGCCAAGTAGTTTTATCTATTTGCCTCATGTATAGAAACATATGTTAAAATCTGGCCAGTTGGTCCTTTTACACACTCTCTCATGAGTCTAAGACTATCCACTGTCCTAGCTAAAGTAAGCCATAAAAGTTCAAAAATAATCTTTATTTAAAAAACTTGCAGGCCAACTCCTTTTCACTCTATACTGTGCAATTTGCTTTATATGCATAAGCCCTTTAATTTTTATATATAAAATAATATTGATAAGCTGAAAGTGGATTTCAAGGTTGTCAAAGTATCTATAAATATGGGGTACACATCTGAAAATGATAGAATTGCTGTTATTCTAATATATTTTAAGTCCTTAATATTTTAAGTTTTAAGTCCCAAAATTTCATTTAAGAATTAGAGATATTTACTTCTTTAAGACAGGTGTATAGTAGAGAAATAAATCAATGAACAAATACATACAGCAAACATTTGGGGTGTGAATCTCTTCTTCTCAAGACGATTCGATTCAAATCTTGATTCACAGGCTGTGATTTGATTCACTAAAATATACTAAAATATAGAACGATTCAGTCCAATTTAATTCGGTTTGGTCTGATTTGTTCTGCTAGAAACCAATTATGGAATCAAAATAATTTTTTACAGATTTTTTTTTTTTATTGAGATGAGATAATTTCATTATTTCATAATAGTCTAGGTGTCTTTGAGCTTATTTAAAAAAGAGACTAAATCCCAGGCCTCCTGTGCAAACATTATGAAATTATGTTTAAGAAAGTTTTCATTGCACATGGACCTTTGATGATAAGATCTGTGAAGTGATCCATATCAGTTTTGTCTTCACCACTAATAAACATAAAGATTTGTACAATTAAGAGTCTTATTAATGCTTTTCTTTCAGTAAATTTCAGCATATGTGCAAAAATGGCTTTATTTTACTTATTTATTTAAATTTTGCTGTCTAAATGTGGGTGTGCACACCACAGCTCTCTTCATACTCACAGCTGCTCTGCTTCCCATAGTTTCTCTATTTCAAAGTGCCTGACCTTTTATCAGTATTATTTAGCCGTACATTTCATGCATTGAATAGTTTAGGATTTAAAATGTGCTGCTCAACATTCAGTGGTTAGGGCTGCAGCAGCTGATCTATGCAAGGAGAGTTGTTGTGCATACACAATAATCCCAAATTTATAGAGTGCAGCATCACCTGCATAAAAACTGTTCAAAGTAACAGGAGAGGTTCATATTTAACATTAGACATTTCCCTTTCTCAAATATTAATGAGATGGATGCTCGACTTTCCTTCCCTTCCTCTTTCTGATTAGCTGCAGATATGAACAGGTGACTTGCGCAACCTCCATGTGTAATGGAAATTAGGGGAGATTGTTCACTAGTTTATTAGTAACAGTGGACAGTTTTCTGTAAATCTAAAAATATGTTAAAATATATACATATCTATATAGAAAGAGAGGGGGAAAACACGTTAGCACATGCTGTCCATTGTAAACTCTGGTTAACAGTATATATAGGACACATGAAAGAAATACCACCTACAGAAAGTGTTTTGCACAACATTGTATTTTTTTAATGAACTTTAAAAATACAACTTCACTGTGTATTTTCATTGAGTGCAGCCACGCAGCACTCTTATATTTTCCTTCAGAAATGTCTGTAAATTCTACTAAACTACAGACTTTTTAATCCTGTCCAAATAGACCACACTAAACACTGACGTCAGGGTGTAACTCACAAATTATTGAGTTCCACAGGTATTGAGTACAGGTGAATTGTATTTCAATTGTGAAATAGTGCAGAAGCACTACAGTTTTTGATGACTTAGAACAAGACATCACCCAATCTGAGGGGCCTTGGTAGATGCCTAGGACTCCTATTTTGCTGTTGTGATATCTAAACAGAGATCAGTATTGTTTATTTTATCACATAAAACTTTAAAATTCTGGTACTGTGACAAGCCTTAAATTAATTTGCATAAATGGTCTTTCAAAATACAAAATTAATATCTTTAAAGACTGAAATCCTCATGTTAAATTCCTGTCATGTCCTCTTTTGACCATACCGACTCTAGTTGTGTCGTTTTAGAGTAACATTTTTGTCTTGTCTCTTTCGTCCTGACTGCTGTGGTCATAACTTGTCTCTGTAGTAACATGTCCTAGGTCTACTAACACACTTATTCCTTCTCTTCTTTTGCCACAAGGAGCTTCAGGTAAGTCTGTGGGCCACAAAGCTTCTTAGAGATGCTTTCCTCCTCAGTGCCCTCATGTCTTTCTATGTTGTCAGTGCGTTTACATGCTTGGTTAAGTTGAACTGCATTGTAATATTTAACTGGACTGTTATTCTTGTTCCAGTATATAAGCGCCAAAGGGAGATTTTTTTTTTTTTTTTTAAGAAATTTGTTCAGTGATGTGGGGTAAGAGATTTTTTTTAAAGAAAGCCCAGTGAGAGACAAGACTTTGAATGTACATGCATTTTTATTAGGGTAGGGGGAAGCTGGCTGCTTTAGGAGGAAATGTAACATAACCAGATGAGCTTTTAGCGCCTGACTTACAGTCATACAAATGTAGAGCTTGCATGCACCAGATTACACTTATGACTCAGATATGATGCTTTATCTCTCTGATTCAGCAGGGTAACATGTAAACACAAACACTGTTTCATTACTTGACATGCTCAGATAACCTAACACACTTAGGCTACTGTCACACTGCAGGCCTTAATGCTCAATTCTGATCTTTTCTCAGATCTGTTCAAACTGCAGTCGAATTCCAAAAGATCAGTTACGTATCTGATTTGGAACCAGATATGAACGTAGCCGATAGTAGCAGATTCATTGTGACTTGTGTTTTTCACACTGTCAGAAAAAAATCAGATATAATTCACAAATAAGCAAAAAATCTAATTCAGGTCTCTTTTAACTGCAGTGAGAATGTAGCCTTACAGGGGCAAGCATCAGTAACAAACTCAGCAATTTAGGTAACTTTACCTCAGTCTGCTCACTTTTGCATGCAAAAAGTTGCCATGATAAACTTTATCAGTAAAGTGATACCACACACAGGTAAATCCAGACAAATAAAGCATTGTCACTACATCTTAAAATATGCACACAAAACCAGATAGGCAGTTTGATAAACAGTCATTGATAGTCCAACATCCTTCATTCTTCTTCCTTGTCATGATGCTGGTTTTGGAGTTGTTTTATCATAACATCCAGTTTTATTTTGCTGCTTTAAAATAACAAAGAAATGTTTTATTTAAATGACATTCACAGTCTGAATAAAAGAAGGAAGCCTAGCTTCTCTTGGCTTCCAGAAAGAAACACCACTACTGGTTGTACTTCAAACGGCAAATAACATCACAACTTTGCTGTTTTGTTCATTTTATTCACCCTCTGCGCTTTCCTTTAAGTACATATAAGATGATTTCTTTCTCTTCAGCTAAAATTTGTACCTTGAGTTACATAATAACACTGGTCAGCAGTCATGATGGGCCAATTAGAGCGACAGGGTAAAATGAGGTAGTAGGCATGCTCTGCCTCAGTATTAACCTGAGCTGTAACAGCTCTGCCTTAGTTTATGAAAAATGGAGCTTGTCAGAGGCAAAACTTCATGCTGAAACCTATTGGGAGAAGCACAAAAATATCTTCTTGCAAAGAGGAGTTTTCAGTGGCTCTTTGCTCCTGTTATATCAAAGAAATAAGGCTGAGGTCTTATTTAATTGCCGCTTTTCTATGGCTACCTTAGCAAATAGCTCCAGCGCACCGGCTTATAGCACAACTTTACCCCACAACATTTGCAAACTTGTGGTGAAGCAGGTCGAGAGAAGAGCGATAAAACTGCCACTGTGGCTACATCTGAGCATATTGCCCCGCCAGCAGCCATTCCTATTGGCTTACAGTACAACCAAACCCACCCATAGCTACCGCCCGTTCTCCTCACATGACTCTGATTGGTCCAAACTGTTTTGGGGTCTGCCACAAATGTTGTGCATTGGAGCTTTGCCTGATGACAGACATTAAATCTTGCAGATCCATCTGCTTTGCAAGGTTAATGCTTAGCATTTATGCTGTTTGGCTTCTGGGTCAAAGTCTGACACAGAAACCATGGAGTGTGCACAGAATGCCGAGGGAGTCTGGTTCAATTGAGGTGTAAACATACAAGAGTAAACTGATCTCCATCATAATTTTTTAGATGTGTTTAATTTAAGTATGATTACAGTCAGATTAATGTGTTCACATGTGTTTTAAAGTTCAGTTCTAATTTTACTTTTCGTTGCTGCATGTAAACGTACTGACTGAGTGAAGTGCTATAGTGCTCTCTGTTTTTGACTGTGGTTGTGAACTCCTTACATCGTAGTTTTAGAGCACTGAATCCTCTACCATCCCCCAAAAGTAGAGAAAAATCACCTCACCCATCATGCATTGTGCTTCAGTGGATTGTAAATAAACGTCACGTGTTTGTGTTTGCTCGTTTTGGGAAGTCTTTTCGTCTGCTGTGTTGCTCTGTCTCACTGCTGATGTCTTGGTCGTCCTGCAGGGGGAGAGCATGGATAACTTCAACTGGGGAGTGCGCCGCCGCTCCCTGGAGAGCATGGACAAAGGGGACACGCCGTCTTTGCAGGAGTGCCAGTTCACCGGCAGCACGCCAAGCCTCAACCTCACCAACCACGAGGACACAGACGAATCGTCTGAGGAGGAGGTACTGAGCGCTAGCCAGATTCTCACCCGCTCTGGCCTTGTAAGTCTCACTCCAATCAGGGTCCCCTACCCACCCCAAATCCGACCCACCATGCTCCTCACGCAGCCCGCTGGCATGGTGTGCGTGTGTATGTGTGCGCTCTGAGCTGGACCTGCTGCAGGTGTGGACAGGGGCTAGATGCTTGCTTCTTCGCTGGTGGTAGATTCCCCCCTCAGCCCCTCCTCTCGCTGCTAGATTAATGCTGTTGTCCTTTCTTAAGAATCTGTATGTAAAGGTCAGAAAAATCCCCAAAAACTGTTGGATTCACATAATCCCAACAAAACAGTCACTGATATTATTTATGGAAAAAAACGAGAAGAATTTTTTTTTTTTAATAAGTAAGGGTTTTACTTTGAAAATGTAGAATAACAGCATGTTCCTTTACACTTCCTAACGTTTTGGCTGCTTGTCTCTAACTCCTCTTTGCTTTGTTTTGCTTTGCGACTCAGGGCTTCTCAAAACTGCCATTAACTCAAAAGCTTTCTCTCCCTCTAAGGAGGGTTTATTTCTTTACTCTTCTTCTGCTCTTCTTGATCTTGGTAGTGCACGGTGAGAGAATGAGCTTTGCCTTTACTGAATATTTTGCCTCGAATATGTTTTTAATGACGTAGTTAATCTTGAATTAGAACAACAAGCATGCAGCATTATGTGTGCTTAAGGAATTTGACAAGAATTAAGGTTAAAAGATTTATTTATGTTGGCATGATTTTACCTTTTTTAAACATTTTTGAATCCATTGAATGGAAGACTAAAAAACACTAAAATGACTAAACATGCACACATTAATACAGGAATGTAATTCATGTTACTGTTTGCCCAACTTGGATTAAAATACATAGAAAAACAAGCATTTAATGCCCAAATTATTTAAGAGTAATTGGTACTAATAAGGTCAATAAGAACCTAATTATCACCGTCGTCTTAGTATCTGGTACACCACAGTAAAGAGGTCATCAGCTAACCTCGTAAGCTTGTCATTTTTTCAGTATTTGACACAGCTCAGGGCCCAGTAGTGTTTATGTTTGTGACCTCTAAAAGAGAGCTACATCTGGTTGGTGACAGAGGCAGCCTGAGCTGAAATAATCATTCAATGGTGAACAGGCGTTATGAAAATATATGAGGTATGGCTATTAAAGAAGTAGACTAATGTCGTAATTAGGGCTGAATGATTTTGAGAAATTATCTAATTGCCATAGTCCACCTCTCCTCTATCTGGTTCAATAAAATGTTTAAAGGCGTGTTTGAGTGCATTGTAGTTTAGTTGAGGCATGCCAGCACATTTAAGCACACCAAAACTTTTAAAATAGATTTAGAGGGGAAAAAAAAAAAACTTACAGATTTAAGAAATCTCTCTTAAATGTAGTCTTGCCAAGTCTCTGATGACACGTTTATATGTTTCCCAAATTCAGTTTTGTGTTTTTGCTTTGCTACCACACAGATGCTAACCCATCTTCCTGTTTTCCACTCAGCTGAACAGTGACTCTGCTACAGACGACACAGCATCCAACCATGTGGACTCCCTGCAGCAGTCTCAGGAGTCGTCCAGCAGCGCCCTGACAGAGGAGGCAGCCGGCCTGCCCTCTCTGCCCTCTCTGCCCTCCCTCCCTCGCCTGGATAGCCCCATATTGGAGATGGCCCACTCAGACAGCACCAGCAGCCAGCTGCCTGAGGTGGGATCAATCGGGAGCAGCAATAAACTTTGGTGCTCGGGTGCTTTCTAGCTTGCCTTATTTCTTTCTAACTAACTTTTCATTGCTTACGCTGTTCTTCTTGGCTTGTCTGTCATCGAGACAGAGGATCAGGGTTACCTTCAGGGAGTTTTAGTTGGGGGGTAAAGATTCTGGTTCTGTAGCTGTGTCTCCCTGCTGACAGGGAAGATGGTGTGTGCTGCTTTCGCTGCTTCTGACTCCCATCTACCAGCACTTGCTTTAACGTTTTGCTCTGGTTGTGGTCGCTGAAGTCCAGTCCATGTCCATCGTGTTAATGGTTTGTGTGTATGTGTGTGTGTAGTCGTCTGGTGGGGGGTGCTTGTATGTCTCGGCTTGCTTGCTATGTGATTTAGGAAGAGATGATAACAAACGCTCACCTCAGGTTAGCTGTAACTGCTCACCTCCAATAACACAGCATCTGACCATTCCAACTAAATCCTCCATTAAACACTTGTGAATGGACACCAGCTGCTTTGTCTTCAGCAGAAGCATGTGTGAGTATATAACAAGCCATGTACCCAGTCAAGCCTATTAAACCCCTTTAATTTATTACCATATTAACATGCATTAGCCTTTCCTCTACTTCCACTGACATTTATAACTTCTACTAACAACGGTGAGTATCTTTGCTTCACATGTCTGGATTTATATTTTATTGAACTGTGAAAATGTTACAAGAGTCAAAAAGACCAAATCTTTGTCTTTAGATATTGGGGTGCAGTCACAGATGAAGCTGTTACATTTATTATATCTTATATTTTATTTTATTTGTTTAAATAGTACTTCTACTGGCACAGTGCTTCCACTAAAATCTGTTTGAAGAGGCAGCCCACTACCCTAACGTGACCCCGTGATGAATGTTGGCTGAGTCGCTCACATAAACAAATTATAACAGTTTAACAGTTTTTATTTCTCTGACATGTTTAAGGCACTAAAACGGCATATCTACCTGCTGGCTTTTGATTTTTACTTAGACTCCTGCAAGTAAAACCTGCTGCTCTCAGAGTGCAAAAATATTTTGAATGGTATCGACCAATGCAACCATTTATCACAAAACTGCAATTTTGATTCAGTTAAAGACATTTCCCTTTTTTCATGCTCTGCATGAAGTATTATTAAAGCAAAGTGAGTGATAGAGTGTTGATGAATGAGTTACGTTGACTGCGGATGGTATCCTGTTAATCAGCTTGCCTCATTGATGAAGGGAAAATGGTCACACATCCTTTAGAAGTTGTCTCTTACCTAGATAAGAAGTTAAGCCCTTGTCTTCCTTTTGCCCCCTCCCAGAGCCCTCTAACCTGTAGACTGATGAGGTAACATGATGTGCCAGTAAGTGGGTTAGTTTAACTGCAGGAGTAGAGTAAGTTGGGGGCCAACACAGGGCCCAGACTTCTACAGGGATGGTCAAAGCATCATCATTTACTTACCCTTATAGCCCTACTTATATCTACATCGGACATTAATTGCAGATACATCAGGAGTACATATCAACAGAAATGTTCATGTCTGCTGATAACAAAAAAACAACTGGACAAACTATCAGCTGCTGATACAGGTATTAAATTGAAAATATTGTAGGTATTGTAGACGTACACACTTTTAATTTAAACAAAAAAGGGAGGAAAAAAAAGGCATCAACTATCCAATATTATGAGCCATAAAGTGCCTCTCTAAAAATATTGATGATCTGTTAATTTTTCTGGAAAAAAAAACTTGAAATTAAGGGGAAAAAATTAAATTTAAAAGCCATAAATTTACAGGAAAAAAATAGATGTATTTTATTGTAATTTGTTAATTTAGAATTTTTTGAGATCATAGGATTTCAAGTAAAAAAATGAAAATAAAAAAGCTGATTGAGTGGAAGAAAAAAGCACTAGATTTTACCCATTCCTTGCAAAAGTCCTGCACTGAGAGCCTAACAAATAGGCTCTTTGCACAGCAGGGTCTGACGGCCTCTGTTTTCAGTCTGGTTTCTTGTTATTTTTCTGACTTTACAGTGTTGTAAATTTCTAACTTTAAAAAGTTGCAAATTTTGAGTTTATGATTTACAGCTTTTTAAAGTTTTTCTTGTACTCTTTTGAATTTCAGACTTTTTAAACTCAGATATTCAGAGTTTGGTTTCTTGTAAATGTATGACTACAATCTCAAAAAATATGAGTTTTTTCTTTCTCAGAAAATTTGTATTTCTTGTTTTGCATTGCATCTACTTCTCCAGTCTTTAACAAATTGACCCCCCTGTAGGGCTGGGCGATTATGACAAAAATATAGATCATGACTAATTGAACTTTTTACCTCAATTATGATTAATGAACGATTATTCCACCCCCAATCTTCAACACTGTTTGTTCTGTAAATATTTATATAATTTTAGAACAAACAACTGAAAGGAACAGGCAAAGATTTACAATTTCTATTCAGTGAAAAATTTGAAATCAAACCGTTAGTGCAGACAGGACCCTGCACCTCCCTTTAGATGTTTGGCATCCTCCTTAGGGGTGCCCGGACCCCAGATTGGGAACCAATGTTTTAGAACCTGATGAACACAAAACTTTTCTGGTACCAAAATAACCAGACCCTCACCAACAGACTCTGTAAAAATCTGTAAAAAAGACAAAGCTATGTACATTAATCAATTTATGATGGTTAGAATCAGTTTTAAGGCATTTGTTTTCCTTTATATTCTCCTTACATCAGTAAAGCCGCAGACAGTTTCTATTCTGTGATGGAATACAATTGAAAATGTTAAACCTGTCTTCATCTTCTCATGTCATGTCTGTTTTTTATGAAGCTGAATCTCATGAACTGTATCAATAGAGGCTGGTATTATAAAGCAGCATCATTATCAATAGAGGAATTCCACCCCAGCTGACAGTCCTCCACACAGAACTGACGTAACTTTCCAGCAACTCGTTCCAGCTGATGCTCTCAAGATCACCCCAAGGACATCTCCCCCATCGCGGCCCCGGCTCTTAGTGTAATGAGCCCCAGATAAAACCATCAATACTCTTACTCATTCCCTCCAGGATGGCCGCCACCACTTCTAAAAGCTTTCTGTAATATAGCTGCTGTCTCCGTGATGTACTGGCTGCTTGCCATGCTCAGTTTCCCTCGATACATGAGACTTTTAAATAAAAACAGAAGACCAGGAAAAACAAGCGATCTTAATTAGCGCTCCCTCTTTGTGCTATCAGCATATCCCTCCTACATTGCATCAGCATAGTTACTTTAAACACACGATTTATGTGGTTTTCCTGTTTCTGAGGCGGACTTTGAAGCTGTTTCTTGTTGTATTGTTAATTAACAGTCTGGTGATTTGTGAAAGCACTTAAACCATCCATCACTTAGCTGTTGTGATAGAGAACAGGTCATAAATCTGTTCAAAGAGCATACAGTACATCTCATTCATCTGCTATCCCGTTAGCTCATTTGACCACGCTGCCACTGTTTTATTAGCATTAAGGTTGGGTTTTTAATGCCGTTTAAGTGATTTATTAATATTGGCTTCTGTTGTATTGATTCTTTTCTGTTTCTTGAATTTCTCATGAGTGACATTAGCTTACATTGAAGACATCAGGAGTCATACTGAGGGAAGTGAGCGCAATAAAAAAGTGCTGACTTACAGTCCCTCTTGTATAATTGAAACTATCATGTGATCATAAGTGCAGGCTATGGTAGTTTTTATTCCACCTTTAATTGAGGTTTCGGATTGATTCTGTGTTCTTGAGTTGACGTAGAGTGCTACTGCTGTCATGGCAGTAGGGCGGGCGATAGGGGCCAAAAAATCAAACCGTAGTATTTGGTAGCTGATCGGTAATTCAGGATCTAAATCCTCATACTTTTTATGTAAAGAAATAACAAATGATTGCTCCAGTAGTAGAATTGTAACTTTAAGATTATTTAAGTAATGGTTAAACAATACTGAAACCTATCTAATACCACAACAAGAGTCAAAGCCCTAGACACCCATAATGGGCAATTTCTTGCTTTTAATTTCCAAAAGCTGCAGGAAAACTCCTTCACAGTCTTTAAATTGTATTCGGATCTGTAAGTCAAGTAGGTGAAGCTTGAGAGGAACAAGAGTTTCCATATGAGGTCGGGATGCATATGATTTGGATTTGCGTCAATATCCAAAAAGACGATATTTCCAAAGTCATATTAGCCAATCCTCATATAAACACACCTTTTGTATGATAAAGAACACAAAGTGTCTCCTGTGCAAAGACAGGCTGGGTCAAGCAGAGCAGAGAGAGGGGTGAGGAGGTGACAGTCTTTTAGTTGTTTGATGTTTGGGGCTTCACTCAAAATATCAGCGCACGCTTTAGGCCCACTAAAATGTGTAGTTCCTTGGGCCACTGGTTCTGAACATGGGGGTCACAAGACACTGAAAGGGAGTCACCAGAAAGCTTAAACAAATGCTAATATTTTTAAAATTATTTCAAATTGTAAATTTTACCCATTTTTATGAAAATATATGCTTAAAACTAATTACATGCAAAATAAAAACATGATTTAGTGAGATTTATGCTGAGATCAAATAAGAAAAAAAAGCTGTAAGAAGTTAGTCAGCACACAGAAATGGCTGGGCCCCTGACAAACCCTACTCAGATGCATGTGTGTTCGATCAGTAGCATTGGTGCTAGCATCCTGGCTGAAAGTTCCCTCATTTTTGGTGATGAAAAGTGTGTCAAGTTATTATTGGCTTCTAATGTTGAAAGTGTTTATTTGTGCCAGTTTTTGCACCACATTTTGCAATCATCATTTTCCACTTTTCAAAAATCATTTACCCACTTTTGTCACTATACAAAGATTTAATGAAATTTCAACCCATTTTCAACACTTTGTTCCCATCAATTCTGCCAATTTCAAACCCTTTCACCACTTTTTCTGCCTGTTTTGCCACTTCTAAACCAGAGCTTGCCACCTTATGCCTATTGTTGCCTCTGTTGACCCACTATTACTATATTAAGCCCTTTCATTACTTTCTTTGCCCATTTTTGCCCATTTTAACAACATTTTGATGTATGTAATGCCGATTTTTGCCGATTTAACCAATTTCTGACCATTTTTCTGCCTTAGTTAACCAATTTCTGACCATTTTTCTGCCTTAGTTAACCAATTTCTGCCAGTTTAATACAAATTTCCATCCCATTTCACTAAAATTCCCCCCATTTTTGTCAGTTTGAACCCATTTTGGCCATTATTTAATCCCCTTTAATCACTTTATATGCTCACTCAACCAATTTTTGCCATTTTTTGCTATTTTTAAAATCCCATTTCACCACATTTTCCACCAATTTTTACCTTTGTTTTTCAGAAAAGGGGTTTATATTTTTTAGGATGGCTATTTTCTATGGCACATATGAATTATAAAAGATACTTGTTTCTTTGATAAGAGTGGTTATTTTTCAGGTTAGATATAAAATATGGATATCGCAGCTTTACTTTACAATTCATCATTTTGCTGACCTCCATGGGCCCCCAGTTTGGCTGGGCCCCAAAAACCTCTCCCGTTTACCCCCCCTTATGGTCGGCCTTTTCTGCACATGATTATTCTTGAATGTTTATGGCCGCGTTCAACCACCTTCAGGTACAGAGGGGGGTCCCCGGTCTCTGGCACTTTTATTTTGGGGGTTTTGGGTTGAAAGGTTGTGAACCCCTGCCTTAGGCAACGATCAATAACTGATGATACATTCGTTCATTTTGCCTATATTTTAGGCCGATATATTTTGTATGCACTGCATCAGTTGTAAATTTCATCAGAAACGTTCATGCCTGCCGTTGCCAATATTAAACTTTTTGAGCTAATATCTGCAAATACAGATATCATGCCAATAATATTGTACATCCCCAATGTGAGGGTAATGAAAGGCAAGCAAGTACTGGAATCCAGTATAATAAGGGCCATTTGTATACTGTGGTGACACTACATGATTATAAAGAACAACTAGAGAAGTAAGAGAAATCAAAACAAAGCAAAATAATAGGGATGCACCCATACCAGTATCAGGTATTGGTGCTGATTCCAAGCCTAAATACTGGTAATGATAGTCATTAAGGACTGCAGATACTGTACTAAATATCAAAGTTGGAGCCATGTATGTTGGCAAGTAAAAGGCAGTAAGTATTTTACTGTTAGTAATTCTTACAGTTAACTAATAACATTATTATAACGTAAAATAAACCATATTAATATGAATGATTTTGTCTTATCCTTTTGTTTGAGATTCTTGATATCTTGACATTTTGATGTATTGCCCAGCCCTTCATAACAACTAAAGGATATAACTGTTAAAAAAGATTATTTTAATATCTATATTTCTTAATATGGTATGATTTGTTGGACTGCTCCTGAGCGCCCTCCTCTGGCTTATCTTACAGGACGCTGTGAGCATGACCGCAGCAGATGAGCTGAGCAGCAGCATGAGCGAGGACACAGGGTTCTGTAGCGCCCCCCCTTTGCCCTCTGACCCCCAGGAGCTTTGTGACCTCCAGGACTCACAGGATGCACAGGACGCTCAGGAACCTCAGGAGCCCCAGGAGATCCAGGACCCTCACGAAGACCTGGAGCCTGCCCCCCCTCCCCCGCCAGCCATAGACACTCCACCGGGGTCACTCTCTGAGGAGGACCCCCAAACCGTCCTGCCCCTAACTCTGCCCCTGCCCATGCCGTCTGAGGCGAAGACAGATGTGGATCCAGACCCGGACAGCACCTGTGGATCTATGTGGGAGGAAGATGTGACGCAGGCGCTGAAGGAGCTGGACGAGCGCTGTGAGGAGGAGGAGGCTGATTTCTCTGGCATGTCCAGGTTTGTACATGACGCCAAAGCTCCACTCAGGTTAAACGGAGAATATGAAAAATGTTTGCCGTGATCTGTGTCAGATCTGTGATCTGTGCTCAGGGATTCTGGGCTTTTCCTTCATTCAGAACCAGCCTTTGTCAGAGGTGGACCAGAGTTTTAATGAGGAACGGAATCTTCTTAGGGCAGCATTTTTGTCATTTCTAACTGTGATAATGTCAGTATGGTGATGTGGTGACAGAGCTGTCCAGTGCACTAGAGGTATGCTCCCATCGAGGAAGCAACCTGAACAAAAAGTAATGGCCTATGTTCTGCATAGAGAATCAGTTTTTTGTTTGTTTGTTTATTTGTTTTACTGCAGACACATTCCTTCCAATAATTTTATAAAAGAATTAAGCCTGGAGGATCTATGGATGCATATTTACCCTGCAGGTAGGGTGCTCATATGTGACTGCCGTTACCTTTTATATCCATAATCAGAGAGACTTCAGTGCATTTTCCTGTCTTCACCAAGAAATATGAGTTATTTAGTGCAACAACAGGACGTATCATTAAACATACTGTTTCTACTATTTCATGTTAGCTCTTTTGTTCATAGCAGGTGGATTACACCCCCAAGGGCTTGTGTCCTCAGCCAGCTCTTTTAATGCTGACAGCACCTCCCACCTCAGTTTCAGAGTGCTTCTCACCAGCGTTTATTGTTGCTAAGTTATGAAAGTTAACTTATGTTTTCCTCAGTAGTGTCTGTAACGTTGTTTGAAATAGCGCTACAAGCTTCATATTTGTCTTTTCTCACTGAGAAACATGAAATTAGTGCAAATGAATCCTGTCCTGACTTAGACCTGGAAACTTCACCACCGAAAGACAAGTTAGATCAGCTTCTTTTCTGTCATTGTCAGGTGTCCTGCCCTGTCTTGATCTTGATTGGCTAGTGCAATGCTGCTCAAAAAGCTGCTTTTTTTCAACTAAGAGAGCTGTGAGTGGGATGACAAGAACAGCTGACACAAGGGCTTTTTTTCTGCCCAGGACACTGAGGGCTGAACACACTGAACTGAGCTTTGTATTGAAATTGAGTTTCATTTCAATTACAATTGTGGCTACAATCATGAAAACTAAAAGTAAGAAAATAAGTGTTTGTAGATTATTTCTTTGTTGCAACAATGCTTCTTGACAATAAATCTTACACCGTTGGAAGCCTGTTTATTTCCCTTTTAAATGGCGTAACATTTGCAAGGAACATGCATTTGTGGGATGAGCAGCAGAGCTGAGTATGTAGGTTGTGCCTATGAAAAATGCGCCGAATCTTCTCCGCCAATGCCAAACTGCTTATTCTGCCATTGACTCTTGTTTAGTGCCCCACACCATCATTCTGCCTCCACCAAAAGATGTTCCTCTATCAGTGCAGCCATCAGCATAGCATTCTCCACGTCTTCTCCATACTTTGACTCCATAATCCAACTGCTGTAGGCAGAACCTGGACTCATCGCTTAACATAACAGGTGTCAGTTATCACCAAGGGGGACCAAAAGCTAAAAACAAGAGTCAGTAGCAACAGCAGAATAAGCTGTTTGGCGACGGCATAGATTATTTGGCCAATTTTTTAATGGGCATAACCCACATACTCAGCTCTGCTGCTCATCTCCTAGACGCATGTTCCTTACAACTGTGGCACCATTTAAAAGGGGGATAAACAGACTTTCCAACAGTGTAAGATTTATTGTCAAAAAGCATTTTTACAACCAAGAAATAATCTAGCAAACACAAATCTCATTACTTTTTGTGCTAAGTTTAGATAACCGTGTTGTAACGATTACTGATCCACACTAGTTTTGTCCATAGCCTTTGTCATGTGGTAAATGTTTCTGTGTCTGGTGTGATATTTTGGCCATGAAGTGAGTCTTTTTGTTATGCATTGGCATTGTTTATCATTATTTTACATAGTTATGTTTTTTCATTCATTTATTGCCTGTTAGTGTTTTAGTTGGATAAATGCATGAAGTACAGGTGTTGTAACATCAGTGGCATTTAATAATCATCATCTGAATATCAATCAAAGTATTAGTGATAATTATTTTTGTCTTAATCAAACACAGGCTCTGACTCCTGGCACTTGGCGGTAAATCTGAAACCTGCCTGCTCACAAGACTGGCCCGGCCTTTCATACTTCCAAGTTTTCTCTCATCGCCCACCAGGCTAGCAGTGCTGCTTTTTAACAGCTTTTCTCCCTGATGTCAAAAATGTACATTTAAAGAAAAGAATGCTTCATAATGAACAAATAGAGCACAGTTATTATTTTGATTTAAGACAACCAGAGCTGGGCAGCATGTCTCAGCGAAAAGAATTTTTTTGCTTGGATACCTGCTTACAAGTTTTACTGCAGTTATTATATGGGACAGAGTAAAACAAAAAAAGTATAAAGTAAAATCAAGTGATGCTGCTATATCTGTCAGAATGATGCAGTTGCTTTGCCATAAGAGTAACACCATTGTGTTGCTAGTTCTTTTAGCCTGTCAAAGACAATTTCCATGATGCATTAGCATCAAGCTAATGAGCTGAGATTTTTATGCTGGTCCATCTGTGAGAAACTGCAGCAGAAAAGATGAAAACCTTTTAAAATAAAACACATCAATGTGTTTAAGTATGAGGGGAAGTCAGTTATACTACAGAGCAGGACACATATTGAATGATACATGTTTTTTACAGTCTTAGTCACTTAGTCATCACATGAGATGCATCCAATCTGTCAGTTTAACTAAGCAGGTGATTGATTGATTGTACTTTATTGATCACGTTCTTCATTTTCTCTATAGTTAATTAATCACAACAGCACATAGCAGTTTTTTACAAGGTCACACAAAAGTGTCCATCAAAAGATGCCATCTTTACTCCTATAATGCAGCAGAGCGTGTGTTATTTTCTTTTAAATTCTGAAGTATTTACAGTTCTATTATTCAGGGTTTTGATATGGGGGTAAAAGTCTTCATAGGTGGTAAAACAATGGTTTGAAGTCTTGTGTCCTTTGGGGGAAAAGGACTACAGTATGTGGCTTCTGAGATGGTGCGATGAGTAATTTGTTCCCTGGCGTTGTTCCCGTGTGGGCTGGAACCATGAAGGAGGGCCAGGGTGGGCTGGCAGTGGTCCACATGCAAACAGTCCCTCTTCAAGGTGGGCCAATTGTGGTTGGAGGACGTCAGTGCAGTCACAGTTTTTCTCTACACTTAAGGAATATGAAGCTGCGTCCACACATACACAGTCAGCCTTGTACTAAGGTACATCACCATACTCAAGGTCTTCACTTAGCTAAACCACATGATTGATAGGGAAGTCTGTGAGTGGGATGTACTCCAAGTGATTGTCTGAAAACAGCAGGTCACTAAGCTGTTTAGTGTTTTTCTCCGTGTATGAGGATTTATGTGAGTGGGAGAGAGAAAGATAAAAACAACTCTTCTTGTCAGGTCGGGAGCTGCCTGCCTCTGTTGTGCAGAAGAGAGTGTGTGTGATTGTGTGTGTGGATGCCAGGCTCGTAGAGAGCTCTCTGCAGTCCTGTGTGGGATGGGAGTGCAGTGCGCTAGTGCTGCTAGCAGTTGCAGCACAGCCGAGCTGCAGAAGAGGGGAGAGAGTGAGGGATAGAGAAGCGATAGTTGGGGTGAGGATGAGGACAGAGACTGTGTCCGCCACAGCGCTCGGCAGCGCAGGAATCAGATACTTATATTCTGTCTGCTTCTTCAGGCTGTTTGGTCCGACGGGCCTGTGAGTATCTGAATGTGTGGAGGAGAGAGAGAGAGAGAGATGTTTGAATGATGCTAATATGCTAATAGCTCATATGTTGTTGTTATGCTACAGCACTGCAGCAGACAAGAGCTCTCAAAATACTGCAGCAGAATCTGCAGTGAGAGAGGCAGACATGCAGGGATGTGAGGTTGTTTACTTGCAGATGGTGAGGCTGAAGAGTGTCTGTGTTTACATTTGTCCTTCAGTGATGTCACAGTGGGCTGTAGAACATGTCGGATCGTAGCTTATTGGCCCCCGTCTGTGTTTCAGTCAAGATGAAGGTGACGCAGACTGCTTCCCAGAGATCCAGGCCTCTCCGCCCCCTTCGCCCTTCCTCTCTGCTATCCTGGCAGCGTTCCAGCCTGTTGCCTACGACAATGAGGAAGATGCTTGGCGTTGCCATGTCAACCAGATGTTGTCAGACACAGATGGGTCCTCTGCTGTTTACACCTTCCACGTGTTCTCCAGACTCTTCCAGGTGAATGCCTCCTCTTTTTTCCCCCTCCCCTTTAGCCTTGTTTACTAGTCAGCATTCTAATCCCCTTTTTTATTTCTCCTCTCTTTTTTCTCTAGAGCATTCAGAGGAAATTTGGCTCCATTACTCATGCATCTGTTCGCTTTCTTGGAGAGAGGCTCCAGCGAATGGGCAATCAGTTCCTCAGCTCCCTGGAAGTCATGACATCTCGCTCACAGTGCCCCACTGTGCTGCTGGATGCAGAGACGGTGAGAAAGCTCTACATGGTCGTCTGCTATATATTTCAACAACATGTTTTATAAGGACTGTCAATCAGAACTAAAGTTACGTGACAATAAAGAGGTCAGTCTTTACGGCCAGTATTGAGCTCAGCAGTGACCTACGTAATTCGTGGCTCTGATTCAGGAAGTAAATTTCCCCATCAAAACCCTTTATTGGCATTTCAATAAATCTTTTATATCTATCATTTTAATCTTGGAACAGAGCCAACCAGCTACTCTGATGCTGATAGATTTAAAACAGCTGATCAGGATTGGAAAATTGAGGGAAAAAAGTAAAAACACAAGTCTGTTTATTTAGGTTTTTCTCAGAAAGTGAAGGAACTCCATATCCCACAATCCACTGTGATTTCTCTAATTCCAGAGAAACTCTGTCAAAATTAGGGCAGATACCAAAACTCATAGTGTGTGAACATTTTTTCTCAGTTTTAACCATTAAACTGGATCATAATGAGGCTAATAGATTGCTTCCTCTATAAATAAGTTCTATATCATTCAGTAGTTTGATATCCAAAATGTCATTGTGAAACTGATTGGAAGCAACAGAATGACGTCAGCTCAGCTATGATATCTGTTGATGCCATTTTATTTGCAGATGGTCAGTATTTATCAACAAGGCTGATATGACAGCTTTTTAAGTGTTCTAAATGCATAGCTTAAGTGGCACATAAATAGTAACAGCAGGCTTCACCAGTCAGAGATGAGGCTGTGACTCTTTGATTGTGGATAGTTCTGTTCAAGATTGCAAATTAACATTTTTTTCCTTAATCTACCATGAGCTATTTAAATCTGAAACGATGATGTATGGTCATGTAGCAGACACAATTTCTTATGTTATTGACCTTATTTAAGAAAAAAATGGTTCATTCACAGTTTGGGTCAACAGGCACCGCAGTGCCTATAAAAAGTATTATCCCCTTGGATGTTTTACCTTTTTATTGATTTTATAGATTAATCATGGTCAATGTAATTTGGCCTTTTGACAAAAATTATGTAGAGGCACCTTAGGCTGAGTCACAGCACTGAGTCTGTGTGGCTAAGTCTCAGTCAGGCTCGCATGTGACAGAGCTTGAACAGCCCTTTTCAAGTCCAGACACAAAATCTTTGTTGGTTTAAGGTCCAGGTATTTACTCTGCCGCTCCAGAACATTCACCTTACTATCTTTAAATCATTTCTGTGTAGTTTAGCTGTATGCTTCCGGTCATTGTCTTACTGGAAAAAAAATCTTCTCCCAAGCCGTAGCTCCTTGCAGACTAAATAAGATTGTCCTCCAGGATTGTCCTATATTTTGCTGCATTCATTTTACCTTCTACCTTTACAAGCCTTCCAGGGCCAGCAGCCGAGGAGCATCCCGACTGCATGATGCTGCCACCACTGTGCTTCATAGTGGGATGGTGTGTTTGTGGTGATGTGCAGTGTTTGGTGTCAGCCAAACATTGTGTCTTGTCTAATGGCCAAAAAGCATCACTTTGGTTTCATCTTAGATCAAAAAACTTTCTTCCACTTGACCATGGAGTCTCCCACATGCCTACTCTATTCCAGAGTTACTGATTTTTCTTCAGTAGTGGCTTTCTCTTTTCCACTCTCTCATAAAGCTTTGACCGATGAAGAGCTTGGGCAACAGTTGTGCAGTCCCTCCCAGCTCAGCTGCTGAAGCTTATAACTCCTTCAGAGTACTCATTGGTGTCTTGGTGGCCTCTCTCACTAGTCTCCTTCTTGCACTCTCACTCAGTTTGTGAGGACGGCCTGATCTAGGCATATTTACATGTTTGCCATATTCCTTCCATTTCTTGGTGATGGATTTAACTGAACTCTCGGGGATGTTCAGTGCCTTCGTCATTTTTTTGTATCCATCCCCGACTTAAACTTTTTGCTTGCTTTTAGTGTTCTTTTGTCTTCATGGTATTATGGTAGCCAGGAATACTGATTAACCAGTGACTGGACCTTCCAGACACAGGTGTCTTTATACTACAGTCACTTGAGATACATTCACTGCAATCAGGTGATCCCCATTTCACAAATTGTGAGACTACTAGCACCAGTTGGCTGGACCTCTGTTGAATTAGGTCAGTCACTTTAAAGGGGGTGAATATGTATGCAGTCACTTATTTTACCTTACATATTTTTACTTAATAAACATTACCCTTAGAAGTCTGTTTTCGCTTTGACAAATATGAGTGGGTTTTTTTTTTCTTAAAAAAAAAAGACAAATTATATTGACCATGATTGATTTATAAAATCAATGAAAGTGGTACTGTAGATTACCCACATTACTAGAGTGTCGTCTCTGATTGGTGGAGCCAAGAATTTCAGCTGTGAGCTGCTACAAGGGAAGAAAAAGTGGGCTGGAACTGTTGAGCTCTGTGGTGACGGCGCATGGCCCCCCATCAGCCACTAGAAATTCAGTTGCAGTAGACCATTTTAACCTGTTTTTGTACATATTTTTAACTCAAAGTGTAGAATGTAAATACTGAGTGCTTAGATGTCAAAATTGGACCCCAAGTGATCAAGAGTGCCACTAAATACCCATGTGCTTAAGTTTTCATCTGAAAAATGTGGTCTGAGGGCTTATTAAGTCCTTAATCAATATATATTTCACCTTGTCAAACTTAAAATGTCCAAATAACCAGATGGAGCTGAGAGAGACGTGTGGTAGCCGTTATTTTGAAGGCTGCATGTTTTTGTATATTCTTTAATGTATGTGTGGGTCCTGCTGTAGATATTTTTGTGTCTTGTTCTCTGTGTTATCAGGCGTGATTGTTGTGGGTTAATGTATGTGGTGTCCTGTCTTGTTGTAGCTGGTCTCTTGTGGACTGTTGGAGACTCTGAAGTTTAGTGTGCTGGAGTTGCAGGAACACCTGGACACCTACAATGCCAAGAAAGAAGCAGCAGAGCTTGTAAGTCATCCAGATATCTTCCACCATATCTGTTTTAGTTTTCTCTCAGAGCTGTTTTCCCTCTGGACAGATTGCATCACATCCTCTGTGATTCTAAAACTGCAGCAGCTGCAGTTTAAGCTGCTGTGTCAGGATGTGTGCATGTGAGACACTCTAAGGAACTTTCTTATTAAGGCCTCTCATCTGAAGAGAGGGATTGGTTTAGGAAGTGTGTGCAAATTGCCTTTTATCCGACTGCCATCACACCATAGAAGACCAAAAGGACATGAATACAAATAGCTGATGCTGTGCAGGATAAGCCCCAGTCTGTCTCATCAGCAGGGCGGACATTAAATCAGTGTTTGGTTTGAGTAGATTTAGCTGCTGTTAGTGTCTGCATCACTAGTGCCATCCCCCGCTGAGGGGATAAAAATAACCCTCAGTGCTCCTAAATCAGTTATAGAGGGCTGGGCAGGAGGAGCTGTGAGCGGTGGGAGGAGGAACACTGGGGGAGGGGAATGAGGAGAAGAGATGAGATTGCAGAGGGTTCTGGGATGCAGGAGCACTAATTGAATGAGGCGGCGATGGTCCCTGGAGGCCTAGATACAATCCCATGCTCTGGAACAGGCCTTCTTTAATTTGCTAAGTACAACACACTTATTAAATCTCCTCTCTGACCAACCTTTATGATATACGCACACAGTTGAAGATTCATCTAAAGGAGGGAAAACAAGCTCTTGTATTACATAAGTTGCCAATCTTTCCCTCCCTTCTCTAATCCCTTTTGGTTTCTTCTTCTGCCCCTCAAACGCTGCAGTGGCTGGAAAACTGCAGGAAAACATTTGGAGACAAAGACAGCAGCCAACGGCCAAATACTCACGCACAGGTAGGGATGAACACAGTGGTTAAGGTGCTTGTCTGTGTGATTTCATAAATGTGACTCAAAGGAATCCTGACACAATGAGGGTTAAAGGATTAAGTTTACTGCCAGTAATGTGTCTGCATTAAAACTTAAAGACCTTGGGATTGTCACAAAAGAGTTGTAGATGTGGGGATGATTCTTGTTGAAATAAAGGCATATTGGTATGGAAATGTAGGTCCCTGCCTCTCTTTCTTGCTCCACCTTTTAGAAAATGTGTGCCAAAATGAGCAGTTCTCAGATTTTCCCTGCATGATGTCATGTAGGGAGTTAGCCCCGCCCCCGGTTCAGTTGGCCCTCCCTATTTGTAGGAAAGTTCCACCCTCTAAATTCTTCTCTTAGCTGCCAGTTCATTGCTTGAATATATATTATTCCAATAAAGCAAAGAAGAACAAAGCCACATCCATTTCCTGATAGGGGCGGAGTCAGACAGCTCATTAACATTTAAAGCCACAGACACAGAAACAGCATGTTCTGAGCAGGGCAAAAACAGAGGAGCTTATAGATGTGCAAAACCCAACATTGGAGTGTTTTTTTCAGCAACAAACTTTGCAGGCATGTTTTGGGGACCCCTGAGACCAATGTTAACTTGTCTTAAAGAAGCACAATATGAGACCTTTAAGAACCATCAGATCATCAGGCCTTTTCTGACTTTGGTCAATAGGGGGGGAATCTGGTCTAAAATAGGGTGCTGTGCACCCTACTTTAGCTAAAGCAGACCTAACAGCATGCAAGAAATGTCGCACAGATCCTACTACATACTGATTCGGTTCCTTCCTAACTTCATATTGTTAGTCAGTGACACGCAGCTCAGGCACTGGTTTTTCTGTCTTTGTTCACTGCTGGAGCTCAGCCTGCCAGAGGCTGTCAGTCAAACACAGCTGAGGATTCACTTTTGAGCTGGGAAAGGGATGTGCCCTGTGTTTGAATATATATAGTCTTTCCTCTCTGTCTTTACCACCCTGTGCGTGTCAGCTGATGAAAAATGTGAAAGAGAGGGAGGTAACAGCACAGTGTTATTTTAAAGTGAAGATGCACTTACAGAGCTTCAGTGGGCACCTCAAGGTAACAGCAAGAAGGAATTCAGCTTGTTGCATTAAGTGCCAAACAAAAAGGCGTGGTCATTCATTTAAGAGTTTTCTTTTTTAGACTAATCTGTCCCCAGTCTCTGCATGTTCTCTCTCCATATCCTTAAATTGACGACTCCTCCCTGCACAGATCTGTGGATTTCATGCTCACAGCTTCCCCCTGTGTTTTATTTCCACCCACAGAAATGCTGTCTAAGGTTCAAACTGATGTTCAGCACATTCAGAGGTGTTTTACTTTCTCTCCTGCTGTATCCTCTACCACATTATTTCTCTCTGTCTTCACACATGCTGTTATCCAGCCTCTCCAGAGTAAAAATGGGTGACATGGGCTCACGTGTTTCGACACTGAGCCCTCCCTGAATGTGTCTCAGCTGCCGTGTTAAAGCTCACTAATTCTTGGTCTTTCTCTCCTTCTGTTTTGTTTGTTGTTTTTTGTGTGACCTGCTCACCTTCTTGCTTAGCAAATGGAAAAACTAGCAGTAAGTGGTTCTCCTATTATGGACTCTTAATAATCATGACATCTAAAAAAAAAAAAAAAAACACTGATCATCTCATTCCTATCTCTGCGCTGCCACCACCCCGCCCACCTCTGTATCGCTGTTTCTCTGCCTCCATCGGTCATGTAACCCAGCTCGACTCTCCCATCCACCCAATCATAATTTACTCTTTATCCCATAATGCAATATGTTTGTTTTTCTGTTGCTGCATCAGCCAGGATAATCAGTGTTTTAACTGCTTTAGTCTGCACACTGATTGTGTCTGCAGATCAGGATGTTTAAATGATTCAGAGGCAGCGCTTGTTTCAGTAGAGGGCAGTGGAGAGATCCTATTGCTGTCACAATTAGTTAACTTTCATTTTGCATGTGTTTTATTCCCATAATCTGTTTTCTCCCTCCACATGTTCCTGGATTAGACACTTTGAATAACTTCTTGGGCTTCATCCAGTCAGACAAACTGGTCCCAGTAGAGAGAGCGTTACAGGAGCTGGTGATGGATAATTTTCTAATAAAGATCTCATGACTAATACTAGTCGTACTTTAAACTCACCTTTCGCTCCAAAGCCCACAACCGGATGCTTTAGGCCATGTTAACCCTTTCATCTCCCACGTCTCTAACCCAGGATACCCATCCGTCTAATCATGTGATCATCAGAGTGATGTCCTTGCAGGTCTGTTCGTTAGATGACTGTGTTGATGTTTCTGTCTCTGTAGGAGCTGGAGTTATGTCGCAGGCTCTATAAGCTGCACTTTCAGCTGTTGCTGCTCTTTCAGGCCTACTGTAAGCTCATCAGCAGGGTGGACACCATCAAGAGAGAGGCCGAGGTAAGACTGAAAGAGAAACATAAGACTGCAAATCAACATGTTTTTCCTTAATGACTGATTCTGGAAACACAACATGTCTGAAAACTACAGATGTGCTAATCTGCAAATATTAGCCCAATTTTTAGATTTAAGGTTACAGCTTAGTCTATGCTGATGCTGATGTTTCTCTCACATTTGACCATGAAAACAAATCAGAGTTTTATAGCTGGTCACTTTTCCTTCCCTTCAAAAACACTCCTCTTTAATTCAGTCACTCTACCAGATGCTAGTATAAAATTTATGACAGCAGATAAAAAAAGTTTCATAATTTTGCTGATGGCTGATGTTTGTGAACAGGGCTGATATTGGCCAATACTGATGTTAAATCAATGCATTGTCGCATCTCTAATGATATCGATATCAGCAGATTAAGCTTAGAAGTCATTCAAGGTATCAGTAGATGGGGATTTACAGCCGATATATTCACGATGCATATTGCCAGTAATGGATGTGCATTTCAGTGAAATTCTCATTTGAAAGTATATTATGGTGAAATTCAAAGTGAGCTAACAGACTACTATACTCAAGTATAGTGGTTAAAATTTACTTTAGTCAAAGTAAAAGTACTGATCTGTAAATCTACTCAAGTAAAAGTAAGAAGTATCTCATTTGAAATTTACTCTAAGTCCTGAGTACTCAG
This sequence comes from Cheilinus undulatus, assembly GCF_018320785.1. NCBI lineage: Eukaryota > Metazoa > Chordata > Actinopteri > Labriformes > Labridae > Cheilinus > Cheilinus undulatus. Next base: position 47,980,343 of record NC_054871.1, on the reverse strand, counting down.
TAGATACTGAGGATTTGTACAGTAAAATATTATTTTTCCTTATTGGCAAGAACAAGAGAATAGATCTCCAACCAAATGTTTCAGGTGAGGTCCCACCTCTTTAATAAAGTAAAATACACAGCAAAATTGACAGTGTTAATTTAACTCATACAAAGTTAAATTTCACACTTTAAAAGTGTCTATATTTAACCACACTGCACATAGTTAAACTGCACTTTTGAAAGTAATGCTTCATAATAGGACAGAGCTGCAGTAATGTTTGAATCTCAGTGGTAAGGTGGGTCTTCTCTGGGGAGAACAAAGCAGAAATTCAACCTCATAGCAAGGCAATGCAGACTGATGGAGAAGACTCAGTATGCATCCTTTAGGAACACTTAAAGTCATAGATGGGAATTCTAACTCAGTTGATAACTTCACTCATGGTGCAAATATGCAACAACAATCCACTAGAAACATGAACAGAAGAACCCCAGCAGTCATTAGCTGTTTTGGGTTGATGAAGAATCATCCTCACACTTTGTGCTACTGTGTTGTCAACAGTGGTGTAAAAAGTAATCAAGCAAAATTAAAGTTACTCTGATTAAAACATACTGAAGTAAGAGTAAAAGTGCTGGTTTAAAAATGTGCTTAAAAAGGTGCAAGTACACGAAAAATTATTCAATTACAGAAATTTGAGTAAATGTAATTACTTACTTTCCACTTCTGCTTGATATCAACACATTTGAAACTGCCAGGCTAACAGATTTAGCATCTCTTTGTGCTAATTTTAGTTGAAGAAAGTATTTGTTCATGCTTAAAATATAAATTATAAGCCACCCTGGTACATAAGCTGCAGTCTGTTTTTAAAATCCCCCAGAGGGGAAAAAGTTTTAAACAGCACTGCATGATTTCTATTTCATTTATTAGTCCACAGTGTGCCGTGTCTCTGCTGCTGCCTCGCGACTGTAGACCCATCTGTTTTAGCTGTATGGAGTTTGTGCATCTACTGGCTATAATGCAGAGGTTTAGCTCTCAGCTTGCAGCAAGATAGATTCACAGCTCACGAGTCCCTCTGCCCTCCTCCACCTGTCACCTGTTCTCCTTAATGAGGAGTGCTCTCTGTCAAATGAACGTGGTTTGTTTTCTTAACGGTATATTTCCTGTTTTATCAAAAAGCTCAGTGGCAATCTAACGAGTAGGAAAGGCTGTCAGAAAGTGGTGCCAGCCCCTGTTGGTATGCTTTACTATCCCAGTACACTCTGAGCAGTAAAACCGAAGTGGCCGCTTGCAATAAACACTGAATGTGGATGAATTTTCAGTCTAATTGTGTCTCGTGCACATTGAGGCAGTGGCAGCTGCATGCACGTATGGAAATGAAATGCATGTCTCAGCACTTTTCACTGGTATAAGTGACCCTGGTCTATAAGTTGCAGGCATCTTTGGATAATAAGCATTAGTAGTGCAGCTTATGCACCAGATATTACTATAGTTGACAGTTCTCAGAGGGTTAAATTATTTGATTGGTCATTTCCTTATTAATGTTCCATAAAATAAATCTTTCCCAGGTTAAGAGAAGCAAAGCTAGTTTATCACCTCAGCTGTTTTATGAACGTGACTGCTCTCCTCTTCTCTTGTTATTTAATGGCCAAAAGCAAACAGCTTTCAGATTAGGGATGGTAGTCTTTCACATTTGAATCGGTACGGTACCCGTGAACAGGTACACAACACAGTACCTGTTTTCGGTACTTTTGTGTGTGAATATGCAATCACAACTGTTATTTCATTTAGAAAATAACCACAAAACCTCTGAATTTTACATATTCATTTCCAGTGTGGGTCAAGTTACTGAAAAATAGTAACTAATTACAGTTACTAGTTACTTTGAAAAGTAACTCAGCCGTTACTTTTTTTTACATCAATCCTTATTGTAGCCTACATATCACACTCATGTGTTGTGGCAGTGTGAGAGGAAATAACTCTATTTTCATACAACTTTATAGCCATTATTATTATTTTGGAAAGTAGGGAAACAAAAGAACTCAGTAGAAATGTTTTCAACTTTGGACACTGTTAAAGCATTTGCACACTGTTTAAGTCTAAAATAGCAATACTCTATTGACAGAGTACAGATTAAATCCCAGCTGCTCTCTAAATTCCTTTTTGCCTAACATTCCTCTCTCGTCTTATGTTTTTTCCTCATTGTTTCTCTGAAGGCGGCAGACTCTACAGCTTATATCAGTGCGTCTTTAACAGCATACCTTGCTATTAGTCCGTTAGTGCTGCCTTGGTGACACACTGTGTAGCTGGCGGTGATTTAAAATCCAGCCGTGGTTGTTTATATGGAGTGGCTCCTCCTTGGTCTGCCGGGCTAACGTGAGCTGTACCTGGGTTACCGGTGTTTGTAGCATCCACCTCTCTGGAAACTAGCTTAGCTGTAGCGTGTGTTTAACTCAGTACTTCGTAAGGTTGGAATACCTGATCTTGGCGATGGGAAAGTTTACTTCCCTGTTCTTTTTCTCCCTTTATCCCAAGGAGGTAAAAGTAATGCTGGTGTTTCCAAGACAGAAAAAACAAAAATGCTTGAGTATTGTATTTACTGACAACTTCACTTTACATTATCCATGTTATATAATGATTTATAGTTAATTTCTATACATCCAGTGTAATATATGTGTGAGACATTGATGTAGATTTAGTCCATGTGTTTGCTGATGAGAATCAGAGAGACTTTATTGATCTACATTGTTGTTTTTTCCACTGCTCGGCTCTCGGATACGCATGCAGACTTATCAGCGGTCTGATCAGGAGCTGGATATAAGCTCTGCTGTTTTCTCCGTCGCCTCACCCACAGTAATATTGAGACACAGCGGCAGCTTCATCTCTGCCATCTCCTTTGTCAGAGCATCGAGAACAGACAAATTACATTAGGCTGTAAGAGCACTGCTTCCTCCAGATTGCTGTCTCACTGTCTCTTTGTCCACAGTCCTTTAATTTAAAAGTTTAAAAGCTTCTCTTCACAATAAACAAAACGGCACATTGAACAGCAAAAAGTTGTATTTTAAAAGGCAGGCAGCTCATTGGCTCCTTATTTTAGCAACACAGTATTTGAAGCCGTTTGTCAGATGTGTTCTGAGGTCGATCCCTCTCTGGTCTGCATCCTCGTGAAGCTTTAATTAGATCAAAGTGCTTGATGACATTGAATAATTCCTCATATTGAGTGATGGGGTCAGCCTCTGCAGTAAATAACGTCTGGGAGGTTCATTTCATACATGTATGCAGTACTGTGATGCTTTTATGCCTCTGTTTCTAAGGTGACCAACATGTCTGAAGAACTCAGCATCCTGGAGAGCTGTCTGAAGGAGGCAGAGACAGGAAATGATGGTCAGGAGGATGTGTGCATGTCAGACGCAGCGCAGACAAACACGGAGACAGCGATTCAATCACTGATAGAAAGTCTGAGAGGCAGAGACTTCAGCTCTGCCCTCTCTCAGGTCAAAATCTTCAGGTAAGACCAGCAGAAACCCTCCAACACAAATCAGACTTTAAGTTTATTAAACACATGAATGAAGCAGAAAAATCCAGGGAAAGTTTGGAGTTATTTTATCAAGAAATGATGCCAGGAAACAGCAGTTCTCAGTTCTGTGAATTAGCTTCCTGTCTTGTCTTGTTAGGGTGATGATTTTCAAATTTTTGCTGGTTTTAATTGGACAGTTTCAACCATTTTTAACAATCTGGGTAAGCACACACCTGCTGTTTGTAGAGATGATCCCACTGACAAGATCTCATAGAAACTAATGAGATCAAACAAGACAAGAACATGGTTAAAATCCTCAGTGATAGTCTAATGCCCTGAGATAAATGTAGGAAAGGGACTTCAAGGGCAGTTTGCATTTGTGAAAACAGTTAATGATGGCATTTGTTCTGGAAATGTGTTCTGACTTCATGCACTTACCCCCCCTTTCTCTATTTTCAGGTCTTTGTGGCCCAACGACATCTTTGGCAACGAGACAGACGATGCAGTCCAGACCCTCCTGCACATCTACTTCCGTCATCAGACGTTGGGTCAGACGGGCTGCCTGGCGGTGGTCGGCCCCAGCAGGGATCTGTCTCAGGCCAGCACCCGCCTCATGGAGCTCAACCTGCAGATCCGAGAGGCTCTGAGTCAGGCGCAGGCCTGCCAGACCCACACCACCATGGTCAGCACGGGACTGTGAGGCTGTGGTTCTGCAGGCTGCAGACCTGGACTAGACTGGACACAAACACCCTTCTCCCTGCTCTACACAGACCTCAACTCAGCTGTAGAGAGAGGGTAGACAGCGAGGGGGATCGGAGGAGGACGAGAGAGACTCCACCTATAAAGGGCTAAAGGATGTGTGGGAATAACTGTGACTCTTAATATATTATATTACATGTATGAATGCTTAAAGCTAACATCTTTTCCCAGACGAAGCCAACCTGCAAAATTCAGTTGCAATAAGTCATGTGGTGGTGTGTTTGGAGAAGAATATGAGAGGACGCAGTGGATTTTTTCTTCTTTTTGTTTTTTTTTTAATTTTTGTTTTCGCTGGATCTGACCTGATGGATCCATCGCACGGAGCGGTGGCGTCCTCGGGTCCTGGGCTGGAAGACGATAATGAAGCTTGTAAAACCAGCCCAGAGGAGGTGTGTGAGGATGCACCGTGAGGATTCATAAGCAAACACAGGAGAAAAAATCTTGTTTAAAAAAAAAAAAAGTTTTGAAAAGCATGCTTGAAAGAGAGAAGCACTGCAAGAATATTTTTTTGAGAAATGTATTTTTTATTAGAGCTAACATCCTAGGTTGTAAATGTTAGGATATTTAACATGTATTGTAACCCTGTGGGAAGCCTTCAGGGAGTGTAAAAAGAGAAATCTATCTGTTTATTGATCTGCTTTGAGAGGAGAGTCCCCTTCAACAGGTCATCACGCAAATCTCACTCTTTAACCAAATAAGTAGCTGCCTTTAGACTGTGTGGAATATATATTGGATATTCTGGTATATACGCTCACACACAAATGCATATAATTGCACACGAGTGCAGACTGGCTACAACTCATTAAGGAAACATAACTTATTTTACTCTGTATATATTTTAGAAAGTGTATAGTGTAAAACCAGTATTTTTCCCTTGTACTTTTGTGTAATGCACTGTTCATCCGGGTAGGATGTCTGTATAAAGCTAACAAGATGAGAGAAAGCCACGACCAGGTCTGAGTCTTTAATGATCCGCTCCACCTTCATTCAATCACACAAACTTTCCCAAAGGCTGCCTCGGCTAGTGCTGGTTGTGAGCTCACTAAAGTAAGGGTCCAGGCTCATTTGGGACAAGCCACCAGTCTGCATAAATGATGATGACGGCATGGGAGATCTGATGTAGCCTAAATACCCGTTTAGACCGCGCCCATCCAGCCGAGTCATATGCATTCCTTCTCTCCACTGTGATCTTTCTGTTTGTCTCTTCTGCATCGGCTCTGCTTAAATGAAGGGAGAATAGGGTTTGTGTTCGTCCCTGTAGGACGATCCTAGGGCTGGGCAATATTAGTCTAATATATCTTGGTATTTGTTTAGCTGAATAGCGATATGTTGTACAAGTCTCAATAAATATTCCAGTAAAGAAATAACAAACAGTAAAAATACCAGAACGAAAAACTTTGATATGGGTCCAGTAAAAATAAAAACATACTTAAACTGGTGGGATACCATGGGGACAAAGTCTATAATGTATAGTAGACACTCAATATTGGGAAAATTTCATTTCTGCACACTGCTAAAATTGCACAAATATGTTGGCAACATTTGGAAAAGTGTGTGAAACTGGCTGGGAGCTTGGGTAAGCCTCACACCTTGCAGATTCCATGCACAAATTTGCAAAATGTTGACATTGTCTCTCTTTTAGTCAAAAATAAATCTGAAGATCATTAAGTTTCTGTACTTTTTGCTTCCATTCATTATTAAAATCATGCAAGTTTGATTATTTTAAACCCTTAAAGCCTAATAACTCAAATATTAGCCAGAAACTTCCCATTTTTGGAACTGAAATGTTTATTTAACCTTCTACCAAACCCAAAATGAGAAAAAATGCCATAAAATTTTACATATTTTTGCAACACAGGTGGCCTAGTGATTTAAGGCACGCCCCATGTAAGCGGAGGGCCGGGTTCAATCCAACATGAGGCCCTTTACCACATGTCTCTCCCATGTTCTTGTCCCTGTTTCCGGCTCTATCCACCGTCCTCCTTTATCAAAATAAAGGCACAGAAATGCCCAAAATAAATCTTAAATTTAAAAAATTTACATTTTTTTGTATCGTGTTTGATACATCAGGCATTTTTGTCCACTGATAATCCACTGGAAGGACATTTTTATCATTTATCTGATTGTATTCAAAAGCTTTTTAGAAAATTTATAGGTCCGGTTTGTTAGAGGTCTCATAAAAGTATGTTTAAAATATGATAGAATAGGCTTTAAAGGGTAAAAAAAACAATGTATCCAGAACGTTTTGACCACCGTAATACATGAAAACGTTGCTGATGTTTTTGTACAATTAAAATGGTGAATAGAAGTTTATCTGCATTTTTTTATAATTGAAAATAAAATTCTGTGTATGAGTGTCTTGGACTTTTCCTACAAAAACACTGTCAGCGTTCCCATACAGGAGTTTAATGACCTTCAGACATACTTTAACCAAGGAGGGAGTTGTCAGTGTGAATTGCACAAAAACGTCGGCAACATTGAGAACAAAGAGTGGAACTGGAAAAGGCAATCCCATGCACTTTTACAAATGTTACCAATGTTTTTGTGCAATTTAGACAGTGTGTAAGAGTGTGCGTGCAACTTTTGATAACTGGAAATAAAGATTTGTCCTTCATTCTGTGACTGGGTGCTGCAGAGGTTAGCGCTGGTGCCTCACAACAAGAGGTTTTCCTGGTTCGCTGCCCTGTCACATTCTTTCTGTGCAGAGTTTGTATGTCCTCCTCCTGCATGCATGGGTTCTCTCTGGGTACTCCAGCTTCCTCCCACCACCAAAGACATGCTCGTTAGGTTAAATGGTGACTCTAAATTGGCCGTAGGTGTGAGCGTGCCTGATTGTGTCTATATGTCAGCCCTGTACTAGGATGCCCCATTGACAGATGGGATAGGCTCTAGTCTCCCGCGACCCTGAGCAGGACAAGCTGTGTTTATGTACAAAAATATTGACATTTCCAGATATCGAGGAAGAACTTTTCATACCCTTAAATATCATGTTTTAAAATGATCTTTATTGAAGTGATAGGTGATATCAAAAATATGGAATCTTCAGTCATAATTTAAACCAAAACACACCTTAATTGCACAAAATGTTGGCAACATTTGAAAAAATGGGTGAAGCTGGCAAGGAGCTGGGGTTACCCTCAAGTTTCTTTCTTTTCTTTCACTTTTCCAAATATTGCCATTGTTCTTGTGTAATTTTGATGGTGTGTAAGTGTTTGCCTGCCATTTTTGCCACTTAAAAACAATAAATGACCCACTATTAGGTCAGGACTTCTGTTTTTGCTGCTATGGCATCAGGTATCCATATTTGATTTTTACTAATAAATGTCCCTAAATTAAATTTAAAAAATGAAATAACTCCCAATTCATATTGCTGTCAGTGGTTCTTTCTGCAGTCAGCCTTTTAAAGCATTAGGCCTGCCATCATGTTTTTAACCAACATGAGCTCTTGATATAAACCCTATCCTCCTACCCATTATCTCATTCAAAAGTACATGATCATATCTTAAAAACAGGACGTGTTGCCCAGCCCTACTTGGTGGTTTTCCCATTTATTGAAGCTTTGCTCTGCTCTCAGAATGGCCCTTCTTGCTGCTGTGACTGCGGGACATGAACCTTTCTCTGATCGCTTTCTGGAAACTCGTCATGGCACATTGTAACAGTCACTGTACTCATTCCTCAGAGAGCTTTTTTTTCCTGCTTGTCTGGTACATTTGAATGCTGTTCTTAATTATTTAATGAATATATTATTTACCTGGAAGATGTTTTAATGTAGAGGTGCATTATACATTTTTTTTTCTTGTTCACTCACATACCAGCCTTCTCTCTGGATAAATAAAAACCTAATCATACAGAGCAAGCTCCGTCTCACGATGCCTTTATTTATCAGTTTTATTTAGATATAAATATTAGACAAGGTAACACTGTTTGGGAATAGATGGATTAAAACCAGCAGCATTAGACCTAATAAAAGTTGCTCATGCCTTGTCAAGAGCAGAAACAATGACCCCTGTGATTTTCTTCCATAAATCCTACATTCATTTCACACTAAGTGAAGTATTCCAAGAGTATCTTCAAATAACAGAATATTGTGGAAAAGTCTAATTTGCAAAGGTTTCCTGAGCCTTTATTCTCCCACTCTGGTTCAGTTCACACAACCACAATCATGAGGAAGACTGCTGACTTGACAAATGTCCAGAGGAAAATCACTGACACCCCTCATAGGGAGGGTAAGCCACAGAAGGTCACTGCTGAAAGGACTTGGCACCTGTCCACAGTGAAGCCAGAACTACCAGAAACTGGTTTGCTATCAGAATCAGCTTTATTGGCAAAGTCTGTAAATACAAAAATAACTAAACTGAAAAAAAGTATTAAAAGTTAAGATTTAGGTATGTACAAGCTCGTGGAGGTATTATTTCTGGTATACACACAAGTCTGTGTGCATTAATAGCATGGTTGTAAGATGTGCAACGGGTGTAAGAATGATGACTAAGCATAATCAGAGTAAAGAACATGCAAGGATGTTGGCAGATTTACATGGAGAGAATTAAAATGTCTATATTTTACCACAGAGAGCCTTCTTACAGCATTTGTGTATGGTAAATAGACCATGGTACCAAGGTTATTATAGTTAACTAAACTCTTTGACATAACCTACTGACTGGCACCCACACACAAATCTGGAGAGTGTAAAATGGTCTGAATTGATTAAGACTTCACACAGTGGTAGTTTAATGTCTGAAGTGGTATTCTAACATCATCTTTAAATAAATGAGTGAAGAGTAGCCTGTTTGATTATGTTTTTTAAAATGTATGACGCTCACTCAGCCCTGACATGTATCCGAAAAAACTAAAACTAACACTAAAATTAATAAAAACTAAACCAAAACGAAGCATTTTTGCAAAAAAAATACAAAACTAAACTAACAAACCAGCAGTAAAAACTAATTAAATCTAAACTGAAATTGAAAACAGAAACAAAAACCAATAAAAAATCCAGAACTATTATAACCTTACTACTACTACTGTTTGATTGACCTGAACCCCAAAGAGAGTCTCTGGGGAAATGTCAAGAGGAAGATGAGACCCCAGACTCAACAATCCAGACAAGCTGAAGGCTATCGGAGCAACCTGGGCTTCCTAACATCTCAGCAGTGCCACAGTATGGCTCCATGCCACGTCACATAAATTAGATGCAGTAGTTTGTGTAAAAGGAGCACGTTATTACTGAGTGCATCAATGAGCATAGATTTCCAGGTGGTCAACATTTCTGTTATAAGGCTTTTTGACTGATGTTTTGTGATATTCTATAATATTTCTACTTAGATTAAATCAAGAAAAAATAAACTTTTCATGGTATTTGAGATGCACGTTAACCTAGTCAAAGGCAGATTCAAGAAGATTACAGCTGTGATTAACAGAAAAATCATAGTCTGTATCACAGTTTTTCCTTGTAAAGATGCAATTTTTAGTGATGTAAAATCCAGCCAATACTCATTAATACAGCTCACTTAAGGTGTGTTTTTATCCGGAGGTGGAGTGAAGTCAACTCAGACAGATCAGGAGGTTTTCTTGCTTCAGCCTCTCCACAGGCAGAGGTCAGAGTTCTCAGAAAAGGACCAGAGACGTTTAGATGATTCAACAGACTCCTCATGGGCAAGTCTGGAGAAGAAACTGGAGCACACAAGTCACTTTTTCATGTAGTAGTTTACAAAGGACCAATGCTTTGATGTGCACTGCAGGTCATTAAATTGCATGAAGTGACTCGTGTGCTCCAGTTTCTTCTTTGGATTTTCTGAGGAGTCTGTTGGATCATCTCTTGAATATTAGACTGGCAGAGCTCAGCCAGGCCTGCAGACTCAGAGGGACAGGCAAGGGTTGGTTGGACCAGTGGTCACTCTGAACTTCACTGATTTCCCACTGTTCAGCCAGAAAGCCATTTTTATTGCACAAGTAATTTAACAATTCAAGAACTTTTAAGCATGCATACCAAGACTGAGGAAACCTAAAGCTCCAGCAGCACTTGAAATTTAAAGAACAGCTTTGTTAAACCAGCATGCCCTTCAAGATGACCCCAATGAAGGGCACAAGCCAAAATGCATCAGTCTAATAAAGTTGTCCTTTAAACTACAAGTGCTGTTGAAGTTTTCCTTTTCTTCAAAGGCTTGACCATCCTTCAGCTTGGAAGCACTAGAAATGCCAAGTTCATGTAACCATGTGATTCCTTGAAATCCCTGGAAAAACAAAACAAACTGGTTATATATAAATGAGTGAAATTAAATCAATGCATGTCCTCTCAGAGGACCACCTCCATCTTATTTTGACTTCTTTTAGCTACAGGAAAGTGGACGGCAGTGAATAAATAAAACACTTCACACAGAGTGCATGATAGCCATTTATTACAGTCAGGTGTGTTATGCTTACCAATAATTTCATCAACACAAAACAGGCAACAAAATAAAGTTTTGAAACCTCATATTTTGCATCCAAGATGCCATTACTGTTCTGTAATCTGTAAATACTGTGATTCTGTTTGGGATGCCCCACCCAGGACCAACATGTGACAGGTCAAAGGTCAGACAAGGCCTCCCCTAGATGATGTATTTGAAGCTGAACGTGCTGTCACAAGAGAGTCGTTTGCCTTTGCATCTGCCGCACAAGTCCTGTCTGTGGGGCCGTTTTGGGTCAACGTGGCGTTGTGTTATTGCACAGGAGCAGCGTGCTTTGTTACAAGTCTGAGATGGAGGAGAAGATGCTTTAGATTAATCATGAAAACTGGTCAAACATTTAAATATGAGTGACACCAGGCTGGTTAAACTTCAAGAAGATCAATCGGCTCATTCAGGAATCAGTTTCAGCTGCTTTGGTGCAAATTAAAATAAGAACAGGTGGCATAGCTATGAAGTCTGACCTCATCATGGTGCATCCATGCACAACGTTTTAAATGCCTATGAATATAAACGGGGCTTTCTGTCTGTAGTCTGCATTCATTTTGCCTGATTCTGCATGCCCACTCAAGGTTTAAGAACACAGACCAAATGTTGAAACACCACAGCGGATCATGGCCAGGTGATGAGCGATGCCTGGTTTCCTCCAGGCATGACGCTTTGCATTCAGGCCACAGAGTTCAATCTTTGTATCATCAGATCAGAGAATTCTGTTTGTCATGATCTGACAGTCCTTCAAGTGCCTTTTGGCCAGCTCCAGGCAGGCTATCATGTGCCTTTTACTGAGGAGTGGCTCTCGTCTACCTAAAGGCCTGATTGGTGGAGTTCTGCAGAAATGGATGTCCTTCTGGAAGGTTCTCCTCTCCCACAGAGCTCCAGCATTGCTCCATGTAGAGTGACCATGGGGTTCTTGGCCAACTCCGTGACTAAGACCCTTCAACCACAATCGCTCAGATTGGCTGATTGCCAGCTCTAGAAGAGTCCTGGTTCCAAACGTCTTCCATTTACAGATGATGAAGGCCACTGTGCTCGCCAGGACCATCACTGTTGCAGATATTTTTCTCCACCCTTCCCCGGATCTGTGCCTTGATTCGATCCGGTCTCAGGCCTGCAGACTGTTCCTTTGACTTCATGGCCTGGTTTGTGCTCTGACATGCTCCGTCAACTATGGGACATCATATAGACAGGTGTGTGCCTTTCCAAATCATTTCCAATCAACTGAATTTACCACAGGTGGACTCCAATCAAGGTGTAGAAACATCTGAAGGATGATCAGTGGAGACAGGAGGCACCTGAGCTCAATTTTGATTTTCACAGCAAAGGCCGTAAATACTTATGTACATGTAGGTTTTTGTTTTTATTTGATAAATTTGCAAAAAGTATTTTTCACAGTGTCATTACGGGGTATTGTATATAGAATTTTCTTCTAAAATTGTTGCTTTTTGCCTGGAAAACATTTCCTTTGATTTTAAGACATCCATCCATCCACTATACTGCTTATCCTATTGGAGGTCGCAGGGATACTGGAGCCTACCCCAGCTGTTACTGAGTGAGAGGCAGGGTACACCCTGGTTTGTTCACCAGTCAATCAGAGGGCTTACATTTAGAGACAGACAACCAGTTAATCTAAAAAGCATTTCTTTGGTGGTGGGAGGAAGCCAGTGTACCCTTAGAGAACCCACGTGCCAAAGTGTCCCATCTTAGTGTGCAACTCTTTTCTGGGTTTTACTTGACTTTAAGAGAGTTGTCAAAACAGTTATAATTTAAGTTAAAAATGTTTTGCTTGCACCTCTCCATTCCACCCATCACCACTAATTTGCACCAAAGCAGCTAAAACTGACTAGAACCCCTGAATGAACAGATTGATATCCCAGAGTCTCACAGACTTGGTGTGCCATGATCATGTCTTTAATTTTGAGCGGTGTGTAAGACAGAGTAGGTTAGAAAGAGCTCACGTGACATGTGATGTCCTCGACACGGTACGGGTTGAATTCCTTTTGGCATTTTCTACAGTACTGTTTGAAGTAAACCTGCAACACACCAGACTTATTAGTGACATAAAGCTTTAAAGGTAGGCAGTGGCAAATTTACATTACACACAATGTTAAAGGGCTATTTCAAAAACCTAAAGCTACAAAGGAAATACTTAGACTTAACTTTAAAATGTCCATTTTTCTCCAAGATGGCTGACTTTTCTCACTCATCCCTTATTCTCTCTGGTTACTGATAAACACTCGAACATGTTTGAAAACTAAAAATGCTCACCTTGTTGGTTCCCTGGACACACCACACATAGGCACTCTCCCATCGTAGATTACACTCTCTGCAGTGATAATATCCATACTTCTGTTCCAGAAACTGGTGAAACAAAGGAGTCTGTAAACGTCTACTCTCCCCTGAAACTCACCTCTTCATGGCCTCCAACACAAAGCACAAATAATCAGAATAATTGGATCAATTCTCAGCGATATCCTGATATATCCTTGTTTGATTGTCCTCACGTCTCAGAAATTCAACCCAAGTATTAAAATCCAGTTTTAGCACGCAAGAGTACTACAATAGAGATGAACAGAATGATTTGGAGTATGTGAAACTTTCTGTGTTGGTTTGGCTCTCTTAACTTAATCTTTTTCCACCAAAGGGAGATTTTATTTTTAATCTAACTTTTATTTAATCAGATGAAGACCAGCTGAGAGAGATCTTTCACAAGGGTGACCTGGTCTGCAGTTAAAATGCAGAAAATTGAAGTCACAGAAAGAATTCAAAAGCACAGGCACTGTTTAATGGTCTCACACCGTTTAGCATTTAAGAAAAGATTCAAGTGAATTGAGTTCTGGTTGTTTCAGATCAGTCTGGAGACTTTTCATGTGAAGGGGGCATTTGCCGCACCCTTTGCATGAAAACTCTCTTGGTACATGAACATGAACATCTAAAAAAAGGCAGCCATATGATTGTAAATTCAGTGTAAAAATGGTTTTGATTATCACTATGAGGGCTGTTTGAGGAACGAGTACAATATCCTAGAGGATGATAAGTGCTGCAAGGGGTCAAAAAAAGTCAGTAAAATGCAACCAGGTGCTCTTCAGGATGAGTGGGCAAACTAAATAGCCAAATAAACAGAATGGTTTGCCAGATTTACAAATATACAGTAGTCCATAGTAGAAACAGCAGTCAAAACTGAAAACCAGAGGCACTCTGATGAGATAAAAATCCTTTATAAAAACAGGAAATGCTACAAGAGTCTTCGTCATGAAATACAGATAATGAACAAGGCGTCATGTGACACGTCTGACAAAGCACTTATTAAAAAAAACAGCAAACCTCAAAGTGCACTTGAGGTTTGCTGTCCTGTTTTTCAAAATGTGCTTTTTTCAGAGGTGACCTTTGTCAGGTGACGTGTCACATGACACCGTACTTGTAAACACCTGTTCTTAATCCGTCCGTCAAGGCCATCCCTGTTTGATAAAGCATTTTTATCACTTCAGAGTGCCTCTGATTTTCAGTTTTACTGCTATTTCAACTATGGACTATACTTGGAAATAATCTGTCATGTCACTCTTCCTTTTTTCACTATTTACAGAAACATTTCTGCTCCCACTTCTGAGTACTCAATGACAAAATATCATAGGTTGCAAAGGTTAATGTACTGACAGGTATTACATTCACGATGTGAATTACTAAGATTAAAATAGAAGTTTAAAGAAAATATGCTCGGTCTTAAAGACCTTTAGGATGCACGGTATCAGAATGTTATTGGCAGATATGAACATTTCTGCCAATACTGGCTGTAAATAACAGGCACAATAAATTTGTGAAATTTAGGGCTAAACCTACAGACCTCCATCAGCTGGTCTTTCTTCATCCTCATTCCTTAAATTTAATTTTGTGTTCTGAAGACTGAAGTTAGAGGTCTAACCAACATTTATATATCGTTGTCAGTCATAGTGAATCTGTAAATACTGGCATATTGAACGTCAGAAAAAAATTAAATATTGTGCTACCCTACTTATCCTTTAACATTTGTACTTCTATGCAAAAATAAATGCATTCCAGCCCTTGGCAGGTACTTTCAGACACAAAATCCTCCAACAACATTTTATAAAATGCTAAAACATCTTAAAATGCAAGACCATTTCATTAAGAAAATTTGTGAACTATTTTTAACATCAAAATGTTTAAGGAACTGTCTGGTTTCATGAAATGTTTATCATCATCAAAAATGTTTATTTATTAACAATGAGGGAGAGTGCATAGATAAACATAAGCCATGGCCTCCTTTACATCTATAGTCCCTGACAGGTCCATATATAAAATCTACAGCTTGAGAAAATATTTTTACTCAACTATTTTTGCAGTTGACCTTCAGGGCCACCTAGAGTGACCTTTATTAAACTGGTATCATTGAAATAACATGCACCTTGCGGTGGATCAGGACCGGACTACAAATAATTGTTAACTCAATTCTAACTCACCTGAAAGCGCACGCGCGCTTTGCCCTTTGACCCGTCCGTGGTTGTAGCTGGTTGCACATTTTCACTCCTCACCGGTGGTCTGGTTTGTTTGGTCTTGAACTTTTTTCGCTGCTCGGGGATCTTCTCGGTCTTTCCGTCCTCAGCTGCCCGGCTCTCCTCGCTCTTCTTCTCGGTCTGATCTCCTGGAGGCTCCCCGGCCTCCACCTCAGCACAGGAGCCTTCTTTGTTGTTGTTTTCATCGACCAGGAAGGAGGTGACGCTTCTGTAGGCGATGGGTGAGTACACTGCGAGGGTTCGGGGGTATCGCACGCCGCTCGGACTGCCGGGCTCCTCTGGCCGCCTGCCGCGCCGGGAGTCCCGCTTCATGGAGAGGAGGGTCCGCGGGCCGATGGAGCACTGCACCGAGGCGTCCCTCTTCGGATTCACCTGCACAGCCACATCCTTGGTGTTGGCCTTGCGGAGCCTCGGGGTGAGTTTGGGGTTGATCTGGGATAAGATAGATTTGAGCTGCGCGCGCTGCTGGTTGTTAAAGGACTCTGGGTCTCCATAGTGGGACAGGTAACTTTTATACTTCCACCCCGCGTCTTTAGCGCGCGGGTATCTGCCCGTATAAGGGTTGTAAGATGAATAGAAATAGCTGTCGACTTGTTCGTCACCATACGTTGCCATTTTGTTCAACCAACCAGACCCGAAAGGTGTAGCTATTTAAGTAGATTGGCAACGTTCATGCGCCATTACGCATGATTATTCTCAGGTGTGGGGTCACGTGGTAGGGCTGGCAGGTCTGCATGACAAAAGCATCCCAGTGGCCAATCAGAAGTAGTCCAAAAAATCATCCCTATCCCGTGGGGAATTCAAAATAAAACCGGAAAACCAATGCAGCGCCATGAAAATTCATTTAAGTCTAAAACCATCACTGTCAAATGTATTAGCCAAAATACGAAAAAAACGTATGCATACATACCAGCAATTAAATCAGTTTATGTGATTGTTTAACCTTTCTCTTAAATTACCTAAGGCGTTAATTTTGGTGATATCTAACATAAGGGAACATGTAAACAGAAGTATAACATTGTTTCTCCGTCAGCTCTCTCAGACAGCTACTAGTCTTTGATCTATTTATGCTGGGCTTTTACCATCCTCATCATTAGATGCTTAATGTAATAAGGCCAGTTTGCATGGAAAGGGATGTTTTTCCCCAAATAACTGCATATGAGCTCAGCGTCTCTGCATACCGGTGTGTATGTGCGGTGACAGGCCTACAACAATCAGAAAACATTAAAGCTGTGCCTCTGGACTTATTTACAGAGTTTTAGTGCATGCACTTTCTCAAACGGCCCACCTTCCATATGATGAACAAAACACTAACTCTGTCACCTACTCTAACAAGCTCTTAGCAAATGAGACACGTCATAGTAGTAATATCGGCTACATCCGAGAGTATGGGCTAGACCTGCCCTCCGTAAAATGTCTTGAGATAACTTTGGTCATGAATTGGCACTATACAGGTGCCTCTCAAATATTAGAAGTACAGCTGTCAAATTAGCTGTCTGTAAGCACTGAGAGGTGGTCTGACGCTCTTTAGGTGTATCAAACTGTAGGATGTAGCACCAGGGATGTTCCAACACCATTTTTCCTGAGTCTGATACCAAGGTGTTGGGTATCGGCCAATGCCGAGTACTGATCCGATACCAGCATGAACTTTCTGGACTGACTGTGCAGGCTAGCAGATTATTTTAGACCTATATTTGACTCAGAACATGGCTGCTATCCTCCCCCCAGAAGATCATTGAATTCAGAAAAGGAGGAGAAGAGGATGTTATGGTTCTAAGGGTATCGTTTAGCTTTAAATGTCTGCAGCTGTTAAATCCACCTCAAAAAGGATTCATGTTGAAATATTTTTTAAAATGACTTAACATTTGATCTATTTTGACAAAAACCAATTTCCAGCCATTATTAGTAAATATTATAAAAAATGTAAATGGGTTAAGACTGGCGGAAACGGGGCAAAAATGGCTGATAAAGTGGTGAAAAGGGGTTAGAGAGTGGCAAAAATGTGTGCTAAGTGGCAAAACGGGTTGTGGGGTGGCACAATGGAACAAAAATTGGCAGGGAAAGGGGTGAAAAGCGGTTGAACTGTTGCAAAATAGAGGAAAAGAGGGCAGAAGGTTTCAAAAATTGTTTAAAAGTTGCAAAAAAAAGCAAAAGATGCCTGGCAAAGTATTGAAAAGGGGTTAAAGAGGGGCAAAATAGGCAGAAAGGGGTTTAAAAATGGCAAAAATGATCAAAACGGGTTAAGACTGGCGGAATTGTTGCAAAAATGGCTGATAAAGTGGTGAAAAAGGGTTAGAGAGTGGCAAAATAGGCAGAAAGGGGTTTAAAAGTGGCAAACATGATCAAAATGGGTTCAGAGTGGCATGAAATGTCGCAGATATTGACAAATAAAGTAATGAAAAGGGGTTAAAAAGTTTCAAACATGAGTTAATATTGGTGCAAAATCATGATTGGAGGGGGCCCATTTGCTGGGGTTTTCAGGGGCCCAGCCAATGCTGTGGGCAGGCCGGTCTTCTTGTAACCTGCTGCATCATAGATAATAGGGATAGACCTCACTCTTAATGCCTAAACATTTTCTGCGTTTTGAAAGAAAATACAAATATGAATGCAATAATATGTTAATTATGACAAAATATTTATTTAATTTTGGTTCATTTGAAAGTCCGGCCCCTGGAGTCTCTGTCAAGACTAAATCTGGCCCTTGTGTGGGACTTGATGACCCCTGCCTGAGAGTTAATTGAGCGTTTAGCCGAATGAGGAAAGAGATGCTTAGGAACATCCTTACTAATGATCGTAGTGTTGCTTAATGTAGGCTACCTGGTCTCTTGATTTCTCCCCCCACAATAACAGACACATGAAAACTTTTTGTACATTTTAATTTAATTTCTTTACATATTGTATTCTCTGGATATATTTGTTTATAATATACACATAATGTACAGTTTGATCAGACTGTTAGTGAAGTCTGTGGAGCACAGTGTTGGACTGGAACAGCGATGAATGGTTCTGATATGTTTGTCTGAAGTGTCTCCTTCACTTACACATTTACCACAGTCACTTTCAGGGATCTCTCCAGGCAAACATTGTTTTTATAAACACGTCAGCATCCTCCAGCCGATAAACACAAATCAGTATTTCACCAGTTTAGGATTAGTTTTTATCCCAGATTCTGGTTTTCAGTCTGTAAACAAAAACAAGGTCTGATTTGGTAATCTGGTTTCAAGCTTTAGGTAACTCAGCTCACTTTCATTACAGGTGCTCAAAGAAAAATAATCCAATCCAGGTACTGAGATTTCAGGTTTACCAAATACAGGTTACAAGAGTTTTAGGCTGTCTAAACATGAGATCAGGGGTGTCCAAACTTTTTCCAAAGAAGGACACACACAGAAGTATATTAGGGTGATGGGCCCACTTTCATATTCCTCACCATGAGGATTTTAAAGTTAATAAGACTAACCCAATGTAATTTGATACATGCTTAGCGATTGAGTATGCCTAAATGGCTAGTTAATGGCTGACAGGGCAAATAGAGAGTCATTTTCAGGATTCTGGGGAGCCAATCAGATTTCAAAAGGGCCCCGTTTAGCCCTAGCTACCACTAGCTCTGCCCCTGAAAAGTTATTGGTGCCGTTACCTGCTGTGATAATCCATCAGGACGTTATTAATCCAGATATCTTCTTGTCAAAATGTTTGTTTACAGATTTAACATGGTAGTACTGCCTTGTGCTGAAAACAAGAAGTACAGTACAGTTCAGCAAAAGCTTAATGTTTTAATGTGAGCCACATTTCATCTTATCTCTAGAATTTGCTGCAGGCCAATCAAAAATAGGCACCCCTGCACTAGATCATTTTAAACCAGATTTCCTCAGGGTCTGTAATCTAGTCTGAATGCAACCACTTCCTGGGCTGATATTTTTGATTAAGTTAAAATTATTGTTGGTGTATTTTTAATGTTTCTTATCCTCTAAACTAAAGGCCTTTTACATTTTTAGCTGAGCACCAGAGGTTTGAAAGAAACCAGAAGTGTCTCTCTTTATCATAATCCAACCCAAACAATTTAAACCAAAACTTTAATGAAGGTCCAAATCAAACCAGGCTTGGTTTATGCAATCCAATCAGAATGCTTAACTCTTTTTCTGGGTTATGGTAAATGGTGAATGGGCTTGAGCTTGTATAGTGCTCAAAGCACTTTTACACTGCAGGTCACACCTATCCATTCACAACCACTCACTCCACATTCACACACTGATGGCAGAAGTTACTATGGAGAATTGGCCATCAGTATTGGCTAATCCCACTCATGCATATCCATACCCATTTGCACACCACAGACAAAGCAATGGGAGCAAACTGGGGTTAAGTGGGGTTAATTGGGGTTAAGTGTTTAGCCCAGGGACACATTGACATGTGACTGCAGGATCTAGGATCAAACCTACAACCTGACGATTTTGGGACAACCAACTCAGCTGAGCCACAGTCGCCCCTAGTGGATATATTAGAACAAAGTTTTCTCTTTTAAATGATAAATTGATCATGTGGGTGTTGAAAGGAGGCCAGGATAACGTTCAGTGAAATCTGGTCTACAAATAGATGAAATGACAGCATGTTTTATTTTTAATGAAAAAGTATAAATGCAGCTTTGTGCTGTCTCCCTGAAGATCTTGGGATTTAATCATGGAAGAAGTTCATCTCTCGGATACCTCTGCACAACCAGGTCTGGTCTTTGGTCTGGTTTGTCCCTGAAAGTGACTTTAGTCTTATAAACTCACTCACACAGTTTTTAAGCACTCTTCTTAAGTGAAACCATTTGTTTTGTTGGTGTGATTGATATCCCACTCACAAATCAGCAGATGACAGTCGCTCTAAAGATAACACAGTGGAGGATCAAACATGATGATTAGAGATGCTCTGATACAGTTTTTCTATTCTCATTATGCCCAATTTACAGTTCCTACTGGTTCCTGACTTTATGAATCTGAATAAATCTGAAATAAATCTGAATAAAAAGTCCATCAGTGAGATACTATGAAAAAGAAGCTAAAAGAATAGGGATGCACCAGTTTAACATTAATATTCACTATTATGTTTGCTGCTGACAAACATCAGCCCATCTAAAGCATGAACCACCATCAGTAGCCAACATTTAACAATCTTTGTGTTGCATCAATTCAATGCTGACATCTAGCACACCTAACTGTTGATTCACAGAAAAGTTTTTAATCAGACAGAGGAAATGGTGCTTGTATAAAACTGGTTGTTTTCATGGTCAAACATGGGAGAAAACGCTGGCAGAGTGGCAGTGTTAAAGCTCATTTATGCTCCTTCTACACACAGAAAATAGACCCGAACGTTTTGACTGATAAGACAGTATCCTAAGATTCACACGTTTGATATTTTTGGGTTGGTGTTAAAAATAAAAAAAATCTGCTGGAGGGTCCGGCTCCACACAGACCTCTACTTCTCCATTCCAACGGACATTCAGTTTCTGTTTGATGCCTGCCCAGTTGTTCTGTCGTCGTTCGTCCGTACCGGCGAGCTCACATCTTAAACAAGTTCGTAATACATAACTGACTTCCACAGTTGTTTATTTTAAAGGTCAGCCATTTTTCCTATGTATTCTCACTCATTGTTTTAAAATGTTGGCTACGCTGCTCAACAGTGCCCCCATAATTACTGGTGGTGTTTGGTGATTATACGGACAAAATGCTCTGTCTGTATGCCTGGATGTAGATTATAAATAAATCTTTATACCAAAAGCAGAAAGTAAGTAACCTTGCAAAGCAGTTGGAGTTACCAGACTATCATCTGGCAAATTCATCTTGAAAAGTTTTCAACCCACAGCATGACCAATCAGCATCATTTGAGGAGAACGATGCTGTAACTGCCAGCAGGGTTTAGCCGGCAATAGCAATGGCTGCCGCTTTTAATGGCGTGAAAGATGTTTTCACTCTTGCATCAACCTGTTTTGGCATTAGTTTGTGATGGTTACAGGGGGAAAGGATTGAAGTTGAAGTGTGAGTTGACATGAATAATGGCTGCCAGTGCAGTGATTAGCTTGTATGTAGCCACAGTGGCAGTTTTGTCAAAACTGGACAACATTTCTGTATTGAAAGAAGCGCAAAGAGCCACACTGAAAACTTTTCTTGACAGAAATCATGCTTTTCACTCTTCTCCCAGCCTGCTGCTACTTGAGTTTGCGATCGTTACGGTAGGGATGTACAATGCCTGCTTCTGTGGTCGCGATTAGCTCAGATGTAGCTGTAGTTTAATCAGACCTGGATCACATTTTTTTATTAAAATGCCACATTGGAAGTCTTTTTCTTGTCAGATAAGATGATTATGCACCTTTCCCAACTGGCTTCAAAGTGAATTTTATTCACAGAGAAACTTTGCTGTTCAAATATTACAGCAGTGTGAACCTGTAGAGCTCAGGTTTCAACTGCAGCTGCACATTCCTGACTACCCCATTTTGTCTTGCTGCTCTGATTGGCTCGTATTAAATGCAACATACAGAGCAATCATCCAATTACCGTATGAGAATTTTCTGTAAGGTCTGCCTGAACCTCGAGCCAAACGCTCAATGGTGCTTAGTGCCCTAAACTTCGCCTGGAAGGCAGCAGGTGCCTGGAAGGCATGTCCCGCCCTCCAACCACCCTCCAGTCAGGTGACGTCGTGAGCCATCATATCAGCGAGCAAGCTTCCCCACACAACTATGCTATCTTCTTTTCTATCTTTTATATCAGCCATAAGTTTGTTTATATTAGCTAGCTTAAGTCAGATCTGATCAAGGGCATATATTGAAACAAACAAGCAAACAAAATAACCCCAGTTGAATCTCCTTTGCAAATTAAGAGAAGATTATTTATTTAGTAGGTATCTAGATGCCTTCTAACCTGACCCGCCAGATGGATAAGCTTCAATAGGAAACGTGGGAAAAGGCAGAGACTTTGAAAAAAACTCAGAGTGTGATTGGATGAACGTTCTGTCTGTCGCATCTCTACGGGCCAATCAGAGCAACAAAACACGTGACGTAGCTGCTATCGAGCTGTGCAGCTGCTGAGAAATAACGCAAAACATGACAACTAAAGGCATGTAAGTAATTGACTTTTGTTGTTTTTGAAAAGAAAAAACTCACTGCTGTTGTTTGTTCTTCTTTTTACGAAGAAATGTTGTCAAGTTCTGATAAAAATGGCGCTTTGGCAGCATCCATGCTAAGCTCTTCCACCAATTGCAACGGCCTCTTGTTGCTGCTTGTTTATGTCACGACTCTGCCGTGCCTGAAAGTACTGCCCCTCGCCGCTGATTGGTCCTGTCACTTTCTAACCGAGCCCAAACGGTTCAGATGGGAGCTTTGCAAGATGGATTCGCTAGTGAGAAATAAGAAAATGGGTGTATCCATCTGCGTTGCAAGGTTAGATGCCTTCAAGGATTCTTAGTCTTATCATACAGAGCCTAGCTGACTTTAAGGCAGCTAAAGACATGGAAGGGACATGCTAATGTCTTCAGGCAACTTATAATGGCTACCTGCTAGGCAGCTAATTGGTTGTAGATAACTGTAGAGGGCCAATGGGCTGCCTAGCAGGTAGCTAGTATATATATAGCTAGTATATGTGTCACCTGGAAAGAAAGCCTAGCTGCATTACAGTTACCACTACCAGCAGGCTGCCTATCAGGCAGCTTTTTCAACTTTGCATTCGTGATGTAAATCTCCTGTTCCCATTCTCAGAGATACTCTAGTGGGCTGACTGTGGAGGCCACCTCGATTCAGTGAACTTGTTGTCATCGGGGAGGCACAGTATTTGTTTTTTGCCAATATCTGATCTGCCCATGTTTAAAAATTAAGTTTAGCTGATACTGATATTGATGACTGGCTTTGAAAGCCACTTAAAAGTCTAAGGAATAAGGATGAACAAAGACTTTAGTTGTTGGTCCAGCCTGTAAGTCCCTAAAGCTATTCATACATTCAGCCAATATTTCTGCTATAAAGATCAGGATAAATGTTTGTTTCTGGCGATACTGACAATACACTTTTTATGCTAATATCTGCCAATACCAATATCATGCTGATTATCTTGTGCGTCCCTTATTGTCAGAAACCGGTTTGAGATGATATGGTGGGTGATTCTCCAGGAAGTAGTCATCAGAACAGGGATATGCTGTGGTCTTTAAGGGGTGGACACAGTAAGCAACAACACTCAGGTAGGCTCTGGCTTTGTAATGATGCTCAGTGTACCTTGCTGGAATGACCATGCAGGAAATCCTAGTAGATTAGCAGTTTGTGAAATTGTTAGACCAGCAATACAACCATGGCACATTCAGAGTCATGTAAATCATGGTTCTTTCCCATTTTGATGCTCTGTTTGAGCTTCAGCCTAAATGTATTGGTTGCCACTGATTAGATGTTTGCGTTAAGGTGCAGCCAACCAGATGTACCTAATGAAGTGGCCACTGAGTGTAAAGTATGAGCTGGTGATGTCACAGATTCACAATTCGAGATTTTAGGCGGTATCTATGATTGTGGTATCAGAACACGTCTAATGAAGATGTTTGATTGTTTGTCCAACCAATGAATGAAGCTTATGACATGAAGCACCTCTTTTAGCCGGCAGTCCTCTTCAGCTTCCTCCTATAATCCATGCTTTTCTATATGAATGAAGATCACATACAGGTCTCATTCTGCCTGATTTTTATGATTTGCACGTTAAACAGGAGTTGGATCAGGGGGGCAGGGGTCCAACATGATGGTGTTTGGGTCGCTCACTGTCACAGCACCATAAGACGAGTCAAAGTCCTCGTCCTCAAACCTCTGATAGGTTATATCTGTGTCCTCGTTGTCCCGCATGGGGTCTGGTTTGTGCAGGACGTTCTTCCTGTACATCCTGTAGGCCAGGATGAAGATGCCCGCCTCGGCCGCTTGGAACAGAGCGTAGAGCAGCGGGAACATGTACATCCCTCCCATCAGCTGAGGGGGAAAGGCCAGCTTCAGGATGGCGGTGCACAGCTGCACGTTCTGGCAGCCGGTCTCCAGAGAGACAGCCCTGCGGCTGTTTGGTGGCAGGTCGAAGAGGACAGCCAGGCCGTAACCTGCAGCATAGCCACACAGAGGCATCAGGATGGCCACGACGTAGACGGAGGGTGGGATGGTGGATAAGAGCTCAGGTCCCAGCATCGCTCCGGTAAGGATGAAGAGGAGCACAAGAGTGATGAGCAGAGACCACAGAGACGCCTGGAACGACATGAGAAAGAGTAATCCAGGTATCTCACACTTGAATTTTATTTTTATTTGTACTTTTTCCATTTAAAATTGAATGCAGTTAGTCATCACTGGGTTATTTGTACATTTTGAATAATCTGCAAAGACCACCAAAATGTCAGGGGCTTTTGTAGGGACGAACTTGGATAGCCTGATAAACTGTTAAAGTCAAAGCTTGGGGCTAAAAGCTAAAAGCGAAAGCTTTTATTGTGAACAACCCCAATAGGAAATATGATTTAGTCAAATTCACCTCAGCACTACAGAAGTGAAACTTTAAAGTACTGAAGCAGTTAAAATGAAATGAATATAGAGAGACTTCTTAAATAATTTGTCTGTGATCCTAGGCTCAGACGTGAGTTTAGTTTGTGTGAGTTTGTTTTAGGGGAGGGGTCTGTAGCTTCTGAAAATACATTTAAATGTGTTATCCATCTTAATTTAGTAATACTGTTATTGCAAAGGGGAAGAAAAATACCGTGATTTATTGAGGCGATATCGTCCAGGCCTGTCAGTCACAGACACCAGAGTATTAACAAGGTCAGTGTACTTTATGGCAGATCCATTTCCTGGCTGAAAAACAGACTCAAAAATTCTGGGAAACCTTGTTATTCCATCTTTCTGTTTTTGACAAAAAAGTGGAAAAAATGGAAAAACAAGCTGTTTCCATGTTTTTACATATGTGACCAAAAAAGGGATTTTCTTTATTTTTCATTTTGGGCACAGAAATGGAAAACGTTTATTTTTTCAAAGAAAGGCGTCCAATTTTTACTTTTTGAAATCTGTTATTATTTTGTTTTCTCATATTAAATACTTGAGAAAAAAGGAAATCATGTGATGCATTGGGAAAGGTGAACATTTCAAAATAAAAGCCCTAATGTCAACATTTACCCATTAGACCAATTTTTGTTTGTCTTTTGCTCTTATTATTTATGTATTAATTCCCTTATTTATTGTCTACACACACACACACCAATAAATAAAGTTTTCCTCTAAACAATACAATCATACATTGAAAATCTGACCAGGCTTATTTATTCATTTTAATGCATTTTCTTCCTAATATTAATGTTCTCCATTCATGGGCGTAGCACAGGGGAGAAAGGGTACTGATTACCTGGGCCCACAGTGGGGATTGGCCTTTGAGAAGCCTGCGTGTTGTTTTTTTTTCTTTTCCTTAGTAATTAGTGTCATTGTCAAATCAAAAGCGACTAAATGAATCGGTCAAACATGGGTCGGGAGCCCTTTATAATATTCTTTCTGGGGGCCCAAAGTCCATAGCAATGCCCCTGACTCCATTAATTCACCAGTATTTTTACTGTTGTCATTATTTTAAATACACTGTATAGAGCAGATAGATGTATTATTATACCGTGAAACACAGTGGCTCTATAGCAGGGGTCATCAACTCCGTTTGCACAGGGCCAGATTTTTCTTAGCAGACGCTGTGGGGGCCGAACATTAAAATCAATATTTTGGTCACTAACATATTCTTGTAAAAATATTATGTCCTTAAACAACTTTTTGAGATCAGCTCCTGTCACCTATACCACAGCCAGCCACAAGGGGGCGACTGAAATATTTAACTACATATTTCTGGACTCCTCATGATGTCTGTTACTGAGTTTGATACTACTATGATATGCCGTGATTGGTCAGAAACACAAAGAAGAATCAGATCTTCAGTGTAGATTCTCAGAAAGAGAAACTGCACCCTCTCAGAGACTGGTCTGGAAAATTGATTGAACCACAGCTTTAATCAAGATAAGACTTTTATGTATACGTTTGCCATGCCAACTACAGCCCTACTCTATCAAGAAAGGCATAAAAAGCCCAAAAATATATTTTTGAAAATACTGCATTTGTCCCTCTTAAATTTTCTGAATTTAATGATCTTCCAAGGGCTGGGAAGTTTAGGGGTCCTGATGTGGTCCCTGGACCAGCAGTCGATAATCACTGCTATATAGGCTTAAAAACTGACATGAGGGCTTTTATTTTGAAATGTTCACCTTTCCCAGTGGGTCGCAAGATTTTCTTTTCCTCAAGTATTTATGCTGCGTTCCATTTACCTCGGAAGTCGGAAGTCGGAGCTGGGAATGACGTCACACCTGAGTTGACGGTGTTCCAGTAAACAAGTTGGAAAACCTGTTGTTGTTGCTACTGTTGTAACGTTTAGCTGTTGTTAGCTGTTGTTAGCTATACCAGTTGAAAACAACCCATATTTTACACATACAAACACCATAGTACCATGTCCACAGATAGACGTTGGACAGTACTACATATACCACTTATTTAATTTTACAAAAACAAAACAGAAGTGCTAATAAATAATACATGACAAGAGCTTTCACCACTGTTGATGAGCCACACTGCCATCTTGGATTATGACGTTGTGGTCAAGTCAGGGTTGGTGAGAGTCATCTGACTTTCGGAGTTGGAAATCCAACTTCAGGGGGCGTTCCAGATGAAATTTTCGACTCGGAACTTGGAAATTCCGACTTCCCAATACAACTGGAACGCAGCATTAATCAAAACAAGAAAACAGAAAAACGGAATTGAAAAAGAATTGGGCCCCTTTTTTAAAAATGTGTTTTTCTGTTTTTGTGACCAAAAAGAAAAAAAAAAGAAGAAAAACAGCTCATTTTTCCATTTCTTCCAATTTCTGTCAAAAATGAAAAAACGGAATAACGAGAGTTTCCTCAATTTTTGAGTCGGGTTTCAACCAGGAAATGGAAAATACACTGACCTAACAACAGGTGAGAAGTGGTTATTGGAAGCACTGGATCTGGTAAACCTCATAAAGGATTTGAAAAAGAAAAAAAGCCTATAGATAATAAACTGATCAATCAGGGCATCTCTAGCTGAAACATTTATAGATTTTGAAGAAAAATGAGTTTAGTAATCTGTCAGAGAGAAGAATAAACTGTTCCAAAAGATTCTTTAAGATGTTTTAATTTAATGAATAGGATCACTATGTCCCAAATAAGCCTAAACTATTATTTCCTAAACTCCAACTTTAATATACAAAATACTAATTTAATAAGAGGTCTAATAATCGCTCAGAATCTTTTCTTACAGAGAAAAGTGTGTGATCTTGTGTGCTGGATCTTGAACCTGAAAACATCTGACTAACAGAGCCCTGCCATCCCCACCAGATGATCGCTCCTGCTGACCGTCTCTGTGTCTTGTCACTGGTGTGTCCCTCCCTCACTGATGCTTTTATCAGAAATTAGAGGGAGGAGCTCTTCCGGACACAGGGCCTCCGATGTCACTGACTGCGGTCAGCATTTGTGACAAGCCAAACTAAATTACGCAGTGCGCTTTTGCGCACCTTTGCAGAAAGTGCTCTTTGTCCAGAATGCATACATTTTCTCCATTAAGTTTAAAGTGAACTTGGAGCAATTTCTCTCATTTACCTTCAGTACAATGTCGGCCACACGCGAGTGGCGATACCTCAGCATCACTCCTAAACCAATAGGGATAAGGGTGCTGCAGAGGGTCAGGATGATCGCCCCAAAGGGCATGAGGTTAACCACGGGTGTGTTGATCCAGGCTCGGCTGTAGATCCACAGACACAGAGGCATGAGCACGAGCGCCAGCAGAGTGGAGGATATGGTCATGATGATGCTAAGGAGAGGAGAAAAAGACACTTTTGTCAACTTTGGCAAAAAAAAAAAAAAAAAAAAAAAAAGAAAATCCCACTGGCTTGAGGAGAGCATAACCAGTGAATCATGCGTATTTTAGCGCGTAAAGTTAGCCAAAATCCCTCTTATTATGTGTAATTTGCAGAATTGTACGCACAAAGCACAGTTCAACCTGTTGAGTTTCTTTTTTTTGTTCAGATTTACTTTCTAAATCACGACTTGTGTTTCAGAAGTTGAGAATAGTGTGTACCTTAGATTCATCTCTCCATGCACCAGCAGAGACATGATATTTGACAAATTTCCTCCCGGGCAGCAGCCACACAGGAGCACAGCCATCGCCGCCACATCATCCAGGGAGAAGGCTAAAGCCAGCAGGAAGGCCACCAGAGGCATGATCACAAACTGACACACCAGAGCCAGCAGCACCCCGATGGGTCTGCGTATATGTTCTCCTAGCTGGCTCACCTCCACCGTGCAGCCCAGCCCCAGCATCGTGAAGCAAAGAACAAGTCCCACGAACACATTGATTCCGTGACTGAGCGGGGAATCCCAAAAGGCTGGCACCAGGTGAGAGGATTCCGTCGGTGGAGCGGCCATGAACTCAGCTCCAGCAGCAGTCCTGAATGCGCTGCTCTCCAGGAAGATGGCACCACTGCCCGTTAATCCAGCCATGGCGGTGTCCTCCGGAGAATCCACAGCGTGCTTCAAAGTGTCCGAGAAAAGAAAGTCTATCAGACCAGCGCTCCGTGCGTCACCGCCCAAAAGGCTGGAGTTCTCCATGGCGCAGCAGGAGGACAGAGACTTGTGCGTAAAATGAATCCTCTAGTGACGCGCTGTCACTAATGAGAAGCTGCAGAGGGTTCAGTGGACAGAGGATGTGCTGGTGCCATGGCACTGATAGTCTTAAAGAGACTCACTGAGTCAGACTGGTGCCACGGATTGGCTCTCTAATAGACGCACATCGCTGGACGGAGTCTGTGCTCGGTCTGAAGCTTCACTGAGAGCGGCTGGGCCAATCAATAACAACCAGGCTGCCCTTTTATGGTGCGCTCCTCTCCATATAAGGGAAAAGGTCTCCAAAATATCAATCAAATTATTTCAGCTCAATAGAGGTTTTCCCGCCCCTCATGCGTACTGTAGAATGATAAAAATCCATCGGTTATATACAAAGTGAAGCTGTGGTAGAGATACTGTCGCTGCTTATGGTTGAATAAGAGCAGCCAACATGAATAAAGACGGTGCTGATCTTTATATTCGTGCATCTAACTGTGAAAATCTGCCTGCACGTTTCTTTTGTTGGCGCTGCTGCTTCTTTCATGAAATGCGCACTTTACGCACGAGCCCCCTGACCAGAGCGGATGGTGCGCAGGTCTCATTCATGGTTAAAGCTGTGGTAGTAATAAGGGTTTGTATAGTTAAACATTTAGAATAGCTATGAAAGTGACGACAACGGAGAGTCACAGCTGGTAATGCATATCTACGAGGATTTAGCTGGAACAAAGAAAAAGATGCAAATGCATCAGCATCAAGATGCAAACTACACTGTGAACCCGGATTTTGTTTCTAAGTAAACTTTTTAGCAATCATTAATTATTCTTTCATGTTCTGTAAAAAACTTTGACATTACTAAATCAAATTAGTCATCTGTATTATTCAGGTGAAAGATGGAATTAAGCATTGCATCATAAGCAATTAAGCCCATTAAGCTGAGATAACTTAGTGTGTTTAGTTCCTTAAGAGGGGGGAGGGGCTATTTCAAAATTTCAAAAAACCATGGGTGAGACTGTCAGTGCATCTGTTGGCACTGGCAGGCAACGCTTCTTCCATGACAGTCCACACACAGCGACATGCTTTACCTCACCGTCTCCACCCCACCAGGGAGGGAATAATCCAGATCTCTGTCTGGATCCAGGAATGCTTGTAAAGGTTTCTTCACTATTGGGAGATAGGCCTCTCTGAGTGCTTTTCTAGCTTCGTATATTTTTATGTAAGTTAAACTTAGCATTGTTATTTCATACAACTTAGACTTCATTTATGTGGACTAATGATTTTTAGTAAAGACTACTAATATACATTTAATATGCCTACTGCATAAAATTAAGGTTCTATGTTAATACAACTTGACCTCTTTAGTATCAGCTTGTGTAAAAGCTAAAGTGGTAGAAGGCAATCGGTTTACTCGTGCTTATTACCTCCGCCAAGGAGGTTATGTGTTTTGGGTGGGTTTGTTCGTTTGTTTGTTAGTTTGTTAACAACATAACTCAAAATATTACAGACAGATTTTAATTAAATTTTCAGGAAATGTCAGAAATGGCATAAGGAAGAACTGATCAGATTTTGGGAGTGATCCAGATCACCGTCTGGATCCAGGAATTTTTTAAAGGATTCTTTACTATTGGGAGATAGGGGTAAATGGCGGAGGTCTGCACTGTTACCACTTTACACCCGGAGATGGCGGACATGAGTAACTTCAATCCCAGCAGCATTTTGGGTGTGTTTCTATTCAAAGTTTTGGAGTTTATAGAATTTGAAGGACACACGCCCGGTCGAGGAGACGAGTGGGAGTGTAACAGTGAGAAAGACAGAGAATACTCACAATGCTGGGAGGAATAGAGGAATATTCACCCTCTGCCATGACTTCCAGTCGTCTAGTGGGACCATGAGTGCATCTGTTGGCACCCGTAGTGAAGCCAATGCTTTGCCTCACCGCGTTTCCACCCCACCGGGGAGGAAGTAATCGGCAAATGTCGTGGTGGGGGGCACATGGGGACGGACCCAGGAATTTTTTAAAGGATTCTTCACTATTGGGAGATAGGGCTAATGGCTGAGCTCTGCACTCTCCAAGTGCTTTTCTAGTTGATTTTATAAATCAATTATGGATGATATCATTTGGCTTTTTTGACAAAAAAAAAAAAACTAAAAAAAAAATCTTTAATGTCAAAGTGAAGTCAATTAAACAAAAATATGTAAGGTAAAATAAGTGAGTGCATAAATATTCACTCACTTTAAAGTGACTGACCTATTTCAACAGAGGTCAAGCTACTTGGTGCAAGTAGTCTCACAAGTAGCCTTCCTCTAGCACGCTCACTCAGTTTGTGAGGACGGTCTGATCTAGACAGATTTACACATGTGCCATGTTCCTTCTGTTTCTTGATGATGAATTTGACTGAACTCTGGGGAATGTTCAGTGCCTTTGAAATTATTTGGTATCCTTTCTGGACTCAGGTGATCCCATTTCACCAATGAGAGAGGCCACCAAGACATGTCTGTGACTACTCTGAAGGAGTTCCAAGCTTCAGCAGCTGAGATGGGAGACACTCTGCATACAGTTGTAGCCGGGTTCTTCACCAGTCAAAACTTTATGGAGTACTGGCAAAGAGAAGGACACTGTTGAGGAAAAATCAGATTTAATCTGGACTAGAGTTCACCAAAAGGCATGTGGGAGACTCCATGGTCAAGTGGAAGGAAGTTCTTTGGTTTGATGAGACCAAAATTGAGCTTTTTGGCCATCAGACAAGACACCAAACACTGCACATCAGTACAAACACATTCCCACTGTGAAGCACGTTGGTGGCAGCATCATGCTATGGGGATGCTTCTTGGCCGCCAGCCCAGGAAGGCTTGTAAAGGTATAGGGTTAAATGAATGCGGCAAAATATAGAAAATTCTGGAGGACAGTCTTATTCAGTCTGCAAGAGAACCACAGCTTGGGAGAAGTTTTACACTCCCCTCCAAAAGTATTGGAACGATGGGCCCAACTCCTTTATTTTTGCTGTAGACTCAAAATATTTGGGATTGACATCAGAAGATGAATATGAGACAAGACATCAACATTTGAGCTTATATTTCCAGGTATTTACACCTGGATCTGATACACAACCTAGGAGATAGCTTTATTTGTAATGGAATAACACATTTGGTCACTGCATCAAGCCTGTGATCCACTGACATCACCAAACTTTTGCATTCTTCCTTTGTGCTGCTTTTCCAGGCTTTCACCGCAGCTTCTTTCAGTTATTGGTTTTGTGGGGTTACTGCCTTCAGTCTCCTCTTGAGCAGATAAAATGCATGCTGTATAGGGTTTGAGTCTGGAGATTTACTTGGCCAATCTAAAATCTTCAACTTCTTGCCCCTGATGGACTCCTTTATTGTTTTGCCAGTGTTTTTCGGGTCATTATCTTGCTGCATGATGAAGGATATTCCAATCAGTTTGGTTGCAATTTTCTTTAAATTTGCAGACAAAATGTTTCTGTAGACTTCTGAGTTCATGTTGCTGCTGCCATCATGTGTTACATCATCAATGAAGATTAATGAGCCGTCCCAGAAGAAGCCATGCCAGCCCAAGCCATGACATTACCTCCACTGTGTTTCACAGAGGAGCCTTTATGATTGAAATCATGAGCAGATCCTTTCTTTCTCCAAACTTTAGTTTTTTCATCACTTTGGTAAAGGTTCATCTTTGTCTCATCAGTCCATAAAGCTTTGTTCAGGTTTGAGGCTCGTCTCTGTACTTTTTGGCAAATTCCAGCCTGACCTTCCTGTTCTTCTTGCTAATGAGTGGTTAGCATCTTCTGGTGTAGCCTCTGTACTTTTATTCATGAAGTCTTCTGTGAACAGTAGATGGGGATACCTTCACTCCGTATTTTCCAGTAAGTCATGATCAGAAGCCTACAGAGAAAGCTACATAGAATGGTTTAAAGCTACATAGAATGGTTTAAAGACAACAAGGTGAATGTAGTGGAGTGGCCAAGTCAAAGCCCAGTCCAGTAGAGGATTTGTGGCTGGACTTGAGAAAGGTTGTTCATACCTGACCACATGGCAACCTGACAGAGCTTGAGCAGTTTTGCAAAGGAGTAAAATTTGCAGTGTCCAGATGATTGAGCCTGACTGAGACCTATCCACACAGACTCAGTGCTGTGATTGCAGCCAAAGTTGCATCCACTAAATACTGACTCAGAGGGTGTGAAAATTGATAGTGATTTTTTTACATCACATTTTTTAAAATTTAATTGACATTATTTTGCAGAGATCTGTTTTTACTTCGATGAAGAGATTTTTTGTATATTTTTTGTCAAAAAGTCCAAATTATATTGCCCATGATTGGTTTATGAAATTAATAAAAGGGGAGAACATCCGAGGGGATGATACCTTTTACAGGCGTTGTAAATGAATGTTCTGACATCACTCGTCTTCAGGGCATTGAGGCCACAGTGGGACGGGACAGTCTGCTGCAGTCATTGGTGGTGACTCAGGCTATCTTGCGTCTCCTCTCCTTCCTGGAGACTCTCCGTGTGTCCCCCATTAACCATCGGGTGACTCCAGGTACGTCAGGCTACAGCTGACTGTGGGAAGAATACACAATGAGTCTCCTTCCCCTTAAAAGCTGTAAAGTGTGCAGGCTCTTCTTGGGTTCTGCTGCTGAATTCTAATGAAATGGACCAGTAACTTTGTTGCACCACAGAAATAAGCATGGCTGCGGGAAGCTAAACCTGTTATTAAATCTAAACTTCATCAACTGCCAAGAACTTTTACGTATATTAAAATCTGATCTCCAGGACCTTCATGAAGAAAGCAAAGCAGTGCAGTGAAAAATGTACATTTTTACTGATTTCATGACGTTGTGTTTTACAAATAAGTCGGGCTAAGTATGATATTTTTGAGCAAGACTTACCCAGCTTCCAACAAGTGTGTAGGATTATTTCAGCTATTATCAGGGGTGGAAAGTAACTGAAATAATTACATTTACTCAAATTACTATAATTAAGTAGCTTTTGTTGGTCTTGTAGTTTTTTCAAATACATTTTTCAATAAGTAGTTTTCCTTTACCTACGTGTATTCTGAAGGAAGTATTGCACTTCTCTACATTTTGAAAAGCAACCATCATTATCTATCTGGGTATGGAGCCAGGATGATGACTTTAAAATTGGCATTGAAAATAAAATTTGTCATGGAAAAAAAAGTTGAAACTGAAGTAAGAGGAATCGGCACTGCAAAACTCATTGCGTAAAAAGTTTTGATGGCATCAAAACACGAATTGGCACTGAAAAAATCTATTCTTCAAAACAGAACATGGTAATAAAAAATATTTTTTTTTTTGTTTTTGAACATTATTTTTCAGTTCCAATATTTTTAAATGCTCAATAAGTCACTCTATGTTTCAATGACAGACTTCATTTATCAATGCTTTTTTTTCAATGTTGTTTTCCTTTTTCAATCAAGTTTTTTCTTTGTTTCCTGATTTACGTCTTTGTTTCTCTTTGTTGAGAATGGAAGGATGCCAAATCGTGCTGTGTTTAGAGATCTGGATCATATGATTCAGTTCAAATATGTTTTATTGGGATTTCATGTGTTAGATCAACATAAGGTGGTGCATAATTGTGAAGTGAGGAAAATTATACATGGCTTTCAAAACTTTTAGCAAATAAAAATCTGAAAAGTGTGGTGTGCAAAAGTATTCAGCTCCCTGGAGTCAGTACTTTGTAGAGCCACCTTTTGCTGCAATTACAGCTGCAAGTCTTTTGGGGTATGTCTCTACCAACTTTGTACATCTAGAGACTGAAATTTTTGTCCATTCCTCTGCAAAGAAGTTCAGATTTGATGGCGAGCATCTGTGAACAGCAATTTTCAAGTCTGGCCACAGATTCTCACTGGGATTTAGGTGTGGACTTTAAATGGGCCATTCAAACACCTGAATATGCTTCAATCTAAACTGTTCCACTGTAGCTCTGGCTGTATGTTTAGGGTCGTTGTCCTGCTGGAAGGTGAACCTCTGCCCCAGTCTTAAGTCTTTTGCCTGTTCTAATAGGTTGTCCTCCAAGATTGTCCTGTATCTGGCTCCATCCATCTTGCCTTCAACTTTGAACAGCTTTCTTGTCCCAGCTGAAGAAAAGCATGCCCACAGCATGATGCTGCCACCCCCATGTTTCACTGTGGGTATGGTGTGTTCAGGGTGAGGTGCAGTGGTAGTTTTCTACCACACATAGCGCCTTGTGTTTTGTCCACATTTGGTGTTTCCCCCACATGGCTTTTGGAAAACGAGACTCTTTATGGCTTTTTTTTCAACAATGCTTTCTTCCTGCTACTCTTCCATAAAGGCCAGATTTGTGGAGTTCACGACTAATAGTTGTCCTGTGGAGAGGTTCTCCCACCTGAGCTGTGGATCTCCACAGCTCCTCCAGAGTTCCCATGGGCCTCTTTGTTGCTTCTCTCATCAATGCTCTCCTTGCCCGGCCTGTAAGTTTAGGTGGACAGACATTTCTGAGTAGGTTTGTTGTTGTGCCATGCTCTTTTTATTTTCAGATGATGGATTGATGGTTTGAACAGTGCTCTGTTAGATGTTCAAAGCTTGGGATATTTGTTTATAACCTAACCTTGCATTCAACTTCTCCACAACTGACCTGTCTGGTGTGTTCCTTTGTGTTCATGATGCTGTTTGTTCACTGATGTCCTCTAACATACGTCTGAGGCCTTCACAGCTCTATTTATACTAAGATTAGATTGCACACAGGTGGACTCTATTTACTAATTAGGTGACTTCTGAAGGCAGTTGGTTGCTCTGGATTTTTGTTCCTTTCACTTCACAATTATGCACCACTTTATGTTGATCTATGAAATCCCAATAAAATACATTTATGTTTGTGGTTGTAACGTGAAGAAATGTGAAAAAGTTCAAGGGGTATGAATACTTTTGCAAGCCACTGTATATCATTGTTCTTTGGGAATAGAAGAAACCTAAAGAAAAATCAATAATAAAGTGATAGCTGTAACCCTACATAACAGTCACTGAATGCTGGGTTGCTTTAGCCTTGCATTTTATGAACCAACAGCTTAATTTGACTTGAATCAAGGCAGTCCTTTAGATGTTCTTAAAAATGCTGAGGATCAAAAGAGGACAAAAAGAGCGAGAATCTTTTCAGCTTTTATTTGAAATGTGAATTGTACACCGGGAAACTGAATGTCATGTTTGTGGATATAAAAAAAAGTTCAATAACAAAAACCTTTCACACAAAAGGTGTGGCATGTCTTTTTGCAACATTCGCTTTAGCTTCCCACTGAATCTGACAGAGGCACCTCTCTCTTTAATAAATAGTTTCATTTACAGAATAAGAGTAATCAGTTATAAATATGAAGGCGCATTTTAAACATTTTTTAAAGCAATTATAAATGTTTTGATTTAATTTACAAAAACACAAACAGGCAAGCAAATCATTCAAGCAGAGATAGAAAACTGCAAAAGTATAATATTGGCAAAACCAGGAATTGGCACAAAAATAAACAAACAAACAAAACATGTTGAAACTCAAGTGAAACGTTAAATTATAGGCACTAGTTTCAGAACAGCCACCACACCAATGATCAGGACATTTCCCTAACACTGACACACCTTTTGATTCAGAGCACAGGAGGTAAAAGCGATCAAAACTGAACTAAAGGGTCTTCTTTTCAAGACTTTTCTCCTTTTTTCCATGGCATGAATGATAAAAACCCACATAAATCTGGTAAAGGAATTAGATAAATTACTTTAAGGTTTTCTGGGCTGAACAGAGAGAACATTTTGTGCTCATTTTTATTTTTTAATCCAATTGAATTTGGTTCAGTCATCGGATCAAGATCAGACTTATCAATCAGAGGGGTGTACCACTGAAGCAGAATAATTCATTTCAGCTAAAAGCTAAAGTGACAAGATAGTCTCTTTTTCAATTTGGTTCCCATTGTGCTTCACACAATTTATCTGCTCTCTGGGAGGTTCATTGAAAGTTTGGGGTTAAATATGCTGTAAAACATGCTACCATTTCAGCTATTCTTATGTCAATTACATTCTCTGAAAGTGGTGTAGATTCTCAGTGATTGGTCTTAAATGCAGCCTCCTTAACTCTGAAACGCCTCAGAATGAAAGCATGCAGTAACATATACTCTAGGCCAGTGTAACTCAACCAAAGAACCAAATTGTTGAAAAATACCTTTGCAAGAGCTGCAATCTATGTGGTGAAAAGTGGCGAAAACTGGTTAAGGTAGCAATTATAATAAGCTAAAGTGGCAAAAAAGGATGAAAAGGGGCAAAATAGGCATAAAATTGCAAAAATGGCAAAAAATGGATTAAAAAAAAAGCAGGAAAAATGTAGAAAAAAATATGCAAAAAAGACTTAAATGGCAAAAAGAAGCAAGACTTGTAAAAATGGGAAAAAAGTGGCATTCAATGGCAAAAAGCAGCTT
The DNA here is from genome assembly GCF_018320785.1 of Cheilinus undulatus. Taxonomy (NCBI): domain Eukaryota; kingdom Metazoa; phylum Chordata; class Actinopteri; order Labriformes; family Labridae; genus Cheilinus; species Cheilinus undulatus. Next base: position 47,943,018 of record NC_054871.1, on the reverse strand, counting down.
AAATGGGTGAGAAGGGGCAAAAACCGGCAAAAAGGGGGCAAAGATTGCAAAAAGCAGGATAAAAAGGGTGGGCCAAAAATAGAATAACAGTGGCAAAAATGGGCTTAAAAAGCAGAAAAAATGATTGGAAGTATCAAAAAAAGGAAGGGGGGGGATTTCCTAATAAGAGCAATGGAAATACACAGACAAATAAAAAAATCAAGGCTGACAATTAAAGCTCGCTACACAAGACTGGAGAACAAACTGATTAATGTGGCTTACAATGGTTAATTTCTGAGGTCAAGGTTTATCTTTTTTCAGGTTTTCTGGGTGAAAAGTATTTCAAATGATGACATTCATTCTGAAGAGCCACACGTTGAGTATCACTGCTCTAGGCCTTTCTACATCTACTGTCCTCGCTCTGACCTTCACCATGGTCATGAGCTTTGGGATTGAATGACACTGGGATACAAGAGGCTGAAAATAATTTTTTGCAGGGCTGAGCAGAGGGAGCTTGGAGTAGATTTGCTGCTCCTTTGCTGCATTTGAGGTGGTTTGTGTCACCTTTCTACAGAGCAATGTCCAACTAGGAGGATAGCCTGGATTCAGAACTCAGAACCCTCCAGACCCAGGATTTTCTCTGGAGTCTCCATGAAAAGCTAGAACCTTAGCGGGGAGAGAGAGGTCTGAACCAGCTTGTGTAACCTGCTGCTGCTGCAACTCAGCCCCGGATAAGCTGAAGAAAATGCATGGATAAACCCATTCTACTTGTGATTTGGCTGATGGATTTCCAAGTATCCTAAATGAAAAAATAGTATATCATCAATGATCTCATCAGGTTTAAACTGTCCTTAAAAAGAGGGAATTAAAGGGAAACAGGCAAACAAGGTTACTACAGGAAAGGTAACCAATTATTTGCATTTCCACAGTCAAAAGCTGGGAAAGGTTCCAAAATAACAGATCCAACCAGTCCCATCTGTCTGTGTACCAAATGTACCAACCCAACAGTAAGGATGGGACTAGACACCTTACAGTCTGCTGATTGGTTAAAAGAATTGTCCTTTCCATCCATTTTCTACTACAATTATCCTTGGGGGTCGTGGGGGCTGGAGCCTATCCCAGCGGTCATTGGGTGAGAGGTGGGGTACACCCTGGACTGGTCCCCAGTCAGTTGCAGTGCTGGCATATAGACAGAAAAGCAAGCACGCTCACACTTACACCTACAGCCAATTTAGAGTGATCAGATAACCCAATGAGCATGTCTTTAGTGGTGGGAGGAAGCCAGAGTACCAAGAGAGGACCCACGCATGCACAAAGAACATGCAAACTCTGCACAGAAAGACCCTGACTGGGAAGTGAACCAGAAACCCTCTCGCTGTGAGGCAAAAGCGCTGACCCTGTGCTGCCGTGCAGCCCTGGGACAGCAGTAATAATGAAAAATTTTTAAAAAGCCTAAATCATCTTTTTAAAACGGCCTAAATCACCCTTAGCCTTTGAAGGATCAATTTCAAGGCTTATTTTGTTTTTGCACATAATGTCATCGTGTTGCCCAACCCCATGGTTGACCTTAAAGGTGCAAGCCTTATGACAGGTGTTGCTGGGGAGAGGGATGTCTAGGTTCATGTAGTCTGCTGCCACTGTTATTCAGCCCTGGATGAGTGAAGGGAAATGGATGAATAAAACCCATTTTACTTATAATTTGGCCAAAAATCTAAAGGGGGTTTCCATGTGTCTTTCATTAAAGGGTAGATGGCTGAGAAGGGGCTCGGGCAGAAATCTAAGCATTGCCAGACCAAACCGTAAAAACTTGGAGTGAGTTCAGGAAAATTACAGCCTCCACTGGAAGAACTGGAAATGGTTTGACCTAATGGACAACATCTACAATCACTGACCAGCTAGTATTAGAAGAGAAGGAGGTAACAATAACTGTCACCACTGTGCTGGAGGCAATGATGGAGTCTAAGTGCTGGCTTTGTGCTCTCTTTGTAATATCACTGCCTTATTAGTGACTGAAACAGTTGTGGAACAAGACACTACATAATCTGACCAAGGTTTAAGGTTTGTTGGGCCATTAAATGCAAAAAAAAAGCCCAACAACATCCTTGCTTTGTAGTACACCCCTCTGTTTAACTGTATCAGCACTGTATAATCTTGGCAAACTGTAGTACAAGTCAGAACTGAGGCTTTGGCCGAGCTGTTTATAATCAAGTCCTGACTTGACACAAAAAAGGCTTTGGAGAGTTAGCTTGTAGTTGAGGTTCAAAATGTACATTTTAAACAACTGAAATTCCTAAACAAAATACTGATATGGATGTTTTGACATACAATTCTTTAAATAATTTGAATAAATAATTTCCAAAACAAACTTGTGCATACATTCTGGCTGATTTGAAAGAGGAAAGATTCTTTAAAACCCACAGAGGTGCTTTCACTGTTGCAAGACATCAACAATTCTCTAACATTACGGGACGTTCACCTGCACAGCATCATCATAGAGATCGCTCACCTACAATCTGTTAAACACAGAGCATAAAGAGAGAAATGTGTGGAAACATTTCAACCTGAGGGAGGTGACAGAAGAAAAGGGGGGGGGTCATCGGAGAAAAGTTCAGGGATGATATACGGACTGTCTGACAGATGATTGCAGTCAATTGAAGGCAGGCGATGTGTCCTCTGCTGGGCGAGCTGGAGTCGGGCTGGTTTCTTTGGCATCTTCTGGTCTGCACTTCATGCCTGACCCCTCCAGAGCCAGACCCCGAAGAGGAACACGTTGGGGACACTGTCCTCTTCTTTTTAAATTCTTATTTTGTTCATACTTTTGGATCATAGTTTCTCTCTTTCTTCACTGTAAAAGGTATCTAGGAAGATAAAGTGCCATGTTGTAATGTCTGCTTCCTTGTGTGGATAGTTTGATTAGGGAGCCCCCTACTGGCTCACTTCAATAACAACCTTCTCTCCAGTTTTCCCCTGTGCCGCTGTAGGTCCGAGGAGCAGGAAGAGATCTGAGGGAGGAAAAATACAGGATAAAATAGTAGTCATTAATTAACGTTCTGCTCTGCTCTCTGAGGCTAACAGCAGTAACGTCTACTGGCTGAAATTTAGTCTAAACATGATGTGAAAAACTTGATATCAATATTAATTTTTGTCAAACTTCAGTCCTACAAACATTTTAAAGTCTAATGAATGAGGATAAATAATGAAAAAGAGGTCAACTGACATGGGTCTGTTGATTCAGCCTAAAACTCCACCAATTTACCAGTATAATGGACAAAATTTACAGTTAATATATGCTGGAATACACAGGCAAAATATCAGCAGAAATTTTGATATTAGCCAAAACCAGACCGAAAATATCGTGCATCCCTACTCATGACCAGTTTTGCAAATTTTTTCCAGTTTTGTACGACAAACCTGCAGAAAAGACGGTTATTTCATGTTTCTTTGTTTGTTCTTTTTAGCCGTAAAAACTATGGAAAACATAAGCTTTACTTTCTTAGTTTATCATCAAGGAAAAAAACAGCAACGTTCTCTTAAAAAGCAATGGAAATACGCCTTGGCTTAGGGCAGGGATGTCCAAAATATGGCCTGGGGGCCAAATGCTGTCCACAGCCCACTTTTGACTGGCCCACAGCAAATTTAGAAAATATAGTGAAATATGGCCCACATTAGAACATAAAGCTTTTGCTTGGCTGTACTGTACTTCTTAAGTTCAGCACAAGGTGATGCTACCATGATAACATTTTGACAAGAAGCATTTTTTAATGTGTTTTTTAATTTGTGACTAAACAAAGAAGACACTGTAGATGGTAAAAACATATTGGCAACCAAAGTAACTTGAAACGCACTCAGAGTGCAGACCTCCGCCATTAGCCCTATCTCCCAATAGTAAAGAATCCTTTAAAAAAATTCCTGGATCCATATGGTGATCCTGATCACTCCCAAAATCCAATCAGTTCTTCCTTATGCCATTCCTGACATTTCCTGAAAATTTCATCAAAATCCGTCCATGACTTTTTGAGTTATGTTGCTAACAAACAAACTACCAACCTACCAAACCCTGCCTATCATATAACCTCTTTGGCGGAGGTAATAATATCTCAGTTTATAATGCCCTGAATGATTACCCCAGAAAATGGCAGAATAGCCTTCCAGGTGTATAGTCAGCGGTAGCCAGGCCCAACCAGGGCCCCCTGAAATCTGATTCGCCTCCCCAAAGTCCTTGAATTGATTGGCTATTTGCCTTGTCACCCACTTACTAGCCATGTGAGGACTCACAATCACTAAGAATGTCTTAACCTGTATTAGACTGGTTTTACTGACTTTAATAACCTCAAGGTTTGGTAAATGAAAATGGCCCCTCCATTCTTTTTTATTTCAGTATGTGGTCCTCAGTGGAAAAAGTTTGGACACCCCTGGATTAGGCGAAACACAGCTGAAATTGGCTTGTTTATGCAGGAAAACTTAGTAAAATAAAAAATTGCACCATAAAAATAGAATCGCTCATTCAGAACTTTCAACTGTGACTAAAAGTGGTTTAATCTCCGGCTCTTCCTTGAGCTTTCTTTAATTCATTCACTTCAAATATGAGCATTGGCAGATTTCATGATTCATACTATTATGTTAGAGGAGGAAAAAGAAGAATAGAAAATAAAGACTGAATCATAACCGTGCTAAAGTATTTAGGCATACATATAAAAAAACAATAAATAAAAAGGGGAGCAGATAGGCTAGTAGCTAGGTCGTACAGCAGGGAGATGGGAAGGAAGCTAGTCTTCCAAGTGAATTGCCGGGGTTCAGAATGCACCATGCATTTTTTTCCCCTAGGGTTGATTAACTTTGGTTTTGGCATAAAAATGACTACAAATTGTACCCTTTTGCATAGCAACCACAGTGACTCTGCAGGACAGTGTATCAGTGCTGGTAAGGACCCTGAGTCCCATTAAAATATGCAAGAAAACTGAAATTTCCTATATTTTTTTGAGTGAGCTGCAAGAGTGAATGCAAACAGCTAACTTCTTTCTTTCACCCTCAGTTTACCCAGACTTTTCCCCTGTCCCAAGTATATTCTCCAAATTAAGTCAAGGTGAGCTGATGTGTAAGCAAAGAAGAAAACATTTAGAAAACAATCTATGTAGATGGGTGAGCGGTGATGATGATGATGATGTTTATTTCTTACAACCAGTGCCAGACCATGGAGGGCACAGGGCTGGACCACAATGATGTCTGTGGTTTGCCAGTACATAAGTCTCTGCTCTTTTGTTTATAGTGTCACTGTGACAAGCTGCACACAGTGTTCATATAAAAGCAAATACTCTCATTATAGAGTCGTGTACTGGACTCTGTTGCTTCGTCCACTTCCTCCTCATGTTGCCACCTTGGACTGAAATTTTCAGGAGGATATTTGTGAAGGCTCGAGTCTGAGGTGTACATACCTGCGCACAGGCTGGGCCAGTTTGCTGCGGGGCAGAGGGATCCCCCCTCCTTGAGAAGCACTGGGGCGAGGCAAACCGCTGCGTGGAGGAGCCAGGGAACGGGTGGGTGTGGAGGTGGCAGAGTTAGGGTTGGATGTGGCCTTAACAGGCTGCCTCAAAGCCAGTGGGGACGGGGTGGCTGGAGTCCGCAGCTTACTGGGAGAGGGGACTGAAGATGAGCAGATCAGAAGCACAGTCAGGACCAGGCAGATCAAGTTAGACAGTCTCTATAGATAAACTACTTCCACTGGTTTCAGTTTGTTTTTAGTTTATAATGAAGGTGTGATCAACTGCATAAAGATGTAAGGAGAATATACTATGATGCTAGATCACATACTGTTTAACAAACATCTACCAGACATGGAAACACACAGTATGTAGGTCTTTTTAACCACATCCATCACAAATTCACAAATGAAGTCAAACCTGTTAGGATGCAATATTAGGAACTACAAAAAAAAAACTTGATTAAAATAAACACGAAGTTTAAGTCTAACTCAGCTGCCTAAAATGATGAATGAGGTGGTACAAACAAAAGCACAAACTAGTGAGAGCCAGAAGCACGGCATCAGTACGACCACGGCGAAGAACAATCACAATATTTAAAAGCCCTCAGTGAATACTCACTGAAATCACCTTCTTCTCCAAAGCAACAGGAGAGTGGGACTGGACAAAGACGGAGACAACAGAGACAAAAGCCTTAATTCAGAGCTGAGGAGGAAGGTGTCTCTTACTGTCTGTTTGTTTTCTTAACAAACAAACAGTAAGGTTACATGGCCGTCAACCAAAAATCAACATTTCTGCTTAACATGTAGAGCAATAAATGGTTGGTGGGAGAGTTTGTAGCCCTCAGTGATTCTGTAGCACTTGGATGAGACTTAAACTTTAGCACACGGTGACAGCAGATGGTGCCGATGCATAAACAGAACGTGTCATGAAGGCAAAGCAAATTACATGGCTGAGGAATTCTAACTTGATTATATGGCTTCAAATAAATCAGAAAAAAGGGGAAAAGGATATGTTAGCAATATTCAGTTTAAAGGAATTACCAAGACAATATGAATTTCTACTGTAAATCTAGAGCAGGGATCATCAAGTACATCTGCACAATGGCGTATTTATCACACTTAAATGTTTCGGATCATCAAACCAATTTTTATATTTCACAAAGACAACCCAAGTAAATGGAAAATGCAGTGTTTGAATGATTATCTCATTTTTTTAAGGGGGGGGGGGGTCTAAACCTCTCTGACCCTGTGTAAAAAAGTAATTGCCCTCCCTTGTTAAATCATGAGTTAACTACGATTAACCACAGTTCTTGGAAAGCTGAGTTCAATTTCACTGGCCACACCCAGGCCTGATTACCACCAAATTTATTGAATCAAAAAATCACTTAAATAGAAACTGTCAGACAAAATGAAGTAGGCTACAAGATCTCAAAAAGAAACGCATCACGCCACGAGCCAAAGAAATTCAAGAACAAATGAAAAAAACAAAGTGATTGGAATCTATCAGTCTGGAAAAGGTTACAAAGACATTTCCAAGTAACTCCAGTAAACCACAGTCAGAGCCATTATCCACAAATGGAGAAAACAAGGTACAGTGGTGAACCTTCCCAGGAGTGGTCGGCCAACCAAAATCACTCTGAGACTGCAACCATGACTCATCCAGTAGGTCACAAAAGAAGCTAGAACGACATTCGAAGACCTGTAGGCCTCACTGGCCTCAGTTAAGGTCAGAGTTCATGACTCAATCATAAGAAAGACACTGGGAAAAAATGGCACCCATGGTAGAGTTCCAAGGCCAAAACCACTGCTGACCAAAAAGAGTACAAAGGCTCGTCTCACATTTGCCAACAAACATCTTGATAACCCCCAAGACTTTTGAAGAAATATTCTGTGGACTGACGAGACAAAAATTTGAACTTTTTTGGAAGGTTTGAGTCCCATTGTATCGGGCGTTAAAATAACACAACATTTGATAAAAAGAACATCATGCCAACAGTCAAAAATGGTGGTGTCAGTGTGATAGTCTGGGGCTGCTTTGCTGCTTCAGGACCTGGACCACTTGCTGTGATTGATGGAACCATGAATTCTGCTGTCTACCAGAAAATCCTGAAGACAAATGTCCGGCCATCAGTATGTGCCCTCAAGCTCAAGTGCTCTTGGGTTATGGAACAGGACAACGACCCGAAATACAGATGCAAGTCCACCTCTCAAAGGCTCAAGAAAAACTAAATTAAGGTTTTGGAGTGGCCCAGTCAGGGTCTGGACTTAAATCGAACTGAGATGCTGCGGTGTGACCTTAAACGGCAGTTCATGCTGGAAAACCCTCCAATATGGCTGAGTTAAAGCAATTCTGTGAAGAAGAGTGGGTCAAAATTCCTCCACACTGATGAGAAACACTCATCACCAGTTATCACAAATGCTTGATTTCAGTTATTGCTGCCAAGGGTGGCACAAGTTATTAGGTTCAGGGGGCAATTACTTTTTCACACAGGGCCAGATAGGTTTGGATCCCCCCCCTTTAAAAAATTAGATAATCATTCAACCACTGCATTTTCTATTTACTTTGGTTGTCTTTGTGAAATATAAAAATTGGTTTGATGATCCAAAACATTTAAGTGTGATAAATATGCAGGAATCAGAAAGGGGGCAAATACTTTTTCACACTACTGTACATCTGCACAAGGGCCAGATTTAGTCTTGACAGAGATTCCTGGGGCCAAATAAACCAAATTAAATAAATGTTTTGGCCAAGTTAACACATTATTGTATTGGTATTAGTATTTTCTTTCAAATCCCAGAGAACGGGCCCTCCCCAATGGTGATTTAGCACTAATATTAACTCATTTTTGACACTTTTTCGACCATTTCTGCAACATTTTGTTTTCCACACTTAACCCAGTTTGATCTTTTTTGCCACTTTCACCCATTTTGCAACTCTTTAACCCCATTTAGCAACTTTCCTGCCATTTATTGCCCCTGTGTGCCACTTTAAACCCCTTCCACTACTTAATTCCACAATTTTTGCCACTTTAAGCCCATTTTTGATACTTTTTGCCCCTTTTTTCCTCTGTTCATCCCAAAACAGAATAAACTGGAGTGTTGATATCTCAGGGTTAAACATTTCAGAGTTGATTTAAACTCTATTCTGAGTGAAATGGTCCTCCTTAACCGTGTTGATCCACCAGTGTTAGTTCAACTCTGCAACGAGTCAGCTGATCCAGGCTCTGCCAACTGGGTTGTCAAATCTGCAGGGATCTGTGGAAAGAGTTCCCACCATGCCCTTGGGCAGAGTGTTTAGATGCGTTTGGATGTTGCCTGTTATACAGTGATCCCTGCTGGGGTTCATTTCATCACGTTTCCGGTGGATTGTTGTTGTTTTTGATGTCTGAGACATTTGCACCATGAGTGAAGTTATCCATTGAGTTAGAGTACCCACCTGTGACTTCAGGTACTCCTAAAGGATGTTTGGTGCATATTCGTCATCAGTATGCATTACCTTGCTATGAGGTTGACTCTCTGCTTTCACCTTACCAGAAGAGAACCACTTTAACACAGATTTTCAAGAATAACTGCAGCTCTGTTATACGGAAAAATACTTAAGACTTCCAAAAGTGAAGTTCAACTATAATTAGTGAGGACTAGTACAGACCTTTTCAAATGTTGAATTAAGCTCTACTCTGAGTTTAATGAACAAGTCAATTGGGCTGTATATTTTACTTTATTATAACATGTGACTTTACCTGAACAAACTGGTTTGAGGATCTATTCTCTTGTTGTTCTTGCCAGTTAGGAAAGATTATATTTACTGTACAACTCCCAGTATCTACTCAGTACCTACTACTGGTCTATCAATCTACTCAAGTAAAAGTAAATTATAAAATAAATACTTTTTACTTTTACTTGAGTAGATTGATAGACCAGTAGGGCTGAACAATTTGGGAAAATAATTTAATTGTAATTTTTTTTTTTACTCAATATTGCAATTGCGATTTAATATGCAATTATTTCTTAAGTTCCTCATCTCATGTATTTTCCGACAAAAACAAGCAATAATTCATTCTGTACTACAGCCAACACAAGATTGATTAAACTAGAGCTGAACAATTCTCAAAAAATATCTAATTGTGATGATTTTGACTCATTTTACAAATTGGATATGAAATGTTGTATCAAAGGGAATGGTAGTTTTTATATAATTCTCAAAATTAAAAAGAAACATACAAAAATGAAGAAAACAGGATTTTTCTTGTACACTATATTAAAAATATGCCACTAGAAGTATTTCATGGTATGTAATGCATAATGTCTCTGCTGCAAAAAGTCTTTAACAAATTTGAGGTTAAAGAAATATTGCACTCTCTGCGATTTGAAAATTGCAGCAGGCCATATTGTGATATAATCTAATTTGCAATTAATTGCCCAGCCCTAACTGTAACTGTATTTTAATTCAACTGTTGTGTACTTTTCAACCTCTGCCTGAGTGTTACTGGAATGAAGGGGTAGGGTGATGTGCCGGGGTTACATGTTACTTCAAACAGAGGTTTTCCAGAGGCAAACTCCTAGAGTGTTAAAGGAAATCTCCCAGCATTCATTGTGAATCAAGATTTAAAAATTACAAAAATCTAATACCCTACTTTAATGTTGTTTCAATGCATCATAGTCCTTTTGGTAATAGTCGAAACATCCAGTATAACTATCTGAACCGATGAGGTAAATGCTGTTGATTACTCTGGATGATGCATCATGAACCTAAAGGGTTAACCTAATTCACAGGGGATGATTTCACCACCCACGGCAACTCTGTTTCTAAGGGTCAGGGTGCACTCAAAATCAAGCGGTAGGGGGAAAGTTAGAAATTGGACTGAGCCATCATTAAATACACAGGATTAAAATTCCACCACCAGGGGGCTCTGAATCAAACAAAAACAAAAGCCGACATTAAATGTCAAGGGGCATAATGGACGGGGGGATACTCTGCCACCCGATGGCGAAGAGTAATTGTGGTCAATCATAAGTAAGCAGAACAAAACATAAATGAGATAAGGCACCAGAATAGTGGCTTCACTTCCTTATGCAGCAGTCTGATGGAAAATCCGCTGACATGTCCCATTGCCACAACAGAAAGAAAATCTCTGGCTTTAAAAACTGAAATGCATGTACTCTGCATCTTCAAATACATTTTTATATATTTAGGTCCAACTTATTCTTTAAAGTTGAGTGAAATGTGATGGACCAGAAACAAAAATAATCAATAATCTGACATTTCTGAGCCAGAATGATTTGACATTCTTACAAAGACACCTCAACACAATCCTCGGGTCAGTCAGCTCTGCTTTTTAAATCCTGACAGCTTAGTGGAAAACAAAAGCTCGGCTGTGCCTGCAGTCAATGCTCTTCCATTTTATCTCGCAAAACTCACAAAAGAGAAAACTGCACTCAAGTTTCCCAAAGGTCACAAAAAGATGTCACCTCTTACATTCTGTGTACTGTAAATCACTTGTCTATATCTGCAGTACAAAGGCAGCTTCACTGTCTAAAACTGTGCACATTTATGTGTGTGATCTTGATCTCACAGCCTCCAGCAGGTTCAGGAGAAAGCTGTTACCTCGCAGAGCTGTTGGGCTTTGGAGATGCTGTTTAGGTTTCGGGGACAAGCGAGAAGGGGTTGAGTATCTCGGGAGCTGAGCTGCTGCTGAAAAAACAGGGACATTTCGGCATGGAAGTGAGAATTCATTCTGTCTTACTGGAGGAAAAAAAGGGACCATTGAGAGGCAAGGAAGTCTTAAGTGCAGTTTGAGGCCACTAGGGGGCTCTAGAGCTTCTTTCTTTCAGAAGAAGGAGCAGCAGGCAAAGTGTCAGTGCCACCGTCAGCCTCGACAGCTGTGTCTGAGCACTGAGAGAGAAACAGACTCATTCAAGTGCCACATGCTTACAGTAGGGCCAGGAAATATAGAACAAAATCATGTGTTGATATATTTTAGCTGAATGACAAAACATGATATATAGCTCAATATTTTTTCTGTAAACACATAAGTCATTGTTACACTAGCAGGATTATAAACTCCAATATGATTCAGGTAAAATTCAAAACATTGAAACCTGATTGACACAATGGCAACAAAAATTGAAGTCTTAGACACCCAATTTCGGGAAATGTTTTAATTATCAAAAATTTGAGGGAAACTACAACATTATGTGTCTACATAGTCAAAATTTCTAATACTCTTAATTACTGTGATTTAAAAAATGACTGAACACTGTGTAAATTATACAAATATTTGGGCAACATTTGGAAAAGTAGATGGTTCTGGCTTTGCTCCTTACCTATTCAAGGCAGTTTTCTAAAAGTTGTCAATGTTTTATGCAATTTAGACAGTGTGAAGGAGTACCACGAATACATATAACAATATATTTCCCAACATTTAGTGTCTGTGACATCCATTTTTTTGTTCTGTTACCAAACAAGTTTCAATATCATTTGAATTTGACAAGTATTATTACTGGCAATTTTTATTATTTATTGGGATATTGGTACTGGCATATGAGGTGGGGCTATTAAATAGTGACACTATGCTCATGAGGTAAAATCCACATGGCTCACAGTCACACTGAGTGTTCTACTGTATACTAATGGTTGGGTATTCACACACATCTGCTCAAAGTTTCCAGTAAGTGACATCTTTTTGCTGCTTGCTACTGACTGAAGTGCACGTGTATTTGCTAAGGCATCAAGGATTGACTGGCACCTCTCGCCCAATGACGGCTGGGATAGGCTCCAGCACCCCCGTGACCCCAAACGGGATAAGGGGCATAGAAAATGGATGGATGGTGGAACACCCAAAACATTCATGGTCTTGGACATCCTCTCACACACGTGACCGTGACAGTCAGTGTTCCCCACACACATCAGTTCATGTATGAAACCATTCCGCTGCTGTTTTGTTCAATTTCACCAATAATATCAAGTTAATGCATTGCTAAACTTTTAAGCTAATCATTTTCCGACGGCTTAGCAAAACCACATGCACCTCCAGTCAGCTAGCAGCGAACTAAAGACGTCACTGATTGGAAACTTACAGCAGTTGTGTGTGAATACCCAGCCTTTAATATAAAATACTCAGAGTGACTGTGAACTGTGTGGTTTTATCCTCATAAGAGCAGTCTCATTATTTAATAGCCTTACCTTGCATACCAGATTTTATGGGGATATTTACTGCCAATGTATCCGACCTAGCTCGGCTTACGTTTGTTCATTTTTTTAGACTGAAGTTTTAGGTTTGAACTGAAGCTAGTTAGACTTTTCTACAATGCAGATTTTTATTTCTAAATTCACCCTGATGTTAAACAGGTTGTTTACTTTGAAGAACACTCATTAAAAAGTACTCCTTTTTTTCTGTACTTTAAAGCTTATTGTCGTTCTCAACTGGTGGGTGGGGACCCAAAAGTGGGTCATAAAGCTCTTTCTAGTGGGTCAAGAATGTGCGTTAGGAAACAAAATTGTTGCAAAAGTCTAACAACAGAAGTCTTGAGTGGAGGTCATAAATTAGATCCTTACATGTGTTTACGGCTTTCTTACAATGATGTGTAAATTTCAGTATTTGTCTTAAGATTTCAACCCATTTATCTCCCTTTTGTTGGATAATAAAGCTGGTTTTCCCAAGATAACAAGGAAATTCTTAAAGAAATTTCCAAATGTGCATGCTTTCTTGGTAAAACGGAGTGATATAAGATGTATGCATGCAAATCCTTTCGAAATGATCTGCTTTTTTATGTTTTTGTTTCATCTTTTCAGTTCAAAAGTTTTTTTTTTCTATATCGGATCTAAACGGCAATATTTTCCATTTAAGATTTTGCAAATTTTTTAAAATTTGGGTTGTTATTTCTCTTAAAGAAGAGGCCCTGATGCCAGACCAGTTGAGAACCACCGGTCTATATAGTGCTGTTTTTATCTTTTAAAAGAAGTTTGGGCTGACTCTCGCTATTAATCATATATTTTACATTTGATGCACATATTACCTAAAGAAGTTCTTACCCAGTGTCTACTTTTATATAGTAATGCACGTGTAACTAACTGCAGAATCAAATGCCTTTATGCTTCTAACACAAATACACTGTAAAAGGAACCAAAAAAATCTAATACAGTAGACATTTAGAGTTTTACAATTAAAAAAGAGTGAAAATATTGTCATATTGTATATTGAATATAACCAAAAATTCAAAACCTTTCATTCTTACTAATGATACAAATGCTGCTTATAAAACTTTTATAAAATGATAATGTAATAATTTTTCATCTGCACGATATTATTTTGTCAAATACTCACTTAAATGCAAATATTCCCTGTATTTATTTAGATTTTGTATTTTGTTTTTGTCCGTGTTGTTCTCAGTTACTCATAACGTCTCAGATGGTCCTCGTAATATTCATATTTATCCTAGCACTGCTTGTCATTTATTGTAATATTCAATCCATACTGTTTATATTTTTATTTAATTATTTAAGACAGATTCTGTAACTTTTCACACGTTCACCTCTAAATATCCTGCTTCTTCTGTTATTTCGTCAGCCTCAAAAGGTTACACATTGTTCTTGTAAATATGTATATATCTTCTATATTTTCTATATTTTTCTGCCTACTTTATATGCAAATTCTAAACCACAGAGATGTTTTCTCTGGGTTTTTTTATTTCTATTGTTTTTAGTGCCTTTGTTATGTGTGAAATGGAACAGCTGAAACTTGAATTTCCTTCGGGATCAATAATAATCTATCTATGGGTAGTATTACATTCTATTTACTGAGCATTAGAGATTCAATCTGTCTGTTCCTCTCAAATCAAATTTAACATTAACCATACTGTCATTAATAATATTGTCCTACCCAATACCTCTTATAAAAGTATATCAATATATCTTAGAAACTCAATATATTGCCCAGCCTTACTGAATAGTGAAATGAAGTCAGTGAAAAGGACAGAAATTTGAGTGCCTCATGCTCAAGAAACTGTACATAAATTTAACCTTCTAAAATTTAAGAAAATAAAACTTCAACATCTATGAAGTTCTTCAAAAAGACAGTTAACATCTACACATCACCTTCAGAGGATGGTTTAGGACAGAATAAGGCAGTCAGGACACCGTTAACCCGCTGAAACGGCCCTCTGACTTGTGCACTCTCCGTCTCTTCTCGTAGAGAGGGATTAGCACTGCTTCTGGATTAAAGACGACACCATTACCTTTATCTCCCATTACAGGATTACATCAAATGGATACTCTTAACTCGCAGAGGTACGAATCTAAGCCCTTTAAAGCACATAAAACCCTAAGACAGAGGATGTAAAACAATGTTAGTGTCGCTAAGTCGCTCTGGATCCGAAGCATTGCTGGCGTCATGCTTTAGTTCTGCAGGAGGAGAGTGTTTCTTTGAAGTAAGAGTTATACTGAGGCGTTAAGAGGAAGGATGCATGTGAATAAAAGACATTACTACTGAAATGATCAAAGACAAAGAGGATCCCCAAACACTAAAGCCATGGCACTACAAAGCAGCACAGTCCTCATGCTGTTGGAGTACCCAGAAGACTTTAAAAAATTCCCACTAGCACAATGAAATAAAAGATGCAGAGCCTGTCATGTTTCTGAAGGTTTGTTATAGTTGGAAAATGAAATACTGATGTTAAAAAGCAGAAATCACAATGGCATATGAAACTGACAATCTCGGTACTTTTGCGTGAAGCCTTTTAAACTTTTGACAGTTTGTGTTCTGCATCAAAGTTAAAACAAAAACAAGTTTATGGGTTTGCGGCTGTACTCACTTGCAGACTGGTTCTGGTGTCGAGGAGAGCCACCATTTGGCACTTGCAGGTTGGATTCACAGCTGCGGCTGTTCTTGACGGGCTCTTGAGCTTGAGCTGCAGCTGCAGAGGAGCGTGTGAGGTTGGGAAGACTACGACGTAATTTTTCTGAAATAAAAACAAAAATATGTAGCCGGCTAAAGCAAAGCGACAATGTGCTTTTCAAGCAATGGTGATGATCTCCTTCGGTTTTAAAGCTAACGTAATAGAGTTTATTCTCTTCTAACATTCAACATTTAATTCAAACATTCAAGCATTTTCCATGAGCAGTGATAATTTGCGTGGCACAACAAGAAGGACCAGATGCAGTGTTTCATGTTATTGACAATTTCACCATTCACTCTCATTCTTGTATTTTGAACTGGCTGTAAATAGAGAGTGTGGGCTTTAGTTCTCACTTAACAACAATCTTTTTGCATATTTTCATACTCTTTTAGTGCTGTTTCAGGTTTTATGGGAGGCAATAGGAGTTATTTTCAACCAGTAGTCTGCTGACAGATAATCTAGCATGCGAGGCAGTGCATCAAAAATGCTTTTACAATTGCTCACACAAGTAAAAGCGTCGTATCTGCAAAAATATTTTGGCTAATTTGAGAAGTACAGTCTACTAATTAAGATGTCCAGTGCTTTTAAGTGGGCTGGTGCACATTGGTACGTGGTAAATTTTGCTCCTTGGTGTACCCACACTTCTCACCAGTTGCTGGGTCTGTCTTCTACACAGCTTTTATGATTGATTCATGATAGCAGCTAAAGAGCTGCGGATTGCAAACAGCAGTGCATCCGCCAAGGAGCCCAGAATACCTGTTCCAGCTGATACCGCCCCCAAACAAGACGTCATCAATGATTACATTAATCAAAAATAGCGGTATTTAAAATGAACAGCCAGACTGTTGATTAAAGGGTCAAGGGTAGTGTTTTTGCTCAAAGAACAGCTGGCCCATTGGCAAACAGGAAAAGTCTGGGTGTAAGGTGGCAGAGTCAGCTCACAAACACAGCAGAGACTTAGGGTGTCAGTGAGAGGAGGGGCTGTTGAATCTTTACATTTGGTGCTGACAAAACAACTAAATTCACTGCATAAAATGTTTTAATATTGTTTATGATCATTTTTATTTTCCAGGTGTATAATTTTGTTTTATTGTGTTATTTCTGTTTTGTTACTTTATTTATTTGGGGGCTTTTGCCCTCATTTGGAGAGAACAGGACAGTGGATGTGCAAAATCAAGAAGAGAGTCAGAAATACTAGAAGCATGAGTCACTAACATTAATGGCCTTATTGATCACAAAACAGTCTTTTTGAAATGGTGATACTAATGAGAAACTAGCTTTTAATTTATTTGTTTATTCTTGTTTTATTTAGGAAACTATATTTAATATTATGTGTTTCCTCCACAAACACTTACTTTATTTTAATGTAAAGTTCCATGTCCATGTTGACTCTGATCAGCTGGCAGTGTGAGATTTGCCATTTGATTCACAAGGATTTGACTTAGAAGTGACTGTTTTTGTGCTTTCTTTGTGATAAAAAAATATGTAAATATTTTATCAGGTATTACAGTTCAGCTAAAACAATAGTGAGATGTGATTTTTGTTCCAAATCAGCCCAATTAGTTCCGAAATTGAGCGACATACCAACAACACGTGATTAAGGGGAGTACCACCACTAATTTTTTTCCATTAAAGCACTGCTTATGCCTAAACAAACAACAACGTAGCTTACAGTGCAACTTAACTGGTCTCAGTTTAGGGGTTTTTGTGTGCACTTTACACTATAACTTAAGGCATCATCTAAACTGGTGCAACAGGTCCCTGCTCTTTAACTCAATACCAGACTTTTTTTCTACAGAGTAGAAAACCCAGAAAAAGAGTGGGAACTGAGGTAGGGCTCTCAGGTCACATGTACGCATTCACACATTTACTGATTTACAAAAAAACTGAAAAAACAATAAAGCATATTATTATTATTTCTTGATGAATATGTCAAATTAAAGCTATTTACTTGCATTTCTGAACAGAAAAATTAGTTTTAGTGGTTGCATGTTATGCTTGATTAATTTCTGACTTCTCAGAGAAGCCCAGTGAGCCGGCTCAAATTTGGATGAATTCAGTTTGAAATTCCTCATTCCTGTTCAAAATGGTAAAATGTGGAGTGCTCACTGAAAATGAAAGAGTCTGCATTAAAGCACTTCATGATGCTGGATGCTCATTGAAAAAAATATGACAGGTGGTCTAATCATTTGTTAAGCACTGTATATCAAAGTTTAAAATGCTGTCCCGTGGCTGTCCAAAATTTTTTTTCAACTTCAACCCTAAAAATATTTCCAATGTTTTGAGCCCTTTTGTTTCTAAGTACATTAATCTTTATTTACATGGTCTTTCCCCTCCAGATTATCACGATATGTTTGATGCCTGCTTGATTTTACCAGGTCTGACTCTCTGAAAAACTGTTAAAACCAGCTTTTGCCATTACAGTCCCTACACTGAAAAAATAAGACAACAGCGTCTTTATCTTCTTTGCAATTGTTTCTTAAAATATACAGTTTTGGGAGTGTTTGAAACGTGTCTGATTTTTTTTTTTTTAAGATTTATTTTTGGGCCTTTTCATGCCTTTATTTGATAGAGGAAGGACAGTGGATAGACTCGGAAATGCGGAAGAGAATGGGGAGAGACATGCGATAAAGGGCCACAGGCCGAATTCGAACCCGGGCCGCCCGTGCACATGGGTAGCGCCTTAAACCACTTGACCATCTGCGCCCCCAAACATGTCTGATTTTTAAGAGCAAAGTTATTTTTTGCGATCATTATGTTTACCTTCATTTTTGACTACGTTGGTCTGCAGGTCGTGCCCATGGCCCTGCAGTGAGTGGCGAGGCTGCTGCAGGCGGCTGATGATAGGCTGAGGCGAGCCACGGCTGTGGCTATAGTCAATAGAGCGGGCAGGGGAGCGAGAACGGGGCGAATTTCTGGGGGAGACTCGGGGAGAGTGTCGAGGGGACGGGCTGAAACGACTGGAGGGCAGGTGAAAGGCGGGGTGCACTGCCTCTTCTTCATCCTCCAGGCTATGTGCATCTAACTCCTGATCGCTGAATGTGCTGCGCCGAAGAGAGTGACAGGAGGAGCCTGAGCTTCTTCTGGAGGCTGTTGCAGCATACTCTTGTCTCAAACCTTACAGACACAAAAACACATCAGAATAAAACACTTTTTACTCATAAAAAACTGCAGTTCAGGTACAAGTGCAGGTACATACTCTCTTCTTGCATGCGTGCGAGTATCTGGACATCAGTGACATCATTGAGTTTGTAGGTAGTTGAAGAGCCGACTGAGTCTTCGTCCATCTCTGAGGTGCTCAGCTCGCTGTCGACTGATGACTGAGGGCTCACCGCAGGAGGATTCCTCTCTGCTGCTGAGTTTCGCTGGTGCGCTAGAAAGGAAATAAGTCATTAATATTTAACATATTCAACAAAGAAACTTTATTTTTTGGAGAGCTACAGAGACACCCATACCTGCGTTCCCTGGCATAAGTTGCTGTCTGACAATGGGCACTCTACAGGGGGTTGAGGAGGGGGAGTTGAAGCCACTGCTGTAGGGGCTGTTGGCTGCGTTTGTGCTGTAAGGACTTCCATAACTCTGCTGGTTGTAGGGGCTTCCATACAGGCTCCTTCGCTTGTTGGCTGTAAAATCAAAGGACACAACTAATTAATCGTCAAGCCCATGTGACAAGAGGAATTATTAGCAGTTAATTATAAAAGAAGCGCTTTCTATATCTAAAACAGGAGCAGTGTTCTTGTTCTTTATCAGGTTGCTCTGACTGTAAGTGGGTCTGTGTTTTAAATGCTTTATTACACATTGACGTTATTCTTCATTAGAATTTTATATACCCTCAGGATATAGCTGTAAGTGGACAAGCAGATCAGTTTGGAGCCCTGCAAGATGGATTCACCTAATGACAGAAATTTTACCTGGCTGATCTTTGTGCTTTGCGAGGTTAGCACTTGTATACATCAAAGAGTATTTGCACACTGCATGCATTTTTTTCTCTTTTACTGATTCTGATAAATAGAGTTCAACTGTGCAAAAACATCCAATAAAATATTATTATTGACTAAAATTCAGCTTGAATGAGTTTCTTTAACAGATTAGCTATTAGGAAACCTGAAATGTATCAAAAAAAAACAGTTTGACAGAATTTCTTTTTGCAGCAGCAGAGATTTTGTGCTCTGCACATCTTGCAAACATTAAAGTGTAGGTTTTAAAGAACATTTTCCTACTTTTTGAGTTTGCATATTTTTCCGAACAAAATGAGAGTAACATTAAAATATTCATTCCCTTCAATAAAACAACTCAAATCAAATTTATGAGTCCAATAATGGCAAGTAGATAATTTTAAATATCATTCCCCCCTAGTTTAACCTAGTGAGTATTTTGTTGTACGGCTGAATGATTCGGGAAAATAACGTAACTGTGATTTTTTTACCCAATACTGCAAATACGATTTATTATTTTATTATTTATGAATTGTGTCTTAAGCTCCTCATCTAGTGCACATTCAAACAAGAGCAAGCAATAATTCATTCTATACTATAACCAACACAATATCAGATTAAACTAGGACTGAACAATTTTGAAAAACTATGTTACTGTGATGATTTTGACTCATTTTGCAAACTGGATATGAACTGTTGTATAAAAAGGAATGAGACTTTTTATATAATTTCTCATATTTAATAAGAAAACCATACAAAAATTTGCACAAAATATGCCACTAGAATGTTTGCATGGTATGTAATGCATAACATCTCTGCTGCAAAAACAAGTTCTAAACTGGTATTTTGACCACATTTCAGCTCAAAGGAATGTTACATCT
The DNA here is from genome assembly GCF_018320785.1 of Cheilinus undulatus. Taxonomy (NCBI): domain Eukaryota; kingdom Metazoa; phylum Chordata; class Actinopteri; order Labriformes; family Labridae; genus Cheilinus; species Cheilinus undulatus. Next base: position 47,922,850 of record NC_054871.1, on the reverse strand, counting down.
TCTGTGATTTGAAAACTGCAGCAGGCCATATTGCGATTTAATCTAATTTGGTTAGGGTTAGGGTTATTAACTGCCCAGCCCTGTTTTGTTGGTCATCATAAAGAATCATTCAATGTTTTTATTTGTTGAAAAGTACATAAGACTAGGAATTTTAAAAAATGGAATATTAAATCGCCATTGCAATGTTGTGAAAAAAATTGGCAATTCGATTATTTCTCTAGTTGCAATGCTTACTTTTTCTTTTTCCAAGGATTTAATTGACAATTGAAGATCAATGGTTCAGCCCCTTAAATAAACAGAATCTAAATAACTACACCATTGATCATGTTAACATCTTAATTGAGAAAAATGATGGCAGTAAAGACTCTAAGTGGAATAAATTGTCAGATTACAAATGTCAGTGGACTTATTGTTAACTTGCCCAGTATGTTAACATACTTCATCTGTAACGAATGGAAGACTCGGGTCAGTCATCCCAGTGTCTGACTACAACAGAAGCAGTGTGTTCCTGTGGCTGTAACCTTCATGAAAGCTGAACAGTGTGCTGCTAGTCTGTGAGAGTCTCTTAAACCATATGCTGAGTGTGGGCCTGATACAAAGTGAGTTCCTGCATCACTGAACAATACAAACCATTCAGCTCACACAGAGGACAATACTATTCTCTATGAAACCTAGCCAGCATCAGTCAAAGGCGCCTCGTCTCTGTCACGAGAACAGTTGTTGGACATGCTGCTGGTCACTGAGATGGCTTGGTTGTCCACTGGTTTACTCTCGTTTCTCTCTGTTTACACAGCTGGATGTTTGTAACTGGAAAGGAGCCTTTAAGATCAGCTCCTCCTCCTATTTCCTTCCACTCTCCCTCTCCTCCTGCTCTGTCCTCTTGCATTATTTAGGAAATACCATCATGTCCACTCTGCTGCTATCCGCATGGATCATCTACAGAGGAATGTCAACAACACTGCAATGTGTAGGTTTCAACAATGTTCAGTTAAAACAAAAATGGTTTGTTTTTTTTTACTTTGAAATGAGAGCCAAATCAACAGATGCAATAGACATTAAACTCCAACCTCAGACTTAAAATTAAACTGAAAACAAAGTCAGTTAAACTATATCTGTATGTGTCAAGCTCTACCGTGTCCCCCTGTAAATAAAAATAAGCACAAACACTTCATTCAGAAAAACATTTAGATTTGAGACACAAACATATCATCACTACTGTCTGTGCATGCTAAAACTGAACAATCACTGATTATAACAGAGAAACTTTAATTTTAATACAACATGGATAGGCTAAAAACAGAACTGCAAGTGCAGACTGGTCTATATGCATAAATGCAAATACTTACTCTAACAGTCTTTTAACAGTCAGGATTTCACACCACGTTCTAAAGAAGTTGTGCCCGTCGATGCCAACAGGATTGACTACTTAAGCCTGAATATTCTCTTGAGAACCTTTATTGTGAAAAAGCTTTCCAACCGGCTCATAAGAAGGGGCGGCTTCGCTTAACCAGTAGAGTGGTTAGCTTGAGGTCGAAAAATGTTCAAAGAATATACAAAGGAAGCACATCTCACATTAAAGTGAGGGAGGACAAAATGCTAGCATTCCATTAGTTGATCTGGCCAACATCACAGTAAACAAATACTCATTTGTTCTGGCAAAAACCTTCTTTAGATCATGTGTTAGAGTGTGCATACATTCTCCATTCCATAATGGCAAGATCAGACTACACAATTCCTTTTCTTTTGCGATGGCACCATTTCACACTACACAACAAACTTTATCCTGTCCTGGCTGACAGACTGGCAACATTACAAGTTAGGGATGCACACTATTTTCAGCATGATTATTATGGTAAAAAATTAAATAATGCCATCGGCAGATCTTAAAATTTGTTTATATTTACAGCAGAAATATTGGTCATACATACCAGCAGTATAAATCATATATCACCCTAAATATCTGCAAAATGTACAACTGTACCATCAGGTAAAGGTGCTTGTCTAGGGCAGTGGTTTTTAAAACTTTTCAGCCCGTGAACCCCAGAATAAAAGTGCCAGAGACCAGTGGGCCCCCACTGTCCTGAAGGTGGCTAAAGCATTGTTAAACACAGCCGAGCAGATTCAAGAATAGCACTGTGCTAACTTACTTTTAAAATAATTTTAGAATACTAATTTGATTTAAGCATACATCTCACCAAATGACCATGTTCTAACTTTACATTTAATTAATTTTTATGCATGTATTTTTAGATAAATGGGTCATATCTATAAAATCTGAAATCATTTTAAAATATCTTGTTTTTGGGAGGCATCTGATGACCTCCTCTCAGCATCTCAGTGTCTTGAACACAGGCTCCAGCTATGTAGAGGTTCCGCTCTTGTGTGTCTTGTTTAATGGAACTTGTACATTCAGTCTAACAAATGCTCTGAAGATGGCTTAGTGCCAAATGTAAGAGTGTTTGTTTATTGTGCTGTGTACCGAATAAGCCAGTGAAATGTTAGAGCTTTGCCCCCCTTTACCTGGAATTTGAGAGGATCATGAAATATAATTAAAAACAGAAATAACTGTATGCTTCCATAATTCAAAAGAGTGACAGATACTGAGATAGAAACCTTTTTAACTACTTTGATTGCATCATTTGCAAAACATAGGTGTGGTCAGTGATACTACAGGTTTGGCTGTAGCTGTGGGGGAAGGGCTTAATGTGATATCTTCTCAAGGGGCCCAGAAATCCTTGCAGCACTCCTACATTTGGTAGGAACATGTGGTAAGTTGTGGACCCAGTTTAGTTAGAGTATTCAAATGTAAGTGGTTTGATGTCAGTGTGCCTGATCAGAGCTACTCTGGAAGCACACCGTCACCTAGAAGAGACAGACTTATCTGGTCTAAAAGGATACGCAGCACAGGGACCAACCAAAATAGAGTGTCCTCAAATCAGAGTGCCCTCAAACAAGAGAAGAAGTCACAGGAAGAGATGATGCCTTAATTCTTTTCTACCAGCTGGGATTGATGCCACCGATTGACTGTGAATGAAACAGTAAGATAAGATTCTTCAGAAGGGCAGAAAAGTGAAGCCAGAATAAAGCAGCCTGATATTAAATTAAGGCCTGCAGGGATTGAATGGTAAGAAGGAAATGGAAGACAGAAAACTGCATTGAAGTCTTCCCTGATATGAAGAAAAGGAAGAAAAGCCTAAAACAGCTTCAGGCATATCATAGGAGAAGAGTCAACAGAGAAGCTTTTGTAAATAAGACAGAAGGGAACAAACTGGTGGAAACATGCAAAAAGTAGAAGAAAAAAATGTGCACCAGAAAGTTTTTGAATATTAGTGTGAAGTCAGCCATGGGACTGGTTGGGATCCCTTGGGTCAGATATGCAGGACAGCTGTCAAAGCAACACTGTGGAAAAAGTGCTCAGTTTTGGAAACACGTGTTGTGAATGTTTATCAGGCTTGTCTGGCATGAAAAGAGTAGTTCTGTCTGACTCAAATCCACCAACTCCTCCCTGTTGTTAGTTATATAAGCAAGGCGCGTCATCTAGGGATATGGGTTTAAACAGGGTGTGCACTGGCTAAAGGATTGGTTACTACTGACACACTTTAAGTTCATGTTTAAAACAATGGGCGTCTTGTTGATGTGTGTACTTGCACTACAAGTTTGCACAGACATCAAACCTTTGTTAAAAATGACAAACCAATACTAGCGTGTGAATATTTAAGGCATTCTTTTGTGAAAACATACTTTGATAACAACTATCTATCTGAATTAACGATGCAGTTGTCCTGAAAATAGGAGAAACAAATTAAAGAAAAAAAACAAGCAGTGAATGTGCTCTGTAAGTCAACATCTCTGCTTCAAAAATGTATTAAACTGGTATTTTCCATCCATCCATTTTCTATACTGTTTAGCTGGAGCCTATCCCAGCTGTCACTGGGCGAGAGGCGGGGTACACCCTGGACTGGTCGCCAGTCAATTGCATGGCTGACCAGGAACCAGGATACTTTTTGCTGTGAGGCAACAGCACTAAACCCTGTGCCGCCATGAAGCCCCTAATGTGGTATTTTGACGAATATTTAAAATTAATGTAATTTAATATTATTCTTCTGCAATTAGAACATCACAGTAAGAGACATTGCAATTGCATTCTTAATTTTTTATTAAATGCCCAGCCACATTTTAAACCAGGAACTTTTTGCTGTGAGGTAACAATGCTACGCACTTAACCAGCCCTTGAGAAAATTATTAACGTATAAATTAATCAGCTTATTTAATTCAATTAAATACATCTATATTCTTTTTTTTAATCATCTTTTTATGTTATAAAAATTTTGGACAACCTGACCAAAGCAACTTGATAGACAACTTATTCCTTTTAGAAACAGTGTAAAAAATAGTCAAAAAAATCAGGGTAAATAACCAATATTAGGCATATAAGATATGGAATTTTTACTGATATCCGATATGCCTATATCTACAAATTAATTCTAGACCATGAAGATATCAATACAGATATTTAAATGTGGTTTAGAAAAAAATCAGCCCTTAAAACACACAATTTTAAGTTTTAGGATGAACAAATAAACCCTTAAAACAAGGCATGAGGATAACAAAGAAAAAGACCTCTGCTCTGACCTGTTGGTTCAGTCTAAACTCCACTAATTTATTCATTTGTATGACTGATATTTACAGCAGTTAATTAGATACAAAAGTCTATATTGATAATAAACTTTATAGGCGAATATCTGCCAATACCAATATAATGCCAGTAGTATTGTCTATCCCTTATAGGACTGGGCAATGAATCACAAATTAGATTAAATCGCAATGTGGCCTGCTGCAATTTTCAAATCCCAGACAGTGCAAATTTTCTATAACCTAAAATTAGTTAGAAAAAAAAAAAAAAAAACAGTTAATGGAATTTTGTTTTGCAGCAGCAGATTTTATGTTCGACACATCATGCAAACATCCACGAGTCTTGTTGAGAACTTTTACAGAAGTCCTTTGCTTGATTATGTGAATTTCTTTCTTAATCCAGTAAATCCAGTAATCCAGTAAAGTACAGGTTATTAAATGGAATGAATTACTGCTTGTGTTAAATAAGCACATAAGATGAGGAGCCTAAAAATAACCATATTAAATCGCAATTGCAATATTGGGGAAAAAAATTGCAATTAGATTATTTTTGCAAATCGTTAAGCCTTAATCCCTTACCAATATTAGTCAATTAAAAAAGAAAAATCAATGAAATGAATTAAAACTACACAGAAGTCAATCTATTTAAAAAAAAAACATGCTTAAAAACATTTAAATACTAAAGTTATAAAGTGTTAACCTTATGTATCAACAATTGTATACACATTTAACAATGTCAAGAAATTAAATTACTTTGTATTTTGATTTTTTTTCTCAATGTCCTCATTTTGTCTTTAATAATTTTTCCGTTCAACTTCCTCTTTATGGCCCTCATATGAATCTAGCAGCTCTTTCAATCTGCCGCAGGTGAATTGGAGTTTTTTTTCCTGCGTAAATTCCTTTGACTCAATGTCAAAGACACCATAGCAACAGGGTTTCCATGCCAGTGTTAAAAACTGGGTGTGAAAGAGTGTAGCCAGGGGCCAGGAGGGTGTGTCTATGGTGAGTCTTATTGTGTGCAGAAAAGCTCCACTTAAAAAAATATTTTTTTTCTCTAGTAATAACCATCATCTGCTGATGAATTTAATTGATCTGAATCTCCAGTGACTCATAAGACTTATCAGAAATGCCACGTTGCTTAGTCTTTATGAGGAAGCGGTGACAACACCAGTGCCAACTGAGGAGAGATGGAGCAGGCTGGGTGGTGTCAGTGACAGGAGGGTATTTTTGGGCTCTGGGAGGATGACGTTATTCTCCTTCCACCACACCTACAGTGATATCACCACCATCACATTTAATCCCATCAGAGCAGCTAGTCATTAGTACTATTAGTAGCAAAGCATGTAGCGTTGTTCTTTACGGTCATCTCAGGTAACATTTACACAGCTCTGGAGAGGTTTTTCACTCAGAAATAATCCCAGAAAACGCCCATATAGTAATGATAAGGACAGCAGACTCATGCAGACTTTTGATTCTAATGAGACTTAGCAACAGTTGATGACAAAACCAGAAACTGCTTTTACACTAGAACTCATCGGTGCTTTTTATTTCTATATTCTGTTCATATCTGGTGGGTGGCAGATTGAATCAAGAGCCACAGTCATCCAAATCTCCTGGATTACTTGATCATTTGTTGTCAGGTGTCCTCAACAATATTACGCAACAGAGCTGAAAGGATCACAACCATCCCAGTGACAACCTTCAGTGGCCTATTGCTCAACAGGATCTGTCACATAGGCATACCACTACACGAATGGAAATGACCCCTCTCAGTTTAGCAGCAAGGATTGAGGCCTCTTCACTGAGGGACTGAGGACTATAATTAGTGGCAGTCCAAAGCTCAGATAACGGACACAGACAGAGCACAAAGAATTTAAAAAAAAAAAGCAAAGAGGACACGTGATGTACTGTACTTAGAATCACTGTAAAGTTTTGAATGTTTTTGACTGCAGAGAAATGAAAGTGTGGTGCTTTTCTTCTTGACAATTCTTTAAAGGCTGTGGGTCACACTGTTTTGGTTCTGTCTGCCATTTTAGACATGGATATAATTATTATTTTTAATGTAAAACTATCTCCACTTTGTAAAACAAGCTAACAACCTCTGTGGAGTGATGACAGCAAAAGAAAACAGGAAATCTTTCTGTCCAACACTCCTGGTAACTTGTCATCTCCCTCTTTCCTTGTTCATCATCCATGTCAATGCAAGCAACAGAAAAACAGGAAAATGTTAATTTGCATCCTGCTGCTTTGCTTGTGGTCTATCAGGATACTTCAGAAGAAATCAGCGTAATCAGACTGATTCTGTGGCTGATGCTCATTTGTGTTGTGTCCTGTTAGGAAATGCTGTTAGTTTATTCATCCCGTTTCATATGGTTATCCCAACACTGAGCCATGTTGGTGCACAGCATTTTTTTTACTCATTTCACACAAGCCAAAGAAAAGATACTTAGGTCTCTAAATAAGATATTTTGGCTGTATAATTCAAATGTTAATCACCTGTATTTAAGACCACATGAGGGCACTGCATCTATTTTAGAAACCTGACGTGTAGTTTAATATCCCAATAAACTGCATATTAAAAGAATATACTGCAACACTGTTTTTTCCAGTGTCTACTATCCAGTATGAAAATAAAAATTGAAAATACCATTATCATATTCCATATCACCGTCATTTCCATGTAGTTTGAACTTCTAAGGGGTGCACCAACACCAAAACTAGGACTGGGCGATATGACCTAAAAATCATATCACAGTATTTTTCTTGCATTTGACAGTATCTCGGTATTACAAAATTTAAAAAAGATAATGCTTTTTAATTCAAATTCAAGTTTTATTAACCCCCTTCTCCCCTTAAAACAAGCCATTGTTGGCATACTCAATTCATGTCTAAGCATAGGAGCACAAAAAAAGGATTTTTTATTTAATTTCATTTTAAGTCTCTCTAGGTTTACTTCTGTCTAACTACACTCCAGGTTTCACACTTCATCTCTATCCTGCTGAGGTGTGTTAAGCTGTTAACAACTTGAGCATGCTTCCTGATGAAGGTGTTCAAAATAAAAGGCGCAGACTTTTATTGTGAAGAGTTTGACAGAAGCAGTGTATTTAGCATTGATTTAGCTTAGCTTTGGCTGCCGTATCAGCCAGTGTTTGCAGCTAGTTTACAGCAGCTTTTCTGACCTCATTTAACATTGCGGCCTGGATCTCTGACTTCCCATGGACTTTGAAAAGAAAGTCATAAAACAGTTGCTTACTCTGTTGTAAGATGAAGAGCTGCAGCGCTAGGCTCTCAAAAAACTGAGACCAGCCAAAGCAGCACTTAGCTTCTGTTAAAGCAGCAGGCAGGCTGACAGAGACGGCACACTGATTTTGTTGAAGTATAGCCGTCAAACTTTGAAGACGTGTTGTGTCTGTTAACCACGCTTAGTTACAATGACAAGAGTGGCTGACCTTTGGTTTGTTACCTGACTACACATAATACTAGCACTAAACATGCTAGTGACTGGACTTAGCCTGAGCTGTCCATCACAAATCACTCGCTCTGCCAGCTGTGGGAGCAGATATGCTTTGCCTAGCCCATGCATCACAGAACAAAGTAGGCATTTAAACTGGTGATGACGGTGTTGCAAAAATCCACTCTGTAGCAGCAATTTTACCGGTGACTGTATTTATACCGGTTTACCACCCACCACCAACCAAAACTACTTTCATGTATCAGCCCATACCAAGCCTTGTATGCCTAAAACACTGTGATTCATGGTCAGTCAATATCACTCTAAAGCTGAGTCAGCAGCTTGGAGAAATTGTAACTAAGACAAGGACATCAGAAGAAATACAGGCTGCGAGGCATGCACTACTAAACCGTCCAGATAAGGTGTGAGTAGTAGCTCCTTTAACACACAGACATATTACAACATGTCTTTCAAGTGTTCTGCTTTTGTGTGACACTGAAATCCCCTGAACATGGTTCAGGTTACATAAAAGGGAAGCCTGCAAAAGTGGCACATTAAACGCTGACTGTTAAAATGTCAGTGACAAAGTAAGGAACTTCTGATGAAAATTCAGCACACTTTTAAAGTTACTTTAAAAACTGTAAAGGTACAACTAAGTGCTAGCATTCATTCTCATCAGTTAGTACTCTAGTGTAAGTAACTTGATCTGAAAAAAGGAGTGCATCCCTACTTAAGACTCAACAAGAATTTGAATTAATTTCACAGATGTGGGCATGAATAAATAAATAAATACTGTGCATGCCTAAAGTGTACAAAACAAATTGCCGAGTGTTGAATACTTTGTTCATCTCATGATGAGCTTTAAAGTTAGCTTTTATTTATTCCCACACATGCTGAAAGATGTAACAAAAAGAGGCTTTATGACGTGCAAAGCTCTGGGTGTTGGACTGTGGTTTATCAGACTTTAATTCCAACTACAGACAACCAAAACACAGTCACGTGCTTTCTCATGAACCCTCTGAGCTCACACTAACTTGCTACCTACATAAGAGATTTATGTCTGAGTCAGACTATGGTCAATTTGTCACCTGGTCTGTGTCTGCGAGGTCATAAAACTACAGCCTCTGCCATCAACGATTGACCGTACAGATACATGTGCAGTTCATCTTCCTTTTACAATAAAGGAAGCTCCACTAGAAAAGGGAAAGTGTATGATTAATGATATAATAATAGCTCTGTGAAGTGTTTGAAAAAGCAGCAGGAAAAAATTAGTAGAACATGGAGTCATTTGTTTAGCTTTCTTATTCAAAAATCAATGAAAGGAACTATATGAAATCCCCATGAACAAAAGCCCCTTATAATAAAAATAACAACCATAAAGAATCATGAACGAGCTCTTTCTACTTCGGTTATTCTACATTAAACGATAACTCTTGTAACTTTAAGTAACTATACTAAGACAGAGCTCTCACCAGAAAGAATTTACCTCAGTTTGAACAATCGCCGCTTTTTCCAACAGATTTCTGTGCAGTAGATATTAACTAAGGCGCCTAAACCTGTGGATTATAAATGTTACTCTTCCATGAACATCCATTATATAAAAGTAGTTTCCTCTGGCTGCTGATTGCAACACGCCTACTGAAAGCATTTTAATTTGACCCCATCCATAGAGGGGTTACGGGACTGTAAGCAAAGGTCGATGCTCAGGTTTTTAAGTGCTACATGACTGAACAGGTGTAGCAGTCATACTACAACTCCCTGACACTGTCAACACTTGTTCCGTTGCTATTCTGGTTGCACCCAAGCTTTCAGAATTGAAACGGTCCAACCTTCTTTTGCTGAAGCTGATTCAGACACTTCAACTGTGACCTAATGTCATTTCACTCAGATTGGAGGATTTTTAATTTGCATATTTCAAAAATCTTTACCCATTATTTACTGATGGACACAGTACATATGCTGTGTGAAAAATGCTGTTAAGTCATTCATAAATCCTCCTTTTCACCTTCTTCTTGTAGAAGTTCTATAATTTAGTAACAGGGGTGTCAAACCCAATGACAGCAGGGGTTTGATATTTAACCATAACATGTCAACCTTATTTTCACCAGAAATGAAACTTGACACTGGTGATAAATGATTTTGCAATTAAAAGGTGAACATGATAAGTTAAAAACTCAAATCTGAGAAAAAAAAAATCAAACATATAAATTTAAGAGGTAAAAACATGACATTTAAAGTCAAAATAATGTTTTTAAAAGGCAAAATATGGGAAAGATTTCTGAAACCATGAATTTTAAAAGTAAAAAACTGAGATGAAATTCAAAATCATGATTTTTAACGGTCAAAAAGTGTAGTAAATATCGAAATCAGGAGTTTAAAATGTCAAAATATGAAATAAAACTAAAAATCATGAGTTTTTAAGGTAAAAAAAATTAGATAAAAGTTAAAGTTAGGAGTTGAAAATGGTCAAAATGTGAGATAAAAGTAAAATCATGGTTTTAAAAGGTGGAAATAGATTTTAAAATATAAAATTATGAATCCAAAAGGTAAAAATATAAGATAAAAAGTCAAAGTTATGAGATATAAAGGTTAAATATGAAATAAAAAGTAAAAACCATAACTTTTAGTCATAACTGTGAAATGCAAAATTGAAAATATAGAGAAAAGACGAATTTCTGTCCCATGCTCCTGACTTTTCATCCAATTATTCTTACCGTTTACTTTTTCTAATTTTTATAACTCAACAAGGATATTATAGATCATCAAGGTTTAGTTCACATTTTTATACTGGAGGAAATCTGCAGACCTCATACTGGTGGGCCAGTTATAATAAAAATATCATATGATCTGGTGGGACAGGTATAACTGCATCACGGGCTGGATTTGGCCCCTGGGCCTTGAGTTTGACACCCCTGATTTAGAAGAAGAAGGAAGACTGTGGAGCAGGTTCCAAGTTATAAGTACCTCAGTCTTGTTACTGACAACAAGCACTCATTTAGTAAATACAAGTGTTGTTTATTAAAGAGCACAGTAGAGACTACACGTTCTCTAAACGCTCAACAGGTTTGGGTTGTGCAGCAAATTATTTCTGTTTTCCTAACACCATGGTAGAATCTGCCCCCACTTTTGCTATCATTATCTTGTTTAGTAGCACCTCAAGAGAGATTGGAACAAAATGCAAAGAAATAATATATCAATGAAATCTTCAGCCACAATCAGCAAAATAATTAGCATGAAGTTTCCTGATTTGTCTCTTAAAGATCAGAAACCATACAGTGATCTGAGAATCCTCTACACAGTAAATTTGAGCAACACCTTCCATCACACCATGAAATCTTAATGTCAATCTACTGTGAAGCCTACTATTCTTCACTACTAATGTCTGATGATTTTTTTTTTTTGAGATTTGGTAAACATAACAACAAACTGTGCCTCATTCACATGTATATCCAACAAACATATCTGCCACAAGTTTTACAGAGCTATTTATATAAGAAAATAAAATAACTAACTTGAAGCCAAAAAAGAAATAAACAATACTTGAACAGATAGAGAGTGATCTTGTTTACACAACAGTTATCCTTTTCTGTTTACACACACTATATAAAAAGGCACATAAACTTTTTTTTCTCACCGTCTATCAATAAATCAGATTAAACTTTTCCTGCTTTTGGTCAATTAGGATTACCAAAATTATTTCTATTTGCTAAATGCCAGAATAATGAGAGAGATCACTTTTCAGACAATTTTTTATTATTTTCTTGAGAGTCAGAAGTTTATATACATTTCATTAGTATTTGGTAGCATTGCCTTTAAACTGTATGACTTGGGTGAAACGTTTTGGATATGCTTCCACAAGCTTCTCACAATAGTTTGCAGGAATTTTGGCCCATTCCTCCTGGCAGAACTGGTGTAACTTAGCCAAGTTTGTAAGCCGCCTTGCTCGCACATGCCTTTTCAGCTCTGCCCATAAATTTTCAATGGGATTGAGATCAGGGCTTTGTGATGGCCACTCCAAAACATTGACTTTGTTATCCTTAAGCCACTTTGTAACCAGTTTGGCAGTATGCTTAGGGTCAGTGTCCATTTGGAAAACCCATTTGCGCCCAAGCTTTAACTTCCTGGCTGATGTCTTGAGATGTTGCTTCAGTATTTCCACATAATATTCTTTCCTCATGATGCCATCTATTTTGTGAAGTGCACCAGTCCCTCCTGCAGCAAAACAACCCCATAACATGATGCTGCCACCCCCATGTTTCACAGTTGGGATGGCGTTCTCAGGCTTGGAAGCTTCCCCCTTTTTTTCTCCAAATGTAACGATGGTCATTTTGGCCAAAAAGTTCAATTTTAGTTTCGTCAGACCACAGAACATGTCTCCAAAAATTAAGGCCTTTGTCCCTGTGTGCATTTGCAAACTGTAATCTGGCTTTTTGATGTTTCTTTTGGAGTAATGGCTTCTTCCTGGGAGAGAGGCCTTTCAGCCCATGTCGGTACAGGACTCGTTTGACTGTTGATAATGACACACTCTTACCAGCTTCAGCCAGCATCTTCACAAGGTCTTTTGCTTTTGTTCTTGGGTTGAGATGGACTTTTCGGACCAAAGCACGTTCATCTCTGGGACACAGAACCCGTCTCCTTCCTGAGCGGTATGATGGCTGGACATTCCCATGGTGTTTATACTTACATATAATTGTTTGAACAGATGAACGTGGCACCTTCAGGCATCTGGAAATTGCACCCAAGGATAAACCAGACTTGTGCAAGTCCACAATTCTCTTCCTGATATCTTGGCTGATTTCTTTTGATTTTCCCATGATGTTACACAAAGAAGCAGTGTGTTTCAGGTGTGCCTTAAAATACATCCACAGGTGTGCCTCTAATTAACTCAAATGTTGTCAATAAACCTATCAGAGGCTTCCAAAGACATGACATCATCATCTGGGCTTTTCCAAATCGTTTAAAGGCGTAGTAATCTTAGTGTATGTAAACTTCTGACTCTCAAGAAAATAATAAAAAATTGTCTAAAAAATGATCTCTCTCATTATTCTGCCATTTAGCAAATAGAAATAATTTTGGTAATGCTAATTGACCAAAAGCAGGAAAAGTTTACTCTGATTTAATGTTAGACAGTGAGAAAAAAAAAGTTTATGTGCCTTTTTATATAGTGTACGTAAACTTCTGGTTTCAACTGTATGTATTAATCCATTTTTCCCACAGTGAAGTGTATTGTTGAAGTTCATGACTGACAAACGCAGTAATCTTTTCTATTTCATGAATGTCCATTGTAATTTCCATCCATGTGTTCAGAATTATCCTTTCCTGTGATTGCCACTTCCTGGTTGGTCTTTTTGTCACCTGCCAGCAGAATGTTAAGCAGGTATTTGTCTTTTTTGCCAGTCTTGACATATGCATCCAAGATACATGGTCTTACAATTAAAAGTAACTTCACATTAACAAAAAATCTTTCAGAGCTTCACATATTCTTGTCACACTACTTATGTTTACATGTACCACTTGTAATCAGAATAAATGCCTGATATGAACAAAATGTTTCATAAATATCCACTTCATTCAAAATAAAATCCTCAGATTCAGCTCATTTGGAGAGAAATTTTATTCCAATCAAGAGGGGTGGCTTATGCCGATGATCATTCGGATCAGTGTCCATGAAAACACTTGACGTGATCATCCTTCCTTGTTTGGGGTAATTTTTGTCTTACTGCACACGTACAGATGTACCAGACAGAAACACGGAGGGAGCAAAACAAAACTGGTCTGTTACCCAGACAGCTTTTTTACTTGAAACTTCAAAAGAGCACCTAATTGTTGATCAGATAATACTGTATAAGGTACAGACAACAAAGTAGAAGAACATTCAGATATTTCACGCAAGTAGGGGTTGAATAAACTAGCAAATGCTGGCGGTTTATTTACAACAAAGGTGAGGAATAACTTCTTCTGCAAATTTTCAGTAGATTTGGCCAGTGGGACGATGATTAAATATGTAATACATGAGTGTGCACATCTGAATGACATCAAAGCTTTTTATATCCATGTGAACAGAGAAGTTTAAATCTCTGATTAGAATGAATTTACTTGGATTGCAAAAAAAAAAAAAAAAAACGCTAATGCAACCGCAGCATATGATTACTGTGGTTTTAGCTGGCTGTTGAGCAAATTTCCTGTGACAATGAAGAGAAAGTTGAAACCTAACAAAGTCAGGGGCTAATCCTGGTTTAAGCCTGGTTTATACTTTAACGTCAAATCCAGGCTGTAGGTCACTGCTGCATAGCTACACCATAGTGACATACATGTGAAATGGGGTGTCTACATTGCTCTGCCTAAATGCCACTCTGCAGTTTTCAGGCCAATTTCAGTCCCATAACCACAAAGCTGCTTGTGAACAGGAAACCATGGTATCTGAAATCAACAGTTTATGTTGGATTTGATAAACATTCAGCAGGAGCTGATTTTGTCCCATTACTGCAGAGAAGAAAAAATAGGCGACTTTGGAGAAGGTGGAAAGTTGTAGCTAAGTATGGAAGAATTTCTTTGCACACAGTCTGTCACTGACAGAGACACATGGAAACAACTCCAGGGTACATACAATATGTTGGTACACATTACTTAAAGACAGAGGGTCACAAAGTGCTACTAAGCTTTCCAATCACAGTACTTGCAGATTGCACATCAACTGTAAAAAGAATTGGAAAAGCCTGTGTGATGCCAGGCGTTTGATTACAGTAGGGGGACTCAAACAGCTTTTGAAGCCAATCCGTGGCAGCCTCCAAACTGAAATCGCTGACTCATCGAACTTTGGATCATCCTAACGACAGACAAGAGCCCACCCACTGAGCTCGTCTTCCTGTCAGCTAAGCTAGCACTAAAGCTAGCCTTCTGGTCGTAGCATCTCCCTGTCAAGCTATCTGTCAGTCAAATGAGGTGTGCCAAATAGTGCGCAGTGAGGTTTTTTTCTAAGTATAATCGAAACGATTGTGGTACCCAAAACTCATCCCCCATACAGTGTGTGCTCATGAAGACATTAGCTAATGAGACATGTTTCATTTATTGAACCAGGCTGTAAACCAGTTTATTTCTAGTGTAAAATAAGTTTTTTAACTTGCGTTGTATTTGTGACTTTCGGTGTTTCTGAAGTCAGCCTCAAGCGGACGCTCGCTGTATTGCAATTTTTTGCACTTCCGCATTGGCTTCATTTTTCAGGACCAGAGGTTGCTGCTGGGATTGCATAGTTGCATTTTTGAGGGAGTGCACTTCAGCTACCTGCAAAGACCTGAGTTCAGGGCAATACAGACCAACAGCATGAATCAGGTGCTATACTTCTGTTATGAATCACTACATACTTGGTGTGTCTGTGTGGTTCAACATTATTCTGCCTCAGAAGTAATTGGCAGAGATATCTCTAAGCTCGTCATATTACCAGTTTCCATTCCTGCCACGATATCTGCTCGTTAATGAACAGGAAACTACAGCAACTGAAACCAAAGTTAGAGCTGATAAATACTAGACAACAGTTGATTAAACTGCAGTTCCTGCAACTAATAAAACAGCAGTGACATCGCGGTACAATGAAAGTATGACAGCTCGACCAATTGAGGCAGAGGACAGGGAATTTTGCACACCCATTCAGACACATATCAGACAATGCATGTCTGATATTTCAGATGTCTGCTCTGCTAGTACATTTGATGAACTGGTTTATAGTTTACTTTACACTAGAGTACACACAATATGTCTGTGGACATGGACATTATTCAGAAACTTGGAGTCAGCCTATGCCACCCTGCAGACCAATCAAAAGCCTTGTAGTCCATGTAATTTTAAAAGATTATTTTTGAGATTTCAGCTTTTATTTTGACAGGACAGCTGAAGAGAAACATGATATATGGGGGGAGAGAGTGAGGAAAGACTAAACAGCTTCAGGACCAGGAGCTGATCCTGTGACCAATGCAGGAGGACTGTAGTCTTTGTATATGGGCACCTACTCTGCCAGCTGAGCTTAACCTTGCTCGCAGTCTGTATCATTTTGACGTGTTTACATTTTCAGGAGGCACATGTCAAGCTATGTAAACAGGCTCCGGCATAGGTTCAGGGCTATGTGAACATGCAGCATATGACACAGTGTAGCTCTGATGTAAAAGCATAAATCAGCCTTTAAAGTTATGTGCCTTAAAACATTTAGGCCTGTCCCTACTATGCCTGGACATGTACGCTGTGCTGCAAGTACAACACTTCAGACTAGTTAGGAGGTGAAAACATTGTTTCGTTGTAGGCAGACTCTTATCTGCCTATAAGCAGTCTAAAAGTAAACTAGAATTACCTTAAAATAAAAAGTCTAAAGTAAAAAAAAAAATGGATTGAAAGATCTGCAAATTGACAGCAAAAGCCAAACAAGGACTCCTAAATGAAAGAACCAAAACAAAGTCCTTGTGTCAGCGAGGATTCTCCCTGCCAATGATCACTGCTATTTTTAGCTGAGCTCTTTCATACCCGTTTAAAAGGGTTAAGTTCATCACTGTTGTTGCTATCGTTTGTACTTCTGCTGCTGCTCCCACTGCTACTTAGTTAGGACTACATGTGTCATGTTCACTGGTGGTGTTTACCTGACAGGGTGAGATCCAGTCTGTGGATGAGAGAGCGCTTGGCTGACTCCATCTCAGGACTTGGGTTGTCAAGAGCTTGGCGGCACCAAACGATAGGACTCAAGGCTTTCTGCAAGGGGCTGTTCAGTTTCGCCTCGTAAAGCCTGGAAACATGAAGAGCGTACACAATTAATATCATGTTCTGCATGTACATAAAAGAAATACAAGCAATCATTACACAAAGACTGTCTCTAAGGATGATCGACTATGACAGCTCGCATCTATCACACCTCATATGTGATGTGACTGAACAGCTCCCTGAGGAAATGAGATCGAGGGGATAACAAGTGTTTGGGATGGGTTTTATAACAGAACACAGCAAAGACAAGGACAGATAAAGAAGACCAGAATGAGGGTCTTATGTGAGTGTGCTTGTTGGCATAGAAAACTACTTTCTGGTTTCTCATATTGAATATTTGATCTGTTATATTAATTATTCCAAAGAAAAATCCAATTGTATAGTTTCTCAGTAGTGTGTTTGTCCAGAAATTGCCACCAGAACAGCGATAATGTTCCTTCAACTTATTCTACATAGGTAATGATGAAACTTTACACTAAAATCATGGTAAAATGTGCCCCATGATGTTGGGTGGTTTCATTATTTAACAATAAAAATGCTAAACAAAAATGTCTTGTTTTTCATTGTCAATATAAACATCAGTTTCTAATTTTAAGGTTGTACAGTTGATACTAAGTGCTAAAATAATGTTTGCAATGAATACTGCAACATTTTTTTGGTCAAATCAATTTCATTTGTCCAAATTTGAATATTTTATGTATGCATTGCAAGGTATTGTTGTAACTCCATCACCAAACTCTACTGGTGATATGAACGTCATTATTTCAGAGAGCACTGTGCACCACTTTACTTTAAATCTTCCACAAATTTTCAACCAGGTTGATAAACGGTGAGTGCAACAGCCTTAGTGTGTGATTCAAATCATTGCATTCTGATCCAACCCCTTTATCCTATGGATGATGGTGTTGTTCTCTTTGGAAGGACTGATCAGTTTAAAAAAGGGACGCTGTCAGCCTGGCCCTCCACTTCACCCTTCAGCATCTGAACTCAGCAGGAACCAAAGCCAGGATGCTGTTTGTGGATTTCAACTCTGCTTTCAACACTATAATCCCGGCTCTGGTCCAGGACAAGCTCTCCAAGCTGAGTGTGCCTGACTCCACCTGCAGGTGGATTACAGACTTCCTGTCTGATAGGAAGCAGCAGGTAAGGCTGGGGAAACATGCCTCTGACAGCAAAAATCATCGGCACCAGCTCCCCCCCAAGGCTGCATTCATTCTCCTTTCCTTGTTTCCCTGTACACCAACAGATGCACCTTCATTCCCCAGTTGGTCAAGCTCCTAAGGTCTACAGATGACACAACCCTCAGACTCATCTCTGATGGGACAAGTCCGCCGACTGGTGATCTGGTGCAGTCAAAACAACCTGGATCTCAACCCTCTAAAGCCAGTGGTGATGGTTGGAGATTTCAGCAAGGATGCTGCCCCCACTCGCCTGCCCCCATAACTCTATGTGACTCTCCAGTTTCCACTGTGGACTCGTTCCACCTCCTGGGGACCCTCATCACTCAGGACCTCAGGTGGGAGCTGAATATCAGATTCTTCATAAAAGAAGCCCAACAGAGGATGTTCTTCCTGCAGCAGCAGAAGAAACCAACCTGCCAAAGACGATGATGGTGCACTTCTGCTCTGCCATCATTGAGGCCATCCTCACATCATCCATCACAGTCGGGTACGCTGCAGCCAGAAACAGGCTGAGGCTGAAGCATACCATCCACTCGGCAGAGAAGGCGACTCGCTGCAATCTACCATTTCTGCATGACCTGTACGCATTCAGGACGCCGAAGTGTGCAGGTAAAATTGCAGCTGAGCCCTCTCACCCTGGACATGGACTATTTGAGGAAGCTGAGGTCTATTAGGACCAAAATCTCCTGCCACAAGAACCGTTTCTTCCACACAGCTGTCAGCCTCATAAACAGAGCCCCAGCTCTCCCCTTCCCCTGACAGACTCTCACCAAACCCACGAATCAGAAGACAAAAACATTGCATGTCTACATCTCTACTGTTTATAACTCCACACACTGCGCACATCTGTACAGTTTCCCCTTTTGCACCCTTGTACGTGCTTTTTGTGATGTTTATATTGGGTTTTATATTTTTATTTTGCTACTATATTTTTTCTACAACTATCTATTTATGTCTAGACCCTTAATATTTTATAAGCCTCTTAATAGTTTCTTCTTCTTCTATGTTATTTATTTTCCAAATCAGTTTCCTTGCATGTGAAAATGTACTTGGCAATAAAACATAATTCTGATTCTGAAATATTTACCAATCTGCAAATAATGTGGCATAAAGTGATGTCAGTAGCAGCTGTTTATCTGCTGTGTCAAATCAATTTTAAGCTGGCATCTTGTAACCCAATTACTGATTCAATGAAGTTGTTTTTTAGTCAGCTGTTGGACAAACTGACCTGTTTAAATGGTCAAATGTGAGCGAAATTGTTGGCATAGTAGGAGTCTTATGACAAAATAAGAAAAATTGGCTCTAATTTTCATAGCTGTGGTAACTCTTGCCACCCTTGTTCAATAAAAAAATAAAAATAATATTATTGGGGAAAAAAAACCTGATTTTTGGTATTCTGCTAGCTTTGTTAAACCCTCAGTTTGGGCCCCACTGTCGGTGTATTCTACTGTCACATAATTAAATACCTTGGACTGGTTATTTCCAAGGTTAAAGATAGTTACAGTATTAGATCAGACTTTATTACAGTACTTTCCAACACCAGATACTGCAGTTTAGGCAGTATCAGCATCCATTACAGATACTGCTATTTGTATTAACATCACTTTACAACTCGGAGCAAATATCTTGACCAGGCAAACCCCCATCTATGGTATAAAAGAGTCAAGCATTCTGGATTTTCCCTAAGTTTGTTCTTTATCTATATCCTGCCCCTGATAGTTCACATGCAGCATGATTTAATTTAACACAAACCAGTGTTCTGTTCTCTGTCTAGCAATTAGGAAATGAAACTCTCGGCCCTGCTGCTGCAGCATACTTTCAGAATGAACCTCTGTCACTGGCCAAAAAGTCAGCGGGTTCAATGCTTAGTCATTTGTATTTATTGAAAAGGCCAAAACCTCTTAATACTAATATGCAGAGCTCCACTGATTTGGGACTGCTCTGACCACTAGCAATTGCAAAGGGAAAGCCTCAGAGATTACAGATATGACATCAGAGGAAGGATATTTTTAAATCTGTATGAAAACAGACCTTCTCCATGTAGGCTGTGTAAAATTTTTGCTCCAACTACTAAACATACTCAGGGCTGTTCTATGAAACAACTTAATGAGACAGAATATTAGAGATTTAGCATACTGTCAAATACTTACAACTATCTACAAATTCTGGTACTCATACTTTCTTAATCACCATCAGGACTGTTTATGCATTATGTTTTGCACAAAAAATTCTCTTTAACATGAACACTGCATAACAAACACTACAATACCTAAATTCTAAAGGTCCATATCTGCAATTGACATCTAAAAGCTAATAGTTAGATCATCCACCACTAATAGGAACTCAGAAAGTTATGCATAGTTGCAGAAATAATCCCACACAACATCTAACTTAAGTACAATTTTGCATATTTACATGCAGTCTTTAAAAAACATGTTAGAATAAAACTGCACTTTTAGAGTGCATACATGTGGGTCTAAATGAAATCCCACCTATAGATGATACCGTAGGAGACTGATGTACTCTAGAGTGTATACATCTCAGCGGGACCCAGACTGGACTAGGCATTATGGGTAAGGTTGTCAAAATTCTGTATTTAGATACTTTCTGAGTACGACATGCTTTAATGATAAATCTTTTTTTTTTAGTTTGACAGTACCAAAAGTACCAGGATTCTGAAGAAAAAATACATTCATATTTCAACCAAAAAATGTTGTGTGGAAACAGAGAGGCACAGTAATGGCTGATCAAATGAGAGAGAGAAGATGCCATTTTCTGATTGTTTCACAGTGTTTATGCTCTAAAGAAGTAAGAAACACACCAACAACTCTCTCTGTACAGGTGAGAAGAACATTTCAGGATTCTGTTTGATTGATGCAGAAAACATGCCTCTTTCTGCTCGCTGTGTGCTTCACCCACTAAGTGGTTAATTCACCTGTCAGCATACGTTTAAGTCACTATAATGTCTCTAAAGATGCATGGGGTAATGTCACTGTTACAAACAGATAGAGAGCAGAGAAGAGAGGCAGTGTTGTCTCCTGTTCCCAAAAAGTTTCCTTTCCTTTTCCTAGCATATATCGAATTTTTGCCATTTTTACAAATAAGTTTGTAAATTTTAGGCTGGACCAACAGATCTATGCCAGTTTTTTCTTTGTACATTCTTCATCTTTAAAATTCATAGTGTGTTTTAAGTACTCAAGTATGTTTCTTTGATCATCCTTAATAATCAAAATGTGTTCAAACGACTGAAGTTTTAGGTCTGATCTACATATTTGCATATCAGCTAAAGTTCATCTGTAAATATCGGCATATTGGATATCGGCAAAAATCAAATATCCTACATCCTCAATAACCAACAAAGACAGGAATCCCTGCCTACGCTTCTTTTGATTCATCATCTATGATTGCGATTAAAATGTATTTATTCATTGATGGCCTTATACATTGTAAGGTAGATGTTATTTATTTTACCAAATTACAATTAAAAAAACAGTGCCAGTATGTCAATTTTTGTGTATGTTAACTTGAAGCAAAGTTTCTTATATGCAGGATAAAAATAATGTAAAATGATAAAGACATAGGGCTGGGCAATTAATCAAAAATTAGATTAAATAGCAATGTGGAGAATGACAAAAAAATTATCATTCCCTTCAACACAACAATTAATATCCATACAAGTAAAAATAATCAGAATTAGCTTATTTTTTACATTGTTCAGCCCTTGTTTAATCTCATATTATGTTGGTGATAACATATAACAACTGATTGCTTGTGTTTGTTGGAAAATACATTAGATGAGGAACATAAGGAATAATTGCAATTAGATTATTTTCCCGAATCCTTTTATTTATCTCAAACATATCCAAAAGATGAGAAAAATTCCCAGGAAGTGAAACATAACCCTCACAATGCATCATACAATTGACATTTTAAAAAGCACAGCTGAAATGTTTGCGACAAAAACTGGTATTGTGACAACTCTAGTTCCAAGCATGCCTAATTTTTTATTTCATTCAGCATTGTTGTCTGCTTTTATCCTCGCGAGCAGATGGATACGCCCGTTTCCGTCTTTCTCACTGGTGAATCCATCTTGCAAAGCTCCCATCTGAACCGTTTGGGCCCAGTTAGAAAGTGACCGGACCAATCAGCGTCGAGGGGCAGTGCTTTCAGGCACGGCGGAGTCGTGACATAAGCAAGCAGCAACAAGAGGCCGATGCAATGATGGCGGAAGAGATTAGCGTGGATGCTGCTAAAGCGCCAGTTTTATCAGAAAGTTGTTTTCTTTGCAAAAATGACAGTCGAAAGTCGTGTACTGACATGTCTAGAGTCATGGTTTGTGTTATTCCTCAGTAGCTGCGCACGCACGCCTCGGTCGCGGCTATGTCAAGTGTTTTGTTGCTCTGATTGGCCAGTAAAGATGTGACAGACAGAATGTTCATCCAGTCACACTCCGAGTTTTTTTCAAATCCTCTGCCTTTTCCCAAACGTTCAGTATTGGAGATTTTCCAGATGGATGTGTGAAACAAAACCATCTAGCGTGTCAGGTTAGTCTGCTTTTGGATATAACTGTAACCTAGAGGGATACTGCGCATTGCATTTTTGCAGAAAATAAAGCATCATGTACACAGGAAATGTAAACTGATGATGTACACTGAGTCTAGTTAAATTACCTAGCTAGGCTATAACTGCACCTCCACTCTACTATGCATGTAATGTATACAATATTGAACAGGCCACACACTAAACTATATAAAATAATCCATACTGTCTGTTTGTATTCCTATCACTCAAAGGTGCATTTATCCTTCACTTACGAGAACAGAAAAAAAAAGCAAACAAGAAGAGTTTCTACTGTGTGAGAAATCTGAGTCAGCAGCTGTCAGCTCTGTTGCAGCCATCATGGAAACCTTTCATGATGAAAGCACAACCATCAGAAGTAAATGCGGCCTGCTCGAAGAAATACAACCCGGAAATCTGGGACTGCCCATTCTCAGTGTTTATAAACACAACCACCACCATTCACATTTACCCCAGATGTCGTAAATCTACCACTCACACGTCATACACGAGTCTCTCGCTCTGTAATAAAACCTGTCATGTCCACATGCAGCAGCAGGAGACAGTGACAGGCACCTACTGAAGGTAGAATGCTGCAGCAGCTTTTAAAATCCAGTTTCAAGCTAATTCAAGGATTACAGGAGTCTATGACAGGAGCTGGCAGGAGTTCTGCACTACATGGTAATCCCAGATATCAATCTGATCCAGAGGGCTGACAAACAGCCAGGGCATAATGAGACTAGCTCTGTTGAGCATGAGTGAGCAATGTTTGAAAGTAGTGCGATGTGAAAGGCCCACTGGCTGGCATAGCCTCACTGCTGCCAGCCAAAGAGGGGAGACGCTGTGTTACGCTGGCTTTGGACCAAGTATGAGCTACCTTTATAGTTCTGCAACTTCTCAATATTACAGTGCACCAGGAGATACGCCCTGAAGTTGCTTATTATCCTGGAAACATCCAATTAAACAACCCTTCCTGAAAGACATGAAAAAGTAACATAATCCGTAGACAGCACATAATTATGTTCATGTCTAGTCAGGGGATATTTCCTTACAAATAAATATCCAATTTCTACTCCTCTCAGACCGTCTGTAAACCCAGAAAGCAAGTCTACATGTCTGACATCAGCTGTGTAACTCTCGTTTGTGTGTGACTGCCTTCTCGAGGGATTTCCTTGGGTTGGGATGAGAGAGAGAGAGATTTAGACAGCAGCACAAATCCAATCATACTCTGGAGTTTCAGGGATTACACTTCTACAGTGTGTCTATGCAAAGCTACCTAACCCTAAAAACCTTAACTGCTCAGCGCTGGAGAAAATAATACCAACACAATGTGCTGGGAGAGGATTAAGAACAGGAGTATGCTGAACATGTGGGCTATCAGGATGATTCTGATAACAAAGAGAGCATCATGATGTCATGCGCGTCCTCCAAAAACTTCACATGACCCTCTCCATTATTGATGGGCATTGTTTGCAATCTCTGTCTGTTTACACTGACATAGCACCTATTCCTGCATGATGAGAGGATTTTAAACGCTTTTTTCTCACTTGGTGCTGCAGAGCTCTAGTGGATGTTTGCCAACTGTTGTGCTAATGGGAATTCAGAGGAAGAATATAACCATGGCTACGTCTCCCACATGACTGCTGGGCAGGACTTTCGTTTTTTGCTGCACACACTGAACTCCTGCCATCGCTGCCAGGACAAGCCAAGCAAATCTGCCACATCACAAGAGCAAAATGGTTCAACAGATGATCGGGGAATTCAGGGTCCTGACAGCCCAGAGTTTGAGCTTTAAAGGCCTGCTGGCAAGACTGTAGGAAGGTATGACATAATAGATAGAGATTTGCAATGACAAAGCATGTCTGCAATGATCATGTGGTCGGAGAAGAGGCTTGGCATCGCCCACATGACCTGCCAAACAACATCATTCAGCCATTGAGACTGCTTTCTCCCTCAAAGCTGATTTTGGAAGTTGTTTAAAATTATAAAAAGTTTGAACTTTGAGGATTTGAAAAATGGCACAGATATTTTTATATAAAGAGGAGGCAGAAACATGATATATGTCATGAACTTCCAGGAAAAGGACTTTGTAAATATTTCTTATGTTTTTGTTTCACTTTTTGTATGAAAACTTCTGTTTTGTTTGGGTCTTGATGGATGAAAAAGGCATATTTAAGGGGCTGCCCATAAATGTATGTCATGGAAAAAAGGGTAGGTACTGTTTAATAGGCTTAAGTTTCAGCATGTGTCTTCACTACTGTATTTTTGATTGTCCTTTTAATTTAATCCCCAAGTGTTATACATGTGTGTCAAGCAGGAGAGGATTAAAGAGGTACATGAAAAATGCATTTGGCATTTGAATGTTTAGTCTTTCAAATTATGATTCCCCCCTCAAAATTCTGACTTAAGATTAATGATTCTGGCAAAAAAGTTAAGGACCAACTTCTCAATCAGAAGTACGGGTGCCTTTAAAGGGGACATATTATGCAGAAATCACATTTAAGGCTTTTCTAACAAAAATATGTGCCCCTGGCCTGTCCACAGTCCCCTCAAATACCAGAAAAATCCATTTCCATCCACCCTCTCTTTCTCTGCCTTTCAGAAAATGTGTGCTGAAACAAGGCATTCTCAGATTTTACCCTCATGACCTCATGTGAGGAGTAAGCATCCACCCCCAGGTTTGGTTGGCACTCCCCGCTTGGAAGAAAGTTCCACTGTGTTATCCTGACCTTCCTCTCAGATGCCTGTTGAGATGCTGGATAGCTCAGTGGGTTACCCTGCTGACTTTGATCTGTGATACTGAATCCCAATCCCAGTCAGGCCCTTAACTTCGAATAAAAGTGTCTGTAACATTGTAACGTTTGGTGTGCCATATCCATTTCCTAGGGGGCGTGGTCCAGGGTGGAGTCAGACAGCTCAATAATATTTACAGACACAGAAACAGCTTGTTCTGAGAAAGGCTGGAACAGAGGGGTTTTTAGACATGCAAAAATCCAATACTGGAGTGTTTTTTCAGCAACAAACTTCACAGGAATGTTTTGGGGACCTCTGAGAACAATATAAACTTGTCTTAAAAGATAAAATATGTCCCCTTTAATGAAAAAACTACTGAGAGTCTTTTTTGTGTCATGCAGGAGGGGAGCCATAGGCAACTGAAAGTGTGAATAAAAGACTTAATGTGTGTTTGAGGGGCCCAAAAGTGCCAATTATTAACGAAAGACTAAAATATTAGTGTTTATAAAGTGTTTAATAATTCTGACATTACTGCTGCTTCTTAGGGCCGGGCAGTATATTAAGTTTTTAAGACACATATATTTTCAATCAAAACATATAAATATTTTTCAAAATAATACTGTAAATGTTGATTTAAAAACAGGAGGATAACACTCATAATGCTTAGTGAAAAGACTTTTAGCTACTAACAGGAATATCCTTATTGATCACATGATAATCTATTTGAAACATGTAGTCTAAATGGGAAATTAAAATTTTTATGATTTATATCATTAGTAAAAATCTAATGATATGCAGAAGTATTTATTGTTTATATTTATGAAAAAGTTGAAGGCAATCTCCTAAAACCTGTACACTGCACAAATACATTTGCACATTTTGAAAAAAGTGGGTTAAACTTACAAAGAGCAGGATATTGTCATGCTACTCGACAGTTTCACCAACCTTTCCAATGTTGCCAACTTGTTCCTGCAGTTTAAACAATGCTCCCTCTAATTTGGTTAAACTTATGACTAGGGCTGGGCAATGGGCAAAACTGGCCTGCTGCAATTTTCAAATCACAGAAGGTGCATTTTTTCTTTCACCTGAAATTTGTGTCAAAATAACAGTTTCAAACTGTTTTTGCAGCAGAGATGCTATGCATGATATCATGCAACCATTAAAGTGCACATTTTTTAAGAATAGTCTATTACAAAAACATACCTTCATTTTTGTATGCTTTTCTCATTAAATATGAGAATGACTAAAACCCTCAAATGCCACAATTCAAACCATATTGCAATAGTCAAAATCATCAGAATTAGATATTCCTAAAGAATTGTTCAGCCCTTGTTTATGAATAAAAGAGAGCTAAGAAATAATCAAATCGTAATATTGGACAAAAAAAATTGCAATTAAATTATTTTCCAAAATCGTTCAGCGTTGCTTATGACTAAAGATCATTAAGTTTCTGTACTTTCTGATACTACCGATTGCTTACACAGTGTAAGTTTTATTATTTTAATAACAAAAATGTTACACAGTATAAATTATGACATCTTTAAAATGCCAAAATGTTACCAATGTTGTTGTAAAGTTATAAAGGGAGATTGTTGACAAGTCTTGATTATTGAAAATAAAAAAACTGCCCACTATTGAGAGTCAAGGACTCTTTGTTTTTTGTTGCCACATTTTGATATAGCCTCGGTCATTGTTTGGTATTTTTTTTTACTAGAATCATATCAGAGTTTCTAAGTCTGATATTGTGACAACTATCTTTTTACAGATAAAATATCTATCTATATATTGTGCACCATCATTCAGCTAAAAAATGGACATATGATTTACTGCCCAGCCCTACTGCTGAAGGATTGTTTATACCAGGCGTTTGTCATGGTAGCTCATGTTTAAAGCAGCTGTGCCCAGTCAATTAACACTGAATTGATGACACAGACGAGGCTGTAAAGGCGAGACACCTCTCAACACAAGCCTGTCACTCACCAGCTGTCCTCGTCTTCGTGGAGACAATCCATGTCTTCCAAGTCTAAAATTTCCACTTCATCTAAGATAGATGTTTCCCCTTCATCGTTATATCCCCCTGTGGTGTCCGAATAAAGAGAGTTCATACTCGGCATAGAGGGAGAGGCAGATGCCCCTTCGTATTCATACGCCCTCCTGAAGCTGATGCCGTCGTAAGACAGTCTGGGGCTCAAACAGCGGTTGTTCTCCAGCAGCCCACCGTAGCCGCCCGTTCCGACGAACCCCACCCCAGGGAAGCCGGCCAGCCCGGCTGACAGAGACGAAGAGTCGTACCCGGCGCTGAGGGGTCTGTGGTTCGCTGACATCGCTCCGGACGAGGACAACATGGTAGACCGGCTCCGGAGCTGCTCATTTTGCTGTTCGAGTTTCTTCACCAAGTCTTGGAGCTTCCGCACCTCCAAGTCCGCGTTGATATTTGAGTTGATATCCTCCATAGTGGCTCCTCTGCCCAACGAAAATATGCGGTGGTCTGTGGTGTTTCTAGACGTTTCCCTGCCAACAGTCTCTTAGTTTCCGTTAACTTCCTTTTAATCTACGTGTTCAAAGAAGACACTTTGGTGTTTGGCCGACTTACAAAAGATCAACATCGTCATCTTCTCCGGTTTACCGTGCTCACGGGCAGGGTTGAGGCCATTTTCATAACACTCGTCACCAACTGTGAAAGACCAACAGGCGGCGGAGAAGACACGTCATCACGTACGGGGACGGGAGCGAGCACGTAACCAACACCTATTTCCACGTGAACACTTTTCCTAAAATCGAAAATAACATTTTGGTGGCGGCTAAAGCCTGGACAGACATAATGTATCCGCGGGGGGAAAAAATGCTGCTTATTTCTGTGGCTTAGAAAAAAAGGAGACAACAGAGGAATGCTATAAATGTGTTTATAATAAATAATGTTGAATTTACAGACTATAAAATGTTGTCTGGTGAAGAATTTAAATTTTATATGGATTTATACTCGCTTTCCTGTTCTAAAGAGAAATTTGATGCCCTTTTTCAAAGTATCCCTACAGTCAGTACTGACTTTAAGCATCTGTGTGGCTCTGAAATTGAAATGTATGAACTGGACACTGGAATCAAAATATTTTTTATAGGGAAAGCACCAGGACAAGATCCTCAAACTTCTATTAATTCTTCAAAGAAGAAATAAAAGTGAATGTTTTGCAAACAAAACTTTAATGCCTACAGTGAAGTAAGGATTAATAACTCTTCCCAAACCAAGTACGGGTAAAAAATACTTAGAGAATCTGAAACCTATTACATTACTAAACGTAATAGGTATGTCACAAATTATCAGTGAAACACAATCTGGCTTTCTCAAAGGTCGTTCCATCTGTAACATCATCAGACTGGTGTTAGATTCGCTGGTGTGACAGAATCGAGATGATAGTTTTATCTTATTTCTAGATTTCTGCAAGGCATTTGAGAAAGTTGATCACCCTTTTATATGGGACACTTTGCAACACTTTATTTTTGGTGAATCTTTAAGAGTGATCATTGGTATGTTTTATTATGACATGAATATTGCAGTGTCATTACCATGTGGCACTTGTAGAAGATTTGAAGTAAGGAGGGGTATCTGCCCAGCCCTTCCTCTACTCTTTATCATTACTGCTGAGATCTTAGATATCAAGTTAAAAGTTGTGAGGATGTTCAGCAACTTAAAAGCTATGAGATGTTCATTTGTCGTAAGCCAATTAGCTGACGATACAACTTTATTCCTAAAAAAAATGAGGCCCAAATACCAAAAGCTCATGAAGTCATGTGGGGGGATAACCCCCCACATGACTTCATGAGGGACAATCTGAGAATGGCTTGTTTCAGCACACATTTTCTGAAAGGTGGAGAAAAACATTCACTTAGATACATGCATAAGCATGAAGTGCTTCCCCATGATCACCACTTTTAATGGCTGTCCAGTTTAATGACTTTTTTGAATAAGCACTTGATATTTTATTTTTTTTTCCGTAATGCTCCTTTAAAAGCCATTTGGCTTCCATGTAACCTCTTTGGGCATCCATGTGAGGACAGCCCAGAAACCAGATTTCTGGGCTGACCTGAAGTGTATTGCTCAAGAAAGCAGAGCCTGTCCCGGCTGCTGTTGTGACTGTCCATTTCTTAATAAATCCAGGTCGACCCAGTTTTTATTGGAATTTAAAATTGTCTTTTGACTCTATTGCTTGTTGGTTTCAAGACATATCGCTATCGCTTCAGTGATGTTCCTGGGGTCATTGGGGGGTCTTAAAACTTCATACCCCTCACCCAGGTGACCCAGCTGGGGGATCAAGTCCCAGCTTGTGTTGTTGTTGTGGGCAAGATGGAACGTAGCCTGCGGCTCATAAAGATCTGGGCTGGTGAATTTAGTCTGTCGACAGGAGTGGCCTTAAAGTGATGTAGCATGGCTTGTTGTCACTTATGACCTTCTTTAGAATACCATGCCAGGCGAACACTGCTTTCATTTTATGGGTGACAGTAGCTGCAGTGATGTTGTCCAGATGTTCAATTTCAAAGTACCTGCTGAGTTATTCACAGATAACAGTGTAGTTCTCTGAGTTCCAGGAGATTAAGTATGTTGCTACAGTTTCCCATGGGTTCCCTGGAACTGCCTGCAAGAGCATGGGCTCCTTTTGGTTAGAGCTGGGGTGTGTTTGGCATATGTCACACTTTGCAACTGTCTTTTCTATCTATTGGCTCATACCTGGCCAAAACTTTATGTCTCTTGCCCTGTGTTTGCTCTTCTCCACCCCAAAGTGTCCTGCGTGTATACGCTGTAGCATATCTGTTCTGAGCTTATGTGTCGCTCTTTTAGAGGATGGCCCAATAGCCAGGTCTTGCATCCACTATGCTGAAGTATTTGGCTCCTGCCAGTTTGTGTGTTCCATCAAGTGTGGGAAAGGGGTAATATGGCCTCATTATTGCTTTCTTCAGTTTGGTACTGCCTTTTGTTTTTGCATTTTTGCCACTTGACAGATATAGAGTGTCCTGTTGGTAGGGAGCCTAGCGGATCAGTGGCAACATCTTGCCACTTCCGGACAGGCAGTGCGGTCGGTCACAGTGGTTCAGGGATGTCTGGTCGTGCTACAATCTGGCAACTGTGACACAGTTTTACATGTTTCTCTACAGCCTTATCCCTCCCTTGCCACCATACTTTACTCCCCAAGTGTTGTTTTGTACTCACAATGTCTAAGTATCCCTCCTGAGGTAACACAAGGGCCGTGGCTCTCACTGAGTGCGGGAGAATGACGTGTCCCACTCAGTACCAACTGTCCAATCACACACTTCATGTGTTATTGGGGCATATGGGGCACTTGTCACACACAGGAAAATCGAGGGAGTATTTTTTCCAGAGTCACAAGTATTTTCCTTTAAAATAGTTATTTTTAATCTTCTTTGAGTTTAATTATATCTAGGTGCCTAGAGTGGGAGAAAAAAAACAGATAAAATTTTCCCAGAGTAATCCAATAACCACACCCACTTATTACCTCTTAAGTGTCATTCAGCCGCCATTACTCTCTCTCGCATTGGACAGAACTTGCAGAGACAGACGGAGGTAAGTGACTCTTCACTTAGGAAATTTGTTAAAATTTTGCCCGTTTTCTTTATTGTATTTATAGATTTAGCGTGTTTACAGCTTACTGTCGATTGTTATAGGCTCAGGTAGAGCTAACAGGCGTACTTCAGTAGGTTACTTCATGGTCAAATGCTAGCGTTAGCTTCAGATTGCCTGAAATTGCGCTCGTTTTAGCGGTTAACGGGTGTCCAGTGCACATTTTGCTATCTTAGTTTGTAGTTTATAAGTTGATGGCGGGTTACTTTTAGACATTTTCATTACAAATAATGTTCGTTCTGTGACTGCATGTGACGTTAGAAAACGGTTGGCTCCTGTTTTGCGAGTTTTTATATCTTTGTCCTACTCTGAGAAGGGCATGGTTTTCTTTTACTGCACTTTTAAGTGTATATTACTGAGGAATGGTCACTTTGACCGCCTTAAGATTTGGGTTTGTGAGTGTTGAAGCAGATGACAGTGTTTATGGTCTTTGGCAACCTAGTTAAGCTTAGTTTAAGTGGAACACATGTCTGTTACTCTGAAAAGAGCAGGAGAAATGCTGCTTAAGCTTCGTTTTTAGTGGAACATGTGTTTATTTCTCTGAAAAGAGCAGATTTATCTGGTCATTTGTTCATTCTGGTAATTTCCTCTTTAGGCAGAGCGTTTTTTCCTATTTGTATTGCATTGAGAAGTTCGTTTTTGGTTAGTTTGTTGTGTTTAGAGCAACAGGCTGATTTTTCAAAGTGATTTAGTTAGGTAAATGCACATTCAATATTTCTTTGCTGCTGGATTTTTTTTTTTTCAGTTCACGTGCTTCAGAAAAACACCAAAAGAGGATCTTTTTGTCAAATTCAGGAGTTTTACAGTGGTGCAGTTTTAGAATCTATTAGTTTTGCATGACATTGGCAGTGTAATTGCATAATGGGTAGGTGAAACTTATCTCAAGACCTATTAAATCACAGAATTTATTTACCTTTTTTCTGTTTGTCCAGCTTACTTTGAAATTGTTATAGCTTGGCTCAGCCGACAGAAATTACTGATCACATACTTGAGCAATCATACTGGCAGGTGATGTGATTATGATGTTTAGTCTAGTAACTGTATTTTTTTAATCATTTTTCAGTTGGCATCAAGGATGCAGGCTCTACAAGTTAAGTACAGAGCTCATCAGAAGTACATTTGTTATGGAGAGCTGACCTTCGATTCCTTTTTGAGCAGTGGTGAGTGACAAATGTCTGCAGCTCAGCATGAAAACCTGTTGACCATAGTGCTAGGTATATACTTAATCAGTGCTTTTTACAACTAAAAGAAACTCCACTTTGTGTATTTATATGTATCTGTAAGTCAGTTACATAACTGTACTCATAAAGGTCCATAAACTATGCACTAGTCAGATTCCTCAGCGCCATCATGTAAATTTTGATTTCCCTGTTATCTGAAACCACTTTATTTTTAAGGTTTAGCTGCAGCTTTCAAGTAATTTGGTAGGCTCTCATTGGGTTAAATTGTCAATAGGTTGAACTAATCAGAAACAGTTGTTTGAAAATAAATATTTAAGAGAGAAATAATGAGGGGACTCTTAAAGGGCTGTGCCTATTTCTTTCTTTCAGTAGATATAATTACCTAAACAGTTAAAAATACTGATAATAAAACAAGTAGTGTTTTTGTTAAATTGAATAATTTATTATAAAATCAAATGCTGAATTAGTAAAACACATTTCTAAAAATACAGGTGCCATAGATTACAACATACTTGTTTTCTATTTGAATTTAAAATAAACCTTAGCACCCTTTCTGTATTCTGTTGCCTGCCTCTTCTGCCATTTACAAAAGTGCTTTGTGCAGCAGAAATATTTGTTTGTATCATCTGATTTTTGAAAGAGTTAATTTTATGATCACTTCAGCCCTTGTAGGTTCTCTGTAGTGTCCTAGCTGATCTTAGCTTCACTGCATAATAACTAATATGTGTGAAAAGCAGATTTGCATCTTCCCTTCATGTTTCTTATTCTCAGCAGTATTGACATTGGCTTATCCATGCCCATATTCTATGCCAGATAGTAATTAATTAAAACAAAAACTTTGTACTCTAAGACTAAAATAGCATTGTTGTTATAAACTGTGTTCTGAAATTATACTTAATTTTTAGCATTATGGACTTGTGCACTCATAAGCTTATGCAATCTTATTTTGTCGTCACAGTTGCCAGGAAATTTGACCTTCCGACCTTGGACCTAAAAGTCTTTGATGAGACCAAGACAGAAGTAGACAGGGATGCATCTGAGTTTCTTCTAAAGAAGCAGGATCTTGGTGTACTGGAGGTTTGCTTACCCCAATCCTGCAGTCACGATGTTGAGTTACTTGTTAGCCCAGATCCTAATATTGTTATTTGCAGTTTGGCTGGTTTTGCATGTTTGTGAACAAGAATATGATTATTTTAGACAACTAGACTTACTTTCTTAATTTTTGTCTGTGTGCATCTTCCAACCTTTCTGGAGCAGAATTGACCTAAATGAATGTCTTTTGAAATTTTATTTGAACAAGTTATTCATTGAAATTCTTCCATAAATATTGAATGCTTTACTTGTATAGTATTTACAGTGATAATCACATAGTTGTAACGTACTTTCTAGATACATTTAGCTCTCCAAGCAGCTCCTTGTCCAGCTTCAGGGGTGACATTGAGGGAGACTCTGACACTTTTTTACTGAA
This sequence comes from Cheilinus undulatus, assembly GCF_018320785.1. Lineage (NCBI taxonomy): Eukaryota > Metazoa > Chordata > Actinopteri > Labriformes > Labridae > Cheilinus > Cheilinus undulatus. The sequence continues at coordinate 47,889,279 of NC_054871.1, read as the reverse complement.
ACATAGTCTGACTTCAAGAAGGAGGGCTGGAGATGCTCGTGTGGCCCATGTAAGCTCATCAGTTTCCTTACATCCAAAGCAATGCCAGACTTAAGATTTGAGGATATATGATGCGGCTTAATGGTTATGAAGTTACATGTTTTACAACTTTTGTAATGTGATATGTTTTGATTGCTTTAAAGCTTTTCTTGTTTCTTCTGGTCTCATAACTTCTAAGATGATTGAAGACACCCTGAAAAATAACCCTGGTGGAGAGAGAATCATGAACGAATATGCTAGGACCAAAAGTTTAACTGACAGCGGAAGACGGGATATGGTCAAGATATTGGTTGCACACATGACAAGTGAACATGGGTAAGTTACATGTCAATAAAGACACATACACCTTGCTTAATTTTAAGGCCTGTCTTGGTGCAGCACAAACACACATAAGTTTTGACAGAAGTGGATCAGTTTTTCTTGTGTTCAGATATTACTCGTGAAGTCCAGTGAACTATTTGTATCTGTATAGGACGAGTCCATCAAGGAGAGTTAGAGAGGACTATGCAAAGGGAATTACTGCCTTGTTCCCATACCTTGCCGATCCAAGGAGCAAGCTTGGCTATGTAAGTGTATCATCCTCTATTTAATTTTTAACTTTTAATTGTTTCAACCCACAGTGTAAATATTTTAATAGATGCTTTATTACAGAGTAATGATTTAATTTTGGCTACAGAACTTTTTCAACTTTGGTTGTATTAAAGCTCAGTTGGTATCAGCACTTTAAGGGTCAGACCTGTATTGTTGACTAGGCAATATTCAGGCTTGCCAGTCTAGTTTGAAGGAGACACGTAACGCAGTGTATTTGAGCTAAAAACACTCTGCTTTAGGAGCACTTTTACAACGCAGAAGATGGGAGTGAGTATCTTGCATGGAGACTGAAATTTGTTCAAAAGGAAGCATCAGAGGGACTAAAGAAGACCCGTCGCTCATCAACACTTGTAGGTTTTCTTCTTTTTTTTTAATATATATTTTTTATATATTATTTAAATTTTGTTTAAAGACCTTAAACATCATTCATGACGAATAATAGAAGAATATTTGTCATCCACTGTTTGTTAAAGCTAGTCTTCTATTGACTTTACCTGCTTTAATAGTTGTCGGTGTTTTTTTGTCACATCAGTCCGTTTCTGTCTTGTGACACAGCAACATGTAAAGCTTACTTGCAGAGTTTCTGAACATATTTTTCTTTACAAGTTTGGACATAGTCTAAACTTGTAAAGAAAAGGAAAGTAATTTGTTGTTCATCCCTTTTACAGGTGGACCAAAAGCTGACAGAGACCCCTTCAAAGAAGAAAACTGGCTAACCTCAGAAAGCCTGTGTTGTGAGGCCATTGCACTGATGAAGTATGCAGCTGATGAAGCAATTGTCAAAGAGAAGATGAAACAGACCTTCCCCTATTGCCAGAAAATGATTCACGACCCAATCAAGTTTTCAGAAATCTTCACAGTGTTTCCACGACTCATAGACATACCAGGAATGGTGAGTGGATTTTCAGATGCCTTGCCTTTTAAACCATTACTTTTTGTTGTTGTTGATCTGACTTTTCTGTCCTGGTTTGTTTTTTCTTGTCTGCAGGTTGAGCAGGATTTCAGTCTGATGTTTGGTGAAGCTATGCCTGCAAAATCCTTGGAGAAGTGGCCTACTGTCTACAAACAGGAAGTCCTTGACCAAAGCCGTGGCCTCATGCAAACAGTTAAACTCCAAGACCTGGTTCAATTTGCTGAATCCACAACTGGAGTAGAAAATGGTGTGCCAAAATACAAGATTGATGTTGATTTGATGTAGAATTACATTTGGAAAATGACATGAAAAGGCTGTTAACATTCAATGAAAATTAGTTTACCGAAGTTAACATGCATTTTTTTTATATATATTACAGGTTGGGACAGTGACATGTCATCCATCTTGATCCTCATCCACCTGCTACCACCATCACCTCATGGCCGCAAAAGACCAGGAAAACTCTCCGCCAGACGAGCCAGTGACCATCTGGTGAAGTTTATCAAGGTAAGGTTGCTGTTCAGTCACATTCACAAGATCACTGTTTGGTCACAGTTCTGGGGCCTCATTTATAAAACTGTGCGTAGGAAAGATCACTGCAGGTGGCGTACGCCGGAAACACAGGAAATGCGTGCGCACAAAAACTTTCAGATTTATAACAGAGTGCGCACGCACGTCCTACGCTTGTTTCCATTTATAAATCACAATCAACTCTAAAGTTGTCGCACGTGAGTGAACGCTTTGCCCCGCCCATATGGTGCCTATAAAAGGTCAGGTGAACGCCCTTGATGAATATTCAATGATATCAGTTTCACAATGGACCAAGACGGAAAACAATCGAAAAAAAGAAATTCCACTCAATGTGAGGTTGCGATATTAATAGGAGAGGTGGACACACGCAGAGTCTTATTTGGTGGGCACAGTTTGGGCATCACTAACGCCAGAAAGGCAAAAGAGTGGAAGCATGTGGCTGATGCTGTAAATAACGTTGCCTCAGAGGGTCGGACTGTGGCTGAAGTAAAAAAGAAATGGTCCGACATAAAAGTGGAGGCGAAAAGGCGCATTGCTCTCATAGAAAGAGTGTCTGTGTGACAGGTGGGGGAAAGGGCACAGACGACAAGCTGGTGGGGATCACTGGGGAATCCCTCCTGAGCAGTGTGGTGACGGAGGCGGAGGGGAACACAGATGCACCAAATGCGCCAGAAGCGATCATGTCATTGATCATGTCATTTTAATAACAGTTATTATAAATGTAAAACTTTATTTGTATGGCACATTTTGGGAGCACGGTTACTGTCCGCCTTGTTGTTTATGTGAATGGATGTCATAAAACATGTTGGGTTTGTTTCACAATGACAGAACATGATCGATTCAATAATAAAGGCTATGTGTGTGGGAATGAGCGCGTGCGTTCGTGCGCTCCCTGGGGCATCAATGTAAAATTTTCTTCTTTTTGTTTTTTGTTTTTGCAAATATATCCTTCATATATGTTATGTGTTGTGAAATGTGTAATATTCGATTATTTCACAAAAATGTATCAATTTCACATCAGTCTTTAGTTTCATCCTTCTATTGTTGAGGTCAGTTTCCCGTTTATCCAGATTTTGTGCGTACGGCAGGGTCAGAGCTGCCGTGGAGGGTTAGTTTGAAGTTTGTTTGTGTGTCTCATATCCAGGGAGTTTTCAGCTGATTGATCTTTAAGAAAAAGACAGTTTTTCATTGTCAGTGAGCTTAGTTCTAAGTAAAAAATGAGAGTTTACTAAAAGGGGAAAAATCTGTTCAAAGCGGTCATATAAGGAGAAAGTGTTACATGTGTGATTTATACAATGCTTAATATTTGGGATTATTTTTCATTTTTTTCTAAATTCATGTTTATACCTTTGCAGACTCTTCCCTATTTAAATGCTTCCTTAGCTCCTCATGTCTGGCTCTCCTAGGTTAAAATTCATGCAGTCTCCATTTTTGCTACCCTTTTTGTAAAATTATTGGCCAGTTATTGTGGGGTTGTGTTCAGTTGTAATTTAAAGTACAGTTGTTCCAATTCTGATACCAGAAAAATGTTTTATCCCAGGCAGGGACCAGCATCCAGGGTCATCTTGACAGTATAACAGAGAGTCTTCAACCCTATCTGCTTGCTGTTGGGCCCCAGAAGAAAGAGATTACCAAGTGCTTCATGTAATTGACAAACACGTCATACCCTGTAAGTCACCAGATTCTCTTGCTTCCTTTGATGAACTCTTCAAAGCACATTTTGTCTTTGGTACTTCTTACGACCAGGATCTCATAAACGTCTTCAACTTTGTGCAAACCAGCATCTATGAAATAGATGTTAGCAGCACAAAGCTAGACCCCAGAGTTGCAGAGCTGAGAGCTTGGTTTCTGCATTGAGTAAATGTATAGATCCTGAATATTTCAGATGCTGTACTGAGTCAATTCAGACATGTTCTGTTTCATATGTTAAGGCCATCAGGCAAAAGCTAATTTCAAAGTGCTTTGTGAGATGCCTGTTTTGTTAGAGATGAGCACTTACTGTTGGCTACTTTGCCACTAAAAACTGTGTGCCTCAATGAGCATTTGTCTGCATTCAAAGTTGTGTTTACAGCAGATGGGAGACCTGGTGTAGTTGATGTCAAAGAGCTTTCTGTTACAAAGCGTTTCATATACAGATGTCATACAGTAATGATGATTCAAATTTGTTTATTGTGTCTTACTGTTTTTTGTGATTTTCAAGCATCGGTTTCAAACAGTAAGCTCTTCTGAAGTAACTTTGCATAATGAGGCATGTTTACTTTGTTAGATTAACATTAGTGTCTATGTTTTGTACAAAGAAACCCACTAGCTTTTACTTGACAAATTTCAGAAAATTAAATTCACATGCAGGCTGCCATTGCTATGCGCTCTAGGTGGTGATGCCAAAAGGTTGCATTGATCTTTACAACAATATCACAACAATAGCAGCTGTCATGTGAGTCTTGATTTCTAATTTTCACAAAATGTAGAAATTCTGTTTGTCTTTACGACATAAACCTAAAAGGCACTAATATGAATTTAATAAGGTCAATATGACCTAATATGCATGGCTTCCTTTAAAACCAGATTTACCTTAATCCAGTAGTCGCTTTGTTTCTGACAAGTATTAAAAGGGGTCAGATAGGCCAAAATTTATGTCCTCATTTCCAAAGGCTATTTCTATGCTATCAGAGTTGTTTAAGAGATCTTATTTAGGTGATGTCAGAGAGCTTTTCTGTTACAAAGCTTTTACAGATGTGCTTATGTCATAGAGCTATGACAATTTAAGTTTGTTGTGCCTTCTTTTTTTCCCTGTGATTTTAACAGTAAGCTCTTACAAAATGATAAACTGAATTGCAGCAGTAGCTTTTTTTTTTATTTGTATTTAAAACATTTACTGAGGCCAGAATTTGATTTTATATTGGAGTGCTGTCCTGTAAATGGTTAGAAGTACTTTTTTATTTTACACATTTGATAAATAAATGATCTTAATCGAAAGTGATCTCTGATTTACTGCCCTTTTATTAAGTTTACAGAAAAGGAAATGTATGTTATAATGTTTAATACTAACATTGATGAAAATAATTGTTCTTGTACTACTTGTGGGGTTATGAAACAATTCTTTATTCTACCAAATACAACAAAGGAGAGGGTACAAAAATCTGTTTAAGTTAAAGGTAGATCTATATTAAGTGGAAAATAGATTTATTTTGAGACATTTTAATTCTTTATGAAGCAGAAGACCTTTTTTATGGAAGAAAAGATATTCTTTAGTGAATTGAAAACATTTCCTTAAGGAAAAGAAACCCTCTTAAGTGAGTAGTAAACATTTTTGTATGGAAAAAAAATGCTCTTTAGTGAGTAGAAACTATTTCTGTAGTGAGTAGAGAACATTTCTGTATGGAAGAAAAAATGCTCTGTTGTGAGTAGAAACTATTTCTGTATGGAATGAAAAATACCTCTTAAAAGATTAAATACAACACTATTGAGTAAAAAACATACTCTGTAATTATTAAAAAATACTCTGTATAGAGCATAATGGCAGTAGAGTTGTTTTTGTTTTGTTCCTCGTGGAGTAAAAAAAAATCATCCCTCAGAGTTGCATAAAAACACTATATAGAGTAAAAATTACTCTGAAAAATTTACTCTGCAAGCAGAGTAAATTTTACTCTATATAGACTGGGACCAAATGTGCATGTTTTTTTTATTGGTTCATGCTTTTAGGGGAAAATATTTTTCAAAGTATGACACCATGAGTGAGGGGGTTAATGTTGCAGACTACAGTGTCCTGAGTGGGCGTGGTTTCAGCTCATTCAAGAGACACACCCACACCATCCTGGAGCAGATTTTACTGCCTCATTTTTCATGATTTGAAGCTTAATTTTATAAATTTGGAGATGCTTTGTGTGACTGAAATTTGACCTGGGGGTTCATAACACAGTGATCTATCATACAACAAACCTAAATACAGATTTATTTTTACTTTACAGGGTCTTTAACAAACAAGAGAGCTGTTGAAAAGCACCCTGGCACTGCAGCATTTGTGCCAAGTCCAAGCAGAAGTTGCACCAGGAGAGTTTTAACCCTTCTGGTCGCTGGTCTATCAATGAGGTCTGTGCTGGTCCCTGCAGGAGGTTGTCTGCAGCTGTTCCTCACCTTCTCTGGCAGCTGGTTTGCTACTACCTGTGGAAGAACAGCCACCTGCAGGCTCTCCATGTGTCCCCTGAAGTCTGCCACCTCCTCAGACAGCTGAGGCACAGGTACAAGCTGCTGCTGCTGACCAACAGGGAGACTCAGACGCCCAGAGTAGAAACTGTGTGTCTCCATCTTCTGATTTTTATGGCTGGTGTTTTGGCCATACATATTGGCAGCATATATGATATATGGGCTTTGAATATCGCTTAATTACACATGTGACACATTTGTGGATTTGTGCATACATTTGCAAATCTACACATTTGCAGATTTGTGTACAGATCTTTCTACGCAATTGCAAATAGTTTTACAACAATAATAGCTCCATACAATGCTGACTTCATTGAAAGAGGCTAAAGGATGGCAGAGCAACCTGCAGCAGCCTATCAGCCACAGGGCCTGCACCAGCACCTCATTCACACACACATGCACACACACACGCACCAAAAGACACCAAAAGTTAAAAGTCAAAATCCTTACCTGCAAAACCTGATCACAAAATGGTTACACAGCCAAGAAACAGCCTGCTTATAGGAAAAAAAACTCATCCTCCATGGAAACATTCCAATGCAGCCAGTTTAGCTTACGTTAGCTGCATAATAATCTACATAGATAACTTAGCAATGTAGTTAACAGAGCTAAATCCAAAGCCACAAAGCAGCAACATGGGTATGTTATCTATGTAGCCACGTTAGCTTTAGCTGTGCTTGCTAACGCTGAAGTTGCTAAAGCTTACTTAGCTATATTGACTAATGTAGTAACATTTATTATGTAGCTGGTGTAGCTATGTTAGCTTTTGCTAAAGCTAATGAAGCTAAAGCGAACCACCACTGGTGGAACTTCTTCTAAAACAGGTCTATAATCCCAGATTAAACCTCTGACCTTTATTTATCAAACATTTCTTAGTCTGTAGTCTTTGAAACCACAACATTTCTTTGATGCATCTGCCAGACATTGTTTAGGAATAAAGTTGAAATTAAAAAAAACTTTGACATTTCTAGAAATTTATTTAAATTTCAGGGAATTTCCAGTCAGTTTCATTGAATCTTTTGAAATATATTTGTATGTTTTGGGGAATTAGCTTAGAGATTTTGGGGAAACGTTCAAATATTTTTTCAGGAATTTAAATGGAAATTTTGGGGACATTTTTATCAAAACCCAGGCTTTATGACTGAGTTTCACTGAAACATATAAAACACATGAAAAAGGAATTTGGGTACTTTTTATGGGAAACTTTAAAAATGTTTCAAACTATTTAACAGAAATTTGAGGTAGTTTCTTTACAATTTAAGGGAATTTGTGTTGATGTTGGACATCATTTTTGGTCCAAATTAATTTGCATTGGAAAAACAAGGCTGAGCTTTGAAAGTGAATAGGTCCTTATTATCCCAAATGGGGGGGGCAACTAAAAATGCATTGAAAATAAAAGCTCAGGTCGCCTGGATTTCATATGCACTAGGCTTTTTCACTGCAGTGAACTCTGTTCCCCAAGTTTTTTAGAACTACTTAGAAATTCTGGGTAAAATCTACGCATTTTCAGAGGTAATATAATGTGTGAGTGTTTTTGGGTGCAATGGACTAGAACATTGAGTTTTGGGCTTTGGGTCATGACTGCAAGGTATGCTGGGAAGAAAACGGCTCTGAGTGAACAAACCTTGGCTGTTGATCACCAAACTTATTCTTCTAAGCCAAGTTATGGTCTTCTCTCGTGAATTATTTCATGTGTGGACTCATAAGTCAAGTGGAGAGCAGCGGGAGGTTGTTTGAGCCAAACTGTCAGACTTTTTCACCATCGTGTGGTCATTTCATCCATGTCAGTGGATGGGCTTAAAAGGACATATTTTTATTTCATGGTGGATGAACTCACAAAAAATGTGCAAAAATTGAAAGTGAACACCCTTTTGAAAAATAGACCATATTTCTGTAATCTAAAGGTTCACCTTTTGGCCATCATCAGACCCCTGTGTGAATGATGGAGCTTTAGTCTTGCTGTAATGTGAAATATCACATTCATGCATAAAATAGAGGATTTTAAAATGATTACGTGTCCCTTTACTGTAATGATAACTTGGAGAATAGAAAAAAAACTAAAATGAAAGAAATAAAGTGTTGGCACCAAACACTTCCCGGTAAAGGATCCCTAAAACCCTAAATATGGCATAATCTAATGTCATTATTTAACTTCCTTTCTTTGTAACTTTAAGAAATGTAAACTGTCTTCAGAACTTTATTGCACTTTGTAAAATGTATTTTCATTAGAGAACCTATAATACCAATTTTTAATATAGAAGTAGTTGATTTAAGGGAGCCAGCTTCTTTTCTCATTTGTCTAGTACTACTTCTCTTGAAAAAGCAAAAGTGACTGATTAAAAAAATGCAATCTTTCTTATTAGAGAACTCAATTAATGGTCAGAAGAATCGATAGAATACTCGACTACAAAAAGAATCTATTGCTGCAGCCCTACTTCTAAGTACTGTTTTTAAATGCTACCTTTAGTCAGATTCACATTAGACATACCTAACATGATTAAAGATATTATGCCATTACTTCTTTTTTTGTCTGTTAAGGGAATTTAAAGGCTATTCAGATCAATGGAAATACATTCAACATAAGAAAAATCAACCATAGTGAGTTATAGCTTATCAACTGCAACAGTAAGATTGTCATGAACACAATGCATCAAAATCACAATTAAAGAATGGAATATGTATCCCAAAAGGGCTAATTATACCTCCTATTTATTTCTTCAACCCTAAATGTATACTGCTCTAGTTTTCACTTTTATCTGCAGAGGAAATTTTTTATTGAAGACTTTTTTCTCATTTCAAAATGCTCCAAGAAAAGTTCATTTTCATACTACAATAAGATACTACTAGCATTTTTTTTGGTGTCGAATTTTTATTTTACTATCAGGAGAAAATATATACACTATATATTCACAACCGCGTAGACAAGGTAGTGTGTACGGAATCTGATGTAGCGATAGGGTCATCACGTGGATGAAGAGTATGAAATTTAATGTCAGACTTTCTATATATACCCTCAAATCATCAACATTTTTGGTCTCACATTAAAATAAAAATACATGATTGAACTGGTCGAGTCCCAGGTCCAAGAAGCTGTGAGGTCTTGTCAGGAGTAACTGGCTGTAAATGAGAGTCTGGATTAAACTCTTCGTCTGCCTCTGATCCTCTACAGTCCTCTCTTTCAATGTCTCTCTTCTCTTCACTTTGGTGGTCATCAAAGTGAGGATTGTGGTTTCTCCCCATCCTCTTCTTCACTCTTCACAGAAAAGAATTGAATGTGCACGCTTTGGTATTGGGCTCCTCTGCTCCTTCAAGCTGCACTCTCTCCTGACTGATCCACAGTTCCTCTTGTTCCTCTTTAATGTGCGCTGGTTCTGGTGACTCCTCCTGGTTCATAGTGGAGCTCCTCTTCTGCTGCCTACGGAGAAACTCTTCTTTTGTCACAATCAGCTGCTGGACATCTGTGAAGAAAAATCAACACACAGCTTTCTAAATATAGTAACTGTAACAGTAAATCAGTAATAGCTCTATGTTCTGCATAGTAGGGATGTGTAGTACATTTTGTAAATGAGTGGATGTTTGGAAGTCATTTCAAAGTAATAACTTTTTTTCCCTTGCATTTTAGAAATGAGAACAGGGGCTTGGATGTGAGGAATGTAAAATTCTGCTGGCAGACTCATTTCTGAGTTCCTACAAAACTCAGACATTTTCTTGATATTTCATTGATGATGTAGCCTAGCTGGTTTTAGAGACAGGGATTCCACCACACACAAATAAGATCCTCTCATCAAAAATATGCGTATTAGTGTTATAACTTAATAGGAAACACATCTATAGCCATGAAGAAAATCTTTATCATAAAAACTCCTTTATTACAAGACAAAGGTGACATTTCATCATTGCATATTTCATTAATATGGGCTGGACACTGTACATGGCTCTGAATAGACCTATGACGACAACAGGCCTATCTTACTGTACAATGCATAAAATATGGATTTCTTCCTTCTTTTTCCTTTACATTTTTTATACATTTTGAGTGTGTTCTGGCCAGTTGGTAGGGGGCCATTCAGTCAGTAAGAAATGCTGTCAGTCATGAAGAGACATAGTCTACTCCCTTTTCTTCAAATGGACCACAAGAACTTGTTAATGCGGGTATGAACACAATTTCCACTACAAGTTAAAGAGGTCTTGGAAAATTATCTTTAAAATAATTAGAGATTCCCAAAACATTAGAAATCCCCTAAATTCCTTCATATTTTTAAAACATTAAAAATGTTTTGGTGAAAGTCAAATAATCTTTTCAAATTACCGCCAAATGCCCTTAGATATTTTAGGAAATGTCACATGGTATCAGACAAATACATTTTTGTCCATTCATACCCCAATTTGACGATTTATGGCACAATAACTACCTCTATTTCATCAACATGCAGTACACTGATTTTTATCATAAGACAGTTTATCAGGTGTGTTGATCTGATTCAAAACAGCTGAATTCTTTAAAAGTAGAATTTTTTTTTTCTTTATTTGTTTTCTTGTAAGGGAAAACCTGTCAAAATGAGGGTGGGCTGCAAGGATTTTTAAGTAGGCAACCATAGCCAGGATGTTAGACAACTTGACTAGTGTTCTAAAAAGGTACAGACTTGATCTAATCACAAGGTGTCACATACAATCAGAGAGGGGTCTGGGGTCCTCACCCAGGAAATGTAGAACATCCAACACAGAATACCCTGAATTATGGAGAATATTTATGCAGCAATTTGTGGCAGAAGATAATTAGAATCGTATGATAAGACAACAACATGTCTTAGTTAAAGTGCCTTTGAAAATGTAAGATCTCTCACTGGTAAAAACTCAGACTTTTTGTGGCCTCTAATTTCAGATGTGCAATTTAAGACTTTTCAAGGATCTCCAGAAACCCTGAGGGTAGAGCACTAAAAATGTGGGCTAGGAGTAAAAGTTGGAAATGGGACTGAGCCAAAGTTTCCTCATTCTATCCAGAATTTGCAGCTGTGCTGCAAATGAATCAGAATATGTACCTGTTAACTGAACATTATGGTCAAAACCTAATATTTTCTTACTTTTCTAAGCAAGGAAAAACATATTTTACTTTGCAACCCCCTTAGCAAAAATACCTACTAATTACACAGTACTTTTAGTTAATTTTAATAAATTACTTTTCACTTGAGCACATTTATAGAGCACTACATTTATTCCCACTTGAGGCATTGTTTTTTGTAACTTCTCTTTAACCTGAGTGCAATTTTCTTGTCCACTTTCCACCCTTGCAACTAAACCCAGTATGCCCAACTCTTGGCATGTTTTTCACTGTTTACTAGATGTTGTGATGACTCTCAGTTTAAACCACATTTAACGTCTTTTCAACGGTTTTAACCATAGACATTACATACGTAGACGTCAGTGGCAAAAACTTTAAATAGGTAGCACATGTTTACAGTTCTTATAGCTTTCTTGTTTTTGGATGAAGAAATACTTCTTATATATAACTCAGTTTCTTTCTGAAAGGCAACAAGGTGGGCTTTTGTTTTTGAAAATTTGCATTTGTGAATATGGAACTTTGCAAGTAATATTATGAGATTTATCACAAAATATTCATTAGCATGGGACTTTTGAAAGTTCAAGTGGCCAAAAAAAACATTTTTCAAGAAAAGTTCAAAGTCACAGGTAACATTATCAAATATGAATCTACAAATATCTTGCCATAGCTTATGAGTATATGTACATTTCCAAAATAGATGAGTAACAATCTCTGCAAGAGATTTACAAAAGGTACAACTTACATCAAGATCTTTTTTGAATTTTACAAAGAGGGATTTAGTTGGATAACAACGATGGATGATTTTAAAGGAAACTTCTTTAACTTTGTTGACCAAAAATATCTCTGTGGAAGGATCCAGATTTTATCCCAGCATAAATTTTTCATGTCTATTCCAATATGCAGTTGCGGATGGGATAGAAACATCAGATTGAAAAAGGGCTCTGATTTTACGGTTATTCCTAAATGTAGAAGGTTTAAAGCACATTTTTCCAAGCGATGAGTCAATCACATTTACAGAAAAAGAAGTTGGTACTGTAGTTAAAGAAGCACCTTTAAATAACATACATACCCCAGATAGGATGGCATCAAAGACAACAGCAAATTGTTTAGGGGTTACAGGTATCTGATACTGCTGGAGAAATTCTTAATATTTATACAGAGTACCGTTACAGTTAAATAACTGACTTACGCAAATTATATTATTGTCAAACCAATCTTTGAAAAAAAGAGATTTGTTTTTATAAAGAATGTTGCAGTTATTCCAGATTGGATAACGGTGGGGTGAAAAATTATGCTTGTATAACACAGACCATGCTAGCAGTGCTTGTTTATGAAATTTGGAGAGAGGGGGAGGGATCTTCTCTATTTTATAATTACATAAAAGTAGAAAATTTAATCCTCCAGATTTGGAAAATATATGATTCCACAAAGAGTTTGGATTTTTAAAGAACTGTTTGATCCAGTTGACCTTAAAAGTATTGTTTAGTGTACTAAAATCTAAAAAGTTAAGACCACCAATCTCATACCTATTCATGACAACTGACTCTTTAATATAGTGGGTCTTGTTTTTCCAGAGGAAATTAAATAAACGCTGATCAATGTCTCTAACTGTTTTGTTATCAATGTATAAGGAAAGAGCAGTGTAGGTTAACCTGGAGATGCCTTCTGCTTTTGTTATCAAGACTCTACCTTTTAAAGATAAATCTCTCAGGAGCCAGTGGTTGAATCTCTTGGGCTTTTTCAATAGTTGTGAAGTTTCATGAAAATCTATTTTGTTGGTCTTTATTTATAGAAATACCTAAGTATGTCACTGTATCTCTGACAGGGATATTTTCTGTAGAGTCCATATCAGAGTCTTTCACTGCTAGAAGTTCACATTTATTCAAATTTAAACAGAGACCTGAGGCTTCAGAGAATACATGGATGATATCTAAGGCTCGGGGAACCTGAGAGGCATCTTTCAAAAAAAGAGCAGTGTCATCCGCTAATTGGCTAATGATAATTTCTCGATCTGCAATTGTGATTCCTTCCAAAGAGCTGGCCTTAATGTGATTATTTAAGAGTTGAGTGACAATAAGAAAAAGGTACGGTGAAATTGGGCGGCCCTGTCGATCTCCACGCTTAATGTCAAAACGAGGAGTTGTGCTGGAATTTAATTTTATAGAAGCATTGCTATTAGTATAGGTGCGAATGGTTTTGTTGAAGAAAGGACCAAAGCCAAATTTTTGTAATGAGTCATAAATAAAATGGTGCTCAACAGAATCAAACGCTTTGTAAAAATCTAAAAATAGAATAAAGCCGTTTTCAATAATCAACTCAGAGTAGTCCAAGATATCCAGCACCAATCTAATATTGTTAGTAATGTGTCGGTCATTCATGAATCCAGATTGAGATTCATCTATGATGGTATCTAGGACAAGTTTAAGATGTTTGGCAAAGGCAATAGCTAATACTTTATAATCATTATTCAGTAAACAAATGGGACGCCAGTTGTCAGTGAGTAACATATCCTTTTTAGGTTTTGGAATGAGTGTGATCAGACCCTGGGTTAAAGTAGGTGGAAGGATTTCTTGCAAAATACTTTCTGTAAATACCTTTTGTAAGAACGGAGCTAAATGCTTCACAAATACCTTGTAAAATTCAGAGGTTAATCCATCCACTCCGGGAGTTTTGTTCAGTTTAAGGCTATTCATGGAGTCAATAATTTCTTGAAGGGTTAAAGGAGCATCACACAATTCCTTGTCACTGTTAGAAATTGGATTAACTTGGATTAAATCTATAAAAGAAGTTGCACTATTTTCACAGCAATGAGATGTATATAATTTGCTGTAAAAATCAGAGCAATAAGCAGCAATCTGACGTGGATTGTTACATATTTGGTTATCAATTTTCAATTGTCTGATAGAGTTTACTTTGGAGTGGAATTTTTCTAGCCTAAAGAAGTACGCTGAGTTTTGCTCACCTTCCTCAATCCATTTTTGACGTGACCTAATAAAAGCACCTTTTGCTTTGTTTCTGTAGATATCGTCTAGTTTGGTTTGATATTCTGAAATTGCTTCTTTTTCGTCTGATGTAAGAGATTCTGGGGGCTTCTGGGATAAGGACATGATCATGAATATAATATTTTCTTCATTTATTCTTCTTGTTTTAGCAAGATCAGAGCTATATTTTCTTAAATATTTGGAGGCTTCAAATTTAAAAAGTTCCCATTTACTGCAGTATCGATTTTCATTTTGAGCTTCAGTCCAGTATTTCTAAATTAACCTTGTTATTTCTTCTCTTACAGCTAGCGAGTCAAGAACATCGCTATTTAATTTCCAGTATGATGAGTAGATATGATCAATGGCTGGAAAGAGAGAGATATTAATGTAGATAGCTTTGTGATCTGTTAGCGGGGTGGTCAAAATCTGAGTGGTTGTACATTCTTTGAGGTCTTCTGAAATTAACCAGTAGTCAATTCTAGATAAAGAAGACCTTGAAGTATTGCAACATGTGTACTCTCTATTATTAGGGAATATCTATGAGGTGAAACTTTACCATAAAGAGTTTTAAGTAGACACCAGAATTAGTATTTGCTCTAGAGGGCCATCTGTCCAGCGTATTATCGAGAGCAATGTTGAAGTCCCCACCTATAACAAGAAATGCATTGGGAAATTTAGCTAACCACAATAGTGTTTTCTTTTCAATAATATCTAGTCAATTTTCATTTTCTGAGTTTGAGTTGTACCCATAAATATTAGTGATAATAAAAATAACTTTGTTGAATTCAATGATCTGTGATATATAGTGACCTTCTGCATCTATATCTGACTGTAGAAGGTTACCTGTGAAATTATTTTTCATTGTACCTACCCCAGCTGAGCGCTCTGATTTATGTGAGAGCCAAAGATCATTTCCCCATTGGGACCTCCAGAAGTTTGTGTCATTGACTGTTGAATGAGTTTCTTGGTAAAAACAAAAATCAGTTTTAAAATTCTTAGAAAATAAAAATAAAGCTTTGCGCTTTCCGTTATCTCTTAAACCCCTGGCATTCAAAGAAAATAAAGATAAGGTCAGTTTCAATTACTTAGAATAAAACACTTGAGAAATGAGTCGCTAAAGACTTAACACAAACTATTGTATAGGGAATGAGAACTGCACCAATGACAATCAGAATTGTGTGAATATTGGAGTAACATAAGTAGTCATTTAACCATTAAACTTGAAATGCCTGTATATGGAAACAATTTTGAGATTTCAGAGTTCATCACAACATTTAAACGTGTGGACTGAAAAGTAGAGCGGTAGGAAGAATTAACTCTCTATTGTAGCATTGAAGTAATTAAAGGACTCTTTAAACACCATTTTAACTCAGAAAAGGTATTTAAGTTAGAAGGAACCTCAAAAGAATTTCAGAGTACTAACTGAATAGTGGAATACAAATAAGGAGCATTTAGTAGAGATGAAAAACAAAGCGTGGATTGACTAACTTTGTAACCTGAACTGTAAAGAGTAGAAACCTCAGACATCCATTGAAGAGCTCTAGCTGCAGTGCCGTGGGTGAATGGTGCCCTCTAGTGGGGTAACGACGAACTTCTTCGTGTCAGCTGAGATAACTGTTTTTAAAGTGGAGGTAGAAAGATTTCTTTCGGTTCAACAACAGCACGCCCTCCAACGAAGCAGGCCTTCTTTCCTTCCTTTCTGGCTGCCTGTACCGCTGGCCATAATTTCTTGCGATTTTCCCTGTCGATTTTGCAAAGGTCCTCAGCAAAGCGAAGGCCGTTGTCTCGTAGATACTCGTTGGTCTTGGCTGCTGCCCAGACCCCTGCCTTGAATACCCGCGAGGAGAACTGGAGAATCGTTCCTCGAGGGTCCGTGTCTCTTTTGGTAATTGGATAAAACGTTTGTAAACAGATATCAAAAATAGAAAAACGACTGGTTATTTGATTTTTGTTTTAAAATAGAAAAACCAAAATTGAAATACAGCTTGATTTTCTTTTTTGTTGTCTGGAACGAGTAAGAAAAAGTCAAATAACGGTTTGATTTTCAATATTCATTTCTATAAAGAAAATAAAATATAGCACAAGACACAAAACTACGGAAGCCCTAAAGGGCCATGAATTCACATATATTATTTACTCCGTTTTCTCGTGATAACGAGATAATTTCCGGATGGTGTACGAAACAAACTGAAGGCTGATCACTCTGAGAGCCAACCCATCACATGCTCTGCGGTTGCTGACCACACCAGTGAGGTAAGTTTAGCCTGTTTCTCTCTGTGTTTGTGCTTTAGCAACTTTGTGGGTACCTTTATCATAACCTGAAGTTAACAACAATAACGGCGGGGAACAACGGTGCATTTTGTGTGTTTGTGTGTGCGCTTGCTTGGGGGTCCTGCTGTGTACGGGCCGCCTACCGTACTCTCCTCGCTGTAACACCATGCAAAATGACGCTAGTAATTGCATTCAAACGTGTCATCGTTCTACCTGGCCTGCCTTTCTCCACCTGTGCAGGTAGGCTGCAAGACTCTCTCCCTCCTCACACCGTCTCCCCGAGTCGGGAGCAGTGGGGTTGAGCTGCAGGCGTATATGCTCGCTTTCTATACAGTTAGATAGAACGTGTTTTTGCTGCTTCTGTGATCACTGTAGACGAAATAGACGCGGTAAAATGCACATTTTCTCCTCTGTAAATGAACAAATCAGTCAAAGTTCAAAATGTGGTAAAAACCTGAAATGTCAACACTGCTGCTCTCATGGTTCATGCAGAGAAACTCTGCTCATCTAGGATGCTCCAAGGCCTGTGAGGGATGCAGCCTATGAGTGTACTGTTGACATTGGTGTGTCTACCAAACTAAAAACGTTGAAAGTGTTGGAAATAAACAAAATGACAAATTAAAGTAGCAGAGGAAACACTGGTTTTGATAATACAGGACTGCATTCCTGCTCATTTAGCTGCCTTATTCTGATCATCTTGATTCATGTGTTTTCTTTTGCTCCTCAGCTCTATGCTGGCTGTTCTCTTAGGTTGACACCAGTACACAGAAAATTACATATTTCCACATTTACACAATAACTAATTAATCCAGCATGACTGTTTAATTTTGATAAAATTAGGTCCAAATGACTATTTTTAAGCAAATGAGATTGTTAACCATCTCAGACGGATAGTTATATTTCTTCAAATGGTCAAATGGACAGATCTTATTCAACAGCTCATTGATGTTACTGGGGTATTGGATAATTCAGATGATCCTTGTGCCTTTCCTCTACAAATTATAATGCTTTCTGGGAAGATGTTCAAAATGAGTCATTAAAGAATACCTCTGATATGGATAAATGATGTTTGTTTGTCTTACAGCTGTAGCAGATGTGGTGGAGGGGCTTCCACTTTCCCCTGGGAGGCCGGTGACTACAGTGGCTCTGAACACACTGTTACTGGGACCAAGTATTCCACAAAGGTAAAACCTCCTGAACAGTACACAACCTCAAACATGAACATGGGTATTTTTTTCAAGTCAGAGTTGATGATGAGTACAAGGCAGATGGAAGCTTTAGTGATGTTAACAAATGATTTTCAGAGCTGCTCCAGGAGCAGAAATAATCTCACTAGTAGAGTTATTTGTCAGGAGCCAGAGCCAAAATACCTGTTGGTTAAGGCTATAGGCAGAGGCAATGAAAAAGGAAGTTGTTTGTGCCTTTGAACTAGCTGGCTGCGAACTTTCCACGATCATAAATGCAATTTGATTGTCTGCATCTAAATTGACCTGTAAGCCAGTTTGCACTTTTTGATTTTTTTGCCACTCATTGAGATTTACCTTCAGTTTTGCTGGTGAAGCAGCTTTGCTGCCAAAGGTTGTCCATATTACTAATACTTTTAACATCTAGCAAATGTTTCATTCGCATTTTAAATTTTGTATTAATTAATTTACCCAAAACTGTTTTACGGACTCAAGCATTCTCCATTTCTACGGTGACCATAAAGGCTTCGAGCACACTGTGACCAAGTTCCTGCATCCAGCTGGACATCATCTGTCTATAAGACCCCCCATTCTTCCTGCAGCTGTGGTCTTTCTTTTTTCCTGGGAGCCCAGTGTCTGCACCCTGGTCATCGTAGCAATGTCAGAAGAGCAGGAGAATATTGATCACCACATCACATATCTTTTCAATCAAGGTCTGACACAAGCTGAAATAGCTTTATGTCTTGCTGTTCGGCATAACACATAAGTGTACGCCATCTTAGAATGCTGCTAGCGAGACTCCAGCTTTATCGGCAGCGCAATCATAGTGAGCCCGATGTTGTAGCTAACTTTATAGCTGACCAGCTAAGTGGTCCTGGACGTCTTCATGGATATCTGATGATGACAGAGAGATGCAGATCAGCAGGATTGCGGGTCACTAGAAACCTGGTGCATGAAGTGCTAACTATTTTGAACCCAGAAGGTATACGACAGAGAAAAGGTAGGAGACTCAGAAGAAGGCATTACAGTGTCCCGGGACCAAATTACATTTAGCACATGGACTCTTACGATAAACTGACACTGTTTGGCATTGGAGTTAATAGGTGCATTGATGGCTTCTCATGACATATCATCTGGATGCAAGCAAACTTTACAAACAGCGAATCAGAGGTGATAGCAGCATATTTCATCGGTGCTGTTAGTGAGTGTGGGGGTTGCCCAAAAATAATCAGATCTGATCTTGGAACAGAGAATGTACATGTCAATAGATTACAGTGTTTTTTGCATGAGGATGAAAATGGCACAGTTCAAGGACCATGTGTTCTTCAAGTAAGAAGTACTGCAAATCAGAGGATTGAAAGCTGGTGGGACACTATCGGAGACAGAATGCTGACTACTGGAGAGACTTGTTTCAGGAGTTCCAGGCAGTGGGGGACTTCAATGGGGATGTGGTTGACAAGGGCCTCATTCAGTTCTGCATTCTTAATGTCATTCAGGTATTCTCAATCACTGACTCACTCACTAGCTGACTCATAAAATACTTGACTGACTGACTGACTGACTGACTGACTGACTGACTGACTCACTGACTCACTGACTCACTCACTCACTAAAGGACTGACTGACTCACTAATTAAAGGACTGACTGACTCACTCTCTGACTCAAGGACTGACTGACTCTCTGACTCAAGGACTGACTGACTCTCTGACTCAAGGACTGACTGACTCTCTGACTCAAGGACTGACTGACTCACTAACTGAAGGACTGACTGACTGACTCTCTGACTCACTAACTGAAGGACACACTGACTGACTCTCTGACTCAAGGACTGACTGACTCACTAACTGAAGGACTGACTGACTGACTCTCTGACTCACTAACTGAAGGACACACTGACTGACTCTCTGACTCAAGGACTGACCCATTCACTGACTGAAGTACTGACTCACTCACCAAAGCACTCATTCATTCACTGACTGCAGGACTGACTTACTCTCTGACTGACTGACTGACTCTGACTCTGACTCTGACTCAAGGACTGACTGAATCAAGGACTGACTGGCTCACTGACTGATGGACTGACTGATTCACTCACTGACTGCAAGACTGACTGACTCACTGACTGACTCTGACTCAAGGACTGACTGAATCAAGGACTGACTGATGGACTGACTGATTCACTCACTGACTGACTGACTCAAGGATTGACTGACTGACTGACTGAAGGACCTAGTCACACACTCACACTTGTCTTATTTTACAGAAGGAGTTGGACCCTGTGGTGACAACATGGAACACCCACCGGATCCGGCCAGGTCAGAATGGTTGTGACTTGTATCATGGAAAACCTTTCCTCATGTATCATGCACCAGAACTCTACCAGGCACAGGACTACCTCATCCCACTGGACCATGAAAGACTGGACATCATCCTGCAACAAGATGTTTGCCATTGGAAAACTGATATTGTCTGTGATCCAGATCTTCTTGAGCTCTGCGTTTTAGTAATGGAGGAGCATAATCTTCAGGCTGGCCACAATGCTGTCCAAGCTACCAGACTTTACCGACAACTGAGGCCCTTGATAAGAGCACAGTTGTCGGGGCCAGAATAGTCCTTACCTTGCTAGTTTGTTGTTTCACACAAGTGGTTGTTAACAATTATCCAGTTGCAGCTGGTTGTGAGATCAGCTCCATTTCCAGGTGTTTAACACATACCTGCTCTCTGATTCTTTATCAGTTTTGTGCAGAACACACACATCAGTAGGAATGAACATGCCTTTGTTTTGAATGTTTTTAGTGTTTACATTTCCTACTTTGAGAAGAGAACAAACTTTTTTTTTCATTTAAGTCTAATATGTCTTAGCTACAGACACCCGCAGTTTCTTAACAATATTAGACATGGCTTTACTTGCAATGTTACACTCTGCTACAGATGACATTATTTTGTATTGAAAGTTTAATGTGTGTATTGTTTTTCCATTTACACTTTAGTTACCCTTGCTCTCAATTATGTGTTTGAAAATGATCAAGGGTTGTTTCATTCTGTTTGATAAATGCAACTAAAAAGTCACACCACAGTAATTAGAGCCTTCTTGAGACTTTGACAGAACACTGTCATTAATATAAATGCTAAATCTTAATACTTTCTGTATATAGCTTTAAATACCTACATCAAGGCAAACCAAGAGGTGATTTATCTTTATCTTATGACTGTTTAGGCAACTGTATGAAGATATTTTCTTTTGAGTAAAGTACAGATGAATCCAGTCCACAGCCAGAATCCTTCTCATCTCCACTAATACTGTGTCATTTGGGAAAAATGCTGTTTGGAATGTTATGTCTCTGGTAATGTTAAAGTCAGTTACAAATTAAACTCATTTTAAAATGAACTGTGTACAGAAATGTTGATTTAAAAATCAAATAATTTCCTGTTAACACCCTAAATACATAGCTAACTGTATATTAAATGTGTTTATTTTAAACTAGTTTCAAGACAACAGAAAGCTTCACTGCATTAGTAAAGTGAGGCACAGTAGGTAAGAAGTTGCAGTCTGGTCTCCTTCCTTCCACATGTTCAGGACCAGATATCAGTAATCATATGGTAATCATAAGATTAATCATGAACTTTCTTTGAAAATAGGAATGAAAGGGACTCGCGTTTCAAACTGTTAAATACAAAGCATTTAATACAAAACATAATACAACATTTTCATCAACATTGAAATTTGTTGATTAAATTGCACCAAAAGTGGTATGACTTGCAATAGTTTGTTATTCAAAGGGCACTGCATGAAAACAGAACTGAATAAAAACTACATTAAGCCTAAACCCGGCCTTCACAGTGAACGGTGAGAATTCTGATGTTGCTTTTCTTGGACAGAGGTCCTGAGAATACAAAACCACAAAGGATCTTTTTTGCAACCTTTATTTTGGACAAATAAACAACAAAAATTGATTTCACTTTTCTTATCTCATAATTTAAACTTCTCAAAAAATTGTCTAAGTTTACACTTTGACCCCTTAACTCCTAACACTGGCTTTCCCTTAAATATACAAACATTCAATAATGGAACATTGCTCTTATTAAAACGTGTCTTTTTACAGTACCTCACAAAAGAGGGTTTTGAGATTTTTTGAGAAAAAAATAAAATGGAATGTAAACACAACTTAAGGCCTAAAATAACCAGGACTTACTTAGTCACTGAAACATAAAATCATCAGCTGTGCAGAGAGATTATTGATTTGAGTAGTTATCAGAGGTAGATAATGTCCCAAAGTAGTCCAAACTGGAGAAAAGTACAGCAAGTAAACAGTACTATAAAGTCTTTCAAACTGAAAAAACAATTATGAGAGTAGCACCTTAGATTCAGGGGAATTGTTAAATAATCCCTACTTTTGCAGTAACAGAAAAATGTAAAACGTACCAAACAAAACTCATACAAGTAGCAGTCTTTGGATAAAGAAACTTCTGCTGTGTGAATGAGATATTTTTGACCATTGTGTTAAGGTAGGGTAGAAATTAGGGTAGAATTTTCTGCGATAGACCTTGGAATGCTCTTTGTTGACCAAGCCCTTTTTAACAACTTGAAAGAAAAATGGTTAACTGTGCAGTCATTAACACAAAAAATGAGTGCTTTCATTTATTAGCTAAAGACAGCAAAATAGTTTTGAGGACCTCAGGGCCACGGAGAACATTCATGTTTTTAAGAGCAGGCTCAAGACACACCTTTTTAGCTTAGCTTTTGATTAATATTTATCTATTTTATTTATATTTATTTATTTTAGGCCTTCAATCTGTATTTAGGAATTTTATTCTTTTCCTACCTTAATTTTTTAGTTATGCTATTTTATATTTTAGTTCTTAGCTTTTATTTGTATTTAGGTTTTACTTATTTTCATCCTTTTATCATTTTTAGGATCTCCAGTGTTTCCTCTGGGGGAGCTCTCTGCACCAGGAGCGGTGGTTGGCTATGGCTGCAGGGGTCTGTCTCGTGGGTTCCTGGTGGAGGTTTGGTGTCTCTGCCTCATCCCTCCTCTGGGTCCTGCGTCAGTGTCCTGTAGCTGTGGGTGACTCTCTGCTCCTGGTGCAGACGGCTCCTCTGATGGCGCTTTCTCAACTGGTTCATCTGTACTCAGCCTCTTGTACTCAGCCTAATGTCCACTATTTTAGTGTGTGTGTGGGTGTGTGTGTGTGTGTGTGTTCGTGAAACAGTGTGTGAGTGGGTGCACATGTAACTGTTGTCTGTGGGGTGGTTGATAGTGGGATA
Source organism: Cheilinus undulatus (assembly GCF_018320785.1). Taxonomy (NCBI): domain Eukaryota; kingdom Metazoa; phylum Chordata; class Actinopteri; order Labriformes; family Labridae; genus Cheilinus; species Cheilinus undulatus. The sequence continues at coordinate 47,866,240 of NC_054871.1, read as the reverse complement.
AGGTGGTTGCAAGTGTGTGGGTGTGAGGGAATGACTAATTGTCTATGTTAAGCAAAAGGTGGGGGTGGGTGGGTTTGAGGGAATGTTTTTATTTTGTCTGTGTAGAGCACTTTGAGTTACATGTTATGTATGAAAAGCGCTTTATAAATAAAGTTTGATTGATTGATTGATTGATTGATGAGATCAAATAAGTATGGTTCCTTTTTATGACATCTGTGAATGACAACATGCGCCCATTAATTTCTCTCTCTTTCCGCCCTTCTTGTCTTGTATAGGGTAAGATTGCAGAGCTTGAAGCTGCTTGGCCAGTGCTTGGAAGTTTCATTTTAGATCATATGCGTTCTATAAGGTTCTTTTTCCTCTCTGCATTCCTCCCAGCTTCTGGTGAGGATGAGCCAGTCCAATTTTTGGCAAATACACGGTCTCCAAAGTGAGGAATATACTTTGACAGAGTTTCCTCATCCATCATTCTGACGACATCCTGGTCCACCTGCAAAAATTAGTGATTTAAAAAAGTTCAAAAAATAGTGACTGTGTTTCTGAATTGTTATTTTTTTTTTGTTAAAGATACTGCACTTTATCATGTAACACCTTGCTCTCACAAAAATATGTGTATTCTAACTTATTGTATATTGCCACCATTCAATATGTTTTTCATGATGTGTGCTGCTGACCTCTTGGCCAGGTCACCCTTGTGAAAGAGATCTTGATCTCAGTGGGTTTTAATCTGGTTAAATAAAGGTTGAATAAAAAAAAATAAAAGTTGGTTGCAGAGCTCAGTCAAAGGAGTCCACTCACAGCGCCATCTTGGACCCCCCCCTAAGCTCGCTCTGCCTCACATTCGCTTGGCTACGTGTGACGTCATCATATAGTTTAGCCTTGAAAACAGAGATAGGATCACAGCTGGATCACAAACAGGAGCTCACACTCAGAGATGAACTCACACGAAGTGAGTTTGGATCCGAAGATGTTTGCTGACCAAATAATACATTTATTATCAATAGATCAATTCACTTTTGTGTCATTTTATTATTTTATGATTGTGATTATCATTGCAATCATTGTTAAATTTCATTGAATTTCTTATTTTATTCACATTTTAATTTTCAATTTAGGGTTATTATGATTGTATTCATCTCTGGTTATGTTCATCTACTCTTTTTATGTCCAATTTTAAAGGCTTTTGATTATTTGGGATCTGTTTTGTAAGTACTTTATAATTTTCCAACTTGTACAAAGAACAAGAAAACAAAGAAAACCAACAGGGCCTCAGACACCATAAACAGACAAATTAGTCACCAAAAAGGAAAACAATGTGAAACAATGTAGAAATGAAAATATGTTTGCTGCACACAGTATTCATCCCACATTGATCCTGTCTAAGTGGACAATGAATCCCAGATTGCAGGGAAGTCTTTACTGAGTTACACCATAAGAATCTGAGTCTTTCTGTCTGTATAAAGGACGGCATACTAGAAATCCATTTAAGAAAAGCAGGTGAGGAGGGGGGATTTCCAATCACTAAGAATGAGTCTCCTAGCCACAATAATTCCCAAAATTAGTGCCTGTTGCAGGGCTGTTGGGAATCCTTTTGTTGAGTGTGAGCAGCCAAAGATTGCAAGTCATTCTGGATTTCAAGGGTCTGAAATTCTGAACTGACATTCCAAATCTGACGTCTCTTTTTTTTAAAAGTGCAAGCTCTGAAATGGTGAAGCAGCAGAAGCAAAAAACAATGGAAAAAACTAAGTGTTGCACAATCATGGACAAAAGTATTGGCACCCATGAAATTTTTCCAGAAAATAAAACATTTCTCCCAGAAATTGTTTCAATTACAAATGTTTTTGGTATACACATTTATTTCCTTTATGTGCATTGGAACAACACACACACACACAAAACAGAAGAAAAAAAAAATCAAAATTGACATTATTTTATACAAAACACACAAAATGGGACTGTTAAGATGTTTTGATTAGAATAGCTTCTAATTTCAGTAAATATGACCTAATGCTGCAAATGCAATGAATGACCATTTTCAGTTCTTTACAAATCTTTTAAAACTCAGTTTTACATAATTATGTGGAACAGTGGATTTTGAGGTTTTTATTTTTTTTAAATAATGGTTATCATTTTGAAGTTTGTTCAAAAACATTTGAATTTTGCTCTAATGGCTGATGACTAATATTTAGGAAAATAAGAGAAAATCTTCATTTGCATAATAATGTGGAAAGCGGTGTATAGGGCCATTAAAAAAATGAGAATGATGCTGTAGTACAGTTTCATTTAACAAAACGGTTTTTAAATTTCTTTTGCAAAAAGTTGAAAATGCTGGCATTTCTGCATTTTTTTTTAAATACAGTTAAACCTGATGGAAAAAGTATAAACATGAACTGGTAGCAGCTTTTAGTGATGATTAGCACTGTTGAGAGATAAAGTTGGGGTGTGCCTCTATTTATAAATCTAAAATATAAGTGTGTATGACTTTATTGCCCTTTTAGAAACCTTCATTGCTTAAAAATAACATTTTGTTCAGTAAACCACCTTTAATTTAGACCTGCAAAAGCCTCAGCTGCACGGTCTATCTCATCATCACTGTTAAAATAACACAGACGACCATGTCCACGGTCTCTGGGGCAATCCACAAATACACACAGCATAGATAAATATGGTATGTAGGCGATCTGTAAACGTAGACTGTGATTCAGGAATAGTGTTGATCTGGGCAAATACAGTAGGCTATAAATTGAAGTTGGAAATCCTTCTGTACTATTCTGGCATATAGCTCAGATACTACTCAGTGGGTTTTAGAAGTCACCATTTAACAATGCAGTTATGGTTAAATTATACCGAAGGATCCACTATTGTTGATGTATGATGAAGAGAAAGGATTTTTAGAGGATCACTGATTGGCATAAAGGTCATTAAATAAAGTTATTACCGTGGAAATTCCTCCCAAACCTGTCACTGACACTTGAAGTTAATCAGCAGATTGATGAAGAACCAGACTAGCTGTAAGAGAACAAAATGTGATAGTGGCCTAGAAATAGACCAAGTGAGGCTGCATGGTCCCTGCCAGTCTGATATCCCTCTAACTGACAGTTATGTCCCTAGTGTGAGCCATCTTTTCACGGTGCACCAGATAAGAGAAGGCTGTCTGTCATTTATTTATTTATTTTCTGCTCCATGTCAGCTGCATTGGCCTTGACAAAACCAGACTGCCTTTATGATAACTTACTGAGGGGTGGGACGGTTCAGTGGGTGGTCTTGGGTCATCAGGTCACTTTAAATGGACACATCGGGCAGCAATGACACGTTGCTGTTACTTCACCACGTCATGTGAGATGTTGTCACTATTCAACTACTTACTATAACTAGAGCCTGAGGAATATTGGACTGTTGACATTAATACTGATTCCAGCTAAATCAGGGTGTCCAAGGGGTCTTTAAAGGAATGAAAGTAGATAGATCAATTTAGAATTACGACTTTTAAAAAGATTTAAAAAGTTTTGTATGCAGGACTAGCCAGAATTTTAGTCATAAATGTAGCTTTCAAAATCCATAAAATTTACATTTCTCTAAAGAGGTTTTGGGCTAACTTTCTGCGTTTGTGTTTTTATTTCTTTTTAATTTAAGGATCTCAGCCAGATCTGACGTCATCTTGCACGTTAACGTTCTGTCCTGAGCGTGCGCTTAAATCTAACGGTCCCTCTAGCTAGCGTCAGTAATAATGTGTATAGGTAAATGACTGGTAAATGCAGGATTGAGTTTGGGAAGTGGATTGAGGGAAAGAAACTGGAGTCACGGCGGAACCCTAAACCTACCTTAAAAATGTTTGGAGATTAAAAAAGCTGCGGCGAACCGCTTGTGGAGTGTAATCCTAGCACACATGCTAGCATCGCTAGCATTTGAGTGACGACAGAAGGCGGCAGTTAGCTGGTTTTTGATGAATCCTAGGAGCAATTTAGTAAAAATAAATCGTAATCATTGACTTTTTTCATGCAGCAGCGAACCTCTTAGGTAGGTGATAATACACAGTGTTGTAGTAAATATTGTAGGTTGTTTCAAGCTCAATACCAGTGTAGCGGTGGCTATGACAGATTTCTGTCAGTTGCATGAACATGAAAAAAGAAGGTAACAGCCGTGTGTTCTCTCAGGTATTTTTCTTATATTCTGTAGTGATATTGTAATATTGCTTTTTAATGGCATTCTCCTATCTCGTGTGTTTATTACGTCTTTTAAGCTGTCAGCTATCTAATGTGCGACCAAAATACCTCAATGTCGTTGCATAGCAGGCTTTTATTGTGGTAGGGAACATTAACATAATGTCCCGTCAGTTCTGGAGTCATCTTTGTGTTGCAGTGATGGATTTTAATCACTCCAGCTGAGGAAAAGAACAGAAGAAGAACACGCCAGAGTTAAACCGGACACACTGTATGACAGAGGAACACAAGTCAAAACAACAGGTGAGAAAACACAACTGCATTGCAGAGTTATGTAGAGCAACTTAAAATTCAGAGGTGAAACATATACTGTTTTTAAATGGTACCTTTAGTCAGATTCACATTAGACATACCATACATGATTAAAGATAATATGCCATTATTTCTTTCTTGTCTGTTAAGGGAATTCAAAGGCTATCCAGATCGATGTAAACACATTAAACATAATAAAAATAAACGATAGTGAGTTATATCTTATCAACTCAACAGTAAGATTGTCATGAACACATCAATGCGTCAAAATCAGAATTAAAGAATTTAATATGTATCCCAAAAGGGGTAATTATACCTCATTTTTATTTATTAAAACTTACATGTATACTGTTCTAGTTTTCACTTTTATCTACAGAGGAAAATTTTAATATAAGATTTTTTTCTCATTTAAAAATGCTCCAAGAAAAGTTCATTTTCATACTGCAGTAAGATACTGCTGGCATTTTTTGTTGTCACATTTTTACTTTACTATCAGCAGAAAATATATACACAACCATGTAGATAATGTAGTTTGTACAGAATTTGATGTAGCAATAGGGTCATCACATGGATGAAGAGTATGAAATTTAATGTCAGATTTTCTGTATATACTCTCAAATCATAAAAAAGTTTTGGTCTCACATTAAAATACAAAAACACTGGGATGATAGAGTTGAATGTGATGTTGGGTTATGAGTTACTAGTGACATTTACAGTGTTTCATCTCGATAACCTGACAATGAGTAATGCTCAAGACAATAGAAGATGCAGGATTTTGTTTGATTGCTGCGGAAGTGCCCCACCATGCATCTCTGCTCTTCTCTCCATCCCAGGCACTACACTGTTAACTGTTTCATTCACTAGTCAGCATATAACTTTTATGATGTCCTTTCATCATCTTATTTAAATGCATGTTAATGTTAGGGTCTGTCACAGACATTTAAAGGTCGTTTCCACTGAGTGGGTTGGTACGGCGTGGTGCGCATTTATTTGCATTTCTGTTATCAAAAATTGGAAGGGTTCCAAATAACTGACCCTTCCCACGTCAAACCCAAGCTTACCTATTCGTCCCTGACTAGTGGTGCTACACACATAGGCTAATAGACACAGTAGAGCTTGAAAGAAACGTCACTTCCTGCCCAACAGCAGTAAACACAGAAACCACTGTGTTTTAATATACCCCCCCCCCCCCCATTGTATATTACTTTAATTTTTGATACAAATTTCAGTCTGTTGACCGATTCATTTAGTGGCTTTTGATTCAGTTATGACACTAATTGGTAAGATAAAATAAAAACACACTTTTCATTGCAGGCTACGCCCATGTTCAGGACTGTGCTGTGAATCAGTTATGTCAGAACGCTGTACCACCCTATGGCCTATGGATGACCTGAGAGGCGCAGACCTTCTGGTGATTGTTGGTGGGAATGCAGAGGGAATTGTATGGCACTGCGAGGCACAAGACATTTTTCCAGGTGGTGGCATGACTTGGCCTTTCTTTCCGGCTTACATTGCCACCCAACAAGTGAGGGTATGAGTGTTTGTGGAAACACAAACTATTTTGGGGGTTTGTCATACCGAACCATACCAAAATATACTCAATCAATCCAGACCACCTGTGGTAATGCTACTATAGCGAGCAGAGGAGAGGGAGAGACAGCGATGTCTCCTTGTCCCAAAAAGATTAATTTACATCCCAACCTGCAGACTTTTGACTTTGAGCTACAGGTTACCACACAAAAACACTGACACCCATATAATGTCCTAAATAAGAAGAGAGAACAGAATCACTGCAGACTCATCTGGATTATTAATGATGATTCAGAGCAAAATTTTACTTTAGATATACATTATTAGGAATTATTATTATTATTATTATTATTATTGCCTTTCATTACAATTAACATTATGTCTAATTGTGTCATGTGTTCGTTGACTAGGGGTGGGAATTGATAAGGTTTTTTTTTTTTTACTTTCTTTTTATTTTTTTTTCATTAAAAAAACAACAAAAAAGTTTACAACACAGGGGAAGATATTTGCACTTCTGAGGTCATAAAACATACATCCGTGATCTTTCAGTATTCTTAAAAAATGTCTCTTAGTTTCCAGTGTCACTGTTCCAACTTCTGTATACCCTCCATTCTTCCCATTTGTCCTCCATCTGGGTTTGTTGCAGTCTCATATGAGTCAAATTTTCCATCAGATAAAGCTCTTCAATAGTCTGGATCCATTCATTTACAGTTGGGGGGTCAGCTTGAAGCCACTTCCTTGTTATTGTTTTTTTACAGGCTACAGTCAAAATTTAACAAGGTACTTATCTTTCCCTCGTACATATTTCTCTGAAAAATTATAAAGGTATAATGTGGATGCCTTAAAAGGTAAATTATATCCCAATATTTTTGTTATTTCTGTATTTATTTTTTCCCAGTAAGTCATGATTTTTGGACATTTCCAAAATATATGACTATGATTAACATTAGGTAAACCACAATCTCTCCAGCATGGGATAGATTGATTCAGATATTTACTTTTGATTTTAGGTGTTATGAAATATCGGATAAGATTTTTCCATGAGAACTCTCTCCATCTTTGAGAGCCAGTGGTTGTTTGATGGTTTTTCCACATATTTTCCCAATCCTCTGTCGATATTTCAACATTTGATTCTTTTTCCCACTTCATCTCTATGTGATCCGTTGAATGTTTATTGCTCATTATAATTGCATGGTAACATTTTGATTATTCTCTCATCAACTGTCTGTCATATGTTTTATGAATTATTTTTATCACCAGGCTCTCTCCGATGGAAGCAGCTCCCCTGATTTCCCTATTATAATAATCCCTTGCTTGTAAATAACGAAAAAAAATCCTGTTTATCTAGGCCAAAATGTTTTTTCACTTCCTCTAAACTCTTCAGTTTCCCTTCTTTTTCCCAAACTTTCCGTGTTGTAAGTCCTTTTGCAGACCAATATTTGAGCCCCAGCCCTTGTTGAGCAGGTTTAAAACTGCTATCATATACTATCCATTTTAAAGTGTTAACATCTTTCTGTAGCTGATATCTTCTAACTATTCTGTATCATATTTCTACTGTAAACCTTGATATTGGATCCAAGTTATTTTTCAGTTAACTGTATTGTTCTCTATCTCCTATTAGAATTTGGATTGGATTTTTATCTATATTTTTTCCAGCAGTAAATGTATTTCAGTTGTGATGCAAAATGATATTCTTCTAAATGTGGAAGGGCCAGCCCCCACTGTTCTTTCGGGAGCTGAAGGAGCGCATATTAGACCCTAGGTCTCTTACCTCCCCATATGAATTGTGACATCTTCCTGTCCCAAGTTATAAAGTAGATTGAGGTTTCATCACTGGCAGCGCCTGAATTAAATAGAGAAGTCTTGTTCCCATATTCATTCTTATAATTTCTATTCTTGAACTGAAATTTAAAGGTGGTGTGTTCCATCTTTTTAAATCTTTTTGGATTTCTCTAGTGATGTTTTGGTAATTTGCTTTTGCTAATCCATTTAAATTTTCTGTAACCACCACTCCCAAATATTTCATTGCCCCTAGATTCCAATTAAATTTATATCTGTCCTTCACATTTACGGGTGGTATGTAGTTTAATGTCAGTACTGGAGTTTTTGTTTGTTTATGTTTGTTTTATACCCAGATAAGTTTTCGAAGCATTTTGATAAAGGATTAGATGAAGCGGTACAGAGTTGGCTCTGCTCATTGTGCGTATGCATGCATGCAAACAGGTGCTTGTTTATTGTGTTTGTTAAACGCCTTGCGGTAATATTGTATAGCCCGGTAAATTTTTATTTTCTCAGCTTCTCTGTTCAGCTTACTGTCAATTGCGAGAAATGTATTTTAAGGCGCGCGGGAGTGAGGCATTGATAAGGGAATCGTTAAGATAAAATGTAAATGATGTCGATGGATTGAGCCAGTTGGAACCGGTTGTCAATGGGAACCGGTTCTTGGTTCCCACCCCTATTGTTGACTCCTTCTAATGTGCAGACTGGTGAACAAAAATTACTGAATCAACCTGTTTTGGGTGTGTGGAAGGTATTTTTTGTTTTTGTGTTGAAATTAAAATAGTAGTATGATTATAATACCGGCTGTATGAGCCCTGTTTGGCTCATTAATTAATGTTTTTGCTGTTCTTTATCAAATATGACGGCATGCTGCAATGTCCTCCTTGTTTACTGTGTTTGATTAACAAATACTTGTTCTTTCCCACCTTCTGTTCCCCTCCTGTACCGTAACACTCTCTCCTCTTGCCAGGGCTCTGGCTGTGTAACCTGAGCCAGGGGCCAAATATAGCCCTACACGATGAGCAGTTTGGGACCGAGACAGATGGGACAGCAGGCCACTGCAGAGGCAGTACGCAATTGGACCCTGAACCTGAGAGATCCTGCTGACTGTCTGACCAATAAGGCTGCTCTTCTGGAAAGAGAAGCTTCTTTTAGGCTCTTTTTTGAATAAACGAGACAAACCTGGAACCACTAAACCAGGAGGACAGATAGCACACTTTAAGGTAGGCATTTTTGTTTTTGTCCAGCATTTAGTTTGTTTATGGAAAGCATGTTCAAAACCATTTCATATGACAGTACAGCTGTTTAAATGTGGTTTGAGCAGTATCAGTCAATTTATAGATGACATAGAAAGTGTCATCTTTCTTACACTTCTTTGAGGACATTTCAGTACCTTCTAATTTAAGATATGTAAGTGAAGTTTATTTATACAGCACCTTTCAAGAGCAAAGGTCACAATGTGCTTTATAATAAAAATAAAATGAAATAAAATAAAAACAGAGTTCTTAAATACTGATCATTACATGTAAACATAGAAAGATATGTCAATATGGATCAAATAGGTAGTTAATAGTCTAAAAAATACAGAAAAATACAAGTATTTAGAAGCATTTAAGTCAACCCGACTCTTGTTATGAAACCTTTCAGACAATATAGGACTAAGTGGAAACTCTGACAGCAGTGACAGTTGTTAACATTGTGTCAGACAGTCTCATGTTTAAAATTTTCCACATTCATTTTTAATCAGCCCTGTTGTTATCCCAAAGACGTTTCCTCCACATGTCTGTTTTAACTCTGGGGCTTTCATTGTAAGTTTGCGTATGTCTGGTCGTACCTGAGCTTAAAGGCCTTCTCTCTGAGCTCAGGGTGGGTGAAGTTGTGCTGCTGCTGTGAAACATAGCCCAGGGGATTAAAAATAACAACAGCTGGTCTTCAGGACGCCATGAGGCGCTGAGTGTCATACTGTGAGCGATGCATGTATCTCCGCAAACAGCTACACAGCATACTCTTCATCTAGAGTCAGGCTGGGATATTAGACGAGGATTTAAGATACACCAATATATCTTCAAACAAGATATATGAGAGTCAGCATTGTTTATATTATATTGACTTTATGTTGTTTAAAAGAAGGATGCCAGGAATAATGCTCAGTTAAAACATTGTTTACATTCACAACCACAAAGGGTAAAATGCTCATTAACCACATGATGGTCAATTTAAATATTTAGTCTAATAGAGGAAAAATATTTTTATTTATTATATTTGATCAAGGATGTTTAATACCACAACAACAAAAATAGAAAGCTTCAACTCCCAATAATGGATAAATTATTATTTGTAGTTATAAAAAATTGCAGAGAAATTGCTGCAGACTGTTTAAACTGCTGAAATATTTTAGCAATGGTTTGGAAAGTGGATGGAATAAAGGCATACATTTTTTAAATTGTACATTTTTATGATCTCTATTGTCTTTTTTAACTTGGGATAAGGTGTTTTGCTGTTTCCATCTTTTTTTCTGTTAGTGATGATTCAGAAAGTGTTGAAATTAAAATTATTTTCCATATTTGTATCTTTATACCTGTTGTTCTCAAGTCCCCCCACTGTTTCCTCTACAGCAAATCATGATCAACCTTTCTGCAATTTTTTGCCATTTGAATGTATGAAATGAAAAATCTCAGAGTATGAATCTTAGATGAAATCAAAACAAAGTTGAGCAAAGGGACAAAACATACATGTTTATAAAAAGCTTTATAACAGAATGTGTTCTTGGAAAAGAGAAACTGGGTCCAAAAGTCTATGATGGATACTACGGAAGTCCTAAGTCACAGATGGAAAAAACCCAAAGCTCGTAGGCCAGATCCGGCACACCAGCAGGTGTAATCAGAAGACATTTTTGGGACACAGGGAAAATACTAATTTGCCATATTTACTAATTTAGATATTTCTAACATTACATTTCACTTATCTTTTATGAACTACATATTTTAGTAGCAAAGGAAGGGCTTAATATGATACAATAAATAAGTTTGATTTGTCATGTTGAACTCTTTTCAGCAGGTAGTTACATTTTTAAAAAGATGCACTACAGAACAAATGCTCCTCTTCATGTGATGAGGTTGCTCCATTCCCTCAGCTGAGCAAACAAGACCCTGTCTGACTTTAAATCTTAAAATTTCTTTCTGTTAGGCGTTAGTTTGGGATGCACAGATGCATCAGTTAAACATCGGAATTGGCTATCAATCCTGTTTACTAAGGGTGTAAAGGTACGTGTATTCGTATTCATATTGTATGTGTATCAATACGGACCTCTCAGTACGGTACAGACATGTACCGAATAGATACATGTGGAACAGAGCTCATACACAGATGGAAAACCAGAGCACAACTCACTGTCACACTGTCCTGGCAACCACACAACCACAGCAAACGACAGCAACAGCCTGAATATTCCCAGATAAAAGTGTCCTGTTTAGGAACGCTTTGTTTTCCAGTGAAATACAACAGTGGACAAAGAGAACAACAGTAGCACTGACATTATTTAGCATGTGTGTTGCTGACAGCACGACATCCAGCGGAACAATAAAAGCATTTGAAAAGGCACCACTTAATAAGAACGTCACTGTAATGAGGAGGAACAACAAAAAGTCTCGCCAGCCAGTTATGAACTTCTCATGATTTAAGATCATTTTATTTAACAATGGTGCTCTGGTTTTGTGGATAAAATCAATTCTATCAGCCTCAGAGGAGGGGGGAGAGGGGACTCTATCATGTCTGCAGCTGCGTCATAGGTAAAGTTTTCCTCAGATTTCACACCGCTCTAACCTCTTTATCTGCCAAGATGGGCTGTGAAAAGTTCTCCCAAACTTTGTTGTAGGTCCCATTGGTTAAAAAAGTAATCCAGCGCTGAAGTCTGTGGGGGAATTGGCAGGATAGATGCTAATTAGCATACTTAACAAGCTAACTTATGGATGTACGATGATGAGTTCAAGTTGGCTGGGAATTTTTAGTGTTTAAAGAATGGGTGTAAATATGTCAATATATCAATTAAAATAATTAAGTAATTCAAAAATGTATTTATTTAGTAATATTTTTATTCATTGAAGACCTTTTGGAAGGAGGTTGCAGCATTATTAATAATTTAAATGTGATTTATTCAGCCTATTTATTTTAATATAATTTAACGACAAGAAATAAATAATTAATTTGCTTTCATTACCGTACTGAAAACGTATCAAACCGTGACTTCAAAACTGAGGTACATACCGAACCCATCTTGCCTATTAAGCTACGGAATCAAATAAGAGGTCTTTACAAGACAGAGGAAGTGGCCAGTTAGACAAATGGATCTGATTTTAGGGTAAAATGTGAGAGAAAATCGTGCAAACACTAAGAGTGTTCCACCAAAAGAAGTGATAAAAAACATCAGTATTGGGAAAATTGTCATGCTTCAAAATAATTTTGTACTGCCCTAAATTTCTTAATCAGTGCAGCTCTAGTGACATCACTAATAACTGCACCACCATGCAGTGATCAATCATAATAATTATGAGAGTTATTGTGCTGTTAGTGGAGAGCCCTTGTAACTTTGTACAACTTAACATGACTGAACTTCCAAAGCTTATTATCAGCAGTACCTATACCTTTTTGTTGCAATCTTATGAAAGTAATTTATTAAATCACTGCTTAAAAAAACAACAGTAGGATCAGTTGTCAAAAAAATGTTATTTTCAGCTCCTGGTGTCTGTTAATGTGTAGTAAAGCTACATAAATGAAAAGAGTGATGATCCTGTCAGACACAAAGCAAGTAAAAAATGCCAGTCATGCTCTCGGTGACCTCAGTGAAGGCCTCTGCTAATACCCACCAACTGTGTCCAGACAGCAGCCAGAGTCACCCTCCCTTCAGTGGCCACTAGAGCACATAAGCCAGTATTGTGAGGTCTATATTTGACGTTTGACTCCTTCATCTTCTAATGATAGAGATCTCATGTACATTTTAAGCTCGGCTGCAGTCTACTTTGTGTAAACTGCTACTTAATGACAGCTGATGTGTGTATTTCAGGATGCAGGACGGGAGTTGGAACCAGCCACTCCCCATCTCTCTGCTGCTGAAGGACCCAGCAGGAGGCGGGACTTTAGAAGGTGATGGCGGGGTGTTTTCCGAGGCTTCTTCTGATGGGGAACTGTACCTGGACTCAATGACAGAGCTGGATTCTGGAGATGCGGACTTTGCGGATCTTACTGCCTTCTTGAATGCAGATGAGATCAACCTTAGCCTGGACCTGGCCCGGGAGGCCTTTGGAGAACCATTTGAATGTGAAGATCCGGCCCTATTGCATCCTACACCCCAGGAGCAGGCTCTCCAACATGTACCCTCTCTTCCTGTACCCCCCCAGACTTCGCAAAACCTCAGTAAAAGCCCAAACCTGCAGCACCAGACCAAAGCTCCCTGCTCAGATGAAAATGCACCAGTTGATGTTTCTTCAAGCCAGCGCGCCCCCCTCAACAAACCCCTACAAATGTCTAGTGAAGCACCTTCCTCTGCTGAGAAGGTTGTCTGCCACAAACCAGTCCATCCAGTCTATAAACAAGACAAACCCAGGCTCCTTCATGAAGGCCTGGAGTTGGCGGATCGGGCAGGGTCGGCCACAGAGTTCTGCAGCCGAGCAGCAACATTCATTGAGGAGCTGTCGTCTATCTTCAAAGGTGCTGCACAGATGGAGCCCCCTGTAGAGGAGGACTCCTCCTCTCCGGATAGTGGCTATCTGACTCCACGGGGCCAGCGACCAGTCCCACAAGGCTCGGTCTCTGCTCCCCCTGTGCCTCCCAGCCAACCAGAGGAGACACCGCACAGCCATCCAGCTTTAAACCCAGAGCCTCAGCCTGTAGGTTTGACAGCGGCCACAACTTCTGCAGTGTACCAAAACTCTGGTGCCCTGACCAGAGATGGGCCGCTGTCTCCTCCTATTTTCCTTCAGAAGCTGAAGAGTCAGGAGGTGGCTGAAGGAAGCCCCATCCGTCTGGAGTGCAGAGTCAGAGGAAACCCCCAGCCACTTGTCAGGTAAGGCTTGATCCAACGTTACACAGCTGTTCTAAGGCTTTTTGTGGTATTATACTGTAATCTTACTCCTCAGCAGATGGTGGTGGCCCAGTTTTGGAACTAGGGAATTATTCTTCCCTTTTATAAGCTTGGATAACTTCTACATGTCTTAGACATATAACATTGTTGTGGAGATAGTGTTTAAAAGAAGACAGCTGTTTGTATTATATTATATTAACATGTACCCCAGCAAAAACATTTTTATCGTTTTTTAACTGATTATACTGCCTGAATAAATAGTGCTGCACGATTTGGTGACTGGTTTTGATTATACTGGAAAATACTGTGATTGCGATATACTGAGTAAATGTATCATGAGCCTACCTGCTTGGTTATCAAGGAAAATAATGATAGTTTTGAAGTGTGCATCTCTCAAAACATACAAAAATAAGAAGTATAAAAAAATACAAAATCTTATGTTTTTAGTGTACTGCTTTCAAAAAATAAATGTTTTTCCTTTTGGAAAATAAAAGTACTTCTTCAAAGGGTAATAGTTGTAGTAATTTAAACTTAAAGGCCTTTTTGCAAGCATATTTGTAATCATTTCAAGTACTACTTACTACAAAAATGACTGCAGCCTTCTATGAGATTATGTAATTGGACAGCCTGACATCGCGATTGGGATTACAATTAGATTAATAGTGCAACACTAATTATGAGATATTGATATTTCTTTCTAAGTTCATCCAAAAATCTGTTGCCAGAGACAATATGATATGACAGGAGGAAATATTGTTTTTTATTTTTATTTAACATTTATTTAGCCAGGTAGGTCCCACTGAGATCAGAGATCTCATTTTGAAGGGAGACCTGACCAAGAATACGGTGCGATATACTATGTAATACAGATAATGTAATAAGATATAATATATTATACAGACTGATGTGATTATGGTACAGCAAACATGATTCTATGGGAAAGGATATGATACTCTAAGGATTCACAGTATTGGATTTTTGCTGATATAGCTGTATTTTCAAACTTATTTAGACTCTACTGATACTGATACAGTGCCTATAAACAGTATCCATCCTCCTTGGATTTTTTTTATTTTATTGTTTTTCTTTTGCTACAAAAACCTCTTTAATGTCAAAGGAAAAACAGATTTCTTCAAAGCAATTCCATTTAAACATAAATTTTAAATTTAAAATAAGTTAGAGCATAGATACAGCATATACTCCCTTTACTGACCTAATTCAACAGAGGTCCAGCCAATTAGTGCTAGTAGTCTCACAATTAGTGAAATGAGGATCACCTGAGTGCAGTGAATGTGTCTCAAGTGATTTTAGTATATAGCTACCTGTGTCCAGAAGGTCCAGTCACTGGTTCATCAGTATTCCTGGGTACCATTACACCATGAAAACAAAGCAACTCAGAGAAAAGGTTATTGAAAGGTAGAAGTTAGTAGTAGTGGTGTGTGCAGGTGTGGGTATACTCTTCCATATACTGTTTAGATGTGTGTATACTCTATGGTGCCAGAAAACTAATGGGTATACTCCGTAAACCTGCTTATACCATGCACTACACCACTGCCCATGACTACTCTAAAGAAGTTACAAGCTTCAGCAGCTGGGATGGGAGAGACTCTGTACACAATTGTTGCTTGGGTTCTTCACCAGTCAAAGCTTTATGGGAGAGTGGCAAAGAGAAAGCCACTTTTGAGGAAAGCTCCGATTAAATCTGGACTAGAGTTCACCAACAGGCATGTGGGAGACTCCATGGTCAAGTAGAAGAAAGTTCTTTGGTCTGATGAGACCAAAATGGAGCTTTTTGGCCATTAGACAAGATAATATGTTTGGCAGATATCAAACACTGAACATCAACCCCAGACACACCAGCATCAGCCTTCAGCCAGTGAACACTTGTGGCGTGGACATTAAGGTGGTGGCATCGTATAAATATTTAGGTGTACACCTGGATAATAAGTTGGACTGGTCTAAAAACGTGGACTTAATCTACAAAAAGGGGAAGAGCCGCCTCTTTTGCCTGAGAAGACTCCGATCAATAGACATCTGCAGTAAGATGCTGCAGATGTTTTATCAGTCTGTGGTGGCAAGTGTTCTGTTTTATGCTACAGTCTGCTGGGGAGGCAGTGTAAAACACAAGGATGCAAGGCGTCTGAACAAACTGGTGAAAAAAGCTGGCTCTGCGGTCGGAATCAAGCTGAAGTCATTGGAGGATGAAGTGGAGAGACGCACAGTGAAGAAGGTGGAAGCCAATCTGAGGAACATAGATCATCCACTTCATATCTCCCTAAATGACCAAAGAAACAACGGTGGTGGACGGCTCCTATTCCTGCGCTGCAGGACAGAAAGATTTAGAAAATCTTTCATTCCATCAGCAATTAGACTTTATAATTCTACTGTAAACAGATGAGAGAGACTCCAGACAATTGAATTTCCCTGCAGGGATAAATAAAGTTATTGTATTGTATTGTATTGTATTGTATTGTATTGTATTGTATCAAGTTGTGGGGATGCTTCTTAGCAGCTGGCTCAGGAAGGCTTTTAAAGGTATAGGGTAAAATGAATTTGGCAAATTAATGGAAAATCCTGGAGGACAGTCTTATTCAGTCTGTGGCTATGACTTGGGGAAGATTTGTTTTCCAGCAAGACAGTGACCCAAAGCATACATTGAAAGCTACACAGAACGGGTTTAAAGACGACAAGATGAATGTTCTGGAGTAACTGAGTCAAAGCCCAGGCCTCAATCAGACAGAGAATTTGTGGCTGGACTTGAAAAGGGCTGTTCATGCCTGATCCCCATATCCTGATTGAGATCTATCCACACAGACTCAGTGCTGTGATTGCTGCCAAAATGCATATATTGACTTGAAGGGCGAATATTTATGCAGTCAGTTATTTTACATTACATGTTTTTATGTAATTGTCATTACTTTGTAGATTTCCATGTCCACTTTAACATTAAAGAGGTATTTTTGTATTTTTTGGGGTCAAAAAAGTAGGGATGCACCAATCCACCTTTTCTGGTCCCAATACTAATTCCGATACCTGGGCTTTGGGTATCGACTGATACCGATACTGATCCGATACCGGTGTTAAAAGAATAAGCTGCATGCCCTGCTGTAAGATAAGACTGGTAAATGGTTTGGGTAAAAGGCAAAAAATGAGTGCATATAGATTACTGAAGTTGATATTTATTTAAACTATAAAGTGTATAAATGTTTAACAGCAGTTTGGTAAAAACAATGCTTCAAAACTTACAGAAATTACTATTCAAATGTAAACTTTTTATACCCTGTAGACTGGTAATGCAGCAAAACACAAAGAAAGTACATCAGAAGTAACATTCCAGTACAAAACTGTATTACACAAGTGTTTTTAACCACACACTTTAAACAAAGTGACAATTCTGTGAGAAAATAGCGCAAACAACCTTGTAAAAAGGCTTAGAGCTGGTTGCCTTGATCAGCACCACAGATCGGCCCTTTCCTGCCGATACCCGATCCAGCTTTGAGGGGCTGGATCAGGCTGATACCCGATACCAGGATCAGTATCGTGCATCCCTACAAAAAAGCCAAATTACACTGATCATGATTGATTTATATAATCAGTAAAAGGGTAAAACATCCAAGGGGTAAATACTTTCTATAGGCACTGTACACACCTTTTCAATTGTTAATTGTCTCTTGTTCAGGGGAGCTGTGTCAAGTTGAGCTGAGAGAGGCATGGGAAGGTAAACAGTAAGGTAGTCATTCTCCATTTGGGGATTCATTAAAAAATCTTCAGAGCTCACGGTGGGTCCCTCTAAGTGTATAAAACTGTTGACAGCATATTAGTGTTACCAAGACATATTTCATTAGGGAAACCCTATTGCCCCTGAATGTTTGATGTCAGATTTCCAAATACAAGGACAGAATGAATATTTTCCAACAGTGCATTGACGTACAGTATACGAACAGACCTTTATCACAGTCATGTGTCGCTGATACTGACCAGAGCAGGCGTCAGGAATCAGCCATGTTGGCCTGCCCATTAGAGATAAGGCGAGTGAGATGGGACGGGTCCAGAAGATGACTTATATGTGTGTTGACAAGCAGAGCACCTGGTTTGAGTCTGAGGGGACTTCCATTCCTGCGTTCGCACATTTGTCCACCGATACCTGTGCCAGTTGAAGCAGGGAGCCTGGCTCACTACTGCCTGGGGGAAGTGTGTAGAAGGCAGCACCCCTCAGCCCTGGTTATGTGCACCAACTGACTAAAAATACCCTCCTCTCTTCTTTCTAAATGTGTCAACTTCACAGCCCAGTCAACATGCTTGCTGTTTACTATCTAGGCATACCTGTCCTAATTAAAGTCAGAATCAATTTGAATTTCATGATGTCCGGACTGTATTTATGCTCTCTCTGAAGGCTGTGTCTGATCTACCTGATAGTTTAGCTTTTCTGGCTGAATCTAAGACCTTGCATTCACATCCACTTTTGGCATCAGGATACCATGATGCAGTTCTTTAAGCCAAGTCTGGATGCCTCTTAATGCATATGAAAAATGATTTGATATCTGATAGCTTAGACTGGTGGTCTACAGAGGGGTCTGGAATGCTTTCATCCTGACTAGTTTAGTATTGTAGATGCTACCTGACCTGGCATGCTTTATAGACTATCCTTTCAACTAACATAATCTGTGATTGTCTGCCAGTAAGCAAAAGATTTGGTTTATTTATATCAGAACAGCCCCAGTCAGACAGAGCCTTTATGTGTGGAGTTTGCAGCCCATCCACTCAAAAAGGTTTATTTGCTAAAATGTGTATCACTGTTCCCTCTAAAAGTATGCTTATAACTAGCTAGAGAAGGTGTTAAAAAGGCATCACTCCCCTCTTAGCTCAAGGCTAATCTGCCCTTTTTCATTTCTATTGGAGGGCGTAGCATGCATGGGTACCCATGGCCACAAAATAAGAGGATATCAAAGTTTCTTTAACAGCTTTTCTCCCTCATGTTGACATTAACATGCTTTTAATGGAAACACTAATATAATATTTGGTTAATAAACCTTTTGAGATTTAAATGACCCCTCTTTTCAAGACAAGTGACCAGCGAAGCTGGATGGACATACATATGCCACGTTAACCTAACCTGACGCGCCAGAAGGATTCGTTTCCCACATCCTTCTCGTAAACCTTCCATAGACGGCGTTTGGGAAAGGGCAGAGCCTATGAAAAAAAAAAAAAAACTACAAGGGTGATTGGAAGAATGTTCTGTCTGTCACATCTTTACAGTCCAATCAGAGCAACAAAACATGTGATGTTGTTGCCACTACTGAGGAGTAAACTCAATAGAGAACTGCATAACTCAAACCATGGCGACTATGGACATGTCAGAACATGACTATTGTTGTTTTTGAAAAGAAAACAACTCAGTGATGTTCTTTGTTCTTCTTTTAACAAAGAAATGTCAAGTTCTGATAAAACTGGTACTATAGCAGCATCCACGCTAATGTCTTCGCCACAGTTGCTCTGGCCTCTTGTTGCTGCTTGCTTACACCACGACTCTGCTGCGCCCATAAGTACTGCCCCTCGATGCTGATTGGTCCTGTCACTTTCTAACCGGGCCCAAACTGTTCAGATGGGAGCTTTGCAAGATGGATTCGCCAGTGAGAAACACTGAAACGGGCAAATCCATCTGCTTTGCAAGGTTACCGTTAAGCCTTATAACTACTGAAAATGATATATGGGCTCTTACAGTGCATGCAGCTGCAATTGACAGTTTCTACAACTGAAATTTTACCCCATTTATTGTGTATTGCAAGCCAAAACTTCATTGCTCACAATGTGCCAGAATTCATAATAACCCAGGATGGAAATTAACTAATTACATTTACTCAAAGGACTGTAATTTAGTATTTTTTTTTTGGGGGGGGGGGTATTTATACTTTTAGAGTACATTTTGAAATAAGTACTTTTACTTCTACTTCAGTTTTAACCAGGGTAACTATACTTTTTCTGGAGTACTAAAGCCTTGTACTTCTTCAACCTCTCTTGACTACACTGGAGCATGAAGCGATGTAGCGAGAGCAGAAACTGGAGTGTTGATATCTCAGAGTTAAACATTTTAGAGTTGATTTGAACTCCCAAAGTGTAATTTTAACCCCATGCTAAATAAAATGGTCTTCACTGTTAATACTTGGAGTTAATTGACAGTGTTGATCCACCAGTGTCAGTCCAACTCTGTGAAGAGTCAATTGATCTTTTTCAAATCTGGGGGGATGTGTGAGAATAGTTTCCCATCATGTCCTTAGGCAAGAGTCTTTAGATGTTTTTGGATGTCTACTGTTGTACAGGGTTGCTGTACAGTGCTGCTGCAGTTCTTTTGTTCATGCTTCTGTTGGAATGTTGTTGTTTTTTGATGTGAGAAGCATTTGCATCATGAGTGAAGTTACCCACAGAGTTCAAGCTCCCACCTGTGATCTTAGGTGCTCCTAAAGGTTACATAGTTCATATTCTTTGTCAGTATGCGTTGCCTTGTGATGAAGTTGACCCTGCTTTGTCCTTCTGTCCTTCCTTACTGCAGCTCTTGTCATGTATTTAGATACATGACACGTTCAAAAGTGTAGTTAGTTAGCTATATGTAGTTTGGACCAATATAAACACTATTGAAGTGTTGACGCTGACAATTTTCCATGTATTTACTTTATTATAGAGGCTTGACTTTACCTGTGTGGAGATCTATTCTCTTCTTGTTCTTGCCAATAAGAAAAGATCATTTTTACTGTGCAACTCCTCTGTTAGTAGGGGTTGGAGAAAAAATTGATACAGCATGGTATTGTGATATTTTGTCTGGTGATATATCGAATCGTCTCGTCTACCAAGTATTGATTTTTTTCAAAGTAATTGCTTCTATGAATTGAAGTTTATGATAATGGTTAAATAAACTCAATATTTTGTACAATTGTTTGTCCAGTGAGGTCGAGCAAGAGAAAGATAGTACAACAGACATGGCAGCACCAGGGGAAGGGCATTAGGAATGCAAGCAGGGCACATAGGAGATGGACATGTCACATGGGGTTTGCAAGAAGTGCAACATGAAAATAAAATACTGCAGAAATACGACAAACATGAGGGTAAGACTAAACCTAAATCAGCTAAACAGTTGAAAAAATGGTATATATTGCAATATATTGTATCACAATACTCACTGTATTGCAAAATATTTAAAATCGCAATACTATTGAAAACTACTATTGAATCGTGACCCAAATATTGTGATAATATATCGTGGGGCCACTAGTCATTCTCACCCCTATCTGTTAGTGCTCAGTACTTAGAGTAAACTTAAAATGAAATGATGCTACTTAAAGAGTGGCATAGCTGCCCACTGTGGACTTTGCTGAGCAAAATGGAAATCATCACACAGACAGTCTTTGCCTTTTCCCCTTCCAAAAAACAGACTGCGGTTTATATTCCAGATTGTGTGGTATTTGGATAAGAGGCAGGAAAGTGTGTTACAGTTGAAGGTTGTTATGGGAGATGTATTGCTATTGCTTAGTGTCAGCACAGGTATTTAAGTTCAGTCTAGTTGGTGTGTGAATGCCCAGCATGGATGTTAATGCAAAACTCAAACAGGGTCAAAGTCACAGTACTGTCCATTATGTCTGTTATGTAATTTGATTAATACTGAGATCAAGATCAAGAGTTATCATTGTGTTAAACCAAATTTAGAATTGAAAGTAAAACTGTCAGGTAATTTCCCAAGGTACTACTGTCCGTATTGATCACTTTCAACTAACATGATGATAATTTAATGGGTTTGGTCAATCAGTATGCGCATTAAGGAAGTCTTTCTGCCTCATTTGGTATACCCTGAACTGTACTTAAGCCTGACGTTTTCAGTGATTTGTGACTAAAATTTAAACCAACATGCAATCTAAAAAGTCTTTATCTTGACTAGGTTTAAGTAAAAGGATGTTACAAATGGTCAGGTTGAGTTATATGTTTCTCTTTCATATGTTTTTGTGTTTTTAGTTGTTTGTGTAATTGGAGGATTCAAAGTTAGTGTCCCAGGATGCGTATCTCCCCGGTAGGCTATATGGGGGCCTCCACTGCGGCTGTATAAATAGTCTCCAGGGCAACAGGAGCCAGGCACAGGAATGCAGGCAATGCAATGACATGGCGCTTTCAGTCACCAGGCTCCACATCTCCCCACACCTTCTTGGGAAATATGAAGGAAGTGTAACATGTTTAACTACAGGAAATCAGGGGAGCCGTAGTGACATACAACATGAAAATGCACAGAAAACAACAACAAAACACTGGTGGAAAATTCAGACTATATGTAGAGAAGTTCCTTATCGAAGAATGTTGAATAGCATAGTCCAGCAGTGTATAAAGCTTTTATTCATGTTTTGGTGTCTGATGCAGAGATTTGTTAAATTCCGGGGTCAATAGGGTCAAAATAGACAAATAAGACAATGGAGCTTTCAGAAAAATATAATAAAACCTTTCTTTGATGTATGTCACAACTCTCCATGGGTTTAAGAGTTTCTGTTCATAAAACAATGAATATTTATCATAATTAAGCATGATAATGACTTGATTTCACATTGAATTTAACTTGGGGTCTTTAGTTGCTAAGTTAAGGACTGTAGTCCTTCATTTGGTCCTTAAAGTTTCTGGATTTTAAACAATGGAGAGGGACAGAAGGGTAGGAGGGGCTCTGAATATACAATGTATTGTCTTTTGTGTTGTTCTTACTAAGGAAGTCTCGAGATCCCAAGAAAATGACTGAAATGAACTCAGTGCCGTGGTAGAACTGGTGTTTTTATCCTGGGATAAAGTAGTAAACAGGTTGAGATCCAGAGAAAACAACTGCATTTCCTTATAATCATTTGAAAAATATGAATAATACAAAAACTGAGTAAAAAGTACATGGGTGCCTATTCTCTTAAGGTGCACTGAATGGAATGAATGATTGTTTAATTTTGATGTTTTAAGCTGGCTTCTTTTGTTGCTTGAGCTTGGAAGAAAAGGTTTTATTTGTTAAGTATTATTTCAAATTTATGGTACTTATCTAATTTGTGTTTCATTAATTAGAGATATCCTCTTAAACTGCATAAAAAAATTAAGTTTCCATTGAGTTTATGACTTTTGAGTGGTTCCAATAAGTTAAAGATCTTTATGTTGTTAAAAGTGAATTCTGATGTTGTAACAGAATTGTTACAGAACAGAGCTTTTGTTTTACTCAGCAGTAGTGCAGCGTGTTTCTCTGTCATGTATGGAGTCAGGGAGAAGTCACTTCTTGTTTACTATTGATTTTGGACACTAGATGGCAGCAAATTATATATTGTTACCAATTTAACTGGGCGCTCCTGGAAGAATGTCCTTCAAGGAGTCTCCACCATAATCACACTGTGACAAAATAACAAACACTGTTGCAAAAGGAAAAACATGTAGTTATCATAAGCCTTAATGTATTAAAGAGGAGAACTTAAGGCCCATTCTTCAACTTATTTTATTTCCTCAGTTCTACCTTCTTTGAACTTGTATGTCAGAATTTCATAGCTTTAGAGCTTTTTGCTTCAATGCAAGTATGAACAAATTAAATCAGCTTGTAGCTACATGACTGACTGGATTAAGTGTTTGTGTGCATGGATTTGTCTCTTCTTTCTTGAACATCTCATAGGTAGAGCTGCTGTTGTTTTCTCCAATGTATCTTGCATTTTGTGCTACTATAGTTTGTGAGATGGTGAGTGAGATACTGCTGGCTGTGAAACTTATGGCCTCTTGGAGACAATTAAGATCCCTATCTTAAAAGCCTTCCAGGGCCGGCTGCCATGAAGCATCCCCACAGCATGATGCTACCACCACTGTGCTTCATAGAAAGGATTGGCGTTTTTATTGATGTGCAGTGTTTGTTGTCCACTGAACATAGATTCTTGTCTGATGGCCAAAAAGCACCATTTTGGTCTCATCAGACCAAATAACTCTTCCACTTGACTGTGGAGTCTCTCTCATGCCTTTAGGTGAACTCTCATTGAGTGTAGCTTTCTCTTTGCCACCCTCCCATAAAACTTTGACTGGTGAAAGACCTTTTATTTTGTCATCTTTTTATCCATCCACTGACTTATACATTTCAGTAACCTTTTCTTTGAGTTGCTTGGAGTGTACTTTTGTCTTTATGGTGTAATGGTTGTCAGGAATACTGATTAAACAGTGACTGGACCTTCCACACACACACGTGTCATTTTACTACAATCACTTGAGACACATTCACTGCACTCAGGGGATCCCCATTTCACTAATTGCAGCACTAGCACTAGTTTGTTGGGCCTCTGTTGAATTAGTTCAGTCACTTTAAAGGGGGGTAATATTTGTGCAGTCACCTATTTTACATTGCATATTTTTATTGTATTGTAAATGTTCTAGTGTAGCTTCGTTGAAATCTGTTTTCACTTTGGCATTAAAGAGTTTTTTTATATATAATTTTTTTGTTGAAAAGCAGAAGTATATTGACTATGATTAATCAGTAAATTCAATAAAAGGGTAAAATATCCAAGGGAGAGAATACTTTTTACAGGCACTGTAACTTGGGGTTCAATACAGCATGTAGTTTCAGGTAACAGCACTGTTGTGGTGCAGGTAGTCCTGTGCTTATTTACTGTCCCATAAGTATCACATTATTCATAGTTTTTTTTTTTTCAAACATATTTTTATTGACTTACTTTTATGTGCAAAGCATGGATAAATGAATAACTGCATCACACAGTAGTACTTGTACAAAACACTGAAAGGAGGATACAGCAGACAGACAAATAATAATAAATAAAAAAATATGACAGCAGGAAAAAGCATATATTGAAAAAAGATAAGATCAATAAAATAAAATAAATTAAAAACCTGGGAGTTTAGGAAGTCTATGTTAGGTACCAGACCTTGATTTGAGGAGAAAAAAAATATATATACTGTAACAAAATAGCCTATAAAGCTGTGAGTCCCTGTCACTTTCTCCAGGCCATGTCACTCAGTCCCGGTCTCATCCTTTTAGATTTTGCGGATCCAAGAAAACCAAAGAAAGGGTCCAAAGTCTGATAAAATAGAAAAGGTTTATCCTTTAGGGCTGTGGAGAAAGCTTCCTGTGGAATGATGCTCGTAACCACATTCACCCATTGATCAAGTGTGGGAGCTTTGTCCATGATCCACATTGCTAGAATGCATTTTCGAGCAGAATGTAAACACATTTATAGTTAATGTAATACAATGCTTGATTTTTGTGTTTTAGTTAGCCGTTTTATTACCCACACCGATGAAATCGGCAGGGGGTTATGTAAAGGGTTCCGTATCTTTCTTTCTTTGTTCGTTTGTTCGTTTGTTTGGTTGTATGTGTACAAGATAACTCGAGAACAGAAAGTTGGATCTTCACCAAACTTTCAGGGAAGGCTGGGATAGTGACAGGAGAGAATCGATTACATTTTGGTGATGATCCGCGCACCCGTTTGGTTTTTCTCGGACTTCGAAATTCTGAACACCGTAGTAATCAATGGGAGTTCCTCAGTTCCTTGGTGGTACTGCTTCGGCGTGGGTCTGCCGCCTCAGATGGCCATTCTAGTTCTCCATGAACAGATGTGTTGCTCAATTTTTTTTATTTTATTCAGATATTTTTATAACTCTGGTTCGACTGGACTTTACTTTTTGTGCCTAATCTCTTTCTTGGTCAACTCTTCAAATCAATAAAACTGTCCGATATGTTTTTCTGGCATCCTGATACCATCACAGATGCAAGGTAGCTCAAAGTTTTGTGATTTAAGCTATGTAAATATTGTCTCAGACCCTGTGTAAGTGTCCAAAGTGACAAAAACCTTCAGTGAAAATCAATATCTCTGTATTCCTGTGTTTGACAGGTGATGTAAACATGAGCCATTTTTAAAAGGTCTAAGGATAAAATGTCCATTGCTGCAGCGCCACATAGTGTCCATTGGTAGCTGCCACTGACCTCAGCTTGTTTTGCCCTCCAGGCCTCTGTCGGTCACATAACTGAAAGCTATGAATAACAGGAATGGAATGATCCTTGTTTCATAAGCAGGTATTAGACTGTGAGGTTAACAGTCAAATGAGGCTCTTTCAAATGAACCATTAAATATTTCCCCTGGTAACAACACTGAGTAATAACCTACTTGGAGAGAAAAATAAAGCATTTAAACGTGACCATGTGAAGTTTGTTAAAGCGAGGCATTTAAAACTACAAATAAATGAGATGAAAAGGTCACAACTCTCTGGGGTTTGTTTTTCTGTTTAGCCAACTGTCAGGCTTCTTCACTTTCGTGCAGTCAGATCAGTGGACAACAGCCATCCAATCACTTACCGCCTCATCTCCTCACCTCACTTCCTCGTTCTCTCAGACTAATGAGTTTGTGCTGAGCTGATGCCAGCATTTTGCACGGCCGGCTGAAGAGACATTCCTGGTGGTTTGGTGCTGGGAGCGGCCTTCCGTGGTCAGCCACAATTTGTCTCGGCCGGAGAGTCTTAACGGTGCTGAGTGCCGGGTATTCTTCAGTATGTTCTCATGGTCCTCACACACAATGTTTTATGCAATGCTCGTTTTATAATGATGCATCTCTGGTATTGGGCTGCGTGTGTGTTATATCCTTGTGGGAACCACTTTGTGCATTTTTGCTGTCTGAGGTAATTTTGCCTTTCTTTTGCTTCTTCGAGATGCTGGTTTGAGGTTAAGGATAGATGTTGGCATGTAGAATAGGGGATGTATTGAGTCAGTGTGTGTTTGTGTTGTTAAAGGGAGCATTTCTAAACAAAACTGATGGTGTGAGGTCGAGTTTTGCAGAACACCAAGCATGCTGCGGGTTCCCGATGACTGATTTCTCACTATTTAAATGCATAGCAAAGCAGAGGGAGAGAATCCATCTTTGACTGTGGCATGCTCAGTGCACTATTTTAGGCGTTATGTCTGATGCTTCTCCATGTTATTACCTTGCTAACTGCCTGTTGTGCAGATTCAAGCTCAAGCATTTCAAAACTTGAGTTGGAAATAAAAGAAAAAAGATGGCTGGCCTCAGTTTAAGCAAAAGCAAGAAACCACAGGGGGAATTTTGGAAAATGACAGGTTGCCAATGAATTTCCTTGGAAATCTCCAGAAGGCGGTGTCTCAGACATGAAGAGGAAACGACATTCCTTACACTGATGGTGGAATTTTTAGTCAAATATACAGTATGATCCCCCCGATCAAAGACACTTGCAAGCCCACAGACATAAATAAACACACCCACAGTTCATGATGATGGCACAAAGGAAATGTCGTGTTTTGACTGCAGATCTTTTATTTGTAATCTAGAATGGAAAACAGATGGGCACATGGAGAGTGGAGAGCTGTACTACTGCTAATCTGCTGCATTTCTAGGATTTCTATGATGATGGGCAGAACTTGATGTAACCAGAGTAGGAAATTTCATTTCTTCTATTGGCTAACCGTGGTGGTAAACCATAACCTTGCAAAGCAGATGGATTCGCCTGTTTCCATGTTTCTCACTGGTGAATCCATCTTGCAAAGTTCCCATCTGAACTGTTTGGGCCCGGTTAGAAAGTGACAGGACCAATCAGTGTTGAGGGGCAGTACTTTTTTGGTGCAGCAGAGTCGTGATGTAAGCAAGCAACAACAAGAGGCCGGTGCAGTTATGGTGGAAGACATTAGGATGGATGGTGCTAAGGCGTAAGTTTTATCATAACTTGATGACGGAAAGAAGAACAGCAGTGGGTTGTTTTCTTTTCAAAAACGACAAAAGTCATGTACTGACGGTCTACAGTCTCCATGGTTCACATTTTGCAGTTCTTTATAGAGTTTACATCTTCAGTAGGGGCGCAGGCGCAGGTCGTTAGAGGCTGCGTCACATGTTTTGTTGCTCTGGTTGGCCCATAAAGTTATGACAGACAGAACGCTCATCCAGTCACCCTCCAGGTTTTTTTTTTTTTTTTTTTTTTCAAAGGCTCTGCCCTTTCCCAAACGCTTTAGGGGGTGGTTTTCCAGATGGATGTGTGAAACGGGTAGGGCGTGCCAGGTTAAACAGTGCTAGCACTAACACTGACAGTTCACAGTTTTAATTCTTGCGGACTTCTTAAGACATAATTTAAGCTTCTTTACTTTTTCCATGGACAGATACTATATGACACACATAACCAGCGTGTTCTTGCAAAAGAGGTTTGGTTTTCCCGTTACCAGTAGCCCTTCCTTCTACGTTGTGTGAAACAGACTGTGTATGAGGTCAGAGCTCTGCTGACTCATGACGCAGCCCGGCTGTAATGCCGACTGTTTGGCCTGTTTCAGGAAGGCCATAATTTTAAATTCTCCCTCATGGGCTCATTTGATCTCTGCAGGAGGAAGGGAGAGGGAAAAGCTCTGGTATTTTTATACCTGCTTTTTCTAGAATGTTACAAGCATGATGTCATTTCATATTTAACCTCAAAATAATGAGTTAGCCTGCAGAGTGGGGGTGCACTCAAGCTCAAAATTAAAACTATATGGAGACTATTTGCCAGAAGCTTAACATTCCTCAAAGGTGAAAACATTTAAAAGGGAGGGCTTTTAAAAAAAAAAGGATACTGAATGGAGATTTTGCAGGTTGATGTGAGGTAGTCAGTTTGACGTATTATTTAGTTCTCACTATGCTGATAACTGATCTGTGTTCATGACTGTGTGTGTTATATGTGGACAAAGATGCGTTTAAGGACTGAGTACATCTGAGCTCGTTCACTGCAGGCTGCCAGAGAATTTCCTGAGGTAACCATAAATAGATGAAACACCTTTAAATGTAACTTAAATCACCTCTTAGCAGACTCTACACCTTTACATAACTTGTGCACCCACTGTAAGTGCAGATAATTCACTTGAACCCATCAGGATATCAGCAGTCAAACATTCAGACGGACACACGTCAGAACTATTCCTCAGCGGTACGTTAATGGCAGCCGTGACGAATGGACCATGTACTGTTTAAGCCTCAGCACTGGCCACTGGCATCCTGCTGCCTGGAGACATGGTGTGAAGTTTCACTCAACGAGGTGAGACTTTTCCTGCTTCTCGCTCAGCCTTCAACTCCAGAGGCCTCCTGACCCTGACCCCTTATCACATTTAGTACCAAAATTCCCTCTAATTTATTTGACCCTGTCTATAAAACTAGCTACACATGCTTGTATAGAAGTTATGTCCTTTCTTTTGTGCTGAGTGATGGACCAATTGTTAACTTTCACTTTTGGCACCAGAATGACTTTATTCTTAAAAAATTACTTAAGCACAAGTGCCATAGGCTGCAGTAGTGCAGTGCAGGGTGTATGTAGGTATAAGAAGTATACCCACTTCTAATTCTCTCCTAGGATGCACGGACAACTAAAGGTCAAGGCGGGAGAAAACCCTGGAGTGGTCGCCAGTCAATCGCAGGGCTGACATATAGAGACAGACAACCAGGCGCACTCATTCACACCTGCGGGCAATTTAGAGTCACCAATTAACCTAATGAGCATGTTTTTGGTGGTGGGAGGAAGCCGTAGTACCTGGAGAGAACCCACGCGTGCACGGGGAGAACATGCGAATTCCACACAGAAAGGCCCTGGCCCTGACCGAGAAGTGAACCAGCGATCTTCTTGCTGTGAGGCAACAGTGCTAACCCCTGCGCCGCCGAGCCATCCATAAAGAAGGTCAGGATTGTGGACAGGCCAGAGACACATATTTGTGTTAGAAAAGCCTGAAAAAGTGATTTTTGCATAATATGTCCCCTTTAAACGCTTGTTTAAGCTGTTGTAAGATGAAGTCCCGCAGCGCTGGGCTCTAGACAAACTGAGACCAGCCAAAGCAGCACTTCACTTGTGATAGAGCCCCAGGCAGGCTGACAGAGACAGCACACCGACTTTGTTGCGGAACAGCCGTCAAACTTTGAGAGAACACGTGTTTTCGACTGCTAATCGTGCTTAGTTTCAACAGCAGTTAGTCAGTTACCTGGCTACACGTAATACTAGAGCTAGACCTGCTACTGACTAGACTCAGCCTTAGCTGTCCCTCACAAATCACTCGCTCTGCCAGCTGTGGGAGTTGATATGCCTCGCTCGTGCATCACAGCACAATGTAGGCATTTAAACCAGTGATGACGGTGTTGCAGAAATCCATTCCATGGCAAAAATTTTACTGGTGACGGTATTAATACCGGTTTACCTTCCAACTCTAGGTAATGTTACAATCTGCTCTTCTTTGTCTGCAGGGTTGCCAGGTCTAGGTGACAAGTCTAGCCCAATGGCCGATAAAAACTAGTCCAAAATTAGCCCAAAACCAATCCCGACATTGAAATTTAACATACTAAGCCATTAAAACCTCTGCCACACCACATATATTGCTTTTGTGCGTGCCATCGTGGCATGACGAATCTTTGGCTGTGTGCAGTAATTCATTTTTTCCTGTTTCTCTGCTGGTTAATTTAGTTGTATTTGAGCGTAAATAAAGTTGTTAATTCTGCTTTGGATATTAAAAACATATACACAAGACATCAAAAATGGGTCCTGCAACCTGCGGACAAAAAAAGACCTACCAGCGACAGTATGTAAAAAGTAGCCCAACTCCACAGGGAAACCACAGACCTGGCAACCCTGTTTGTCTGGTAATTTCATAATGATCCATATCCCCTGAAACAGCAGAAGTTCAGTGACAGTGGCCCTAATTTATCACACTTCCGCAGAAACCAGTGCAGATTTGTGTGAAGAAATCATCTTACGACAGAGTCCACGTTTTAAAAATACAACGTGCTTGCCAATCACAGCGTTCAAATGAGCGTGTGTTAATAAATGCAGCCCTGGCCTGGCCCTTGGAGTTTACAACATCAAGGTATGGAATACGGCGATGACACCTGCCCCCCCTTATTATGGTTTCAGTCTCCAGGTCAGAGAGGGGAAGGAAATCAAATTGGCCTAAAAAGAGACATTCAAGTGAAGGTTAAGTTCCTCTTGTTCTTTCACTTTTTCTTAGCTTCATGTCATGTGTCGCTGTCCTTTTAGAGGTTCAGATTTATAGCTGTTGTATTGAAGAGGACTGAGACAGGCTAACTGGCTTCTTTTAAGCTGAAATTGACTTTAAATATAATACTTTCAGGTGGAAAAGTCACATATTGCTGCTTTAATTGTGTTATATTTGTAACTGTTAATCAAAAGCATATCTTTCCGTGTAATTTTAGCTTCCTGCTTGGACCCATGCACACAGCTGAAAAGGATTGTGCTCTCATAAACAGCACCATGTTCAAATCACATTAAGTGCCTCAAACACCATATAAAAAGAATTTCTCACAGCTTTTTGGACAATGTTGTTATTTGGATTTGGCAGGAATGTTTGCATCTGCCTGTAGCAGAAACCTATTCTACACAGAGTCAATGAACTACAGTAGGGCTAAATTTTAAGTAAAGATAGAGTTAAATAGAAAGGGAGTAAGAGAAGATGGAAATGAGATGGGATTTGTGGAGCGTTATATAAGTGGATCAGTGACAGTTGAAGAAGTGGAATACCAGATTTAATATGAGGCATGTCTGTTGTGGACAAAGGCGGCAGTCATGCACAGCGGGAGTACGGTAATCCAAGACAAGTTCAACAGCAGGATGGGCTGAGGAAGGCCCATAAATCTTTACTCTGTACTAAAGCCTCTCCTCCACACTGAGTGTCAGCAGTTCCTGTTTGACCTCATTGGTAAACATGCCTACACTTCACCATCACCATTAACCAACTTCTGGCAGCCTGACACGGCCAACGACACATGAATTCAGTCAGTGACACATGTATACAGTCAGTTCCTATCAGCTCATATTACCTGGGCCTTACAACAAACATGGGGTCTAAAGGTTTTTTTTTTTTCTTTTTTTCATTTAAAGAGCCCAGAAAACTTTTTCCAGGTAAATTGTTAGTTCAAGAGTGAAAAAGTGAGGTTGTTGGGGTGATTCCTAGTGTCATTTAAAGCCATTATATGTGAACATCTATGGACACTCCACCCCCCGGGTGTAATGGGGGGGATGATGCGATCCCCCTCTGTGCCATTTTTGGGCGTAGCAACAGAGGTGTTAGAGGTGTTCTTTATGTCACCCTGACAACTCTCTCATCCATTGAACTTGTAAGTAAGTCCATGTATAATTTCTGCCTGTATTTCCTTTGAGGATGCCAGAATTGTTTCCCTTTTAAGGATGCTCCATAGGTCCTCAGTAGCGTTGAGGTCAGCGGATGATGGTCGCCACTTCTCCCTTTATGCCCGTAGCAGCCAAGGCTTCAGAGGTGTTAGAGGTGTTCTTTATGTCACCCTGACAACTCTCTCATCCATTGAACTTGTAAGTAAGTCCATGTATAATTTCTGCCTGTATTTCCTTTGAGGATGCCAGAATTGTTTCCCTTTTAAGGATGCTCCATAGGTCCTCAGTAGCGTTGAGGTCAGCGGATGATGGTCGCCACTTCTCCCTTTATGCCCGTAGCAGCCAAGGCTTCAGAGGTGTTAGAGGTGTTCTTTATGTCACCCTGACAACTCTCTCATCCATTGAACTTGTAAGTAAGTCCATGTATAATTTCTGCCTGTATTTCCTTTGAGGATGCCAGAATTGTTTCCCTTTTAAGGATGCTCCATAGGTCCTCAGTAGCGTTGAGGTCAGCGGATGATGGTCGCCACTTCTCCCTTTATGCCCGTAGCAGCCAAGGCTTCAGAGGTGTTAGAGGTGTTCTTTATGTCACCCTGACAACTCTCTCATCCATTGAACTTGTAAGTAAGTCCATGTATAATTTCTGCCTGTATTTCCTTTGAGGATGCCAGAATTGTTTCCCTTTTAAGGATGCTCCATAGGTCCTCAGTAGCGTTGAGGTCAGCGGATGATGGTCGCCACTTCTCCCTTTATGCCCGTAGCAGCCAAGGCTTCAGTGGGATTTTTTGCAGCATGGGATGGTGCATTGTCTTGCATAAAATGATTTTACTCGCCAAGGCACGGTTCTTCAGGAAATGGGCCATTAGGAACTCCACATATTTTGCTGAGGTGATGTTGACACCTTCACGCACCTGAAAGGGGCCTACCAACTCACTTCCTATGATTCCAGCCCAAAACATCACTCTGCCACCCCCTCTATAATTCTCTAGAGCAGGGGTAATCAACTAAAATTCAAAGAGGTCCAGTCAGAGAAAATGTATTAAACCAAAGGTCTAGAACATCATAATATCTAACTTGAGTTAGTGTGGTATGTGGATCTGGGTGTGATTTCATGGACTTGTTGCGCTGATTAAATATGAAAATTAGTTTTCCTTTAAAGCTGTTAATTTTATTTGAAACACATTTTTATTTAAACAAAGCAACACATAATAGAAGTAGAAGTGGGAAGTATAATTTGATTGTCATTCGTATAAATGCAGCAGTTCAATGTTTACCACCGGGAATGCAGACAGTTCATTGGCCGAGTAGCGTCACATAAGATGGCTTAACTCACATGCAATTGGTCTGTGCATTTCCTGATCTGCAAAACCAGTACCATAAATCGTAGAATAGCTGTGCTGGTTAAAATAGAAGTGCCCCGTCTAATTTAAAGTTCCCTTTTAATCGAATGATTTTTGGTCCAGGTCCAGGTCCAGGTCCGTATTGGATGGCATCTGGGTCCGCCCGGACCGCGGTCTGCCAGTTAGTGACCCCTGCTCTAGAGGCTTATAGAGAAGCACTTGGCCGTACTCGAACCAGGGTTGCTTGCTTGGAGGACCGTAGCTTGAATACATGGGATGCATCCAAACTGCTGGGCCATCTGCTTCCCATGTCACATTTTTTATCACAGTATCTGGTATTACAAATAATGTATCTGTATTCTAGAATATATTTGTTGGCATGGCCTCCAGTCATCCTCTTTTACATGTAGGATCTGTTGGTCTCAGTACAGGTTTGAAGCTTTGAGTCATCCGGGCCTCGGGGTCTGCTCCACAGCTGGGCTGTGAACAGTAAGCACTGGGTTACATTCCTCAGTTCACCTGTTAAATGACTCTCTGCTATTCATCATGCTTGATAAGGCATGGCCATTAGATTCAGCTTACAGTAATCTGCCTTTTGATGAGATATTTTGGGCTGTTATTTTTCTTGGACGTTGGATTCCTGTGTGGCTGCCAAAGAAATGTGTTTGATGTTGAGCCCAATTCAATTATATATCTCTGACAATATTAAAGTGGTGGAATTTAGTGTGTGTGAGGGTTTGTGGGTCTTGTGTCTGGAAATAGAGGCAAACTCTCACAAACACTGGAGTAGTTCTAGTGTTTTTAAGACTCGTTTTTGCATATTTTTGGGTTCATCCTACTACAAAAGAAGGATCACTACGGCTTGCAAGTTAGTGTCCACTCTAGACTGGCTGCAAAAGCCTTGGAGGTCCAATATTTAAACGTCATATAGACAGCAGAAATAAACCTATTCACAGCCTGGTTTAGTAAACAGTTTTGCTCTGAATATTGTACACTTTACACAGGATATTTTTGCTTATCTCATCTGCTTTTGTTAATGTATAATTAGGGTGCGGGTGATTGGACTGGGAGGTGGGAGTGTAGTGGCTGATTATCTGGAGGATTAGGGTTTGTTGATGCTGTCAAGTCTGTATGGTACCTATGCCATAGTAACCTATGCTGTTGTGAGCACTACATACTTGTGAATTGTGGTGTGTCGATGCCACTCTGCAATACTCCTCCCAAATGTGACCCGTATGTGCAATTTTTATGCCAGTTCCTATTGCCACATTTCCTGCTTATTTGTGTACAGGCAACCATGGCAGATGAAACCAGCGTATTATGTTGGATTTAGAGTTGATAAATCATGAGCTAGCAGTTAATTATACTTCAGCTGTTGCAAGGAAGGAATGAGGTGAAACAGCAGAGGAGATGGAAAGCACAGTGCTGGATCAGGCAGAGGATGGGTAATTTTTGCTGTTGTTCAGCCACTGAGGGAGGCAAGGACAGGGAAATGCACATTCTATATTTTGCAGATGTTGGCAAATATATCTGGCCAGTTGCATTTTTGTTGACAGCCATTTATCTTATGTTTGAGTACACATGATACGCTGTTGGACACACTTAGACACTGTCAGTCACAAGTGCTACCTAGCAGACCAATCCCAGGGCTTGCAATCTACATTGTTCAGACACATACAGTGTCTACAAAAAGTATTCATCCCCCTGGGATGTTTACCGTTTTATTGATTTTATAAATCAGATAAATATAATGCAACAAAAGAAGAAACAATGACTAGCCAGATTACCTGAAAATGAAGTCCATGGTTTACATGGCAGTCAAAACTGAAAATCTGAGGCACTATGATGTACATCGTCTGGTCGGTGTTTGTACAATAAGTATGATCAAAGTAATGTATACAGCTCTGACCAATCATAAACGTTACCTGGGTGTCACGCATAAGTAAATCAACTCTCAAGATATCTATTTTGGAGATCGATGCCATCTGTAATCAATTAAGTGCATGCAGTGTCTGCTCGCTCTGCCTTTTTCTATCTCTCTCACCTACTCATTGATACTTGCTGCACAAACCCTCTTATCATGTCCGTCCCATTAATCACCTATTGCTCTGCAACCTCTCTTGACAAAAGTCAACTTCTATCATTGTTAAGTTTGTAAATTTATTACAAACTATAAGTCCCTGCGCTGATCAGGAATGAATTGATGGCATTAAACGTCCTCACAGATCAACTGTTTGAAGATCAGATCGTAAGTGTAAACAAATAAAGACAATGTATAATCTAAGGTGATTTGGTAAAAGAAAGGCTACTGATGATAACACTGAAGCAGAACCACAGTGAGGGAGAGAAAGAAGCAAAATGGATGAGCTGCTATGTGTGAGAGAAGGGGAGAAGTGCAAGGGTACCAGGGGAACCAGATCAGCTGGTTTATGTTAGTTCGATTTCGAGGAAAAGACACCAATTAAACAGATAGCTAGTAGGGATTAGTTTTATGATGGAAATAATGAACCCACAAAGATGACCATTTTTAAATTAAAAAACAGATGGAAATAAAAAAATATTATCTTTATTATTTCAACAAGGAATATGGTCAGTAAAAGCAATTATTGTTTTTGTGACTATTTCAGGTTAAAGTTAAATGGTAGTCTGCAGTGTTATTGTATTGTTATTGTGTTGATAGATTTTTTTAGTTATTTTAAGACAGTATTGGGGGGCCTCATGCCAGAGTCTGCTTAGGGCCTTACTTTTGCCAGGAGTGGCCCTGTTTGGTGGGCACCAAACACCACACATCACCACAAACACACCAATCCTCTCTGTGAAACATGGTGGTGGCAGCATCATGCTGTGGGGATGCTTCTTGGCAACCGGCCCTGGAAGTATTGTAAAGGTAGATGGTAATGAATGCAGCATGATATAGGAAAAGCTTGGAAGACAATCTTACTCCGTCTGCAAGAGAACTACAGCTTGGGAAGAACAGAATAAAATGCAGTGTCCAGATATGCAAGCCTGATTAAAACCTATCCGCACAGACTTAGTGCTGTGACTACAGCCAAAGGTGCATCTACTAAAAACTGATTTAACCCCTTAAGTCTTAGCTTAGGGACCAAATTTGGTCCTGCTTGCCTGGATCCAAACAAACTTACTCTGTGCACTCTATGTTTGCACAAAAAAGTCATGTTACACATCAAATTAAACAGAAGAAGCTCAGCTACAAGCCCAAATAAACCGTTTTTACCTACACCACATTCAACTCAAGAAGGACTCAAATCAATGACCACATATCAAAGTGGCCGTAACGCTACGTAGCCAGACACTTCCACCCCCTATGGGATGGTGCATGGGACTGCAGACACAAACATGGTCTCATTTGAAAGCCAAGCCTTTACTGAAAATTCTAGTCATGTTAGTGCAGTTCCCATTTGTTTCAACAGTTTCTTTTAGTTTTCTGCACTTTATTCTGTTGTTTTTTGTGCCATTAAAAATAAATCTGCTCCTCTTGGTGTCAAACTTTAGTTCCTTTGTAAGACTTCCTTTGAAAGGGAACTATATGGAGGTCTTGGTGATTTGAGGGGGAACAAAGAATTCTATGATGCAGGGACCACCTATAATGGCATACGACTGAAAAAAAGTTTGATACCTGAGATTTTTCAAATGGTAGAGATTGGACCAAATTGGGGCCAAATGGCACAAGATGGGATTTTGCCTGGATATTTTTTTTTTACTAAAATCTCTCTTATTTTGTCCTAATAACCCTCTAGTGGCATTAAAGTTAAAAGAGATAATGTCAAAATTTGGTGCTTTGGCCTACTGGAGATTTTTGGACTTCAACTGCATTATTTCTATGGGATATATATGCTAAAATTGCAAAAAAATAAAATAAAATAAAATAAAAAAAATTGACGAAAATGAAATTTTTCATTTGCCAACTTGATTCTATCTGATCCAGTAATGTAAATACAAATATTTACACTTCTGAACAAATTTCACAAGTGCCCTCTTCATTATTGTACCTTGATCATTCAAGTAGACTTTGGAGTTACAGAGTTATACTCATTTGAAGATGGACTGTAAATTTCGAGCAGTAGCCCAGTAAAAGAGGCTAGGGCTTAACAGGGTTAAAGGAGGTGAATATTCATGCAGTCACCTCTTTTACATTAAATATTTGTATTTAGTTAACATTACTTTGCAGAAGTTTGTTTTCACTTTGACATTAAAGGGGTTTTTTGTATTTTTGAGGAAAAAACAAGTTATGTTGACAATGAATGATTTATAAAATCAGTTAAAGGGTAAAACATCTAAGGGGGCGAGTAATCACATAGTCCTCAGGGCTATGTGAGCCTACAGCGCAGGCTAATACATAGGTTAAACACAGAGGCATAAACCAGGTTTAAGGCCTATGGTTCCCACTGAGGCTGGGCAATTAATCAAAAATTAGATTAAATCGCAGTGCAGTCTGCTGCAATTTTCAATCATCAAAATACCAGTCTAAAACTTTTTTTTGCAGCAGAGATATTATTCATTACATAATTTTGCAATCACTCAAGTGCCTTTTTTTAGAATAGTCTACAAAAAAATCCTACTTTCTTCATTGTTATTCTTTTTTCTTATTAAATATGAGAATGGCAATACAACAACTCATATCCAGTTTGCATTACGAGTCAATATCATCACAATTAGGTATTTTTTCAAATTTGTTCAGCCCTTGTTTAGTCTAATAGTGTGTTGGTTGTAATGTAGGATGCTTTATTGCTTGTGTTTGTTGGAAAATACATAAGATGAGGAACTTAAGGAATAATTGCATTTCAAATCCCAATTGCAATATTGGTTTAAAAAAAATCACAATTAGATTATTTTCCCAAATCGTTCAGCCCTAGTTCCCACAGTTCTGCCTCTTTGCCTGTTACCAGGTTGATTAAAAGCTAGTTTGAAATGTGTATTTAATATGGTGGCTTTAATCATTGGGCTTCAGAGATACACTTCAGAGACCAGTGGGTGACACCTCTGAGGCTACATGCATTTTCTATACAGGCTGATGTGAAAGAGTGTGAATGGTAAATTAAATGTTCTCTGAATGGAGTCAGGCAGCTTTGAAGATAATAATAAATGTATGGAGAGATGGCGGGATTGTGGAGAATCAAAGGAGTGATTCCCTGCTACTTCATTGCCCATCACTGATGAAAACAAATCCTTAATGGATCATAGTTGTGATGAGCCAGGGGAGCAACAGCTAAGCTAACTGCAGAGCAAAACTGTGGTCAAACAAAAGAAATCAGTATATGAAAACGAATCAAATACACGTCAGAACAACAACATCCGGTCACAGTTTACTCTTTCTGTCACCATCTTGACCCAACATGTTTCCCCAGCAGTCACCTCTGAATGAAGGATTTCTGTAACTCCGCAAACTTTTGGATATGTCTGTAGTAATTTAAGTACTCAATTAATAAAATATAACAGGTTTAACCATTTTACAATTACATAGACATTTCAGTGCAAAAAATTGACATATTGTGGCTTTAACAACTGTTCTTGTATCTTGCTGAGTCTGCGTGGGATACTTCTTTTATTAGCAGGAGAGGTCAAACGGGACTCATAAAAACATCCCATCTCTTCCTTCCCATGTACATGTGACAGGATAACAGCTGTGAGAATATTAAACTGTCTGAAAACTGAAGAAGTTCATCGTTGTTCCTCAGTCTCTGCATGTTGGTCTCATTTATATCTCTTGAATAAAGTACTCCTGTCTCCCCCCTCTTTCACTTCAGCCCCAACTCTCCTGATGTCACAGGAAGAGACGGTCTGAGTGGGGGGTCTGAAGGATTTTGTTTCATTCGGGGGGAAATGGGAGGAGGGACAGAAGATGATGCTCCATGTCTGGCTCATGTGTGGCAGATCAGAGTCCAGATTTTAGCCTATAAATTCAGAACATGGAGATGAAGTTAGAGTTCAATCCTTGACTACAAGAAGCTTCATGCTGCTGTCTAAAGTGCCATTTATGTCCTCTAGTATTATGTCTGCTGCAGTTTTACAGTAATTTCTTGTCATTGTCAGTTTTCAACAAAGCAGAATGACAGGGTTTACTGAGCCCAGGACAACATGTCTATGGTGTATCATATCACTGTGTCACTCACAATCTCCTCCCTTTAAAGGGTATTCTTCTATTTTTAAACCTGACTCCTGTTTTTAGACAGTTTGGAACTTATTGACCAGTATGTTGACTTGTGTTTTAGGACCTGTTCCCACTGCCGGCTTCTCTGTGCTGGCATGAGCAGTTTCAGTTTCAGAAGTCTTGCAGAGTTTTACCATTGAACCCCATAGCTAGCATGGTGATGAACATGCTGCATAGTAAGTCACAGGCCAGCACTGCTATCCTTACCTTGATATTACTGTCTGCATGAACAGTGTTGGACTTGGTCAGCACAGGCATTAGTTTCATCTTTTAACCCTTAAAAGCCCATGATTATTTTGTGATTTTGTTAATACTTTTCTTTTGACAGTATTTTTTTTTAAGTTAAATGTACTGTTTTAGATAGAGGACCTCCAGAAAACACAAACACCCCAAAAATAGATTTTTAAAAATTGTTTTTCATATCAATGAATTGTAATTTTTAAAAAGCAATGACAAAATGCCAAAATTATAAATACAAGCCAGTGCCAGTCCTGTACAGTATGGTCCATTGTCCCCTATGTGTAAAATAAATTTTCATATCAAATTCAAATGGTCATATTTCCTGTTTTACTTGGCCTATTGACATCAAACAAAAAATGGAAAGAAAGCTTAAAAATCATGCTTTCCACACCAAGTGACTGCAGTGTAGCTTTGTTTTCATGCTATCATGCAGTTACCTACTATTGCCTGATGGCAAATATGAAATGTTATGTTTATCATTAAATCCTCTTAACACAAATCATCTGTGTTCACTAGGGTCAGCAAAAGCATAAGTGATGCTACCTTTACCTTTAACTTTGTTTTGTCATGTGATGTTTCAATGATCTTTAGGCAAGTTATAGCAGTCATCACTGCGAGGTCATGGCAGGAACAATAATAGAGAAGCTTACCTGTGGCTTCAACAGTTGTAGTTTCTGTCTTTTAATGCATGTGCTTGAGAGTTAAAAACCGTCTCCTCTTCAGCATGGTGTCGAAGTGAAGTCATAGTTGTAGCAAGCAAATAAGCAAGCAACTATGAAAGCAGCAGCACCACAAAACCTTTCGTATAAAGGTGACCTGACCTCGTAATAGAACAAAAAGGGAAGGGGCGGAGCCAAGAAAGCCAGCCGTGGACATAAAAGAAGAACAGAGGGGAGAAAAATTGATGCATTAGACAAGGGATGTCCTCTCCTGAATTATCTGTCACTCTGAAGTTGCACACTCCTGTACAGTAGGTGGCCATATGCACCTTTAAAAATCACCATTAACTCTATTTTTGAATTTTTTATGGCACCAGCTTCAAACCAGTACACCCAAGATGTCTACTGAGTGGTATCAAGGACAATATGAGCAACGGTGTGGTGTGAAAATCAGACAGACAGACATGCTGCTAGTAAGATAAGAGATACTTATTAATCATTAGAACCAAAATGTAAAGGACTCAGGTTTGAAAATATATCAGACCTTCTTTAGAAATGAATGTATTTACTGATAACTGATGTTGATGTGCAATGTTTACCCCCACACCAGGAAAGATGGCCGGGTTGTCGTGCACATAGCTATTTTATTCGTTGTGTGTTTGCATGTTTGTGGAAAGTTTGTGGGTTGTTGACTGAAGGCCCAGGGATCATGCTGTTTTAGTTCTGGTGTATTTCCTTGTCAGATGGTGTGTAGTGGACTGCTTTGTTTGTATGAAACGTCTGAAATGTCACCTGGTTTATTAACAGGATATCAGCTGCAAAAGACACAGAAAGTAATCAAAAAAACATGTGACCACAGATCTGCTCTATGTGGTTCAGCAGCTATTGCATTAACTCCATCTAATTGTTGTTCCCAGAAAGTTATGATACATACCTAAAATTAGCGCTGACACAGGCTGTTATGTGGTTTGTTTGCAGCTGTAATTACTCAGAGGCAGGAAGATCGATGGTTGTGGTTGTGGAAGAAATAAAAAATTTGTAAATTGATGATGTTTAAGGCGCAACATCTGATGTAAACATCCCCTTACTGTACCCTTCATATTTAAGGAGGAATTTTGGTTGAATTAGACCAAACATTGCTCCAGAAAACAAATACTCCATCCCACACATGCCAGAGTTATGCCCACAAGTTTAAAAGTGCCCTATCAAAACCCTCTCCCACTTCTGAACACAGCCC
Source organism: Cheilinus undulatus (assembly GCF_018320785.1). Classification (NCBI taxonomy): domain Eukaryota; kingdom Metazoa; phylum Chordata; class Actinopteri; order Labriformes; family Labridae; genus Cheilinus; species Cheilinus undulatus. Next base: position 47,824,615 of record NC_054871.1, on the reverse strand, counting down.
CCTGTGGTCTAAATGAAACATCTGTGCTGAACTTTGGTCAAAATATATTACAGATCAAGCACCAGAAGAGGTTTTTGACCCTGTATAAACCAGCTCTAAACATCCTTTCCCACAACGCTCCTCAGCACCCTGCCCCTCTTTACCATCGGCTGTGTTAACAGCTCTTCCATGGCAGAGGACCCCTGGTGGAAGCATGGTTTGACACAGACGTCCACCTACAGGAAAGGGCAATTTCCCACATCAGAATATGCTGACATTATTTACACTATGTGAATTAGTACAGCATGATTTGGTCATGATGTGTGATTGCAATTACACAGGTCAATATTACTATTTGCAATTAAGATTACAACCTAATACATAAACTATATCATGAGTCTACCTGCTTGTTTGTCAAGGAAAGTGATACCCTTTTTTTCTTGCTAAAACAATGTCAGACTTTTGCAAAGTTTATCCCAGAAGCCAAGGGTGTAGATACTGGGTGAGGCTACTGTGATTGGTGGTGTGTCTGTTTGTCTCTATTTGCTATTTTGCCCCACGATTTGATACTATCATGATACTTGGGTCACAATTTGATATTATTGCAATTTTAAACATGTTGCATTACAGTGAGTATTGCAGTACCATATATCTCATTATAATGCGATCTATACCATTTTTTTCAACTGTTTAGCTGATTTAACATTAGTCTTGCCCTCATATTTGTCATATTTCCGCAGTATTTTCTTAAAAACCTCATGTGTCATGTCCCATGTTCATGCCCTGCTTGCATTTCTAATATCTTTCCCCTGGTGCTGCCATGTTTGTTGTACTAATTCTTTCCTGCTCTATGACCGTCACCTCTGCCGACCTGACTGGTCAAATAATTGATTTTATTTTTCCATTGGCATAGACTTCAGTTCATATTAGCAATTCATTTGAAAAATCGATACTTGGTGGACGAGACTCTACGATATATCAGATACAATATCACGATACTATGCTGTATCGATTTTTTTTTTCTCCCACATCGTTGCTCCAATTGTCCTCTCAGAAGACTTCTTGGGTGTACTGGTTCTTAACTGGTGCCATATAAAAATCATAAATAGGGACAGATTTTCTATAATATCAAAAATTGTTGCATCTTTTGCTTCAGTATGCCCACAGCTTTGATGGTCCTTTATGGGTTTTAGGCCAAGCACCGCAAACATGTACTGGTGTGCAGAGACACTGAGTCATTAGGCAGTTATTTGGGGGAAAAATACCCCTTTCGATGCAAACCAGCATATTGCATTAGGCATCTAATGACGAGGTTAACTGCGCTAGCTGCATTAACAGAGTAAGGATTAGTTGTCTGTGAGAGCTGATGGAAATACGCTGCAGAATTTGTGACGCTTAAACTTTCCAGAGATCAGGGAAACATTCCACGTCTGTTTGACTTTAAAACAAATGATAAATGATGTGTAAATTAGCCATAACCAGTAGGGGTGGGAGAAAAAATCGATACAGCATAGTATCGTGATATTTTGTCTGGTGATTTATCATATCATCTCATCCACCAAGTGTCGTTTTTTTTTTTTTTTAATTAATTGTCAATACAAACTGAAGTCTATGATAATGGAAAAATAAAATCAATTGCTTGGATAACGGTTTGTCCAGTCAGGTCGACAGAGGTGACGGTCATAGAGCAGGAGAAAGTTAGTACAACAAACATGGCAGCACCAGGGGAAGGACATTAGAAATGCAAGCGGGACACGAATGAGAGCAACATCACATATGAGGTTTGCAAGAAGTGCTACAAGAAAATTAAATGCTTTGGAAATATGACAAACATGAGGGCAAGACTAACGCTAAACAGTTGAAAATGGTATAGATTGCAATATATCGCAATATATGGTATCGCAATACTCACTGTATTGCAAAATGTTTAAAATCACAATAATATCGAATCGTGACCCAAGTATCATGATAATATCGTGTTGTGGGGCCACTAGTGATTCCCACCCCTAATAATTAGTTCAGTCAATGGCCTGGACTCTTTGCTCACCCAGGTAGATGCTCACTTTCTCTCTCTCTCTCTCTCTGTCTCTATCTTTCTCCCTGCAGATACCAAAACAATCAAAGTTTTTTCCCTTTGGGGCGTGCAGATGGCCTAGCGGCCGAATGCGCTACCCATGTACGCGGGCAGCCCATGTTCAAATCCGGCCTGTGGTCCTTTGCCACATGTCTCTCCCCACTCTCATCCCATTTCTGACTCTATCCAGAGCCTTCCTCTGTCCAATAAAGGCACTAAAAAAATCCCCAAAACATAAAAAACACAGTTTTTTCCCTTCATTCAGAGAAGAAACTTTGCCAAGGTGCTGCTTCAGTGAACACATTTATATTACCATTTCTTTAATTAAACGTTCTGTCTGTTGTTCTGAATATATATCATGGATTGTCAGAATCTGTGCGGGATGAGGGCGAGATTGGACAACACATGCTTAGGGAAGAGTCTGCAGGACTCTAGTAAACATAAATACTCTTACTTAGTTATCATAATGACTCTCTTCATGTAATGTTGTAAGGAGAGCACAGTCTGAACTTGTCACCAGATTTTGTAATTTAGACAAATGATAGAGTTGGCTTATTCCACGTTGTCTGTGTCGGTTGATGCTCTGGATACCCAAATATACAATACCTACAAAAATGTGCTGAAAAATGTTTTTCTTCACATGATATATCCCCCTTAACAAAATCTGATCTTGTCTTCCAGCTGTCCTTTTAGAAGAGGCTTTATGTTGCTGTTTAAATATATGGCCTCATTCATTTTTTTTACTGCTGATCTGTTTGATTTAGGGCTCCTCTGGATGTTGCTTTTGTTGGTTTCATGCTGGATTTATTTGACATTTTGGGAGGATATATTGTGCCTACAGTATGACATCATGAGAGGACATAGTCTCTGTTTGTGTTAGTGTCATTTGGTTTCCTTGGAGCGAAAACAGCAGTTGTCTTGACAACATGCTCTCATTTTTTGTTGATGTCAACTGACCCTTGAAAGACCTTTATTTGAGCTGAAATATTATAACGTGGACGTGGGTTTTTGATTGAATGCGTAGGATTTTTTACTTGTTTGTGGTGGGGACTGAGAAAAAAAACCCTGCATTTGTGTGAGAAAGTGCGTGTGTGCTGCTCTGAGTCTATGCGCACCTGTTTGTGTGCTAATAAACCCAGCATGTTGCTTGGAGAGAGGAATCTCTTTATTCTTGTTGACTCATATTTTTGGAAAGCTGCTTCCATCTGCATCTGTCCCTGTTTTTGGTTTTTAATTCATTCTCTCCAGGAGGGCGTTGAGCAGACAAAGCAGTGGAGGCTGTTGACAATCGCTCAGTAATTAATGGGAACATCCAGGGACTGTTAAAGACCTTCCTCTTGTTAACCCATGTTTTATAGTCACTCAGGGGGAGTATGGTGCTTTTGATGTTCCTATCACTTCAAATGGGAGCAGCTTTTTTTACAAACCAGAGCAATCAATGGGTGAGTGTGCACCATCCTGCAACATTCTGAATTAATAAAGGCAAATAGTTCAACTTTTGACCAGCAGAGTTCCAATATTATTGTACAAGAGTGTTATTTGCTATAGAAGTAGAATGTGATACTATGATATCTTATAGGAACGCACAGTTTAGCAATATTTTGATCTACAAAATGGGGAAAAAGTTGTTTGTAGGCTGTGTCAGGTTATACTTAACCTTGCAAAGCAGATAGATATGGTGGTTTCCTTGTTTCTCACTGGTGAATCCATCTTGCAAATCTCCCGTCTGAACTGTTTGGGCCTAGTTAGAAAGTGACAGGACCAATTAGCAACGAGGGGCAGTATTGTACTTTTGGGCGTGGCGGATTCGTGACGTAAGCAAGCAGCAACAAGAGATCGGTGCAATTATGGTGGAAGACATTAGCGTGGATGCTGCTAAAGCTCCAGTTTTATCAGAACTTGACGACATTTCTTTGTTAAAAGAAGAACAAAGAACAGCAGTGAGTTATTTTCTTTTCAAAAATGACAAAAGTCGTGTACTGACATGTCTACAGTCGCCATGGTTCGCGTTATGCAGTTCCCTATGGAGTTTAGTCCTCGGTAGCAGCTACGTCATGTCCTTTGTTGCTCTGATTGGCCTGTAAAGATGTGAGCAACAGAATGTTAATCCAGTCACACTCCGAGTATTTTTTTTTTTTTCAGGCTCTGCCCTTTCCCAAACAATGTGTATGAGCGGTTTTTCAGGTGGATGTGTGAAACAAATCCATCTGGCGTGTTAGGTTAGGTTATACTCAGATCTAACTTAAGCATTGACAGCCAAAGAAATGGGGATGTCAACCATAGACTGTAAAAAGAATTGGACAAAGCCTGTATGACATCAGCCGTCTGCTTACAATAGGCGGACTCAAACAGCTCTTGAAGCCAATCCATGGCAGCTTCCATATTGAAATCGCTGTCTCAGCCGAGCTTTGGATCAACCTAACAGTCGCCCACTGAGATCAACTTCCTGTCAGCGAGCTAGCTAGCATTCTGGTTGACAGAAATGTAGCTTCTGCCCATCAAGCTACCCATCAATCAAATGAGAAGTGCCAATCAATGCACATTGAGGTTTTTTCTAAATATAATCAAACAATTGTGGTACAAAAAATTTCATCCAGCATACAGTGAGAGCACATGAAGACATTAGCTAATAAGACACATGTTGTTTTTTGAATCAGGCTGTAAACCATTTTATTTCTAGTGTAAAAACCGTTTTTTAACATGTGTTGTGTACATGACTTCCAGTGTTCATGCAGTCAGCCTCAAGTGGACACTCGCCGTTAGTGCAATTTTTTGCACTTCCGCATTGGCTTCATTTTTCAGAACTGGAGGTTGCCACTTGATGTTAACCTGCTAAGAGGATTGAAGGCACTGCTAACGTTAGCTGTTTTTGCATAGCAGTTCAGCAACATCATGTACTCACTGTTGCTTTGGTCCTGTCTTTAATAGGTCTGTGCAAATCTGGCTGTATTGTATCTTGTGAAGTGACTCGGTTATTTTGCATGTCATGTCTTTGCCAACTTCACCATCCTCTGTTTGTATACAAATGCACGTTGTTTATAAGGGTAAGGAAACAACCCTATGTTTTTATGACAGTGCAGCTGCACTCAGACACCATGCTGGGCTCCATAGAGCACCAAAACAAAATCCTACATATTGGTGCTTTAAGAGATTTTTTTGTTGAATCGTCTCACTCACAATCACACGGACAGAGGACCTGGTAACAAGCACCACAAATAATCCCATCTGCTTTGTCCCAGCGGTACGCTCTGGCTCTTTATTGACAGTGACCAAAATATCCCGAGCTGTGTGTCTGTGAAAGCATGAAGGGAGCCCCAGCAGAGAGACAAACATACCACACCCTTTCATTCTGCTGTGGACGGGGTATTATAAGGCAACCCTCTGGCTCTAAACAACCCACAAATGCTAGATTTATACCTGCTGACCTTGGTGAATTCAACATTTGGAGTGCTTGTGATTATACAACAGTCTCTAGTTGACTGTGTATTTGTGTGTAACCAGTCAGTAGCCGCAGCCATTTGTCTTTTACTTGCCAGGTGCTGCCAACTCAAAGTGGTCTATTTAGATCCTGACTTAACCAAGCTATTTTTGTTCAGGCCTAGCTGGGCTTTTTAAGTGGCCTGCTCAGTACTGGCATGTGGGATCTATCAAGTGAGGGCCAGAGTGTCTAATGCCCTCTCTTTTTGTGCCCCCTTGCAGTGCACTCCACAGCACTGTCATGTTTAATTTTCATGATTTCCTCCCCTCTTCCGGCCGTCACACATCGGAGCCCCAGAGGTTTCCATCACGAGTAGGTCGATTGGCAGGAGCCCAGGGTTTCGTTGTGGTGCTTTTGATGGTCAGCGGACTGTGGCCTGGACTTGTAGAAGAGCTGCAGAGTTGTTTAGTGGACAGATTCTACAAAGAAAGAGCTAGAAGATCCACAAAACGGCTGGGTGAAATGTTTGTGGCCCTCATCTAATTCGAGGTGTTTTGCATGGGTATGGTTTAGTCTGGAGCTGGGCAATATAAGAATTTAAGATATATGGTGGGTGGAAAAGTGGGTGGAACCGGAGAAGACTGAGGTAAACCCTTGCTCCTTGCCAGTTCAACCCACTTTTCCAAATGTTGCCTATTCATTTGTGCAAGTTAGACCTCTCTCTCTCTCTCTCGAATGGTCACACATGAGAGAAATATTATGAGTGTTGAAAAAAGTTCAACGTAACATTGGACAAATTCACATCTATATGACCAACGCTCCAAAGACAATGTCTGGGAAGGGCAGAACCTTTCCAGAAAAAATGAAGTGAAGTAAAGGCTGATTGGTGAAGGTTTTGTCTGTCATTGCAGGCCAATCGGAGCAACAAAACATGGAACATAGTAGGTGTGCATTGCCTTGGTGGGGTAAACTACAAATGCCAGTTTGACAGGCGTGTCAAGGCTTGTTTAATAAACAAAGGATGTATAGTTCTGATACAGGTGACGCTATAGCTGCATACAAACCCATCTCTTACCAGCAACCATTGTTTACAAGCTTGCAGTCGCTTCAACTGTACCCTGCCTCTTTCTCCTTAAAACAAACTCCTTAAAGCCACCTCCTCCTTAAGAGAAATCATGACCCAAATTAAAAAAAAAGCCTTAATTTATTTCATGAATGTTGGTTAATCAGTATTCTTGGCTACCATTACACCATGAAGACAAAAGAACACTCCAAAAATGTTGATATTTGGACCCTAAATAGATAAACTTTATGAACAAAGAGACAGGACAAAACAAACATAGTAGAAAAGCACATCATTACAGAAGGATTTGCATGCATGCAGCTTGTTTACTCCATTTTCCTGAGATAGCATGGAAGTTTAATAATTTTCTAAGAATTTCCTTGTTTTCTTGAGTAAACCATATTTATTTCCCAAAGAAAGGAAGATAAATAGGTAGAAATGCACTAAATTTTACTTAATCATGAGAAAACCTAACAAAAATACATGTATAAAATTACTATGTGTCCACTTAGAGCTGGAGTTTTTGTCACTTTTTCACTGGCACACATTTGCGATCCACTAGAAGGAGCTTCGCAACCCACTTTTGGGCCCTGATCCACCAGTTTAGAACTGCTGCCTTAAATGACACTGACTGGTTCAGCCATTCTCCGACTGGAAATAAGCGGATCAGCTTGAAGCTTTGCAAGTTGGTGACATCTCTTAATTTGTGTTCTTTGATACCACCGGTTATTAGAACTAGAGCCCTGAGTAGAACCCTTTTCTCTATCCTCGTCCTGCTGGATTTCTGACCATTACCGCCCACTCACACACACTGCAGCGTGTGCCATCCACTCCTGCTTGCACCCACAACAGGTGTGTCAAACTGAGCACTCATCCCACATGGATTCTGACAATCAATATTAAATTTTCAGAATAACTGATGGTGCATTTGATTAAAGGCAATATTGATATTTTCACTGAAGCAGTGAAGTTCCCTCTATGAAAACCAAGGAAAAAATACGAAAACAACCATATAGAGGTGAAATTGTTTCCTGATCTCTGGAAAGTCTGTGCATCATAAATACTGCAGCACACTTCCATCAGCTCTCTCAGACAGTAGGCAAATCTTTACTCTACGAACCCTGTGCCATTACCATCCTCACCACTATTGCTTGATTTAATAAGGCCTGGAAAGATAGTTTTTCTCCAAATAGCTGCATTTGAGCTTAGCGTCTCTGTGCACCGGTGCGTAAAGGCAGTGATAAGCCAACAACACAATAAGGGGAGTATTACAGCCTGAGCATTTAAACTGCATCACATGGCCCACCTGCCATGGGCCATACAGAGACAGGTATGGAGTACCAATCTGATACCAGTGTAAACTTTCTGGACAGACTGTGCTGTGTAAAGCTGGCACATTATTTTAGCCCTACAGTGAACTTAGAAAAAGGCTCAATAAGAGTTGTATTGTACAGCCTCTGTGTGACACTTGAAGTTGTTTTACTTGCTAATTATTATGAGTTTTGCTGATAAATATGACAATAACAATTAGGGGTGGGAATCACTAGTGGCCCCATGATACAATATTATCATGATACTTGGGTCATGATTCGATATTATTGTGATTTTAAACATTTTGCAATACAGTGAATACTGCGATACCATATATTGCGATATATTGTAATCTATACCATTTTTCAACTGTTTAGCGTTAGTCTTGCCCTCATGTTTGTCATATTTCCAAAGTATTTAATTTTTTTGTAGCATTTCTTGCAAACCTCACATGTGATGCTGCTCTCATTCGTGTCCTGCTTGCATTCCTAATGTCCTTCCCCTGGTGCTGCCATGTTTGTTGTACTAACTTTCTCCTGCTCTATAACCGTCACCTCTGCCGACCTGACTGGACAAACCGTTATCCAAGCAATTGATTTTATTTTTCCATTATCATAGACTTCAGTTTGTATTGGCAATTAATTTGAAACAAATCAATACTTGGTGGATGAGACGATACGATAAATCACCAGACAAAATATCGCGATACTATGCTGTATTGATTTTTCTCCCACCCCTAATAACAATGACACAGAAGGCAAATTTACATGACCTTAGCATTCAGGCTAGTGGCAATAAAAGACTAAAAATGTATTTAAAAAAATGGATTGAAAAACGTTCCATGTTTGATCTACTAGTGTTGATTCAATCTTTGAAGGCCCTGAAAAGTAACCCAATTGCCAGGCTTTCTAGAAGTGCTTTTGCAAAGGCCATGAAGGCATGGCATCAGTGTAACAGCACAGCGACTGTTTCAAGACTTTTTTACAGTTTAGGACTTGTATTTTTTGTTGCTGTGGTATCAGACAGATTTCAGTCTGCTCTGATTTTTACTTAATTCATGTCAAAGTTTATAAATCTTGTAGTGTGATTACTATGTTTTGTTTCCATGCTGAAAAACAAATCCAGACATTGTGTGTCGTCATTCGGCTGAAAAATATTCACATATGATTTCTGGTCCAGCCCCAGTTTTAAGGAGAGAACATAGAGATGTTTAAGCGACCACGGGAATCGTATGAATGTGTTCAGTGTGGGAAGTAATGAAGAAGTTTTTGTCTTTTAAATGACTCTTAAATGTATAATTTCTGTCTTTCTGTCTTTCTGTCTTGTGTGGAATTTGGCAGTTCGGGGGCCGCTCCCTCCCTCTCAACCCCGCCGTTCAGTCCGAGCATTGTGTGTGTGTGTGTGTGAGTGTGTGACTCAGAGTGGCAGTCCTGGTGTGAGAGTGTCAGCCGCTCAGTGTGTGTCATGCTGTCAGGAGGAGAAGCTCAGCGTGCTATCTCTGATCAAGGAAATCTTTTCTGACTTTGCTTTAACTGAGAAGGAGCTGCAGGAAGATCAGGTAAGACGCTAGAGGAATGATGAAGCTTGGAGAAGTCAGTGTGATGAAAGTTAAAGGGATAAATATTCAGCTGATATTTAGCCTTTTGCTACAGAATGATTGATTCAAAGATAGAGGCAGAGTCAGGGGATTTTCAGGATGGGTGTTCAGTCATGTGGTTGACACTGAGTTGAACTTGGTCTGGGATTCAGGGCTTAACTTGTAAATTTGTGGTTTTTACTTTACTTTACATGTCAGGTTCTTCTCTGAATCATCAGCTCATAGACTGAATGAGATCCCTGTTTATAGAGGATGACTCTGCTAGTAGGCTCCCTTGTTCTCATTAGCAAAAGGACAAAATCTCGTGAAAAAAGGATATTGACTTACTTTGACTGTATGACAAAATAACTAAATGTTGTGGTCATAACTGTATGTGTGATTGTGTGTGTGCTTGTGTGTGTGTGGGGGTGTGTGTGTGTGAACGTGTAAGCATGTCAGGGGCATCCCATTTAGTGCCGAGGTGTGTGCATTTGTAGCTCAGCTGCTGCTTTTGTCTGTCACTATTTTAGTCCAGTCTCTCTCTCTCTCTCTCTCTCTCTCTCTCACGCTCTCTCTCTCACTCACTCACTCACTCACTCACTCACTCACTCACTCACTCACTCACTCACTCACACACACACACACACACACACTCTTCAGTAGTCTTCACTCAATTGACTATATCCTTCCTTCACTTTGAGATAAAGTTGAGTTTTTATGAATAAAGGGTTAAGATTGAAGGACTGTTACTATATATGACTCTAAATAATATTTGTTATTAGCACTGGACACTAAAACCTGCACTTTGACGATAACAAAAATGTCTTCAGCCAGAGGCTCCAAACATAGATGACTGGTACAGTGTATTTTTTATGAAATCTGTGTGATGGAATGAATCACCTTCCACTGCAGCTTCAGAAGAACAAATTTCAAATGTTCACGACAAAATAGAAAACCCCTACAGTGCATTCAGAAAGCAGTCAGACCCCCTTCACTCTTTCTGTTTTATGTTGCAGTCTGATGCTACAGTCGAGAAAATTCCTCTTTATTCTCTTTCATCCACACTCAGTACCCCATCATGAAGAAAAGAAAAAAGAATTTTAGACATTTCTGCAAATTCACTGAGAATAAATCTGAAATATTACATTGACATAAGTATTCAGACCCTTGGCAGAAACACTTGATATTCAGCTCAGGTGCATCCTATTGCTCTCAATCTTTGCTGAGATGTTTCTACATCTTGATTGGAGTCCACCTGTGGTAAATGAAATTGCTTGATCATGATTTGGAAAGGCACACACCTTGCAGTTGACAATGCATGTCAGAGCAAAAACCAAGCCAGGAGGTCAAAGGAACTGCCTGTAAATTTTACAAGAAAGACCACTTGGCTTTCACGTGGAGTTTTTTGCAGACTCCAAGTGAGCTTAAGCCCAGATCAGTGGAGGGCTGCTTTGATGGTTGTCCTTTTGGAACTTTGTCCTGTCTCCACACAGGATCTCTGGAGCTCACTCAGAATGACCATCAGGTTCTTGGTCACCTCTCCTACTAAGCCCCTTCTCGCATTATTGCTCAGTTTGGCTGGGTGACCAGCTCTTGGAAGATTCCTGGTTTTGTCAGACTTCTTCCATTTGAGAATTATGGAGGCCACTGTGCTCTTGGGAACCTTCCTTTTTTTTTTGTAGCCGTCCCCAGATGTGTGCCTGTCAACAATCCTGTCTCTGAGCTCTGCAGGCAGTTCCTCTAACCTCCTGGCTTGGTTTTTGCTCTGATATGCATTGTCAGCTAAGAGGCCTTCTATAGAGAGGTGCATGCCTTTCCAAATCATGTCCAATCAGTTTGATTTACCACAGCTGAATCAAGGTGTACAGAAATGGGAGGAACCTGAGCTAAATTACAATTTTTTTTGCAACAAATCCTCATTTACTAAATATCACTGCATACATGTAGTTTTTCGCTAGTCTAATCATCTATCAAACATGTGTTTGACAACACTTGATATCATATCATCCCAATTACTTCACGTTCAGTTGCTACAATTCCAGTGAAAATAAAGATTATAGAAGCAGTTTGTTAAGTCTTAACTGTCTTTGTTTTTATACTTCATAATTCTTTTATTTTAAAAACATTTTAAATGATTAAAACAGGCTGAAATTAAAAGCTGCATCAGTTTAAACTATTTCTCATCCTCTATCAGGGATTTATCAAACACCTTAAAGAAATGTGCTTGTCAATAACAAGTTTGCTTAAATGCAGGATATTTTAGTCATTTTGTGGTTCCGTGTGTGGTTGTGGTCTGACAGTGGATACACACACATCTGAGATGTTGTTCATTTAGCAGTGATTGTGTATGCAACTAAATATATCTCTTTTGATGAGTGAAAAAGTGCTCTATGGCTGAATTAGTTCTTAAGTTAACTACTGCAGTGTATAATGGGCTGTTACGTTACTTATGCCTGATTGTTCCTGATTGATGAGACCTGCAGCCAACAGCTGATAGATGAGCGACAGAACAAGAAAGGTTGAGGCAGGAGTCAAAGTTAAAGAAGGAAGTCTCCTCATCACTTTACCAGTCGTTTCTGCGTGTACATATGCACTATCTTCTCCCTGTGATTACGCAGTTATTTAGCAACAGATGATATTATTTCACAGATGATTAATTTTCCTAACCCGATACCATGCGATTTGAACGAGCAGCTCAGTGAAGGGGGATGTCAGTGGCGATTCAGACTGGTGAGGGAGGATCAGCTGTGCTCCGTTTCTCTACTAACTGCCACACAAACGATTTTAAAGTGTCTGAAGCAAGATCAAAGCGCTGCCATCTTCAGCTAGACTGCTTCACAGACTAGCGGCAATTGAAGTACTGAAGCCTCTCAATCTCACCAGTCATTTTTCACAGCAACAAGAAATCTTGTGATGTTTTCAAATCCCTAATTAAAGGACTTTCCCCTGTATTTTACAATTAGAAAGACACTCCAGGTTCTAACTTGTTTGTTTGTAGTTGTTTTTTTGTGTGTATTTCTTTACTTCTCTCATTGTTATGTACTTCACTTCGTAACCATATTTTAAGAAATATTGTTACATTATTTAAAAAATCAATAATGCTTCAGCTTTTTACCCATAAGATTTACTTTACAAGCTTTTCATGCTTGGGCTTTTTCTTTATTCATTGAGGATGACAGTGGAAAGTCAGAAACAGGGATGAAGAGTGGGGAATAATGTGTGAAAGGAGCCACAGCCCAGTCGAAATAACCGCCAGACCATCATTACCCACACTGATGAAATCGGCAGGGGGTTATGTAAAGGGTTCCATATCTTTGTTTGTTTGTTTGTTTGTATGTGTACAAGATAACTCGAGAACCGAAAGTCGGATCTTCACCAAACTTTCAGGGAATATTGGGATAGTGACAGGGAAGAATCAATTAGATTTTGGTGATGATCCGCGCACCCGTTCGGTTTTTCTTGGACTTCGAAATTTTGAACACCATAGTAATCAATGGGAGTGTAAGTTCCTCGGTGGCGCTGCTTAGGCGTGGGTCTGCCGCCTCAGATGGCCATTCTCGTTTGAACCTGTAGTGTGTCATGTAATGTGACTTTGCATCTCAAGCTAATTCACATCATTTAAGTCAAATCAAGCTGCTCTTGCAACCTTCCTCCACCTCAGCTCCTCTTTTATTCTGCGTCTGACTTGATCAATGTCATTCTGTTGTCAGTGATGCCTGTTCAGCTCTGGGTTTTTGCTGCTCCCTGAAAGAACTACTATTTAGGCATACTTAATTACTAAGCATATCTTAATCTACATTATAAACTTTCATATATCTCACCTTGTGGATATTAAAGTCAACCCAATATCCTTATATATTTCTCTCTGCGGCCCTCAGTGGAAAAAGTTTAGACATAAAGTATGCCATGATGATGCAGTCTGAATATTGGCCTTCTCAGCCACACTAAGCTCTGCTCACCCGCACTACATCACTGATCATTGTCTGTTGATGGTCAACATTAAGGGGCCTTTACTGTGCCTCGCTCCCTCCTTCTTGGTTAAAATTCCTCAGCAAAACATCTCCATTGCTTCTGGTCAGAGCCATGGCTGTCATCTGCAGCTGTCCACTGTCCGGAACATTCCACCGACCTCTGACCTGTGATCCTGTCTCCCCACATTAACAGAGCTCCATCATCAGATGCCTCTGCTGCTTTATTAAGCCGGATTCCTGCATGTATCATCTTTGATAGAGACAGTTGTGGTTGGATGGGTTTATAAGCACGTAGCAGAACACTTTGACTTTACTATGTCACAAAAGTGGAATGTTAATATTTCCTGTTCTCTTGGTGACAATGTTTAAACAACTGATGTAATCTGATAGAACTTGGACATCAAATTTAAAGTAACTTGACTTTAAGCAGTCAAACTGATGGATTAAGGCTGGATGAGTCTGTTATTCGGCCACTTGGGGGCAAAAATGCTTTGTTTAAAGGAAGATACAGAAGCCCTAAGAGAACATCTATATATTTCATCATGCTCAGTTTTCCATCAATTTTTCAAAAGTTAAATATCTTAGATTTCCCATGATGATGGGTTCATTTATTTGCTCATGATCTCAGAGAATTAACCAGTAACCACAGAAACTAACATAATCTCAAGACAGCAACATGAAAAAGTCAAAGCCTTAAGGAAACTTACAGAATTAAAGAAAACAGATGTACTACTGCTTACTGCTCCCTTAGCAACATAAACCTTTGTTCTATCAGAGTGTGTTCTGTTGGTTCTTATCAACTCCATATTGATCAACCCTCTCTTTATATGAATATCTTAAAAGCTCCAAAAGCTTTTCAAGAGTAAAATGTGTTTTAACAATTGCTGTAAAATGATTTAAATTTATTTTATTAAATGACAGGCTTTGTGATTAATTAATTGTGATTAATAACATATGAGTTGGATGGATGTTTTAACCCATATTTCACTTTTCTTTAGTCCTGGATGATTAAAAGAAGCTGACTGTGGCTGTCTCTCTCCAGGAAGCCACAGTTTAATCCCTCCTCTCTGGTAACATGTGATGCTAAAGATTGGTAAAGTATCTGATGATAGACACTGACTATTCCTGCCAAGTCTTTCACAGTAAAATCCCCAAATGCTAATCATCATTGAAGCCTTTTATTTTAAAGAGCAACAACAGGAAACGGAGTGTTTTTCAACAACTTTCTAACACAAAGACAGTTACATGTAGGTATCCTTTATCTAACAGGGGTTGCTACACGTAAATAGCTGCACAAAGATATTATCTTTCATTTAACAGGAATATCTACATGTAGATAGCCTTTATTTAACAGGGATATCTACATGTAGATATCCTTTATTTAACAGGGATTGCTACACATAGGTGTCCTTTATTCAACCAAGATAGCTCTGTGTAGAATGTCTTTATTTAATAGGTATAGCTACCTGTAGATATCCTTTATTTAACAAGGAAAGCTAGGTGTAGAACTCTTTTATTTAATAGGTATAGCTATGCATAGATATCCTTTATTTCACAGGGGTAACTATGCATAGAAATCCTTTATTTAACAGGGATAGCTACACATAGAATATCCTTTATTTAATAGGCATATCTACATGTAGATACCCTGTTAAATAAAGGATTTTTAATTATATCAGAGTGCCTGTGATTTTCAGTTTTTGCTATCCATTATACCATGGACTTTATTTACAAGTATTCTGGCAAGTCATTGTTCCTTCTTTTTGCATCAGAAAATGAGATCTAAGAAATACCTGAAGTGTTAAATACAGGTTGAGAAAATAAAACTGAGACTTTTGTTATCTTATCTGTCAGCAGCATTAAATAAAACCGATTCCTCCATTCAGGTTGTAACATTTTTTTAATTTGAGATGATAGTATTTCTTGTGATTGGACGTGGCTTTGGCCCATTCAACTGACCCACCCAGCAGATATTACTGCTCCATGTTTTCATGAGTTTGGAGTTGCATTTCATAAAGTTAGCGATGTTTTTCATGACTGAAATTTGGCCTGTTGGTTCATAACAGAGTGGCCTGTCATACAACAAACCTAAATTACAGATTCTTTAATCACTTTACTGAGATCTTCATTAAATTATCAGCATGTTATTTCCAACAGTAGTTCATAATAGAAGTCACCGCTTTTTATGCTTAATGCTTCAAATTCTCCCATGAGTGAAGCTTAGACGGTTGTCCCATTAAAGCTATTTTCTAAGTTTATGCAGCTCCTCTCTATTTTCTACCTTTTTATACAGCTCTTTCTATTTTGGCATGTTTAATTGTCCCCCTTTACGTGATGAGGATTATATTTAACTGGTAAATGTTGTATTCAGTTGTGCCAGTATTTGGGTTACTGCATACCTGGAGAGGTAAATGATGCATTATGTGGTATTATGGAAAATTACTGAACCAAAAGGGGCTGTGATGGAAATAAACATTTTGCAGCTTTAGTGAGTTTGTGCTTTTAAACTTCCCTGAGCCTCTTAGAGCTGCGTTTATCATTGCTTTCAGTCGGCCTGCGTGGGAAAGAGGGAACCCAATATGCTTCCCATCTTATGTTTGGATGAATTAGAAGACTTTTTCTGTCGAGGATAATAAAACCAACATTGCTGCTTGCTATAAAGTTTGGGCAGTTTCAGTTGACCTCTATTGTAGTTTGTAATTAGGGATAAAGACAGCCTTGGTGCCGCTCTTCTTGTCCAGTTGCTCTTTGGTTGCCTTCTGTGGTCAGAAGCCTCGAAACTGAACACCAACAGCAAACTTGGGAGTTAAAACATAGACAAACACGGGTCAGGAAGTTTACATCTTGTCTACCCATTTGTTATAGGCCATATTGAATATTTAATTGACCTGTGGGTGTGCTTTTCTCCAGCTTGTCACTCCTACACCTTTTGAAGGTCATTTTTTGTGATTGAACCCTCCTCCTGTCTTTTTCTCTTTACTCTGGCCTCCTCTACTCGTTTGGGTTTGTGGTGAAACTGAGCCTTGCTCCATGAAATTTTCCATCAACAGCAGCAAATAACAACAGGGTCAGACGAGGAGACGCACTCTGAGGCAAAGGCAGCATGCTGAATGTCTGTCTCTTCTACTTCTGATTGTGAAAAAGTTTGTGTGGGTAGGGAGCCCCATAAAATACAACAGGAATCGCCTTCTGATGATTTTGCATGCATCATCTGGCTTCAATTGTCTTAACCGAGCTGTGCAAACTGTTCTCTCACATGCTCCTTTTATTCAGAGTGCTGATGACAGGCCGGCTGATTGTGAGGGGAGGATGTTTAGTCACCGTCTTGGCTGTGAGCCTTTAAGGGTGGGAGATGAATGAAGAGGTGAGGCGTTACTCTAACGCCTATTGATATTAAGCTTTTTAGCATGCATACTCTGCATACTTACAATTTATAATGGTATTGTGTTAAAAGGAAATGGGTGGTAAGCTAAATTCTGCCAAGAAATTTGTACCTTCACTCATTTTTTTCTGAAAGTGTTGAGTGACTGCTTTTCTAACACACCCAGCTTTCCTTTCAATGTGACTACTGATTGTTCAAGTGTTTGTAAAGACAGTTTGACATAAATGTCTAGAAAATTTCTGGCAGATTGCCTCTGATATCATCCTCACAGCCAGTGTGGCAGATACAGCTGATAGTTTTCAGCTAAACATCAACCAGGATGCACAAAAACTACCCACAACATACAAGTACATCTCAAAAAATAAGAACATCATGAAGAAGTTAATTTAGCCTGTGATTTAATTTATGAAGTGGAACTTCCATGTATTCAAGACCCATCATTACAAAGTGAAATATTTCAGACTTTTTTCTTTTATTCGTGATGACTGTGGCTTACAGCTAAAAATCAAAGATCAACTATCTCAGAATATTAGAAAATCACAAAACGTCAGTCCAAAATAAGGATTTATAATACAGAAATGTTGACTTGGAAAGTTCTGCTCATTACTACATCTATGTGTCAGGGCATGCAGTCAATCAAACCTGGTCCTGCTGGGGTGTTATGAAGCCCAGGTTGCTCTGGGCAGCCTTCATCTCATCTGTATTGTTTAGACTGGTGTCTCTAACTTCCTTTTTGACCAAGGTTATAATAGTTTGGGATTTTTCATTAGTTTCTATTTTTACTTCGTTTTCACTTTCTGTGTTTAATTTCAGTTTAATTTTTATTAGTTTTGACTGCTGGTTTGTTAGTTTAGTTTTTATTTTGCAAAAATGCTCCGTTTTAGTTTAGTTTTTGTTAGTTTTAGTGTTAGTTTTAGTTTTTTTGGATACATGTCAGGGCTGAGTGAGTGTCATACATTTTTAAAAACATATTTAAACAGGCCACTCTTAACTTATCATTATTTATTTAATGATGATGTTTGAATGTAGCTCCAGACATAAAACTACCACTGTGTGAAGTCTTCACCAATCAGATCAGGCAGTTTTACACTCGCCAGACTTGGGTGTAGGTGCCAGTCAGTATAGTTGTGTTAAAGACTAATCCTAGGGATATTTTGTCTCCATTTTTTTTTAAATTTTAGTTATTTTTTTAAGCACACTATGCAGTTTTAGGTTTTTTTTTGTAAAGCTTAGTTTTTATTTAGTTTCAGTTAACTAAATTGTTTTTTCTTAATTTTAGTTTTAGTTATTTAGTTAGTTTTAGTTAACTATAATAACCTTGCTTTTGACAATTCCCCAGAGATTCTCTTTGGGGTTTAAGTCAGACCAGTTGGCTGACCAATCAAACACAGCAACACCATGGTCAGGAAACCGGGTTCTGCTAGTTTTGACTTCACTGTGGGCAGGTGCCAAATCCAGCTGGAAAAGGAAAGCAGAATCTCCATGAATCTTCTCAGCAGATGGAAGCATGAAGTGCTCAAAAACCTCCAGGGAGACTGCTGACAGTGTTGACTCTGGACTTGATAAAGACAAGTGGACCAACAGCAACAGATGACATGTCACCCCAAACCATTACTGTCCCTGGAGACTGAAAACACTGAACCTAAGCACCCTGGATTTTGTGCTTCTCTGATCCTCCTTCAGATTCTGGGACCTTGATTTCCAAATGAAACTCAAAATTCTCCTTAGCCCACGTGAGAAGCTCATAACATCTGTGGTTCAGGATTGGCTTTGCACTAACAACACGTAACTTATAGCCCATTTCCTGGACCCGTCTGTGTGGTGGTCCTGGATCCACTGACTCCAGCCTTAATCCAGTCCTTGTGAAGCTTCCCTAAGTTCTTAGATCTGCTTTGTTTGACAATTCTCTGAAGGCTGAGCTCATCCCTGTTGAGTGTGCTTTTTTTCTTTCCACACTCTTCCCTTTAGTCAACTTTACACAAATACTTTAATACAGCCTCTGAGAACAGCCTGCCCTTTCAGCAGTGACCTTCTGTGGCTTACCCTCATTGTGGAGGGTGTTCATGATTGTCTTCTGTCTTCTGGACAAGAGTCAAGTCAGCAGTCTTCCCCATGATTGTGGTTGAGTGAACCAAAATTAATATTGGCAAAAATGAGTTTGATCTTCATATCACATATAAAATACTTGAGATTTAATGCTCATATTTTGTCAAATCAAAGTAGACCATATCTTATTGGACATATTAAAAGTATCAAGATTATGTCAGATATCATTGGCTGTTCAATAAAACTGCTGAGGAATAGACGTATCACTGCACACATAATTGAAGTTACATCATTTTATTTGAATGCAGATTGAAGGTACTGGATTGGATGTATGACTGACTAATTGTACTTTATTTATACGCTGTGCACACAAAGATCCCAGCCCTCCTGGGGTGATAAGATACCTGAGATGTTGCTTTAATATTCCAACAATTTTGTTCTTTACAAGTCATCACAAAGTTTTATCTTCCTTTTCCGGCTCGGTAATTTAAAAAGAACACTCTGCCTTTTTTTCTCAGCCCTGCGGATACAATCTGCAACATTAAAAAGTTCCTTTTCCAAAACACAACTGAAGTCATTTAAAATTCTACAACCAGAAATAAAACAACAATAGTGGGGGACACGTTCCTTTAAAGCACATCCCTAAGGTCATCATAAATGGGGTTGTAAAACAGAAAATTAATCTCATTTCTTCAAACTCGCAACAAACAAACTGTCCTCCTCTGGAATGCTGTACCTGAAAATCTCTAAAGGTAGAGGTGAGGTTTCTGTGAGTAACTGTGCACATTATGATCTTTGTATTGGTTACATTGTACTCAGCATAGGATTCTATACTCTACATCAGTGTTACTCAACCCTGCTCAACCAAAGAGCCAAATTGTTGAAAAATACCTTTGCAAAAGCCATAATCTAAGACGTGAAAAGTGGCAAAAAAGGGTTAAAGTGGCAAAAAAATTGGTGAAAAGGGGCAAAATAGGTACAAGATGGCAAAAACTGGTTTAAAAAGAATCGTAACTGGGGAGAAAAGTGGCAAACGGTGGTAGCGAGTGGCAAAAATGGATGAGAACTGACAAAAAAATGAGTCACAGGTGGCAAAATGTTGGAAAAAATGAGTGAAAAGTGACTAAAATGGGCAAAAATGTGGCAAAAAAATGGGCAAACGTGGGAAAGAAAAGTAGCATGTAATGGCCAAAAGCAGCTCTAATGGGCAAAAAAGAGGCAAAAACTGGTGGGAAAGGGCAAAAATTGGACAAAAGTAGCAAAGAAAGGTGAAAAGTGGCAACAAGAAGTGGCACAAATGGGCTAAACGCAGCAAAAATAGATTAAAAGTGGCAAAAAAAAAAAAAAACATCAAAAGGGGCAAGCAATAAAAATATACAGACAAAAAAATAAAATAATAATGATAATCGATAATTTAGTTTGAAAATTGAAGCTTACCATGTAAGTGTGGGACTGAACTGATTAATGTGACTTGCGATGGATAATTTCTGAGGTCAAAATTTACCTTTTTTAAGGTTTTCTGGGGGAATAATATTTCAAATTAAGAAGTTTAAGAGCCACAAATCATCACAAAAGAACCACATGCGACTCAGGAGCCACGTGTTGAGTATCACTGCTGTATCACTTTTTTGTTTTGGTATCAAAAGACTATTTTTCAGAAATCTTCATGTGCTCTGATCGCTTTGTGCTGCGAGCCACAGAACAACATTCCGGAGAGAGACAGAAATTCTAACCATTTAAGTACAAAAAGGGCTGAAAAAAACTGTATGGGCAGATTTCTGTGTCAGTATTGAGTAAAACCACATTATGCAAACCGCTTCACCAATCAACCTTCAGGAAATGACTCAGAAAAAGAAATTTGCCCAAAATTGCCCAAATACACCAAAGTTTGTTGTGCGTTTTTCCTTTGCCAGCTGAACTGTACGTGACTCAACAGAGTCTTGCCCCCCCCTAGAGAAAACACTGGAGCTGTTTAGGCCTCCAGCATCATGTTAAGCTCATTCCACAGAAACAGAGAGAGGATTAAATAAACATTACCGTCTGTCTCTAAATGAGCTCACTCAGTCATTATGCTTAATGGTAGATCATTAAGCTTGATTAATGCTGGCTTTTATTGTTGTGCTTGTTTGTTGGGAATGGTTTGTGCTTCCTACATTATGCTTTGTTCTGTGCCTCCTGAAGCCGTGCCCAAACAAATTTACATTTCAGATCCACAGGAGACAGCTTGTGTGTAATTCACCTAAAAGAGCCGAGTAGATCTCTTTGCTATAACCAGAATGGAAAACTAGTTTAGACATTTAATTAAAGAAATGCTACCGCCAGTGCCTGAATTACAACTCTGATTTTCTGTTTATTACAGATGCTTCCATGAAGAAGTTAAATGCTCAGTTAGTTTTGTTAACTGGACTAGTGTCACTGTCCCAGTATGCAACCAACTGGGGAGAATGGATTCACTGACAACAAGTTTGTTAGACTCTGCTACACTAGTAGAGAATATACCCTGTTAAAGGTCACCTATTTTACTCCTTTAAGACAAGTTTATTTCGGGCTCAGAAGTCCCCAAAACATGCCTGTGAAGTTTGTTGCTGATAAAAACAATCCAGTATTGCATTTTTGCCCTCTGTTTCAGCCCTGCTTAGAACGAGCTGTTTTTGTGTTTGTGGCTTTAAATGTTAATTAGCTGTCTGACTTCGACTCTCTCAGGAAATGGATGTGGCTCTCCTGATCTTCCTCAACTGGCAGCTAGGAGGAGGCCAACCAGACCTGGGGGCAGTGCTTACTCCCCACATGACATGGGATTGTAGAATTGTAGGATTATCTCCGTTTTATTATTCTGAAGGCAGTCGACAATGCAACTTTTGCTGTGCTCATTATTATTGCTGTAAGACTTCCAGGTCAAAAACAGTAATGGAGGCTGTGGAGCATGCACAGAATACCTAGTCTGGTTGGGTTTGATTGAGGCTTGTACATGCAGGGGTTAATTGATCTCAAACAGTCTAAATTTGTTAGTCCAACTTTGAGAAATTTGTCTTAGAATGAGTCAGACTGTCAATCTCACATGTATTAAACTAGCTGATTAGCCAGCTAAATGGGTCCTTTGTAGTCCGCACCAAAATTACTAGTCAGTTAAACTAACTAGAGCCCTGCACAGGTCACTTGATTGTTTCATGGCACCAGTTTCAAACCAGTATACCCAAGAGGTCCCCGGAGAGGTATCAAGGACAGCTGGACAGACAGACTGACATGATGCCAATACTAGTATTATGATTTTCCAAAATATTTTACCAGTTCCGGCCCTCAATTCCTTTCAAATGCCTTGCTTTAACAATAACACAGCCAACCCCCCATTAGTTACAGTTGTAGCCATGCTTAATGGCTTCTGCCTTGCTGTCACAATGCTCCATTGTTAACAACACAAACTGATATGATCTCATAGGAAGAGCACAGTTTAGCACTATTTACAAAATGGGGATATTTGTACGTAGGCTGTGTCAGGTTATACTCATATTTAAACAAAGCATTAAGTGATGACAGTTAGCACAGTGGATGCTAACCTGCAATGAGGATCCAAGGCTGGTGGTGCTAACACCGCTAACATTACCCACACTTTGCAAAGCAACCTAACATTCTTTAGTGCCAAAGTGTCTTATCTTAGCATGCAGCTTTTTTCTGGGTGTTTTACTTGACTTTAGATGAGTTTACAAAACAGATTTATTATTTGGATGTGAAATTGTTCAGTAGCATCTGCATGTAAATGCATTGACTGGCTCTAAAATTGAGGCTATCCTGCTAAAAAAACGAATCCTATGCTGTTAGCTGATCTTTGATTTCCTCCAACAGCTTTAACATGTCCTGCTATTATTTCAATGATGTCATAGGTTACAGAAAAAACTATCTGTGAGGCTGCTAAACATGGCCTATACAGTTTCTTTAATTTACAGTGATTTGTATTGTATATTCAACATTAAACTTTCAGCAT
The DNA here is from genome assembly GCF_018320785.1 of Cheilinus undulatus. NCBI lineage: Eukaryota > Metazoa > Chordata > Actinopteri > Labriformes > Labridae > Cheilinus > Cheilinus undulatus. Next base: position 47,801,816 of record NC_054871.1, on the reverse strand, counting down.
ATGGCCTCCAGATTCATCATAGACAATTTGATTTATGCTCTGATTGAATAAAAAGAAAGTATTGAGCTTTAATCAACAAAGGAACCTGGTTTTCCAAAGAAAATCCCAAGCTGACACAGCAGTCACCTAGAATCACCCAGACAAGTTGACTGAAATCCAGAAAAATAGATTTCAAAACCACACAGCCATATTGGTTTGCTCAAACAATCATCTTTTTATACTTCAGATGCAGCTGCTGTCAGTTTTGTATCAAAGAGTTGGCCTGTTTCATATAACATGGTCCTATTACACAGGATGTCCCATCCTTTCTCTGTCTGGATCCAGTGTTTGATGCACAGATAACTGCACGGATGAAAGAAGTGTGGCAGATAAATTTGGCCTCGAGGGGTGACACTAAAGGATGAGGTCTCTCTGCTCGTGCCTTAAACAACTCTTCATAACTGTCATGTAGTAATCTGTTTCCTATCATTTAACACACTTGTGGATCTGGAATACAGTGAGTTTGGTTTCCATTGTTTCGCATCATAGACTGAAAAAACAGGAAGTACTCAAAAGAGTCTATTGTGCTATCAGATTAGAATAGAGGCCCCAATGTTCAATACACTGCAGTTTAAGAAAACACATATGTGGACAAAACACAAGCAAATCACAAAAACATAATCATGACTGAAAAATCAAAGTTAGCGCTCCCTTCGCCTTGCACCAGCACCACTTTCAACCTTATAGCCCACCACCACCTAGACTCTGTAAAACATTGATGTCTTGGTACAACACTCATTAGTTTCTGAAGCAGAGTTTTAAAACCCATTGATTCAAGATCCGTGTGCCCTACATTATGTGCCCTGCAACATGCCATATTGGAGACTCTGACTTGCTCTGACTCTAGGTCAGCCAGGTCACAGTCAAAGAGGTGAAGCTGAGGCAGGCAGGCCTTAGGCCTCCTGGCAAACAGCTGCAATGTGCACATTTCTCTGTCAAATAAGCAACTTATTCAACTATGCCAAATTTTAGCTTGAATATAGTCAAACAGCTCTTTATTTTACATTTATTTTTGGGCCTTTTTGTGGCTTTATTAGAAAGAGGAGGACAGTGGATAGACCCGGAAACAGATCCGAACCTGGGCTGTCCACCTATATGGTGCGCACCTTAAACCACTCGACCATCTGCACACCCCAGACGGTTCCTTTTTTTTTTTTTTTTTTTTTTTTTTTAAATCATTGCCCTAATGTCTACCAATAAACCTATTGGGCTACTAAGTGGTAATCCTTAATGCTATGTGTCCTTAAACAAACCATAATGGGTACTGGAATTGGTTTAGATATCTGATTGCTCAGACTGCATACAGAGGGGGTTTGTGATACCTTCCTTCAGAATAGATTGGTTTTGTGGATCCAGCACTTACTGGCATGCATTAAAGACCACCTTGTAAGATATCGTGATGTTTATTATTTGGGTAGTAACAAAAGGCATGACTTTATTTATGCCTTTGTTGTGTTGATGGGAATTGTGTTGTTTTTTAAGAGATCTGGTCTTTTTGGCTCAGCTCAGTTAAAAGAGCCCATCTTTCTTTACCGAATGGCTCTTCATTTGGTACCATTTTGCATTTATTATGTTGAACGATGTCTCGTGACTCTCTCATAACTTGTCGTCTTGAGTTAAGTTGTCATTTTAATTTTTACGAGTATCCCACATGATTTAATTGTTAAATATCCCCTGGACCTTTAAAAGACAACATGAGGGAGAAAAGCTGTTAAAGAGGCACCACTAGCTTCTTAGACATTCATTCCCAACAACAGCTGCTTCACTGCACATAGCATGTAGGGATACCAAGCCACAGTTATGGGGCTTTTCCACTTTGACTTTTGGCCGTGCCAATCCAAAACCAAGCCATACTGATTTACTTCATCAGTTTGGCTGCCCCGGGCTATTGCTAGCCAGAATGGTCCTGCTCTGAGACAGGGCCTAAGCCTACCCATCCCGCCTATAAGCATGGCACAGTGACATCACAGTGGTTCCTTATTATCCGGGGGACACCTTACAGACGCGTTTGAGTAGCAACCACTGCACCAAACTTTAAAATGCCTCAGGACAACAGCATGGACAGGCATGATGTGAATGGCCCGCAAAACACACACTACACTCAAACGGGTCATTAGGTTGTGGTGGGAAAACACCATGCCGAGTCAAACCAAGTAGAGCCAAGCTGCTCAACGTAAAGGAAAAGCCCCATAAGAGAGCCACAGAAATGATGCTTGGGCTGTTGTGTGCATAGCAAGCGAGCAAGAGAGTTCCAGTATGAAGTCATCACTGTTAATGCAAAGTATGGACGCCCATACTAAAGTGCATTCACTTTATATCTAAACGCCCTAACAGTTCATTCATCCTTGAAGATGCATTGTCTAATAACTCCTCTCTTTCCATTATTTAAAGTAACATTTCAACATGGGTGTGAATGGACTTTATTGGCTTTTGCAACCAGACTCTAGCGCACACTTGCAGTTGCAGTTGCCTCTGTTTTCTTACATAACAGTATCCTGAGCTCTCAGGGCCACTGTAGTTTTGGTGCTGCTCCACCTGTCACTGCTCCTGATAAATAGCTCCGTCTCAACAATGACAGAGCGTATAATTTTTCCTGTCTGCCTCGGCCTGACTCACACTCACTCACCTCCTCTTGTCATTCTCATATTCACTTTCCCTGTCTGAATGTCTGCTCCCTCTCTGTGAGGTGTGAATCCTAAAGAATGAAGTGTTGTCTGGGTGTTTTTGGCTGATGGATTGCTTTCTGGAAGATAAGTTAGTTTTCTGTTTGACTGACACACCAGAGTGTTAAAAATCCTGTAATGGCTGTTCAGCAGGATGTCGGGAATTTTAATGCAGCTCTCTGAGATTGCTGAATGTCCTCAGGTCAGCGCTCTGGGTGAGCAGAGCAGCTGTTCTTCCTGCATTTTGGGAATTCCTGCCCCTCCTCCTGTTGATGGAGAGGTCGGGGGTGAACAAGACTACAGTATAAGAGCACTCTTTTAATAGAAAGGTGACGGCTGTACAGTGTCAGCCCATTCTCACTCTGACGTTGTTAAATTCAGCATCTTTGTCAGGGGACCAACACTTCTAATTTTGACACTGTAGGTTCTGCTTTTCATTTTCTGGACAACATTCTCTGTCTTACAGAGACTAATATTATACGTTACTTGCATATATGATCAGGAATACAGTAAATACAAACTATTTTTGTAATAAACCAGTGTAAGAACAATGCACCAATGGCTATAGCTATTTTTGGCTATTTTTTCTTTTTCAGTAATAGGTGTTCTGGTAAAATATCCCAGTAGTAATGGCAATGACATAAAGTTATATCAGAGCAGGGTTAACTAAACATTATGAGGTGCAAATAATAAGAGGAGTGTCGGGGAGTCCTGAAGTGAATTTTGAGGGGTTGTCACACAGACAGACAAGAAACTCTCATGAATGTGTTTATTCAAAGATACAGGAAAAGGGAGTTGTGACTTGTTGGTCAAACAGCATGTGTCCGAGACAAATTTCCCCATTAGAACAGAAAGTTGCAATGCACCACAACGCATAATAATGCAACACAATATTACAGTACTACCTTGCAACAGTTTTGTGGTTTCAACCATATTTTCTATTGTGCTTTAGAACAGTGGCTCTCAATGTGGGGATCTAGAGCCCCTTTAAAGGAACCCTAAATGATCAGACAAGTCCATCTTGTTGGATAGATATTTGTATCTCTCAAATGTATATTGAACTGAAAATCTCACTAGATATCTGCATTTTGAGAAAATTTGAGTTTATAAACTCACCAGGAGGCCACCATGTTTTGGTCCGCGCTGGCGCTGTGATGTCACAGTTCCACAGCGCTCCCCACTATTCTTATGCAGTAACCGCTGTTTCAGACTGGCAGCCAGTGTTAGAGCTGCATCTTAGAGACGCTGCATGTCTCACACATGGAGAATTTTAAAATTTGAGGTCTCTTCCATTTTTTATTTACATCATGAGCGATTATCTGTCCACCTAGACAGGAAAATGATAAATACAGAGCCATATTTACCTTCTTTTAACAAATATTTATCTCCACATTGGTAAAATATGTTTGAAATCCGTTTCTTGATGAACCAGATAAAGGCCACGAGCTAAAATGCATCTGTTTAATAAAGTTGTTCCCCAAACTTCTACTATTTATGAAGCTTCCTTTTCCTACATGGTTCAGGTAAAGGTTAACACATTATGAAAGCACTTCCAGTTTGCGCTTTTCAAAGTAAAAGTCCACTTTAGCATTTCTTTAGAGAATCTCCCTTTGCATGTACATGCTGCTTTTATTTTCGCTGCGTAACTGTCACGTCACAGCGCCAGCGCGGACCAAAACATGGCGGTCCCCTGGTGAATTTATAAGCTCAAATTTACTCAAAATGCAGATATCTAGTGAGTTTTTCAGTTCAATATACATTTGAGAGATACAAATATCTCATATCTCTGCATTTAGATTGTCTCCGGTGAGGCACTGGAGATACCAGAAGCTCAAAACAAGAGTCAATAGTAACAGCAAAATAAGATGTTGGTAGAGATGATTTAACAAATTTGTCAAGGGCACAGCACAAACTCAGCTCTGCTACTTATCAAGAGTTCATTTGCAAAAGCAGCTCATGTTTTCCTTTTAATTTTATAAACTTTTTTCTTATTGATTACTTTAGGTAATATCAGCCAAAAAATCACCCATTTAGTTGTGTCATATTTATTAAGCTGATCAACTCAACTTCTGTCTGATCAGTATCACCAGTAATACACATTACAAAAAAAAAAATACATAAAGAGCATTTACCTGTTTGTAAATAAACTCTTCCTTTATATGTTGATAGTTTTATTGTTTTTTTTTTTTTTCCATTGTGTATTTTATGGGGAGGAAATGCTGTGGTGCATATGCTGCACCTTGTGTCCATCCATGTTGGTATGTACAGCATGAATATACAAGTGCAAGTGTGTGTTTAGGTTTTGTTATGGATTGTGATTTTTGTTTGACTTAAACGTTGCATATATAACCTTGCAAGCAGATGATTTGCCCATTTCCTTGTTTCTCACTGGTGAATCCATCTTGCAAAGCTCCCATCTGAACCGTTTGGGCCTGGTTGGAAAGTGACAGGACCTATCAGTGATGAGGGGCAGTACTTTCAGGCACGGCGGAGTCGTGACGTAAGCAAGCAGCAACAAGACGCAGGTGCAATTATGGCAGAAGAGATTAGCGTGTTTGCTGCTAAAGCGCCAGTTTTATCAGAACTTGACAACATTTCTTCGTTAAAAGAAGAACAAAGAACAGCAGTGAGTTGTTTTCTTTTCAAAAATGACAAAAGTCGTGTACTGACATGTCTACACTTGCCATAGTTATTCCTCAGTAGCTGCACACGTGCACCTCGGTCGTGGCTATGTCATGTGTTTTGTTGCTCTGATTGGCCCATAAAGATGTGACAGACAGAACGTTCATCCAATCACCATCCATGTTTTTTCAAATCCTCTGCCTTTTCCCAAATGTTCAGTATTGAAGGTTGGCTTGTATATATACATCAATAACAAATATTTACAAGAAAATATCCCAAAATGATTAGAATGCTTTAAAATTTGACTTATTTATGGATGTTGACTGTTTTATTTTGAAAGTCTATAAGGACGTTGCATATTTGTCATTGTTAATTTAGCTCCAGAGACGTAAACATGCCAGACCGTCATTTGGTACAAAGATAGATATTTGTTATCTTGAAGACTACAGACCTCTGGAGAACTCTGTGATATTGTGGTATCAGGAGTGTTATCTTCATTTGATGTGTCATAATGCTCTTTAGAGAGGGGAGAGGATATGACCACAGCTAAAAGCAAAAGCAAAAGCATCCTATAAATCCTGACATTTGAGGCCAGCTCTGGTGTGTTTGTAGGATGTGGCTGATGTGACCCTTGCTGTTTGATCGTGTATTCGATGTGGTCAAACAGCACTGGGGGATTCTCCTTTAATCATAAGAGAAATGAGACAGAAGAAGCTGGTGGTGTTATAAACTTTCTCATCCCTCCTGGGTCTTGGTCTGGGGAACAAAGTTGGAGTTAGCAGACCTCAGGGAGGGGGCACATGTCCTAGGCGCCTGCCCAGACACACACACCTCTGATTGGAAGGAGGGAAAAGGGTGTTTCTGCTTCCCGTAACACGGCGTCTCGTCAGTGCCTCAGGCTGGCTGATTTTTGGCAGATATGGAAACCCAGACGTGCCCCCGGGCTGTGTGAACGTGTGAATGAGTACTCATTGATGTAAGTGAAGTTGGCAGCCCTCCATCATATTTGGCAAAGGTGTATTTAAGAGTTTTGGCTCATAGTCATCTCATAAGATTTTATTGACATGTATTTCAGTAATGATTCCAGCTGCGTGCGGTCTATAATTTCAGGGCTCACCCTTATCAGAATACTCATGTCTCTTGGCAAGAGGAGAGATTTAGCTAAGAAAGGGTTAAATTATATGACCCAAATTTAAGATCCCATTTACAGTAAAGCTCTTGATTTCTGAGGACTGGATTCATAATAATAGTCATTTTTGGTAGGAATGTTTTTCTAAGAGCTGGCCAGACAGTATTTTTTTACTAAAAGTAAGAATTACATATTTAAGAAAAACAATGTTGAGTTTCTCAGTTGAAAAGATCAAAAATACCCCCTTTCCCAGTCAACCAGCACTAAACTAAAACGCCTATCCACCAACAACATTATAAAGTGGGTTAAAAGAGTTATTTAAGGGTATGTTACTCAGATTTCTCTCTTTAGTATTTTTAGTTGATTGATTAATATCTTTATTTGGAACATGCCAACAAAACAAGAAAAATAGTTGACAAAAAAATGAACACAGTAGAGCTAAAAATGATAATAAAAGGATCCTTTACAAAGTATCAGCTTCCATAGCTAGCATGAAACAAATGGTACATGTTTGAAAATGTAAGATGATACTTTAGATAGATAGCTATATAGTTTATTGTCATTGCATTGCAAACACAATGACATTTCGTTTGGCAGTCTCCTCTGTAGCCGCAAACGCAGTCGTCCAAACAGTGGTTCAAAATTTGCAGCCTCATGTTGTCCATCCAACTGGCGAGGGAGCAGGCACCCGTGAAAAGGAAGCTCAGTATGACAGGTTTGTGTGGGGCCACTCTTAGCCTAGCCTGCAGCCTGGCTCGTTTGCCCTGCCTTTGCCTTCTCGCACAACGCCATCTCTGCCTCCTCCTCACCTGGCTGTAGGTGTCGTGCTGCCTCCACGTCCTCCTTTCAGTCTCTGAGTGCCCCGTTCTCCAGATTATCTCTGTCAGGAAAGATGCAAGTTGTGTGGGCTTGCTTTTGCAGTAGTCAAAGAAGCAGTCTCCTATACACAGAATATCAGTTCTGGTATGAGTGTAGGGCTTTGTTTTAATGCTAGTGATGGAGTGCCGGGCCATTGCATCAGTATGCACCAATGCCATGCTACCTCAATAGGTAGCATTCAGTAGTCTCCTGTTGATCAGGCGGTGTTAGTGGCTGTTGTTGCCAGCTTTTTTTTTTTTTTTTTTTTAATATTTACTTTTGGGCTTTTCATGCCTTTATTACATACAGGAGGACAGTGAATAGAATTGGAAACGGGAGCAAGAGTGGGGAGAGACAAAGGGCCATGGGCCAGATTCAAACATGGGCTGCCCGCATACATGGGTAGCTTCTTAGACCGCTAGGCTATGTGTGCACCCCAGTTGTTAGCTTTTAAGTTTTTACTTTGTTTGAGTTCATTTTTGAAACTGTTCCACAAATCCATGCCACAGATATCTCTACACTTTTTTTTTTTCAGATTTTATTTCAATTTCTTTATTTATAGAGGAAGGACAGTAGATAGACTCGGATACAGGGAAGAGAGTGGGGAGAGAAATGCGGTAAAGGGCCACAGGTCAGTTTGAACCTAGACTGCCTGTGTACATGGGTAGCGCCTTAAACCACTCAAACATCTGCTCGCCCAGATATTTCTACACTTACTCTTCATTGTTGCTCCAGCATTAAGTTTCTTAAGGTTAAGATTTCCCCTTAAATTATGAAAAACTGTTTTTTAATACTGGTTGGGGGTAATTTATTTTTGCTTTATACATTATTTATGCTGAACTCAACCAGATCTACTAACACTAACGGCACAATATTGGTATCAGCAAGTATTCCTGTAAAAGTTGATTGTTTGTATCAGCTGATATACCAACCATAGCAACAGAATGAGTTGTGGGTCAAATCTAGTACATGATAGGCCTGGTGCTTTTTGTGTGGAGAAATATACCTGTTTTAGAAAAGCCACAATTCTAAATGTAATATTAAACTGTTTGGTATTGGGACCATTGAGTAATACGCTCATATGAGTTGTGGTGTTTTCAGTCTTACATATTCTGTTACATTATACAGTTTTTAAATGGCTCTGTTTGTGCCTGTTGGTGTGTATGCTTTGAGAGAAAACTTATATATGTGAATAAACACTCAGTCCAAGGTCTGAAATTAACATCAGTCAAATGCCATATGCAGGTAGATTTTCTATTGGGTGGTTAATTATTTAAGTTCTTAAAAAACAACAACGGAAATTTCACTTGCCTAAAAATGTTTTAGTCTTCTCTTTTATTTAAGACTTTGTTACAGCAGATCCTAGTTTATTTGTTGACGATTCTAAAGAAATAATGGTTTTCTTCTTTTATGACCAGGTGGTTCTGTGAAGGCCGAGAGCTGCACACCTCTCCTGACATACAGATCTGGAGGGATGGTGACTTGCACACGCTGGTGATTGCTGAAGCCTTTGAGGACGACACCGGACGATACACCTGCGTGGCTTCCAACAGTCTGGGAGCAGATAACACCTCCGCTGAGGTTTACATTGAAGGTAAGAGATTCTTTTTTGATTTTTTTTTAAAGATTGTTTCATGGGCATTTTACATTTATTTGATAGGATAGCTGAGGACGGACTGGAAACATGTTGAGAGAAAGCAGGTGAAGACAGACCTATAGCTTCTGCCTATGGGTGCCTGCTCTACACACAGAGCTACACTGGCGCTCCTCTTTTTGTTTTTTTTTTTGTTTTTTTTTGGACATTTAGGAAAGTAATCTTTGTTGTGCATTAAGGCCCATGAGATAGCTCAGTAACTCGAGCTGCTCTTAATTTACACTTGACATATGTCAAAATCTGCAACCCTGTAGCAGAATTTAGCTCTTGTTTTCAGCCCCACCATCTCCACAGTATTTACATGTAGGCTTCAGGTGATGAAGTTGGATCCTACATGCACCATTTTTTGCAACAGCAATAAACCTTTGAAATCATGACAAACATAAGCTAAATCACTGAAATATCTCTTAAAGGAATTAAGAGATTTTTAATGGAATGTAGTGCCTGTAAAAACACCCCTATGTCAAAGTAAAAGCGATTTCTACAAAGTAATACCAGTTAAATGAAAACATGTAGTGCAAAAGAAGTGACTGCATGAATATTTACCCCTCTTCAAGGCAGTATTTAGCAGATGCACCTCTGGCTGCAATCACAGCATTGAGTCTGTGTGGATAGGTCTCAATCAGGCTTGCACATCTGGATGCTGCAATTTTGCTCCATTCTTCTTGCATGAGAATTGGACGTGAACAGCCCTTTTCAAGTGCTGCCAGGAATTCTCTATTGGATTGAGGTCTGGGCTTTGTCTCAGCCACTCCAGAACATTCACCTTTTTGTCTCTAAATTGTATCTGTGTAGCTTTTGCGGTATGCTTCAGGCCATTGTCTTGCCCGAAAATAAATCTTCTCCCAAGCTGTAGTTCTCTTGCAGACTGAATAAGAATGCTGAAAAGCATCCCTACAGCATGATGCTGCCACCCCATTTCAGCTGCTGAAGCTTGTAACTCCTTCAGAGTAGTCCTGTTGTATTGGTGGCCTCTCTCACTAGTTACCTTCCTGTACAGTCACTCAGTTTGTGAGGATGGCCTGATCTAAGCAGACTTACACATGTGCCATTTTCCTTCCATTTCTTGTTGATGGATTTAACTGAATTCTGGGGGATGTTTATTGCCTTGGAAATTTTTTTGTTTCCATCCCCTGACTGTGACTGACATGAACAATCCCAGACACTTTCTATGGGAGCTTTCTCAGATGAATGTGAAATACATCTGTGCAATGGATATATGAAATACTATCTGGCATGTCAGGTTAATGCTCTAGGTGATGTGGTTACCTTGTTTAGAGGAGTAGGCGGAGCACCTCCTCTCCCGTGTCCGGCATAACAACAGGCATCCCAGATAACTGCAGTCAGCCATATTCTCTGTTTTAACCCTGTCTTGTTATTTTGTCTTCATGGTGTAATGGTAGCCAGGAATACTGATTAACCGTTAACTGGACCTTCCAGACACAGATGTGTTTGTACTACAATTACTGAGACACATTCACTGCACTCAGGTGATCCCCATTTCACTACTTGTTAGATCACTAGCACTAATTGGCTTGACAGCTGTTGAACTAGGTCAGTCACTTTAAAAGGGGTATTTATGCACTCACTTATTTTTACATTACACATTGTATTCAATTGGCATTACTTTGTAGAAATACTTCATTTCTTTGACATTAATGTTGGTTTTTTTGTAATTTTTTCTGTCAAAAAATCCAAATTGACCGTAATTGATTTATGAAATCAGTTAAAGGGCAAAACATCCAAGGGGGTGAATACCTTTTTTATGTTGTTGATTCGTCTTAATTGACCCTTTGTTTAGCCCTGCCTCACTTGGTTGATGTTGCTAGGTTAGAAAAATCTCTTATCCACCTTCACATTTGAAACAATTAAAATGCTCTAAAATTGGACTGACTTTATTTCATTTTGAATTGATTTGATTCTATTATTAACCCGGCCTAAGTGAAATGATAAAGGTAAAGATACAGTAGGGTGTGTGAGGATAACTGCAGTCTTTAAAACTATTAATTATATTTGATATTCGTGATGTTGGCTAACGTATAGCTGTCTTCTAATGGCACATCAGACTTATAGACAAGCATTTATGTGAAGTTCTAAGTTGATTGTAATGCTAGTTAGATAAAATTACAGAAACAAAGATAAGAGCTACCTTATATCATATATCATCAGTATTAAAACATTTTTCTTTCAAGCATATGTATGTATTTATTTGTGATTGTTGGTTGAATTGTCAGAGTAGTCATCCACAATGCTAAATTTAAAGAATGCATTTGTCATGATTAAACTGGCTTTGCCTGCTCCTAGCCCAACAATGTTTGCTATGAGAGAGGGCTCTCTTATTCGTGGCTCAGCAGAGCAATCAGCAAGCCACCACAGGGCCAAAAATCAGAATTATTTTCTATTAAAGATAAGGTGGATGTATCACATGGAGATAACTGTCTGTGCTGTTGTTTTTGTCACTACAGGAGCTTCCTCATCAGACTCAGACGGAGAAGGAGCTGCTTCAAAGTCCAAATCAGGAAACATGCCTCAGTACGTGTGTATCAGCATGACCTATTGTGACCGAATGAGGCTTGAACCCTGTGAACAGGTCAAATGAGCCCTGCAGTGGCTAATCAGGCCTGCTGCCCTTAACTAGACCCTTAATAGGCCCTTAAAGCGCAATAACCCACAGGCCACGGGGCAGATAATGAGAGGGGCAGAGGGTTAATGTGGTAAAAAAATCACCCAACCAGGATTGTCTCACTCACTTAGGTACTCATGTTAAGTCTTTTTAATCATTTCCTGCCTTCACTCTTTGCTTTTACTTCCCTTTCTCTTGAAAACACAGAATTTTCTCCTCTTGTTAATAAGATTGGGCCATGAACTATGGTGCATTGCTTTTTTTGGCACTTTTTTGTTTTGCAATTAGTCTGCCAAAAACTGAAACATATTTAGGTTATTTCTTTAGAGATTAACATCAGATGTATGTTAGAATTTCTAAAACCTATGTCTTAAATATTGCATGAGAAGAATTCTGCAGTCAGAATTACAGTAAGCGTCTGATTGCTGTACAGTTTTTTGGATGTTTTTGATCATTATCTGTTGTTTAAATCTGCCTCCATCTGGACAACTTCCTGATCCCTTTTCTGTTTACCAATCAAAGCCAAGATCCCTGATATCATCTTAATTGCTGTTGTGACATTTTACTTCAATTCAACAATCATATTAGAACAAAAAGCACACAGGCTCTTGAAATTGTGAAGTTCTTTCATGTCTTTATTCTTTGTTTATGTTAGAGTTCAGAAGAAGACAACTTCAGTGTCCCTGACGATACGCTCGTCATCACCCAAAACCCCAGAGGTCCTTCCACACCGCTCCACCTTAGTCCAGTCGCTGTCTCAGCCACAGCGGGTAAGCACCTGTGGTTACGCCTGCAATCCAATCTCATGACAGAAAGTATACCACAGAAAATTCCTCTCACTGATGTAAAGAAGTGCTCTTCTGCAAGTGCTCTCTATGTTTTCGTTGTCTTTCAGATGCAGAGCCCAGTGTCACTGTCACTGTATGGTAATGAGGTGTCAGGTCCTCCTGTATTCACTAAGGTAAGTGTTCAAACATATTAAATAATACAGACATCACATTCTTCACTGTCTTTCTGATCTAGCTACAGAAATTAGCTCCAAATTAGCTTGGAAAAAGTACAAGAGAGGTCAGTAACTAGTGGCACCTTCTGTTGTTGAAAAATTAAGCCAATAACCTGATACGCTAGATAGACTGTTTCATATCTCCATTCTCCATCGCATGTATACATTTTACATTCATTTGGGAAACCTGCAAAGCATTTTGGTAGGCCAGGATTTTTTTTTTTTAATTCTTGGAAGGTGATTGGAAGAATGTTCTGTTTGTCACATTCATGATGGGCCAATCAGAGCGACAAGACAAAATGAGGTTGTATGTGTGCCCTTCTCATGAGGTGATAGGCTACCACTGCTATAGTTTGTGAATCAAAATTCATGCCAAGACCGGTCAGGAGACGTGCATAAAGATCCTCTCTGCCAAGACAAACTTTTGGTGTGACCCTCTGCTCTTGTTTTTAAATAGAAATGTGGTCTATTTCCAATTAAACTGCCGCTGTCCAACAGCTACATTTTAGATAATAGCTACTGTGGCTGCAATCATTGGATGCTTCAGCAAACTCTACTTGTTACGATCGCACACCCATGCCGAAGCAGACCGGTTGAAGAGCAGAAACATTTTTCCTCCATGAAAAGCTTTCACTCTGGCTCTTTATCTAAAAATAGTTGTTGTCCTGTACTGACAAAACTGTGGCTGTTGCTTTACCAAGCTAAAACCGAGCTGGTTAAACCAACTCATACTGCAACAAACTCCTTCCCCCATAACTCTCACAGACTCATGCCAAAGCAGGTTGGTAGAAGAGCCAAAACATATTTTCAATCATGAAAACCTTTTAGTGTTGTTTTAACTTTTTATTTCATACAGAAATGTGGGTCAGTTCTGGTAATACTGCTATTCTATAGCTACATCAGAGCTAATCACCGCACTTGCAGTAGCCATTGCAAACAGCTTTCAATACTAGTAAACCCTGCTCATAGCTACAACCACATTCTCCTCTAAAGACACTGTGTTCGCTTTGGCACAAATGCTGTGGATTGGAGCTTTTCAAGATGGAGTTGCCCGATGACAGACATGGAGTCTGGCAAATCCTTCTGCTTTCAAGGTTATGAAGCCAATGCAGAAGTTCAGAAAAGTGCAGTTTCTCAAGTTTCCACTTGAGGCTGGCTACAAAAGCCCCCATAGTCTTATACACACCCATGTGAAAGTGACAATTTTAACAGAGGGAAAAGATATGTTTATACCATTATTCATAAATGAGTTTGGTCTGAATTGCTCATAAAATTATGCTTGAGAAACCAGTAGGTGACATTGCTGAGTTTATGTCCGTTTTTATAGTCAGTTATCAGCCATGTCAGGTTTCACTCAAATATGGAATAATATATCTTCATGAACTTCTTTATACATAGGATAAAAGGTCCTCTGTGTATTTATTGTGTGAGATTTCCTGATTTAAAGGCCCTGTGAGAAACTCTCTGTTTGTGTAGATTTTGTTCTTAGACTGTTGAAAGTGCTGGAAGAAGTCTGAGTGACTTAGCTGTTTGGTTATTGAAGGGGCTTTTGAAGCCAATCCACAGCAGCAGCCATATTGAAAGCAAACTAACTTACATCAGCCTAAAACAGATGAAGAGCTGGAGCTGGGGCTTTTAGCCTCCTTGCAAATGTCACATTGAGCTCGCTTGCAGTCGTATCAGACATGCTCCTGATTTAGCAAAACTTGTATCCTTCTTGAAACCAAAACAGATTAGTTAAAAAAATATATATTGTGTTTCCATAAAGACATTCCTTTCAACATCAGATTTCGAACCAGGCTGACATGGGGTATGCACGTGACTTCCCATGGTTCTGCAGGCCACTTCAAGTGGAGTTGCAGTTTTTTGCGCTCACATACTGGCTTCACTTCTTAACCACTGAGGTTGGCTTGATTTTTAGCAGCTCCAGTATAAAGTGAGACACTTTGTTTCTTTAAAGGTTTTATTCTGCACATGTGCAATTCAGTTTCTTAAAGAACTACCCCATAACCTATAAGCAGGTTCAGGCTTTTGTAATTACTTTATAAAAATGTTTAACCTTTAGCTGATTGTCTTTCCTGCCTTTTAGTGTCATAAAGAGGCATTATTGTTAATTTATTCTGTTAACCAGATAAAAACTTCTCATAGGAGCACAAAGACTTTGCCAAAACCATGAAAACAATCCCAGATCTGACCCTACTTACATACAGTCCATCATGCATGTTGCAAACATGTAGAACCTGATACAGATGTTCTCTGTGTCTCTGCCTTCCCATAATAACAGTTTGCATGGCTGTGGCTTCCAGCAGTGGGGGTCAGATAAAACACGCACTTTGATGAGAGCTCCTCCTCCAGTTCATGAACACCCTCTCTGCAGCTCAGAGTCTTCATCACTCCCCTAACAGCCCCCGTCTCCCTCTCCCTCGGGCTGTGGGTCTTGTGATGGCGAGACTGAGACGGGCTGAGGCAGAGCTTCAAACGGCCCTGCCAAACCCACAAGGGTCAGGTCTCTTTCACTCTCATTGAGCCAGTCAGGCCCTAAATCATTTTCCACTTCATTACAAAAAGACATTTGTTTTTCTTCACCTCCACTCGCCTCCTTTAAAAGCTGCTGTGGGCTTTAATCATCCCAATGAGAGGATGGTCGCCTCCAATGATGTCACCCATACAGCACACCCACACAAATACACACATACAATACCGGACTGTTGATGTATATCCAACCTTTGGTGTTCCCAAAATACATCAGTGCCAAGGAAACACAGTCACAGAGAGAAAGAGGCACATTTATTTACAGACGCTGAGAGCCATTTGCTGAAGGATAACACCTGATGCATTTCCCCAGCGTGTACTTCCTCTTCCATCTTAGAAAATGTCAGTTTATTTCACACGTGTAGCTGCATATGGGGCTAACACTTTGTGCTTTTAAACCCTTAGATTTTCAGCTCCACCCACTTTGTTCTTTTCTCTGTTTTTTACTAGCTTAACTTTCACATCTCCAGACACCTGTGAACACTTACGGTTCATGTCATGAGGAGCCCACATGTGCCAGTCAGATTCAAATTAAAAAGCGGATTAGTCCAAATTTTGAGAACCCCCACCCCACCCACCCCCCCACCCCCACCTACCCCCCCACCCCCACCTTTGATATTGAAAGTTTTGGCCCAGTCTCACAGGCAGCATAATGTTCTGTGCTGCCATTTCACTGGGCTATACTGGCTTGTGAGATGGCTGCCTGTGGACCAACCATACAGCAATTACTGACATAAGGAAAGGAAGAACTTTATGACCTCTGGCCTTTTTGGCCTGGGATGGGTGCCCTCCTGACCCTCCTGATGGCCAACCATGCCGTTGAGCACTGGTATACTTTATTTACAAAGGCATGCACAGGAAACTTTCATGGTCCGTCTATTGGCTTTGCAAGGTTATGTTGGACGGCCATGACCTTGGCCAGGTCTTGATTTTAATAACAATTTTTATGCTTATTTGGATAGGATAGGACAATACATAGTAAAAAAGGGTTTCTGGAGGGTGATAACTTTATAGACTAAGACAAAAATACACCCAGGACTTTTTAAAATCATGTTTGGCAATGCAAACAACAGCTTTCCAATGTAGGCTCATCAATCATTGTGCAAGTGGAAGATGTTTTGTTAGTGTAAAAAGAGGAGTACTTTTTGATGTTTCTGACTCCTACAATTCACATAACACAAAATCTGAGGATTAAAAGTTTTGTGGTCTGGGGATTTCCAGCCAAGGCTTCAAAACTCTGCTTAAGCTGGCTTGGTAAAATCAGCTGGTTGTTAGGCTTTTTGGTATATATTTGTTTTTTGCTTCCTCCTTTTTCTCAGTTTTGTTTTAATGCTCTGTTTTTACAAGTTGCTCATTGTATGAATAGTTCTCTATAAATAAACGTTCCTTTCCTTTACAAAAGGCGGCACAGTGGGCTTTTGCTATGAAACAGCGTGAGTGTTTTAGGTGTTGTTTTTAGCGTGCCATCTTTGATGATCTTTGTCATCTACATTACGCTGTAACTTTGAAGTTCGTCCCTTTCATTACTCATCTCTAAATCTTCTCATTAGCTCATTATCGACTTACTCACTCTTTTCCTCTTGACCTGTCTGTGACTTTACCCCTCCTCTGTGCAGCTGTTGCAGGATGCCCAGGCATCTGAGGGCCAGGTGGTGGTTCTGGAGTGCAGGGTCCGAGGAAGCCCTCCTCTCCAGGTCAGATGGTACCGCCAGGGAGAGGAAATCCTGGACTCTCCTGATTTCAGGATCCTCCAGAAAAGTAAGAGATCCTCTTACCTGTCACAAAGCCATGTGTGATTTCAAAAGTTAAAAAATATATGCTAATAATCAAATATATGTGTTCCTTCTTCCTTCCTGTGGATAATAAATTGTGAACCAGAGCCTCGGTCTGCAGCTGAACCAGGTTTGTCTCCTCATTTTCTCCTTAATACATACTTTCTCTTACAGAATGTCTTTCATGTTCCTGCCGCAGTCAGTACATCAAATTAGTAATGATTATCAGTTTTGTCTGGAGGCTAAAACCTGCTCTGATGGTTTCCTTATCAGCTGTAACGTCTCACTCACTTATGACTGCAGCAAAGCACTCTTAATACGTCTGTGTCTCATAGGAAACTCATTATTAAGAGTCAGAGGGAGTCCCTGGGAAACTCTGTGAATCCCAGTGACACGCTTTCTCCAACTAGGGCTGGGCAATGTATCAACTTTTAAAGATATATTGATATGTTTTCAATTATTAAGATATAATGTAAGACAATATTGTTTATATCCATATAGTTGATGTTGTTTTAAATTAAAGATCCCAGGCCCAGTGCTTTAAATGATTGTTTACAGTTTGAAGCACAGACAGTATTCTGCTTGTTGGTGATAAGATAATTTATTTGAAATATGAAGGCCAAATGGTAAATTATTATTTTATTCATTTAAACTAGGATAATTGACATTATTGTAAAAAATCTAATTATTTTGAACCATGTTTACAGATACCGAAGACCTAGACGCCTAATATTGGGTAATATTTTTTGATGATCAGAAGTTGCTAACAAATTTCTGCACATTACCGTAATTTGCATAAATACATCGGCAACATTGAAATAGTGGGTTGAACTGACGAGATGCTAAAGTTTCTTCTCACTGATGCTCAACACTTTTCAAAATAGTGCAAATGCATTTGTGCAGTTTAGATGAGCTTCTCTTTTGGTTAAAATATGATTGAAGATCATTGAGTTTATGCACTTATTAATAGCGATGATTATAGTGTAAACTATGGGAGACCTAGGTCAAGCTTGGCTCCCCTTAACCAGACATGATTTCTCCTCAAAGCATGATTGGTTAATTTTCAGGTTGTCTCTCAAATTTTGATGGTTTACTTTTTTATGGGTGTTAATGAGGGCAGAATTGCTTGTAGGCAAGCTAAACTGTTGTTTTTAGTATGTAACATGCTCATATGTGGCGCAGAGGATAGCACTGTTGCCTTGCAGCAGGAAGGTTCCTGGTTTACTTTCCAGTGAGGGCCTTTCTGTAAGGGGTTTGCATGTTCTCCCCATGCATGCTTGGATTCCCTTTGGGTGTCCTTTGACCAACAAAAACATGCTGTTGACTCTAAATATCTCTCAGTATATAGAAATGTTGCCACTGTTTTTGAACAATTTAGACAGTCTATCAGAGTTTGCCTGCAAAAATTTAAAAGTTAAAATTTACCCAGTAATTTGTATCTAGGACTTCTATTTTTTTAGTCATAATATCGAAGAGATTTTAATATGCCTTATTACTAAAATCACATGTAAGTTTGTAGGACTGGTCATGTAACAATTTATTACTTTCCAGAAGAATACTGAGTTATACATGTATCACCATGAAACATATTGTTATGATTTAAGTCCAGTATCACCCAGCCCTATCCTTAACATATAAGCATACAAAAATCACAGATAAACAATGACACACGTGTTCATTTATGTCAGACTTTTTTGCACCAGTCTGAGTCAGGGGTCGTTTCAGGTGTTACTTTCATGCTGTGAGTCACTCAGACGTCCCTGAACACCTGGGCTTCTCTGTTTACGTGTCTGTCTGGTCTTGATGAGTGTTTATGTTCCTGCTTGTTTGTCTTTCTCCACTGCTCTCTGTGTGTCTGACACTGACAGTGATTCACTAGTCTAGATGACATACCTGTTATGATAAAACATGTCTGTCAAAAATCAGCCCAATGTCTCATTACATGCCATTACATAACACATCAAGTGCCAGCATGTCAATTCATTCCACACCTGTGCAGATTACTGTTCATTAAAGTCAAGCCTATAATTCTGAAATATTTGAATAGAGATTTAA
Organism: Cheilinus undulatus; assembly: GCF_018320785.1. Taxonomy (NCBI): domain Eukaryota; kingdom Metazoa; phylum Chordata; class Actinopteri; order Labriformes; family Labridae; genus Cheilinus; species Cheilinus undulatus. Next base: position 47,782,866 of record NC_054871.1, on the reverse strand, counting down.
GATCATATTAAAGGTGCTTTTTCTGATCTGTTTTGTTTTTCTAGAGGAGATCTGCACCCTGGTGATAGCTGAGGCCTTCCCAGAGGATGGAGGCCTGTTCTGCTGCACGGCCTCCAACCCGTATGGCTCTTTGAAAAGCACAGCCCATCTAACCGTTACTGCAGGTATGTCCAACACTTGGCATGTGGGAGACTCCATGGTCAAATGAAAGAAAGTTCTTTGGCCTGATGAGCCCAAAATAGAGCTTTTTGTCCATCAGACAAGACACTTTGAGTGGCAGACACCAAACATTGCACATCACCATAAACACACAATCCTTACTGTGAAGCATGGTGGGGGCTTCATTTTGCTGTGGGGATGCTTCTCAGCAGCCAGCTCTGGGTGGCATGTAAAGGTAGAGGGTAAAATGAATGCACCGAAATATAAGAAAGTCTTAGAGGACAATCTAATTCAGTCTGTGAGAGAACTACAGATTAGGAGATGTATTTTTGAGCATACAGCAAAAGCTAAACAGAAATGATTTAACAATACTAATGTGAATGTTCTTGAGTGGCCGAGTCAAAGCCACAATAGAGAATTTGTGGCCGGTCTTGAAGAGGGTTGTTCATACCTGATCCTTGTGCAATCCAACATTGTTTTAGCAGTTTTGGAAAGAAGATTGGAGTAAAATTGCAGTGTCCAGATGTACAAGCCTGATTTAGATCTATCCACACAGACTCAGTTCTGTGATTTCAGCAAAAGGTGCATCTACTTAATTCTAACTTGACGGGGGTGAATATTTATGCAGTCACTTATTTTACATACATATTTCATTCAATTGACATTCATTTGTGGAAATCTGTATTCACTTTGTGGTTTAGGAAGTTATTTTTTATTTAACAAAAGCCAAATGATATTAACCACGATTAATTTGTATTATCAATAAAAGGGTAAAACATCCAGGGGAGTGAATACGTTTTATAGGCACTGTATTATGCGCCTTTTATTTTGCCTGGCAGGGGTTAAACTAGGGTAGCAGGGTACCGAAATATAGCTCTGAAATCCATGTTTTGATCTGGCTTGGTGTGTATTGGATGAGTTGGCACCAGTGCCAATGTGGTACCAGATTTTGGTCCTCATCCGTAGGGGGCATATTGCAACATAGCATAGTAGAGTCGGAAATACTGTGTGCAAAACAGGTGCTTGTATGACAGTTGCCTGACTCAGTTATGCATGCCAACATACTGAATAAGATGACCAACTTTAGTTTTATGCAGTACTGTCTGCTATGTGTAGGAATGCTCTGAGTTATTAGAAAGCTCTTTGTGAGTACTGAAAAGAACAAATATTCCTTTGTGTAATTGCACAGACAGAACTATGTGTGTACAGACTCACCGCAGAGGAAAAGCTGAATAAACAGGAATTTCATCAGCCTGACTGGACCCAGCTGCTGCTTTAGATCACATCAGCTGGGTTCATTCTTGTGTGTCTAATCTGTATCTGCAGTATGTGGTGGACAAAGAAGAAGCCAAACATTTAAGTAAGAGAACTGGCTTTTTCCATTTGTGTTTGTGTCTTGCAGCATCCGAGGACTCATCCAGTAATGGGATGTCTGGAGATAGCTCAGGATTTGAAGATGCAGCAGCCTTCCCCCCACCTCCCCCACCCACAGAAATCAGCCTCCTGGAGCTGCCACCCAAGACTCTGCCTCCTAACGGGAATGAGCCTTTCCAAATCAAGGAGCTGGAGATCTGGCCCAGTGTTTCAGCCCTGCCTCCTGTGCAGATGAGCTCAGAGGTTGAGGATAAAGGAAAGGGATCCTTACAGAATGGGCAACCCACAAATCCACCAGCAACACCACCAAGCCCGCCTAAAGTTTCCACACCACCGCCTCCACCACCCCCACCACCCCCACCACAGCCTGATCCAGTGACAGATGTCCCAGTCCCAGTCCAAAGTCCAGCCAAGGTGGCACCAGACGCACCTCCATCCCCAGGCAAGCTGTCTCCCTCTCCTGGGAAAGAAGGTCCCCCGCTGCCTACCAAGCCTAAACCAAAGCTGTGAGTACCGGTGTGTCTGCGCCCTGAGGGGAGGCTAGTCACCAGGGAGGGAGAGAGGCTGGAAATGATAGTGTTTAAGTTTTGTGAAAGGGTTAACCGGGGAATCCCATATCCTTTGGGACAATAGCATTCCCCTGTCTTTATGTTGGTGTGAATGTGGCATCATGTTTGCCAGGGCGAGTCTGCCAGCTGCCATCCGCCCACCCGTTTGTCTGTCCGTCTGTCTGTGGCTGTAAACAGATCTGCGTGGCTTTTGCTGGATGGCTCCTATTGTTCTTGTTTGACCCCTGACTGCATGCCCGGCCCGGGACAGAGCCATTATGTGTTGTTTGTTTCCTGAGCACCTTTCTGTGAGCTCTATAGGGATCAGGTGGGATGTCACTGTTATTAGAAGAGAGTTGAGCATTTGAATGGCTTTATTTTCAATAGTACTGTTGTTTTCAGATGTCTGCCATAGACAAGCATGGATTTTTGTCTATCTTTAGGGTGGATTTCTTTTTCATTTTTGTGTTTATGTTTTCTATTATAACTGGAGATTATAGCAGAGGGAACTCCCAAAAAATAAGAGATGGATTGTCCTTTTTCCAGACTCTGATCAAGGATGTTTTGACACTGATTGCATCTTAAACCCTTAGAGGCCTCCAGTATGCCTCATATTTGCACTCTGATAATTAATGACAGCAGATCATGAACAAATAATTTTATTTTGAGATGGGTTGTGTGGTTGGGCAGTGGTTTAAAGGGATGTGCACGATTAACTGGCTAAATGATTAAACGCCAGATCCCTTGATAGTCAGTGCAGAATCACTAATCAGATAATTTAAATCTTTTTTCTTTTTTCAAAGTTCAGGCACACAATCCTGGTCAAATTATCTGCCTAAATTGTAACACAGCTGCCTACGACTATTAGCCTCTTAAGCTCAGACATGCTGCATAATAAACTTTGATGTAAACAACAATGATCAGATAGTTTAAATTGCATTTTGTGGGATCAGCCAGGATAAAATTGTACATAGGCTGTGTCAGTTTATACTCACACATTATTGAAACATTAAGTAACGTTATTCAGCACAGGAATGCAGCGTTATCCTGCAAAGAGGACTGAAGATTGGCTGTACTGCTACTGCTAACATTAGCCATATTATGAAAAATAGCCCCTGATCATGTACCCCCTGCTTCTGTGATCCTGTCTTGGATAAATTGAGATCTTTTTTTTTTTTTTTTTTTTTTTTTTTAAAGATTTATTTTTGGGCTTTTTCGTGCCTCTGTTAGAGATAGGAGGACAGTGGATAGACTCGGAAACAGGGAAGAGAGCGGGGAGAGACATGCAGGAAATGGTGCCACAGACCGGACTCAAACCTGGGCTGCCCACGCACATGGTGCGCTGCACAACCACTCGACTACCGGTGCGCACCAGTTGGGATCTATCTTAACTGTTCTTGATCCTCTTTGGCATTTGTCTTCCATATTCCTGAACTGAATGCCATCACTCATAGTTTTCCTTTTTTATGAGAGTATAACCTGCTACCGTCTTTGTGCAACTACAATCCTGTCTTCTAGACTGATAGTGCTAATCCCACTGGTCAGGTCAGGTCAGGTCAGGTATGGGAGCACATGCGGGTTCAGTGCTTTCGCCATGTTAACCTTGATCCTGTACTGCTCTGGCGTCCTGATGGTCATCCTTCAGGCCGGCATCACACCCATGTCCCGTCTCTCCAGATGTCCTCCCAGCTGCCCCCCTCCATGACACAAGCAGTCCCCCTCTGTGTCTGGACCAGCCTACCGGGTTCTGATCTGGTATCAAGCAGCTGATCCTTCCCATCCCCGCTCTCATGAGCACGTCAGCATTAGACACATGTTTTTTCCAACGATACCCAAAGATATCCCGAAGAGACGTTGTGAAAAAGGGGTCCAGTTGGCACTTCTGGCCATCAGTCAACATCCAGGCCTCACCAGATTATAGTAAGACCAGGAGGACCAAGGACTTTCATCTGCATGCTCAAGGGTGCAGCAGTTTCTAACACATCTGAAAGACGGCTGGCGTCCCTCGCTACCAGAGCCTCCAGGAGGGTTTACACCCCTATCCTTAACACTACATCACACGTCAACACCTACAGAAAGATCTGTGCAGGGGTAGTACTTCTGACACTGCAGCTGTTAGATGAGTTGCGTGTCACATGAAGGCGCAAGGCAAAACCCTTGGAACCTTTTCTGCTGGATGAAGGGGAAATCCCTGTGTAACAAGTGTCAGTCAGGTCCCTTGAACATTGCTGGTAGTACTGAGGTATTGTCGACCGGTTCTCAAACCCACAGGCTAGCCCGCACTGTCATACAAGATGGTATCGGTGCTGTCAGTTTTCTGTTGTTTACCTCTGGGTTAAAGAGCATTATGGCAGCATGGCAGTAACCATTAACTAGAGCTACAGTGGCTACTAGTGGAGGGCAAATGTGTTATAGTTTGGAAACGACCAGGATTATTGGCCTGAAATTATTAAGAATTGAAAGTATTAAGAATAAGGTTAATTGGCTTGTATTTCTGGTACTGACTACCAAGGAACTGGGGGTTTAATTGTTTAGCTGGCTAATTTTGGTGTTAATACATGTCTAGTGTCTAGTGTTAATACAATGTCTAGTGTTAATACAATTGTTTTACTACTCCAAATTAAGTCAACGCCTCTCTAATCTGAAATCATAATTATCAGCCTTGTTTGATTCCAGATCATGCTGCCTCTGAATACTGGCAATAGCCAACAAGAATGAGCAGATACCAACCCAGTGGCTGTCAGAGTGAATGCATTAAAAGGAACCCTGCATGATCAGACAAGTTAATCTTGTTGGATAGATATTTGTATGTCTCAAATGAATAAAACCCACTAAATATCCTGCATATCTGCATTCTGAGTACATTTCAGCTCATAAACTCACCAGGAGACCGCCATGTTTTCATCCGCGTCAAGGAGTATGATGTCACAGTTCCGCAGCGCTCCTCTCCATTGCTAAGCAGTAACCGTTTTTCAGAAGGTTTTTCTGCTTGCAGCTGTTGCTGACATGAGTTTGCTGCATGTTGGTTTTGTCTCCCTGCTGTCAAAGCTCTGCCATTCCTACAAAGTTTTACCTCAGTAAACCTCCATCAAATGACTACATCGAGTGTATAGTGGAAGCGTGCCGGGAGCTTTTCAAAATAAAAGTATTATAGAATGGAGTTTCTTCAAAGAAATTCTAAAGCGGGCTTTTACTTTGAAAGGCGAAAACCGGAAGTCCTTTCGTATTGTGTTTATCTTTACCTGAACAATGTGGAAACAGAGAGCCTCATAAAGAAGAGAAGTTCGGGGAACAACTTTCTTAAACAGACGCATTTTAACTTGTGGCCTTCATCTGGTTCATAAAGAAACAGATTTCAAACATTTTCTACCCGTGTGGACGTACATATTTGCTTCAACAAGGTAAATATGGCTCTGTATTTATCATTTTCTTGTGTAGATGAACAGATAACTGCTCGTGGTGCAAATATAAACTAGAAGAGACCTCTAATTTTAGAATTCTCCGGGCATGAGATGTGCTGCGTTTCTGAGATGCAGCCCTAACCCTGGCTGCAAGTCTGAAAAAGGTTACTGCATAGGATCACTGTGGAACTTTGACATCACGGCACCAGCGCAGACCAAACGGGACCAAAACATGGCGGTTTCCTGGTGAATTTGTAAACTCAAATGACTCAAAATGCAGGTATCTTGCGAGTTTCTTAGTTTATGATGTGTATGAGAGATGCAAATATCTATCCAACAAGATGAACTTGTCTGATCATGCAGGGTTCCTTTTAATAAAAATTCATTCATTTTGTTTACACAAGCTTATGGCCCTTTCAGCACACTTAAGTTAAACCACTCTACCATTTTACCGCAGCCTCAGTGTTGTAAAATAAGCCCTTCACTGCTCCTTAATGTCTCATTTTACTTTATAAAACTCTTACACAGCTCAGTGAACAAGTCTAAAGTCATCTGAAGCTTGTGATATCAAACATTTACCTTTTTACTGTTCCCTTTTTTCCTTATTTTCAGTCTATAAGAGCTTCTTTTTTCTGTGGTTAAGTTCATGTCATATTCTTTGATCTACCCCAGGTACCTTATTTCCTTTCCTCAAAATAAAAGCAGGTCTGTACCCAAACAACAAGGCAGTTATTTGTTTAAATGCAAAATAGTGAAACTTCAAAAAGTAGAGATTAATTGCGATAAACTGCAGTAATTCCTAGATTTATCCTGATTGACCTTTTAAATGTTTAACAGCAATAACCAAATGTTTTAAACAATAAAAGCTCCAAAGCAACAATTATTTTACTGCCTCCTTGATTTAAAATCCTAAATATCAAACATGCTTCAGGAACTTTTACCATACATGTTTTTAATTCTCTAATAAAATGACTTTACCAGTAGGCAGTCCTTCAAAAACACAGTTTTCTTGTTGTAATGGATTAGAAAAAAGTTTGACTAAAGACTAAAAGCAGAGCTCGGTTCTTGCATTTCATGGTTTATTTCCATCGCATGCAAAGTGGATCTAATTACTTATTACACAGTACTGCATGAGTTTGTGTATATACTGTAAATGTTATGACTTTGTAATTCTGTGCTTCCAGAGCTGGGGGTATAGAGGAGGAGACAGAAAATTACAGGTAAATATTTGGCTGTAAGGGTGATGCTCTGGATGTGATTTGTGTGGCGCCACGTGTAGCCTCATTAATCGAGCTCTCATGGAAACAAACACAGACACAACAGTAGAAATGATGTCAAGGAACACTCTTGATTCTTCTCCCTTTTAATGAGCTTTTATTATACTCTAGGATTAAAAAGGGCTTGACAAGAATTAAGTGAAATCAGCTGATCATTTACTATGACGTGTGCAGGTTTGTTGTGGAGCAACACATGTGGTGTGGTTACAGCGCTTTGCCACAAAAACCTGCTTAAGTTTAGTCATTTTATGTGCATATCAAGACAAATCTTTACCTTTAAATGTGCATACGGCACAAGGACTTTACTAGACTTGTTACTGATAAATGAACACTTCAGTTCCAAGATCAGACCTCAGCAATAGAAGAATGAGGCAGTAAAGCTGCTTTTCTCAGAATTTATCACCAATAACAACTGAATTTACTGCCAACTACAATTTGCTCCCAACTGTGAAGCAATTAGAAAGCATAAGTCACCCCCCTTTGCCCTTTCCCCTTTAAATTACACAATAAACAGCCGCCTCTGCACTAACTTGAGGCCACACTTCTGCTACACAGCACTGTGTAACCTGAGGTAAACAGAGACTGACCACTTTTGACCTGAAACCCTCGGAGCTTATCACTGAGTTTCTTGTTTGGTGCGGCTCAGACAGTCAGATATATTGTTGCTTCTCTTTGAGCCACACAGCGCTGTGGGACAGATCACAGTAAAGCCTGCAGCCTTTGAAAAGGAACAGGGTTTGTGACTTTATTGCTTTTTACATTTTACTGGAGTTCAGTTAAATAAGCACCAAAACATTAAACAAACCCGCTCTGTTGAAAAGCCATAAATTTAATAGACAATGTGGAGACTATTTTAAAACAAGGCAATATCATGAAAAAGTTTAACTATAAGACTTCACAGACAGAGTTAGAAGGATCAGTGTGAGTGGAGTTTTACTATCAGAGTAAGCAGATCACCATGCATAGGCCTGATTGTCCTGCCTTTAGTAACAGGAACAAGACTGGTTCATGAGCCTTTCACTATCACTACAACGTAAATCTGGGTGATACCTTCATGCTCCACTGTAACTTTAGCTGTGCTTAATAGGGCTGCAACGATTCGTCGACATAATCGTTTGTGTCTACTATAAAAATTTGTTGACGCGGGAATTCAAGTGTCAGCGCGTCGTATTATTGTTTTTTTATATTGGTAAAATCTAGTACCGGTCGGTAAGGACTCATCTGTACTTGCAGTTCACTACAGGAAGTGGTTGGGGCAGTATCGCTCCCAATGTTTACATTATTCACAGAAACTTAGAAGAAGAAGTTAAGCATGGCCAAAAGCACGGAGAACACACCAAAAAGCCGACCCAGAGCTTCTAAACTTTGGGAACATTTTACAGAAAACAAATTCGCGAAACAAGTCAACTGCAAACTGTGTCAAGTCAAACTCTCACACCATGGCAGCACTACGGCAAGGCACGAGCACCTGAAAATGTAAACACACTGTAGCTGCCGTGTCTCCAAATACCGTGAGTGGGCAAGTTTGCAAGTTGCATGAATACTTTTGGATCTTTTGTATTTAGTTGCTGAGCCCTTTGTGCTTCAGGCACGAGGATTAATTCCAGTAGCCTACTTATAACGTTGGTGCCGTACGTTAATCAGTCGGAAAACCATCTTTGATATTTGTTAGGGTAACGTTTTTTTCAGTAACGCTATTTAGTGTGCAATTTGCTTTAGTTATCAGTTCAATACTTTTATATTAGAGGAAAAACAAACCTTGACAATGTAGCAACTTGACATGTCATGTCAATTTGCTAAACCATTAAGATTTCACAGGTGTGCATGCATAAGAAGGCAAGGTAAAACAGGGATCCAAAATAGTATGCCATATAGCCACGATTAGTCGACCAATCGTAAAAATAATCGCCAGATTAGTCGATATAAAAAATAATCATTTGTTGCAGCCCTAGTGCTTAACACTGGCACTTTATGGCCACTGTATGTTCTGAGCTTAATTCTGAGCAAATGTTATTTTTTTGCAATAATATCTTGTAAAATGCCCCCCTTAACATTATAGTTTATCTACAGCCTTTGTTTACTTTAAATGTTAGATTTTTATTTATTTTTTTAGCTCTTTTCTGGTTCTTCTCTTAGAATGACTATCTACTCATCAAGACTGTACATTGTCATGTCATCCTCTTTAGGCCTTTGCACACTGAGTTGAATTTTTTGCACATTAGAAAATAAAATCAAGCTCACATTGTGCTAAGTGTTTTGTTGTTTTTTTTCCTTCATTATTTTTTTAAACAGATTTGATTTTTTTTTTTGTTTTTTTGCATTCTTCACATCAGTCCCAAGTCATTTAAATGTGTGATATATGATTCAGGTCCTCATCTGCTGCTTCCTCCCCTTTTTCTCCCTCCCTTGCAGGGAACCCTCACTTTAAACACTGTGATTTGTCCATGATGTGTCTGTGTATTATGTGGATATCAACCTTAGTAAATAACAGATGAAGGCAGAAGTTTATACTCACAACCTGAGACAGAGACTGAACTGAGAAGTTTGTTTTTTTTGGGGGGGGGGGGGCTTTTCATGCCTTAGAGGAAGGACAGTGGATAGACTCGGAAACAGGGAAGAGAATGGGGAGAGACATGCGGTAAAGGGCCACAGGCCGGATTCGAACCCGGGCCACCTGCGTACATGGGTAGCGCCTTAAACCACTTGACCATCTGTGCTCCCTGAACTGAGAAATTTTTCTCCACCTTGGCGCAGCACTATGACCCGATAGCGTGTGTTGTACGAAGCTCTGGTTTTTCACCACTACATTTGTAGCATTTTCTTATATCCAACTTAGGCTTTGGCTTTGTGTCGCTGACCTTTGTTCACCGACCCCTTGTCTCTGTTTGCTGTCTCCATTGCTTATGCAAACTTGAGTCAGTCTGTATCCTGTCTTCATTCATGCCACAGATCAAAGATCTCTCAACTGCATTTCAATGAATCACTAAAGTTACAGTCCTGCGCCAACTTTCTCAGTTCTGCTACATAATCACCCACCCTCCGCATTTTACTGCTGTGCCCTCTGTTGGCACTACGATGCAGTAACATTCCACAGTCAGTTCATAACAAAGGGGAAGTGCCACAAATTATGACATTTGAGGATTTTAATGAAAATCTGTACATATTTATAATTTTTTATGGCACCATTTTTCTACTGGTACACCCAAGAAGTCTTCTGAGAGATATCAAGGACAATTGGAGCAACGGTGTGGCGTGCTAATCAACACAGACAGACATGCCGCCAATTGGAGTAGTAAGATTAGGGCCTTACCAAATGTTGTTCTCAGTTTTAACACCAGATATTGCCTTGATTACTGTTGCAATAATCTAACTTTTTTTTTAGCTAAGAAATCAAATATATGAGAACCAGCCCGGCTATCTATGTACCACTTGTTATAGACATAGTTACTCCACACAAAATCTGCTGCCCTTTCAGCTTAATATCACACCTAATCAAATCTTTCTTTAGTCAGTTATATGCAAAAAAGACGTCTTGTATATTTTATATGCATAAAATGATGCACAGTAAACAAAGGGCAGGTTTAATGTCCTTTAGGTCAAAAATATAGGTTATCCTATAAGTGCTTGGTCTGTTTTTCCCTTATATTTCTCGTAACTCTGAAATTATCAGCCTGCTGAAAATATTTTTTTCATTAATTTAAACATTTGTGAATTTCTAAATGCTTAAGCTTTAAGAACAAGCTAATGGTAACACCTGTGGATGTCCTAGAAAAACATTCCAGATTCTAAAAGCATCTGTTATAGTTTAGAAAGGGACAGGTATGTAAAATAACATAACAATCTAAAGACCATTGTTTGTAGCAACTGGAAAGTAAGGTTCATACTCCCAAATCTAGAATAATTCTTTGGAAATCATAGAAATAACCTTGTGGAGAGCCTATGTAAGACATGGTTTTTGCTTCAATAACACTGGGCTGATGAGATGGAGGAAGTGGTTGTGTGAGTTGGCAGTCAGGAGAGACTGCAGGAGACCTGAACTGTGAAAATAGAGCTGCTGTTTTTTCTATGCTGAAGGCTGAGAGAACAGGGTTGGTAGGCATTTGGGTTTGATGCCCAGCGTTGATGTCAGACGTCAGGACAAGAATCAAAGGAAATTCTCAGGGGAGAGGCTCAGATTGGCCAGATGGACGTGATCCAAGTCGCAGGTTTGCAGAGAAAGCAGAGTTTAACCGCATAGTGGAGGATAGATGGATTACAAATTGGCTTCTTCATCTCACTGCATGTTCTTTTAGTACTAAACTTCACAGGAACACTTCACAATAAAGGGAAAAATGGGCATAGTTGGTAGGTAAAGAATGTGTAATTAACTTCCAGTTAACCATTAGTTAACATGCACATGGTCAGTAACTCTCATTAAATTTATTGTGGAATTACTATTGTATTAGCTGCACAGTATATAAATTTACACTTGAAGCTATGCCCCTTCCTAATCTGTACTCCATAAGGTAGAGTTTCAAATGGGTCTACGACTGGTTGGGTACTTGGTGCGTGTAAATCATCAATGCTCTGCTAAATACATAGCTGAAGAGTTCTTAACCTCCATTGGCATTAACGTAAACACCAAAACTGTGCAGCAGGAGTTTAATGGAATAGACTACCACTGTCAAGCAGCTCAATGTACAAGCCTCACATCACAAAGTCAGATTTCAAGCTTTGGATAGAGTTGTGTAAAGCCCACCGACGCTGGACTGTGAAGCAGTGGAAACATGTCCTGTAGAGTGACAAATCACACTTCTCTGTTTGGCAGTCAGATAATGAGTCTGGGTTTGGTGGAAGCTCGGAGAACATTCCCTGCCTGACCGTGTTGTGCGGTAGTTTGATAGTGGGATAATGGTATGGGGTGTTTTTCAGGGTTTGGGCTAGTCCCGTCATCTCCAGTAAAGGCCAATCTTAATGCATACCAAGACATTCTGGACAATGCTATGCTTCCAACTTTGTGGCAACATTTTGGGGAAGGCCCTTTTCTATCCCAACATGACTGTGCCCCAGTGCACAAAGCAAAGACGATAAAGACATGGTTTGATGAGTTTGCTGTGGAAAAACTGGACTGGCCTGAAGGCCTGACCTCAACCCCATCAAGCACCTTCAGGATGAACTGGAACGGAGAGTGCAAGTCTTCTCATCCAGCATCAGTGCCTGACCTCATCAATGCTCTGAGGAATGAATGGGCACAAATTACCACAGAAACACCTCAAAATCTTGTGGAAGGCCTTCCAAGAAATATAGAGGCTGTTATAGCTGCAAAAGGGGGGCAACTTCGTATTAGAGTTTATGTATTTGAATACATGTCATTGAATGTCATACATTCCCTCTTGGTGTAATGGTCAGGTGTCTAAATACTTTTGTCCACACAGTGTATGTGAATAAGTCTATCTGGTTTGATAGTAACTCCTCATCAGATTTGTAAAAGTTACTGATTACTTTCAGTTGATCATCACCATACTGGAGAGCTGTCAACACTGAAGCATTCCTTAATAATTCATAAGTTCCTCATTTTGGGTCACCTGTTGTGAAATGGAGCATCATGCTGAGGAGTTACTCAGTGCTTAATACTTTTATCGTGGTTGATAAGCAGTGAAATAGGGTGCCTTTGTGTGAAGTGTTACCAGTGTTTAATGCAGTTTTGCAAAGCAGCTTCACAAACTAAAAACAAATCTCGACTCAGATGTAAAACATGATGGATGCGTTCCTATTATACAGCTGTAAGCAAGGCTACAGGCCCTCTACAGCATGTTTTTGTTGCCCTCTTTGCTCTGAGGATTGAGCCTACAAAGCAAAAGCTATTTTTCCAACATTACCCAATGCCTTATGTGTTATGTAGAGAAACAGAAATATATCTCATGCTGCAACCAGAAACTCTATAAAAGAAATGGCCACCATGACGTCATTGTTGGTTTGTGGACTACCATCATGGAGTCTCAATCTGGCATTCTGGCCAGCGCCATCTTGGGTTTCTTTTTAGAGCAAAGACCATGTTCGGATGAGGGAGGATGCCCATTACTATCTTCAACTGTGTAAATACGATATAGACGAGAGAGAACATTTTATGGCCAGCCATAACTCTTCTGGATAAGATGCTGCATCATAATGTAAGGTTTCACAGTGTTGACAGAGTTGTGGATTGTTGTTTATCAACACAGGCCCATGTGACTTTCTGATAGACTGATAACACACAGAGCAAGTAAATCTGTATTTGTGCACTCCAGCACATGTTTGAGAGTGTGTGTTAATGGATGAGATGTCAGTGCTGCTGATATCCAGTGTTAGCTCTGCTTCATTGATCCAGGTGCATAGTTGCCCGGTGTGATATTTCACAGGAATGTTTTGTATTTTTTCATTTTGGTGTAATGGAGAAGAAGAGGACATGTGCACGTGCTTGTGTGTTTTAGCCAGGGGTGTTGCTAGGATTTCCAGGCCACATAAAAAGAAAAACATTATGCTCCTTCAGCACAGCTTCAGCCAGCTGTGATTTTTTTTTTCAAATAACACCCCCAGAATTTTCAATACCACTTATTTAATATGCACCAGAAGATAAATATGAGCATACACTCTTGAATGTATATTTGTACGTGAAGGTATATGTATGTATACATGTTGATATATAAACTAAATGTATGTCTTTAAGAGCATGTATTAGTGTGTATACAGTGTATATGTAGACATCAATAGGTAAGTACACATATATATACATGGGTGTGTCTGTATTAATGCATGACCTGGAGGGCATCAGTTATGTGCTCTCCTGTGTGAGTGCTCAAATCAGCTGGTTTTGAGTACTTTTCAACTCCCAATCCTCCATGAAATGTTCTGTCATACTCAAAGGTCCTGCTGGACCACATGCTGGTAGACTTAAACAGATAAAGATCGGTCAGACTGAATATGCCATTTTGAAAGGATGGGTTTTAAGGTTTGTGTTGTTTGCTGCCTACAGGTATTGTTGGTGGGAATGAGCAGGGGGATGGGTGTGTTTTTAAGTTTGGAATTATTTTAGAAACATCAATAAATTTATATCAAATTAAGGCAAGATAGTGGCTCCCAAGAAACACCTCTCTGAAACTGTTAAAACACAAGACAAAGGAACAGACTGTGAAAAGAGTGCAGAGCCAGTGCAGCATGCTGAGGTGTGACCAAGCTGATATTGACCGTGATAACAGGGGCAGAGCATTACATTACAGTGGAGGTTGTTATGTGGGTGGGCGTTAGACACCAGACATAAGGAGCAAAGGCAACAATTACCCTTAAACCATTTCAAATCCTAATCTCTCTGTTAGAAGACCAGGAATCAACTCTTAAAGTCCAAATTGTTCTCTTGCACGGATTTCATTCCACAGTGTGCTTTTAATGTGTCGGCTGAGCTCAGTCATTTTTTAATGCAGCGCCACGGTATTTCCATTTTTACTCTGATGATGAAAAACAGGCACATGTCAGCATTCAACAAGACCTCACTTTATCCCTTTTCTCACTGAAATGTTTCGTGTTTAAGGCTCTAAAATGACTGAAGTTCAAGATCTTTGCTGTCAGTTGTGTTGCTAACAAGATGTTGCAATAATAACAGAGTGACGGGGTCATTGAGATGGTTAATGTTAAGAACAGAAACTGTATACATTTCTAACAAACGCTTCATGCACATTCAGTAAGCAGAGCCAGAACTTATGCCTTCACTGTGAGATAAAGTTTGTTTATTCCAATCAAAAGTGACCGTAATCTTCATCTGATTTTGTGAAGGGAGTCTGAAGTGTATTGATCTTTAAAGGGTTTACACTGTAGGCAGTTTTGTGTTTTAAAGGTACAATATGTAGATTTTTTTAACTGAAAGGTCCATACTTATTTAAAAAATTATTTCTCCTTTGTTATATATTTTCATCAGAAGATACATTAGGTACAGTAGGTACACATGATTTATTTTCCATTTCAGTCAATTTGGTTGAGCCACTCCAGTGTCTCTCTGCAGCCACAGTGATGTAAATTATTGCACCACTGCTCCGTCATGTCTCATTTCACTGTAAAAACTCACATACGGCTCAGTAGACTAGCCAAAAGTCATCTGCACCTTGTGGTATTAAACATTTACCTTTCTTTGTTCCTTTATGCTGTAGTCTTCCTGGCTAACCTTGTGGGCTTCACACCAAGCAATCTGAGATTGCTACCAGGAAGGCAAATTTTAACAGCTTTCCTCCCTCATGAGAAAGTCATGAAAATGATTGTTCACTGCTTCAAAGACATTTTAAAGTGCAGGTTTTACTGAACCGAGTCCTCAATCAAAACTCAAACAGTGAGGTGGGCGGAGCTGAGCAGGCCGTTGCCACTCTTTATCATTTGTTATGGTTTTATTTGAGAGTAGCAGAGTTTTAGGCCTTTTTTCATTCGTTTGAATGAGAGAACGGTGGCTGTGTTTACATGGATTGTGAGTTAATGGGAGTTTAGAGATCTGTGAGCCGAAGCTGAAACCTTGCTTACTCTGTCATGACGTCCCAGGCCTGAAATGAAGATATGATGGCTCCTCTGGGATTTTTTTTTTTTTTTCAAAATAAAAGCTTGAGCTTTTATTGCTTTTAATGCTTTTATTCTGATGCTGTTTCCAGTTCAGTTATTAAAAGTATCGATTTAGCACCATTAAGGCACTGTGTAAAAAGTATCAGTTTAGGACAATTAGGCACTGTATAAAAAGTATTAATTTAGGACAAATAGGTACCGTATTAAAAGTACCGGTTAAAGACAATAAGGAACTGTAATGAAAGTATTGGTTTAGGCACTGTTTTGGCACTGCTTATGCACCATATAAAAAGTACCGATTTAGCACCAGTATCAGAAAAAGTTTAAACAATACCCAACCACGTTACTTGACTGCTTGCTATGTGGACCAGAGCCTACCATACCAATCCAGAATTGTTGTTTTATCACTTCTGCATTTGGCAGAAATTGTCATCAGTGAGGCTATCACTTCAGCTGGACTGGCGTTTGCATCAAACCTCAAGTGACCTCTTGGTCAGGTCATCCTTGTGAGAGAAATCTTGATCTTAATGGGTTTTATCTGATTTAATAAAGTGGCTTCACAAATAACTACAGTTTTTGGCACATTTCTGTTTGATTCATTTTTCAGTTCAGCAGTCAGGCATGGATGTCTGAATCTCAAATAAGCTCAGAAACACAATCTGACGCTGCATGTATCATTTAATGTTTCCAAGCTGTGCGTACTTACACTCTGCAGTGATAAATCTGAATAATGGCCTAATCCACTTTAATGTGGACTGAGTTACATACAGCTTGATCTATACCTTTAACATAACTGCCGTGCTGCTGTGATTAAATGATTTCTGCAGTAGCTCCAAACCTCTTTAACCCCAGTGAGGCTGTTGTCGGGGGAACAGCATGCAAACTCAAGGCAACAAACTCCTCCCTGCCAACAGGCCTCATCAGTCTCTGCAGTCATACACAAAAGTTCTTGTGCTTACATTATGAAGCTACAGAAAGTCACTGGGTTTGTTTTCTGTCTTTCTGTGTATTTTATTGAATACTTTAGACATGTTTTAGTGAATAAAGAGATGTTTATCTCCTTTCTGCATGGCTAAGCAAAGAGCCATGGCTGCCAGGATTTGTCGCATTTCTGTGCCGTGACTCAGAGCTTCCTCTCAGCAGTGTGTTGTTGTTTACGAGGTGCAACTCATGAACTCGCTAATGAAGTATTAACAATCACTTTCTTGTCGAGGTGTTACTCGTAGTTTTATGGAGAGCGAGACACATGGATGGTAAAGAAGCACACATGGTGCTGGCTGCACAGTTTGCTTGTGGTTCTTCATCATCATCATCATGACACGTCTCATTAGAAATGGAAGTGAAACCAAGGATTAGTTCCCTAGTGGAGATTTCTGCATGTGTGAGGTTTTGGTGAAGTGAAGTGAAATACAAAGGCAAGATCAGGAAGAGAAAGAGAGGAAAATTAAGAGTAACTAGACTCCGGAGTTTAGCTGAGATGCTTCTAACCTAGAACCTACTCACCCACTTCTTTCCTGTCCTTACCATCACCCACAAAATCACATGCTGCTTTTACAGATTTGACTATTGTCCATGTCAAAACTTGGAATGGGTAAGATTTGGGGTGTAGCAGCATTTGTCCCAAAACATCCCACTTCATGGTTCAGTGCATGCAATCACATGACCAGTCATTAAAATAAGCAAACAAATACGACAAGTATTTACCTACCAATCTAGTGGGCAGTAACATTCCTAAATGTTTGCTTACTGCTAATAAACTACCAACGAAGAAGATGAAGAAGCCCACAGAACAAAACCTACAAAGAAGAAAAGTTAGCTCCTGCTGCAAGAGAAGCGAGACCCACCAGCATCTTCTCCCTCTCCTTATCTCTGGGTGTTTTTAAAAAGCCTTTGGATGTGAAAGTAGAGAGCAACGAGGATATTACAGATGCTAATACCTTTTAAAGACTATACTATACTATACATGTTTTCCTACCAATTCTCTTGGCACTTTTTAATACATGTCTTTTAATCCTTTATGCCACAAAGACAGCTCTAACTCACTCACTGACTTATAAATCACTTTTTTTCTGAAAACTATAAAGTCAGGCCCTGTTTGGGCATCTGCACCATTTAAAGAGTATCGATTTATCACTGGGATTTAGAGGGATCTGCCTGCGGACTGTACATCTCTGACAGCCCCTCTAACAAACTGTTGATCTGAGACACTGGAAATACTCACTGAAACTTTTCAAATAAAATCAGATTAAACTTCTATTTAGGGTTAGTTTAAGTATTATACCAATGGTTAAGAGTTAAAAACCTGACCTGCAAACCTGATTACAAAAAATTTAATGGAGCAGAGTAAACAGTCTGCTTACGGGAAGCTAGCTTATCCTCCATGAAAACATTCTACCACAGCAAGCGTAGCTCATGTAGCTCTGTCAGCTGTGTAGCTTAGCTGCTACATGGTTTCTTAGCATTAACTATGTAGCTACTTGAGCTTTGTAGGTACATTCTCTACTTTAGCATCATTTGCTAAAGCTCAGATTGGTAAAACTATCTTAGCTACATTAGCTTATGTTGTAACGTTACTTATGTAGCTAACGTAGCTATGTGAGCTTTACCTGTTGTTTACATACAGTGCTTAACAAATATATTAGACCACCTGTCATATTTGTCTCAAAGACCATCCAGCATCATGAAGTGCTTTAATGCAGACTCTTTCATTTTCAGTGAGCTATCCACGTTTTACTATTTTGAACAGGAATGAGGGATTTCAAACTGAATTCACCCAAATTTGAGCCAGCTCACTGGGCTTCTCTGAGAAGTCAGAAATGAATCAAGCATAACATTCAACCACTAAAACTCATTTTTCTGTTCAGGAATGCAAGTAAATAACTATAATTTGACATATTAATTAAGAAATATTAATGTGCTTTACTTTTTTTCAGTTTTTTGTAATCAGTAAATTTGAAAATTTATGGAGAACAATAATATTTATATTTTAGCATTAAAAATATCATTTGGGTTAAAGAGCTTCTACATATTGGTGTATTAACCGTTGCAGAAACATAAAAAAATGATTTTGGTAATTACCAATGCTGTTAATTTAGGGCAGCTCTGGCATAAACCTTACTTTGGTTAGGGTTAGGGTGGTCTAATAAATTTGTTAAGCACTGTAGGTACGCTTGCTAGGTAGATAATGTAGCTAACGTAACTATATAGCTAATGCTAAGCTCACAACGTGACTACATAAGCGTCATAGGTATGTTTGCTATGTAGCAATATTAGCTTTAACTATGCTTTCTAAAGCTCACGTTGCTTAAGCTAACTTAGCTATGTTGGCTCATGTAGTAAGGTTAGTTACATAGCTACCATAGTTATGTTAGTATTAGCAGTGCTTTTTAAAGCTCACATTGCTTAAGCTAACTTAGCTATGTTTGCTCATGTAGTGACGTTAGTAACATAGCTACCGTAGCTATGTTGGCTTTAGCTAAAGCTAACAAAGCCACCATTCTTATAACTACTTCTAAAATGAGTCTATGCTTAATTAACCCTGGATAAGACCTCTGACCTTTTCCTCTGTTTTATTTATGAAATGTTGTGAAATGTTTGCATTGTGGTTATTTTTGAATTTAAAACAAACATCTTAACCTTGTACTGGCAAGTTACCACTCTACTGAAATAGACGGCATCTCAGATAAACAATTTTTGAGATTGACCGTTAGAGAGGTCTGCTCTGCAGCCAGACTGTCTTGCAAGTGTCGGAAAAACCAAAACGACACCCAGGCTTACTGCTGGAGTTGTTCATACAGTCTTCTGAGTCCTTGAGTACCAAGATTACAATGAAATCCCATTCCTAGTCATAACCATTCATGGTAGACTTACCACAGGCTAAATTTGTGTGCAACAACGTTGTATGCTTCTGTAGAAGATGCACTTTTATAGTGACTAAACTCTGTTTTAAGAAAATCGTGGTTTACATGGGTTAGTGCTGCTAAAACTAATGTTTGTTTTTCACTCCAGATGATTTAAATGGGGAGGGTACTTCTGGAAGCACAGCTGCCAAAGTAGGTGCATGGTCACTGTTGAACTCGATGATGCAGACAGCTGGCACCACCTACATCACCTGCCTCCAGATCAGCCAATAGAAAAACTATGTTGCAGTAGCATGGTTTTAACCTGTAGAGGGCAGTCAGTATGCATATTTCTTTGACAATATCATGAATGTAATACTTTATACTCACAATTTGGACCTGAAAAATCAACAACACCACTACGTTACACTACAACAATACTACATACCCACATTTATAGGCTTTCAGCTGAAAAAGTTGTGTGGGTGTTTGTTTACTGTTTAATTCACTGGAGACACAGAGAGCAGGAAAAGCAGATAATTTCACATCAACCTCCAGAGTCATAGAGAGGGGCAGTCCTTAAAAGGAAATGGGAGACACAGGATTGGCTGAAACACCAGACCAACTAACCACCGGATTGGTCGCTGGAGCTAGAATGACCTGCATGGAATGGAGAAACTTTCCAAATAAGGAAGAGAGTTGTCGGCACTGACCTTCATAACACAGACAGGAGACGACTGGATAAAAAGAGGGGTGAGCAGAGGGGAGAAGGAGCGATGAAAAGACACACAGATAGACGAGGGGAGCTAGAGAGCAGGCAGGGTGTATGTTTAGGAGTTGACAGCATGGAAACTAAGCGTCCTCAGTGATCCCCTCGTAGAAAGCAGACTGTGCTTCTCAGGAATGATCACCCTGGTATGTTAAACACAGAGAAACATGCCAGATAAATACAAGTTAGCAAGCACACAGACACAAAGTTGGAGGATCACATTGTTTCCGGATGAGGTCAATCATCTCTGATTAGATCTTCACCGCGGCTGCTGGTGTGTGGCAGCATGTGTGGTATCAGCTGGGTTTCCCTTTAGACACACTCCCGGTCAGACCGCTTCCACTGGTGGATGTTAATTAGAGGGTGTAACAATGTATACACACTCTAATCTCATGACACTGCTGTCCCCAAGAGAGCAGAGAAGATTCACTCTGACTCGACTCGCCCCCAGAACGTCTGTGAGTCAACCTACAGAGAGTGACTCGCACACAGACACAGGAAGACCCTCTCCTCGTAACTGTCAGATGTTTCCTCCCTATTCAGACACTTTTTACAACTTTACACTCACAGCACCTCTCCGTACCGGATCCCTGGCCTCCCACTGTCCATCAACACGCCATGACTCATTAGCAGCCTGGAAAACGCTCACTCTGACTCTAAAAATAGAGCTATTACCACAAAAATAGAAGTGATGAATTCCCAAAAAGGTTGTTTCATCCCACAAAAATTCTTTTATTGAGAAACTGAATATTTGTGAACATATTTCAGTGAATGAAACCAGATCTCTGTGGTTGTGATGGGATTGTTTGCATCATAGAATCTCCTGATGTCACCCTCTTGTCTGTAGAGTCTCTCATGTTTGGCATGTTGGGTTTGCTATCTCAATTTTAGGGCCCAATCACCAGACTCAGTATCCCTGTTTTGTGCTTAAGCATGATTCTCTACCGTCATGGAGCCTCCCACATGCCTTTTGGCAAATATCAGTTGAGATTTTATCTGCGTTTTCTTCAGCAGTGGCTTTCTCTTTGCTACCCACCCATAAGCTTTGACTGATGAAGAGCTCAGGCAACAGTTGTTGTATGCAGAGTCCCTCCCGTTTCTGCTGCTGAGGCTTGTAACTCCTTCAGAGTAGTCGCAGGTGTCTTGGTGGCCTTTCTTACTAGTCTTCTTTTTGCACAGTCGCTCAGTTTGTGAGGACGACCTGATCTAGTCAGATTTAGACATATGCCATATTCCTTCCATTTCTCAATGATGGATTTGACTGAAGACCAGGGGATATTCAATGCTTTTAATTTTTTTCATTTCCATCCCCTGACGCCTACTTTTCAAAAACCCCCCAGGACCTTTTCTCGAAGGTCCTGGGGGGACTCATCTTCTTTTAGATGAACAAGGCGGGCTCCACAGAAAAAAGGGTTGGGGACCAGGCTCTGCATGACCATGCTGTGAAATTAACTCATTGAGTGCCATTGACGTATATATACTACATTTAAAAACCAGCGTTTGAGTGCCATAGACGTATATATACGTCAAAGTGTTTTTTTGGCAGCTGGCACAAGGGGGCGCTCTCACGCTCCCTGTGAGTAATTTTGGGGCTTCTGGGGTACGTAGTCGGAACACCACGTCAGAGGTGGAGACCCTGGGGTCAAAGAGCAGAGCGATCGTTACGGAGGTAATCTAAGCTAAAAGTTCTAACTTAGACGCTGGAAGAAACTTTAAACTTTTGCCTGAGAAATCGCTTACTCACTGAAACCGACACTGAACTTAACAACAGCGAATCCAGGAACCTGCACTTTCATTCATCTGTCTATGCGGTCAAGAGGCTAAAGAATGCCACGAGGTTCCTCCCTGTGCATCGGAGAAATAAGGCAGCCTCTCGCCAGCTGGACACATACAGCAACAAGCAGGAGAGGACGTGGGCGTATGGGGGGTCCCGTGGAGGCCGTCCAGTTCCAGAGTGGGAATGGCATGACAGTGACTGGAAGCATTGTTATTTATTTTACAATAAAATAACATTTGCAATACAATTTTCAGATGTCTTTTTTGTTATCAAAGGCAAAATTATAACATTCAAATCACTGTTCTGCTTGACAGACTCTCTTTCACAAAAATGCGTTTTTCTCAGCTTTCTAGAAAAAAAGTGGTCTTTTTGGTGAAACTAGCCTCTATTCAACTTCAGATAAATCAAGAATTGAACAAGCTACCAAGAAACGTTTTTTTCCATGATGAAATAGAGAGATTCTTCTTTCATTTGAGCTATTTGGTGTTTTTAGAATCATAGTAAAAAATATTCTGTGGGTCTTGAAAGATGACTCAAAATGGCCAAAAACGCTGGCACAAGGCACTTTCCATTTTATAAAAGGGCTGGCACTCAATGAGTTAAAAGCCTTTTCATTGCCTAAAGAGAGCACCTTTAGACGTTTTCTTGTCAGTTTCAAAGATTGTTTGTGCAAAAACACATTTTGGATGTCCTGTCATCCCCAAGATGACTAACCTTGCAAAGCAGATGGATTCGCCCATTTCCATGTTTCTCACTGGTGAATCCATCTTGCAAAGCTCCTATCTGAGGCCTTTTGGGCACGGCAGAGTCATGACGTAAGCAAGCACCAACAAGAGGCCGGTGCAATTATGACGGAAGACATTAGCGTGGATGCTGCTAAAGCAAAGTTTTATCAGAACTTGACAACATTTCTTCGTTAAAAGAAGAAGAAAGAACAGCAGTGAGTTGTTTTCTTTTCAAAAACGGCAATAGTCGTGTACTGACATGTCTACAGTCACCATGGTTTGTGTTATGCAGTTCTCTGTGGAGTTTACTCGTCGGTAGCTGCACACCTCAGTTTGGGCTACAACATCACGTGTTTTGTTGCACTGATTGGCCCGTAAAGATGTGACAGACTGAACCTTCATCCAGTCACCCTCCGAGTTTTTTTCAACGGCTCTGCCCTTTCCCAAACACCATCTATAGAAGGTTTACCAGATGGATGTGTAAAACACATCCATCTTACACATCCACCAGATGGATGTGTAAAACACATCCATCTGGCGTGTCAGGTTACAAGATGACAGGACATCCTTAACGACAAGTCCTGCTTTTAGTACACCTGAAAACCTGATAATTTTACAAGCTTCAGTGGTAATCCTGCCCGCACCCTGCACTGATTCTGAAAGTCCATGTTAATATTCAGAAAATCAGAAAGTGCGTTTAATTAAAGGCAATATTTGTATGTTTACTTAAGCATCACCCTGGCTAAGTTTCCTCTCTGATTGATGGAAATCCAAAGAAAACAGCCACATGCCTTTTATGCATAACGGTGCTACACATGGACGAAGAAGCAGCTGGGAGTCTCAGACTGATTTAACACCTGGTAATGGCTTAGTAATAGCAATGCCAAAATAATATTTACACATAATTTGTCATTATTTGTTTAAAAGTCATACAGAGAAGGAATTGTTTCCTGGTCTCTGGAAAGTTTGTGCATCGTGAAAATTGCAGCACACTTCCACCAGCTCTTGCAGACTATAGGCTAATCTTTACTCTATTATTGTTGTGCTATTACCGTCTTCATCATTAGATGCTTTATACAATAAGCCCAATTTGCATGAAAAGGGTTGTTTTTTCCCCAAATAACTGCATATAAGCTCAGCGTATCTGTGCACTGGTGTGTACGGCCAACAACATAATAAGGGGATCATTAAGGCTGTGCCTTTTGACTTACTTACAAAGTTTAAGTGCAAGCACTTTTTTGTAGAGCTTTAACAAAACATTACATGGCCCACCTGCCATATGATGTTGGCTATGTGGAGACAGACCCATTTTCAAACATGTTTACGCAGCACTATTGACTACAGCTGACAGAACAACAATTACACCGTGATTTCTCAGTAAAGGATTCTAACAGCAATGTGTGATACATCTTCTGCATTACCTTTTTAATATATCAATGGAGAAGTGCTTTAAAGAGAGATGGGGGATTGTGGAACAGGGGAATCATCTATTTAATTATGTTTCTTTGTGGATGTGTTTCAACAAAGTCCAGATGTGTTCTGGCTCTGTCACTTTTTCTTGCTAGCTCTTAGCAAATTGAAAGCATTCAACTCGAGTCTGACATCATTCCCAGCTCTGACAATCAGTTTCTGAGGTGAATAGAAAACAGCAGACGTCCCTGAATTATGACCCAGTACAGCAAAGAAGTCTACTGAGAGGTATCCAGAACAATTGGAGCAACGGTGTGACATGGAAATCGACAGACAGACACGCTGCCAATTATAATAGTAAGATTACTACTTTGAGCAAAAACAAAGCTTGTTTTTTGCAATCACCGGTGAAATCCCTGTTACTAGTAGGAATGCTGGGTTAAGGTTATCAAATGCTGGCTGTGAAACCATCTACTCCTTTTGTGTTTTTAGAACATTATCCCCATTAATCAGGCTGTTGTATAGCAGTGGTACTGTACATATTACATAAAGCTATAATGTTCTAGCATGCTTTGTGCAAAGATAATAGCCACTGTAAAGATAATGTTTCTGTGTGTACACAGGATTTAGATTTTATTTCTTTAACGGGCGTTGGTTCAGCTTTAACCTCACAATGGACAAACTTCATTTGTGTCACTTAAAACCAAAAGAATTGTTCAAATGATAAATTCCTTCAATTTATCTTTCATAACTTCTTTTCAGTCCTGCTTTCTCTGTAGCTTTTCACCTCACAGTATAAGTATTGACTCAAAAGAACACCTAAAAGCCTCAGATAGAGGTGTCTCATATGCCGTTGTTATCTTTAAAGACTTTTTTAGCTGTTGTTATTTTTGTTTCCTGGCTCTCTTTGGGAAGTTCCTCGGTCAGCAGCCTCAAAACAGTTCAGGGCTGAGCTTCTATTCTGAAAGGAGTTGGTTTCAGACAGGCTGTAAGCCTTTATTGTGGAGGGGGAGGAGCTCACAGACAGACTGACTCACACAGAGGGAGAGAGAGAGAGAGTGGCTGTGTCTGTCACTGTCTGGCTGCTCAGCGCTCTATATATGCTGCTCATACCTGGTAGGACAACACAAGTTTACTGTCCTAGAGGGAGATAAGAGAGCAGCTGCACACCAAGACCACAACAGGGAACAGGAAGGTAAACGCATTCTTTTTTTAACACTCAGAGCTCATTGTAAGTTAGCTGAACTTAAACTGGATGGATAAAAAGAGATAAACTTTATGACTTCTTCTTAACTTTTAAACTTGTGTAAATTATAAAATTCAACCGATTTTGTGTCATTCAGCCCTTTGTTACTTTATTTTGGCTTTATTTCTATTTAAAAAATGCCTCAACCAAATATGCTTCTATTCAAGTAAAATTAAAGAGGCGGACAAAAGAGAGAAAAGACAAATGATTGAGGTAGAGAAAGACTCATTTCTTCATGTTTTCTTGGTTAACAGCTCGGCATGTTAATGTTTAAATCACATGGTTTGAGAATGGGTGTGTGGTTTGCTGGGAGCACAGAGAGGCTGCGTGTGACAGCCATTCATTTGAGGCTCAGGAAAGGTAGAGAGGCCAGACTGCGTGGAGTGAGACATAGAGTAGCATCTAGGGTGCTGGATCATGGCAAACTTAATAATGAAACTTATTTTGATCGATATTGAGACCCCACTAATCAAGTTTTTACATCGGCAACACATGCATTTGTCCAACTTAGACATTCTTAACTTTAGTAAATCTTAACCAAGTATGTACAAATGATTATATATAATGATAATAACTAAATGAAATGAAATTAACTGTGTTTCTGAGGCTGTGATGATTCACTCTTGTGGCAAACTATAACAAACCTTGAAACGTTTACCGTTGATAGCAAAATAGACTAATTTTGCGCAACATGCCGAGCAGTTTTCATTTCATCTCGATTGTGTTGTTTCCATGTGTTTTCAAGTGAAATTGCAATTTGATTCATTCCCTAGCACTAGCAGCATCACTCTGAGGCACTTTCCTCTCTTCTGTTGTGTCTCTGAAGGCAGGCAAACGGTGTTTTTGTGTCGAGGTTGGTTTGTTTGCAGAGCTCCTGCTGGAGTCAGATGGATTAGTTAACACAAAAGCGTCTGTAAGAATCTGAAGCTTATATGTCTCACTCGGCTCTAACTCTTTCACCAACTTGATTTCTTCTGAGCCATCCTTCACTCTCTGCTCCTCTCTTCTTCCTCCTTCTCTCCCTCCTCTCCTGCTGCTAATCCCATTTGATGGCAATGTCTTTCCCACTCCAATCCAGGGAAGAATGTCTGCAGCATTCTTGCTATAAAGAAGGGAAAAAAACTTACTCGGGCAGAGGAGGAGTGGGGATAAAAGGGAGGGATTGATGGAGGTATACAGAGAAAAGGAGGCCTCGCAGATTGAAGAGAGCCCTCTTCACCTACACTTGGATATGAAATACGAGCCCCTGATAGGGAGCAGAGGGGGGAAATAATAGAAAAAGAAAGAAAGTAGGGCAGCCATGAGCTCTTGGTGTGGCTGGAATAAGAAAAACGCTCTGTTTTAAAGAGAGGGGGGAAAGGAAAACAGTCTGGTTCTGTTTTATGTGGTGTGTGTGTGCAATTAGAGAACGAGGGGGGAAAGGGGCTGGGGTACCCAGGGAGGTTGAAAATAAGATGAAGAGAAAGGAGAAAATTTGTCAGCTCACAAGGAAGAAGTGAATGAATGGAGGCTACAGATGGAGAATTAAACCATTTTTATGTGTTTAACATATTGAATATCGTGTGTGCAGCAGCAGCAGACAGCCTTTTGTTTTTGTGGGTCAAACAGCCTGTTACACTATACTGAAATGTTTCTGGAAACTTGGAGGGGCTTTTAAGTTGTCAGAGGCTGACAAGAGAGGAGGAAGGAGTCAGTAGAGAGATGTGCAGGAGACAGAAACCTGGAGTGCTGTAGGACTTTGTATTTTAACTCCTAAATATTTGAATGTTTTGTTACTCTTTAAAATGCACTTTTCAGTCAATGCTTCCTAGCTGTTAACAGAGCCAGTCCTGATATACTGCAATGCCACTGATAGAATGGTGCAGATATAGCCCCATCACACACTGATTTTGGTGCATTTGATTCAATATGCACAAAATTAAAACTTATTTTAGAACATGTGATTTATTAAGCAAGGCTTGCAGTGATTTAGAAATCTTGCCCTAAACTCACCTGTTTCATGTATGGCTTGGGATATGTTTCACATTTATCTGGACGATTTGAAAAGGGCAGAATATTTAACTGATACACTCAGAGGTTGATTATTTTGTCCATCACATATTTTTTGTGACAATTAGAGCAACAAATACATGACACATTAGGCCTGTATGGCGATGGGAATTAACTACAAAATACAAGCCTGACAAACATCTGTCATGTCAACACACAATTCTTTGCTATCAGTGGAGCCTGTCAGTAAATCAAATTCTTGCTGAAGCCAGTCAAGAGAAGAGCAAAAACCAAGCTGCATCAACACTAATGCTGCCTTCCATTTGTCATTGTTACTCGTTTTCTGATCTTTTTTTTATCGACTTCCGACCAAGGATGTGGCAAATGGAATGTCTCTCCAAGTTGTATTTACATGTATTATTAACATGGTGGCACAAAGCATTAACTGTAGTATAAACTTTGATTTTGACCTGTTTTCATAACCTCTTGCTGTTTCTTTGTAAAATTTTTAGAAATTGTAGACGGCACTATCCTGCGGTTGCAGGCAGTGTGCAGTAACAGTCTTTAAATACATGAAGTACTTCAAAAAGGGTTTTGTTTTTTTTGTTTTGTTTTTTTTTAAGATTTATTTTCAGGCCTTTTTATGCCTTTATTTGATAGAGTAAGGACAGTGGGTAGACTCGAAAACAGGGAAGAGAGTGGGGAGAGACATGCTGTAAAGGGCCACAAGCCGGACTCGAACCATGGCCGCCCACGCACATGGGTAGCGTCTTAAACCACTCTACCACCTGCGCTCCCCAGGGGGTTGTTTTTAACGACTCATCAGCTAGCAAGTCGTCAATGTTGCAAAGACAATGACTTTCCAACTCATCATTGTAGTGACAAATGGGACAAACAATTGAAAATCTGTTTTTCAGACAAATGTGATGTTATTCCCAGTTCCGACATCTGACTTCAAAGGTAAATGGAACGTAGTATAATCTCTGGCCTTCACGCCTGCAAATAACCCCAAACGACTCTCATTGGCTGTGTCAGTCTCTAACTGGGAACAAGCGTATCAGCTTGAAGCTTTGCAAGGTTCATCCAGCAGATGAAAGTCATGGAATCAGGCTGGTCCATCAGCTTTGCGTGATTAGTTTGGCCTGCAGTCTACAATCAGAATTTAAAGTTTGCTAACCTATAAGCACTGGCAATGCTGAACAGATGGTGGTCCACCCAACAAAGGTTGACCGTCTGTAAATATTAAGTCCATTTCTGGTTTAAAAAAGCAGCCCAACTACTTTTAACTACTGTAACCTACTTTTGTCGTTCATGTTTGGTCCATGGTCATTGATTCTATTGGTCTGTCTGTAGATGTTTTGGTGAAAACAGTTCAGTTTTTTGTGAAAGAAGGCAATTCCTGTGTTCTTTCTCTATGATGTTGAGGAAGCACTTGGGTTAATGTGCTCACTGAAGTTCTATGTGCTGCTACTGCACAGAATAAAAGACACTAAAAGGACATTTTTGAGCACCAGCTGCTCAGTTTTTCATACTTTTATCTCAGCTCTGTTGTTATCTGTGTGGGTGATGCACTGTCACTTCACAGGAAAAAGGTTGCTGGTTTCGAATCCCTGGTTGGGATTCCTCTCTGTGTGGAGTTTGCATGCTCTCTCTGTGCATGTTGGTTCTCCTGCTTCCTTCCACAGTCCAAACACATGCTGGTTAGGTTGACTGTTGACTGAATGCCATTGGTGTGAGTGTGACTATTGTTTATCAGCTCTGCGACTAGTGACATGGCAAAGGTGCCAGATGGGATCGGCTGTGATTTGAAATTGAAATAAAAAATCCAGTATTGCTCAATCTTTATACACTCATGCACACAGATTCAATTCAACATATTTCTAAGTATCTTCCTTGGAATCTTAATAAATGTTGAGAAATGCCAAACATTTCCAATCAGTGGTGACACAAAAACCCTTCTTCCTATGAACCTGGCCATGCGTTAGTCGGATGTAACTTGTGCAGTAGTTTAAACACACATTGTTACTCATAGTCTGTCGTTCTGAAAGCCACTCAGTCATCAGCTCAGTCACTGTCACACTCACTGTCACACTGTTGCTCTGTTTCTGCTTGAGGGCATTAGACGAGCTCATATTGACGCACTGTTGTGATGACGCAATCCTTGATGAGGAAACACCATGAACCAGGTGTGTATAGGTGCTGCACAGAGCATGTAAGATTTGTAAGGTCTTCTATGTTTTGATGACTTAATCCTCCATTGTCATGAACTCATAGGTTGGGTAAAGCGGCTCGTGTGAAATGACCTCAGGGAGGCTTTTGAAAGCTGCATTTGTACTGCAGGTGTGATACTGGAGCTGGATTTGACAATTTGGATATAAATCATTTACGAATAGCAAGGCCATGCTGTAACTGAGCCCCGGGTGTTTGCAGAAACAAATCAACAGAGGTGTAATGCAAACACACAATGCACCTATAGCATGAGAGCAGCTGGGTCACATAGTAAAACCTTTCTCTGCTCTTTCTCCTGCTGCCTGGAGGACATTAAAAGCTCCTAAACTCACTTGTTCTGTTTGTAAACACCTATACAGCCGTACAGAGAACATTCACGTCCATAGTCCCCCCCACCCTGCTCTTATGTTGTTGTTTACAGAAGGAAAGCCCTCATTACAGGCTGTGTGCACTCAACTACTTCCTCTTCACCCTCTCGCATGCTTCCTGTCATCAGCTGGCCGGGTCTATTAAAGCGGCACCGTCTATCCCTGCAGCTGCAGAGCTAACAAGACAGGCAGCAGATAAACCTGCGGATGGCTCACAGCTTGCTCGGTGGGAAAGGGGATGAGTTTCTCTCACGCAGGCCGGGTCAGGAAGCAAAAACAAGCTACAACAAGTAAACATGGCCATTTAACATGTTGAGGTCTAAATTTATTAAAGCAAGATGCTGCGGGGAAAGACCCACTATGGCTGGCATGTCTTTGGGTTAGGATGACTGATACATCACTGTGCTTTCAAGTAAATGCTCTGTATGTGAAATCTGCCACCAGGGGGCTCTCAATCAAACAGAAGATGACGTTAAGATTTGAGGGGAATCATGGCAGTGATTTCTGACAAAAATAATTGACAAGAGTTAAGACAGTTGAGGGAGCTTAGGAGACAAATGTTAAGCCCATGGCAGGGATTGATCATGGTCTATCAAAGGTAGAAGCACCAAACATGAACCAGCATCAGAATGACAGCTTCTGTTGGCAGTTTTCTATTCAGTATGTAGCCGTCTTTACGAGAATGTTTGAAATGTCTAAGGTAATGTAAGTATTTAACTAAGAAATGTCCTTCTTTTGAACATTTCTGTGCAAAAATTTAACATACTGTACCTTTAAGGTATTCATATAACTATTAAATAAACATTTCCATGTTGTAATTGAGCAGAAAGAGCTAATCCAGACAAGACTCCTTTTTGTTTTTGAATCCATATTTAATTTTAGTTTTAATAAAGAATATTCAGACAAGCCCCAGCCCTAGGAAAGTATTTTTTGCTGCATGAAAATGGGAAAAGATTGCTGCTGTGCCTTTTGAAACCACTAGAATTTGGAGCAAAAAAGGAGCCGCAATGAGGGACAGACTGTAAAAGTTATGCTGTGTTGCAGAATGACAGACAGTGAAGCTGAAGGGTTTTCTCCCAGCGAAGCAAACGCTCCATGGGCCAGTTGGCTCAGTCTAGAGCAGCAAAACACAGAGCCGTTGACATGGTGACAGAGGAACACTTCCCTCCCAGCTCAGCTCCGCTCAGCCACACGGGCAGAGAATAAGAGAGGAGGTCTGCACTGCTTCTTGAGCCATTTCTAGATATTGGTTTGTACAGGGAGTGGGTCAGGTTTTTGCAGAGCGCAGCTGGGATGAAAGGACGGGGCAGAGTGTGCGTATACGGCGGTCTTGTCCTGCTCTTTGTGGTCACAGCGGTCTGGATGATCAGGGTTTCAGTCTGGATGGATCTAGTTCTGTTCTTGATGTAAATCCCTGAGTGGGCCATAAAGCTATTCATGCAGCTGCAAATTATACAGGCTGACCTTTTCATGCACCGTCAAATATGAAGCATTGCAAATGTCAAGCAAAGTGCAATCTAAGCGGGCAAAATTATGAATCTGTTGGTTTGTTCTTAGATCTTGTTGTGAATTTTAATTCAGATGAAACGCAGAATTTTTTCATGCATCTTGAATCCCAGAATTCTTTACTTTATTTACAGACAGTGCACTCAACTATAGTATGTATGCAATAGGGAATGTAGCCTTTTTGTTTTAAAAGTAAAGCTATGCAGAGGTACTTTGTGATTAAAAACTTGCCTGGTGCACCAGTGCACCACATCTTTGATATTTTATGCTCTGATCATGTCTAGTCAGCAGCTTTGCATCCTTTGCACATCTTTCAACCATAATGACACTCAGACTTGTGTTTAGTAGAAAAAGCATAGCGTAAGCATACTTTGCCAATAAAGCTGATTTTGATTCTGTAGAATTTCATTGTTACTGATCATGGAGGATGCACTACCAGTAGAAAAAATTGCAAGTTAAATCCTCTGCCCCTTACCATCCTCTGAGTCACCCGACCTTTCAAAACTATCTCCAATGCAGCCCATAGCTGAATAGTTTTCTAGCAACCCTAAAAGATATAACCTATAAAGCCAAGCTGGTGTGGCGCTGCTAGCCTAGTGTTTAGGTCTTCATCCAAGCAGGCATTTCTGGGCTCAAGTCCAAGCTGTGGCTCCTTTCCCAAACATCTACCCCACTCTCTCTCCTGTACACTTCTCTATCTACAGTCCTAGCTTTGAAAGGCTTAAAGCTCAAAAATAAATTTTTAAAAAAGCTTTCTAGTGCTTAAATTGCTTGCACATGGCTTGTCTGCAAACCAAATGTGTGATAACGAGTCATTAGCTGCATCTTCTTGTTATCTACACAGCCCATGGTTAAGATGTAATGTGATGTGAGTTTAGCAGTACTTTGTTATGAATCAAGGTGCTTGTTGAGGTGTTGTTGCTTTATATAGAAAGAGCCTTTTATGGTGAAGAAGTGATCAAAGCAAAGCTGGATAACGTCCACTCTGCCTCCTCCTTATACATTCGTATAAATGTACCTATTGGCCAGAAACATAGTAGGTTGACTGTAAAATACAGCTGTTTTCTCACTCTTATCTCTCATGTCAAAAACATAAAGGTCTTTGAGGTCTTTCATGCTGGGGCAGTAAAGCCATGAGTCGGGCTGAGGGAGATGAGGCTCTGAGGAAATTAACTATGTTTCCTCTCTGCTGGAGCAGACGAGCTGGGTGCTTCTCTCCGACTCTCCAAGAACACGGCCAAAAAAGGAAGCAGAGCGCTGCGAGCCCCACGAGCTGCCAAACTATTCCTGTAAAAGCACTCTTTTGGTAGAGAGGCCTGAACAGGAGACGCTTGGAGAACGTAAAGAAAAAAATGTATACAGACAGGGGGACACACGTTGAATCAATTGTCTGCTCTTGCAGAGAGAAAATCAGGTTGTGACAAGCTGGAATGATTGTAATGGGCCTTTTTTGAATTAACAGCCATTTTTTGGGGCATGTGCAGTCCCCTCCGGAGGGGAGCACTGGACCAAAATAACTGGCTACAACAGCGTAATCAGTCATGTTGCTGTTGGATTATGAGGGAGATTTGTTACTTTGCTACAACTGTCAGATTTCTGAAATATTCACCAGTGTTGTTTGCAAAAAAAAGGTATACAGGAGGCTAGAAAGAGGGGGTGTCTCTGCATTCTCACAGATGAAAAATAGTAGACATACTCCGCTGATTGTTCAACATCTGGAAAAGATTTGGGCACGAGAACTCGTCCTGGTGGAGTCCTGACAACATGCACCGCTGGGATGTACAGTATATTCTGAACAGGCTGCCTGTGAAGAACTCATCAGTCTCACAGGCACATAGCCATATACTCAGAGGGTTTATAACTTTTCCCAAAGACTCCAGTCCACCTTCTGGTCCTCAAGAAGAGCTTCAAGCAGTTTCTCACTGGCTTTTCAAGTTAGCCTTCTTTAAAAAGTAGCTAAAGCCCCGGTCAATTTTTTTTTCAGCTGAAAAGCCCCTTTACATACGGGTGTTTAGTAGTGTTGCTGATTAGCTGGGGTCCAGATCTCATCATTTTTGCCCAGCGTATTCAAACTCTGTGATATGATAGATAATATAATCAACATGCATAGCCTAAAGCAGGTTTCAATTAACCATAAAAGAAACCATAAAAGAACACGCTTGACAAAAGTAATTCTGATGAAATAAAACATTAAGGACATATATCTAAGTTTGATAGCCTGATGCTACCACATAATGGAAAATGCCATCAACCCTTTAAGCCCTAAGCTACTTTTTAACCATTTTGTCTCACCTGGACTTTTTGTCCAAAAAAGCTTGTAAAACATCAACCCTGTGGTGAACAGTCTAGCTCTAAACACCCTTTTTTGTTAACCCTGGGCTTTAAGAATAAGTGTGCTGCAGTAACGTCAGTTAAATTTAAAAGTTATGGGGGTATAAAGACAAAAGAAAAAGCTAAACAGAATTAGAACTCAAAGATTTTTACAACCACTGAACTTTAACGGTTGCTTAGTTTGGCAAACCATGGGCCAACGACAGAGCAGCACGCAATTCTTGGTCGCAGCCTGTCAAAAAGCATTCTGGGATACTAAATAGCATTTAGCATTAGCAGTTAGTGTTAGAAACAATAGAAAAATGATTAAAAATGGACGAAAATCTGTCAAATATCAGCTGTACTGGTTTGGATTTCATCTTTAAATACCCCAGAGAGTCACCCAAGTTCCATGCTTGTTAGAAAAGCTTCTTTTAGCACTGCTAAGGCATGGATAGCATCATTAGAATGGCACAACAGGTAGAGGAAAAAAGGAGGTGGCTACGATTTATAGTTTAACCTTTCATAATGTTTGTTACTACTTGTTTCATAGATGATGCTGATCTCAGAGGGTTAAAGAAATGATTCATTTTCCTCAACAATATCAAATGAAGTAACTGAACATTTATCAGTAAGTCAGTTGTGTCAGTGATATATCTGCTCCTTTTTTTGGGGGGGGGGGGGGTTCTGTAGTTGTACTACTGTCTGGGGCTTTTTGCATATATTATGAAAGAATTGCTGAAGAGGGACAGGAAACATGGGGAGAGAGTGAAGGAGAAGGCACGCACCAAACAACACTGGGACTGGGAATCGATCCTGAGACCAGTGCTTCAAGGACTTCAGCCTCTGTACAAGGGTGCCAGTTCTACCATCTGAGCCAAACTACCCAACTTGCCGATCAATTTATGTGCGTGTGTCCCATAGAGTATGTCTGGCTGATGGTGATGGTACAAAGTCATGAGCGGATGTGTCTCATCAGTCTCTCCCAACCTTGTTCATGTTGATGCATTCTAGAAGAATTTTTAGATGCTCTTCATCAAGCTGAAACCCTCGGGTGTAGTTACCCTTTAAAGTCATACTGGTGCATGCAGAGTTTTCAGTGATACAAAAGAAAACGTTTAGTGCTTCCTCTCTCCCACAATGACGTGACAACACAATGAATAAGCCAGCTGTGGGGGAGAGAAAGAACAACCACACCTCTGTGAGAAAACACAATACTTCATCACCGTGACCCATCCCTGGCAAAATGACACCATAACTTTACAAATTTTGTTTTTCTTTCATCACAATGCCATTCAGAGCCACACCTCAGCCTTGGATAGAAAAACATATTTGACCTCTGCCTCCACCATTGAACCATTAAAAAGGGCCGTTCTCCTCACTGCTACTTATCTCCTGATTCCTTTACCATACATGATGTATTGTCAACAGGCCGGCTGTTTAACGAGTCTTTGTTAAAGCCTGGAGGCTGATAGCCTATCAGTGAGTGCTGCTGCTGCAGTGGTTTCCTTCCCAGAACACACAAACACAATTTGTCCACGCGGCACGAGCTATCACATCCAGACCAGAGGAAAAACAGACACCTCAAATACCAGTGAAGAGTATCACACTTTTGACCACATGCATCTGACGTCTTTGACAGTAAAAGGAAAGATTTCCCTGCTGTCCATAGTGGTCACTCATTGGCTGGGCAATGTGGAACCACTTTAATAATGGTTGCCACAATATCAGGATTATAAACACTGCTATAATCCAAGTAAAAATCTAACAATATTAAAGTCTGTCTGATTTCACAACGACAGAAATAGAAGTCCCAGATGTCTAGTATTGCACAAACACTTGGAAACAATGGGAAAAGTGACTCAAACTGACAAGGAGTGAAGGAAACTGATATTGTCCGTCTCAAAACAAGAATTGTAAACTTTCGATACTGCTGTAGCATGACAAATAGAAGTCCTAGCCACTCGATACTGAGCAGATTTTTGTTTTTTATTTTCAAATAGCAGCCAAACTCCTAAAAACTTGTGCAAACATTGGCAACTTTTCAATATACAGTGATTTCCAAATATTCTCTAGGCTACTCTAGAATACCTTGTGTTTTAAAATAATACAAACTCCATTATTTTAATGATTGGTTGTATCAGAAACTACAGAAACATCATGAACTTAATTCATATATTTAGCTAAAGGAGAGAGAGGACTGTGTAAATGCACAAATGCATCGGCAACATTCAGAAAGGTGGGAGGAACTGGAGAGGAACAAAGGAAAGGTTTTTTTTTTTTTTCAAATCGTCAACCGGGGGCTGTTCCACCAGATGCAAGGAGAAGTCAAATCATATGACAGTGGTTCTCAAACTGGGGTCCAGGGACCCCTGGGGTCCGCCAGCCACAGCTTGGGGGTCTGCAAAATAATTCAAAATAAATTATTAAAGTAATGCCATGGAATTAAATATCAAATAAATACATATAGGGACCACAGTGCCATAAAACAACCATACTAAACCAATGACTCCTACATAAGTCAGCTTTGGGCCAGTAAAAACTCAGATATGATTGTGAGATATCATGTAAATCTATCACTCATCTCCCATTAAAAAAGCACAAGAAAAAGCACAGAGGGCTTCTTATTTGGCCGTCAAAGGATATCAAAAAGTAAGAAGCCACACTCATCTGGACAAGAGCTTGTATTGAGACTGAAGAGTTTAAAGTAAGGCATCTATGAGTACAAATGGCAGTTAACATATGTTTATTCAGTGTGAGGGTTTTGTGGGGGTCCTTGGAAAATTTTCTGCCCTGTAAGGGCAGTTTTGTGGGGGTCCTTGGAAAATTTTCTGCCCTGTAAGGGGTCCCAAGGCCACTCAACAGTCACAGTGTCAGAAAATAGCAAATCTGAAAAAATAACATTCATTTAAGAAGCACCTTCGCCCTGCTCAATGTAAAATATCCTGCGCTGTCTCTTAGCTTTACTGTAACTCAAATACTGTAAGAAAGCTCACTGTGGTAAAATCCTCACCTCATATGCACATTTGTACTAATCAACTATCTAAAATTATCGTATCTACTTCATGTAAATTTGCCCACAGGCTCACATATTTCACTTTTGTCTGGTCTGCATTCTTGCACCCTTTACACATCTTGCAACCATAGTACCAATGCACATGAGCCTGTGTATACTAAAAAAATACTAGTACTTACAAGAGCATGTAGATGTTTAATTCTTAGATTCTTATACTTTTTTCATTTTGTTATCTGTATTTAATGTTTAATTCCTGTACATTGAGAACAAAGCTAACGGGTGTTAAACTCCTTGTTGCATAAGCATACTTGGCCAATAAGGCTGATTCTATTTCTGAATCTGAATCTGATTCTTTTAGCCAAAACAAATATTGATGCCAATATATTCATATAATAGTCATAGTTGGTCTACTTGTACTGCCTAAAACTTCCCTAACATATTCGTACCAATGTTCAATATTTAATGCCGGTTTTATATTCTAACAGAAATGTACATGACTGCCGATACTGTAGTTGACTTTTTAAGTTAGTTATCCATCCCAGCTGCAGCTGTAAACATTAAAGATCTGACCTATAAGCTAACTTGCCCACTTCATAACTTGTCTAAAAGCAGTTTTTCAAAAGCTAAGTTGCTAAGGAAATAAGGGAGGAAGGCAGGATAGATTCCATAAAATCTTAATAAAATCATCAGGGCTTTATTAGTGGCATTTCCAAAAACTTGACAGACAAGGATGTGTGTCCCTGCCTGACTCAGCTGCCCCAACAGTATGATTGGCATTTTTACTTTCCTTCGATTATTCTCACATCTGGTCCTGAACATTTCAGCTAGTTGTGTTCTGACTACAGTTGGATAGAAAACAAGGTTTCATGTATCAATTGAAAACAGCTGTAACATTTTTATAACTCTGTTCCTTTGTTCCGCCTTGAAAAATGGACATTCCTTCAGAAAACTTTAATTTCTGATCATCATTCTTCTTCTTTTTCACAGGAACGCCTCCCAGCTGAAGCAGCTGCAGGACCAGATTCTATTGGAGCAGCAGGAAGCAGCCATCTGGCAGCAACAGCAGCAGCAACAAGAGCAGCAGAACCAGGACGTCCCACCTCCACCTCAGCAGCCACCTCAAGAAGAGCTTCCACCTGCTCCCCCGTCTCCACCTCTCCCCCCTCCTCCCTCTTTCCAGGAGCTGGAGAGCAGCGCCACCATGCAGGCCAGCACCTTCAACTACGCCCGGCCCAAGCAGTTCATCGCTGCTCAGAGCCCCGGCATCGGATCGGGCTTCATCACCCCGTCCTCTGGCTCCTCTGGGTCCAGCTTGTCCTCCCCCTTGTCTCCCCCTGCCTCACACAAGCCCTTCAGCAGGGTCACTGTGCCTCCCTTCACCAAGGCCAGCAGTGTGGAGTCCCCTAGCTCTCCTTCCTTCCCGCCACCGCCTCCACCCTTCCTCAGCAGTAACCTATCCTCTCCATCAGGCCCAGCCCAAGACTTCCCTCTCCCTCCTCCTCCTCCCCCTCTGCCTGTCTCCATGTCTCCAGCTCACTCAGATATGTCCTCGCCCTTCTCCTCTGTCCCACCCTCTCCTGCCTCCAGCTTCCTCTCCTCAGTGCTGCCCTCCACACCCTCCACACCCCCCACACCTGGCAGCCCCATAGTCAACGCTCTGGGCCTCCCCAAAGGCAACGGGACTGTGTGAGTATCCTTCATTGAACTTTTACTAAATCTTTACAGTCACTGTCACGTTACATAATCTTTGTTAGTCTTTTAGTTACACAGTGAGTCTCAGAGCTCCTCGTCTGATAGCTGCTGGCAGCTGCAGGCAGGACGTCTGCAAGATGGAAGATGACATGTTTACATTTTTATACAGAATGTTTACAGGAAAAAAGAGAAAGTTTAAACACACATAGACTCCAATGTTTTCAAGGTACAGGGGCTTTTGCTCAGTGTTATTCAAAATGGAAATCCCAACACTACAGGTGGTCCCCTAGAATGCTAAGGGCGTTGCAGAAATTTGCAGGGAAAAGTGAGGAAAGATAGAACAAAGTAAGAATCATCCAACACAACAAAGACATATTAAATGTCATGAATAAAGAGGAGACTTTTCTCTGTAATTGTTCAGAAAGAAAACGATAGAACACTGTTTATGCAAAAAAATATTATCTAACTCTATTTCCATGTGACAGTGAGAGAGTTGGAGTTGCTTTCTTGTCTTTTTGTGCCGTATTGGTAATATTCAGAGGACCAAATCAACTTTAAATCATTTCTCAATCATTTCAGTGAAGACACTGGTACATGGAGCCAGTTTGTAACCAATGTTATAAATTGGTGCACAGACATTTTACCAGTGTTGGGTCATATGTGAACAAGTCGATTCAAAGAGCTGACTCTTTAAGTGAATGGTAAGAGCTGGATCCTGTTTGAGAGAAAATAAGCACAAAAAGTAAGGGCATTCCTGTCTGGTAGTTTATGTCTTTGTTGTAACAATGCTTCTTGGCAATAAACCTTATACTATCACACACTGCTGTGAGATAGCATCCCATTCTTCAACCAGCATTTGTTGCAAGTCAGGCCATGAGGTTGTGTTGGTCACTCTGGCATGAACAGCACGCCCAAGCTGATCCCACAAGTGTTCAATGGGGTTGAGGTCAGGACTGCTGGCAGGCCATTCCATCCTCTCCACTCCCAAATTCTTGAAGTAGTCTCTGATAAACCCTGCTCTGTGGGGGCGAGCGTTGGCATCTTGGAGGATAGAGTTCAGTCCCAGACTGTGGAGATACGGAATTGTCACTGGTTGCAGAATCTCATCTCAATATCTCTCTGCATTGAGATGGCCTCCAATGATGACAGGCCTCATTTTTTCAGTGAGGGAGATGTCACCCCACACCATCACTGCCTCCACCCAAGATGTTACTGCATCGGTGCAGCCATCAACATAGTGTTCTCTACATCTTCTCTACTCTTTAACCCTATGACCCAACTACCATAGGCAGAATCTGGACTCATCACTGAACAGCGGGCACTTATTGACCACTGTAGCAGGGCCCATGCTCACAGCTGCTGGGATTTGGCATTTGGTGGAGAAGATATGGTAATGTTTTCATGGGCACAACCCACATACTCAGCTCTGCTGTTCATCCCTTAAATGTATCTTCCTTACTGAAATGGCACCTTTTGAAAGGTAAATAAACAGGCTTTCTAATGATATTAGATGCATTGCAAAGAAGCATTGTTTCAAAAAAGAAATAATCTTCTGAACAAAAAATAACTTCCTTTTTTGTTATCATGAAACCAGGATAAAATTTAATGCATGGCTGTATTAATGCATCTGTAGGAAAAATATCAGATGTTTAATATTTTACATTTGCCACTGTAATTGCAAAAGTTTTGCTTTGCAAGAGGCTGATGCCACTTCAGGGTGTCCTCTGTATGAGGAAGTTTCAATACTGCTGCTTTAGCCAGCATTTGGCAAGAATATACACATGGACCTGAGAGTAAAAGGTGTGTCAGAATCAAATAAACCTTCAGGTTTCATTATCATAGTTTGTTCAAAGTATCAGGTGTCATCACAGAGTTCTTTGTTGGTAATATTTTGGGTGCTACATATTGAGTCTGCTGATAAAAATCTCTTCATCTGATGGTCATCACCAGAGGAGAAATTCACCTCCATCAAGGACATTCCTCTCTCAACTTATTGCCAGTAATTTTTCAGCAGCCCCTCACTCACTCACCGTGCACTCCCCCTCTCGCCCTGGCATTCCTGCTGCAGTTGCAAGAGATAAGAAGACACATTGTGGAATGCTATAGCTGGACGTGTCCAGATAAGGGGGGATATTAGGTGGGAGGCAGAGAGGAAAGAGGAGTTGAGATAACATGTTTGCGTCACAGAGCAGACACTTTAATGTTGACAAATGTTTCTGTTTTGTTCCTCCTTCAGCAAAGCTTTCCCTAAGAAGTCCTCAGTGACCAGGACGCCTCGCATCGCGTCTGACTCTGACATCCAGGGATCCAAGGATGCTGTCATCCAGGACTTGGAGAGAAAGTTGCGCTTTAAGGAGGAGCGCATGAGCAACGGTCAACAGGTGTGTGCTGCTGTGTTCAAGCCTTATACATCACTGAAACAAGCGTGTGTTTTAAGGCAGTTAGAGAATGTTTTTAGTAACAAAGATTAACAAAACAAGTCATCAATCTTTTCATGAAACAGTTTAACTTTCCATACAAGTATCAACAAGCAAGCTTTTGTGCAAAGCACGTTCAAGTAAATTCATGTTTTCTCCATAAATCATGACATCAATCATTAACAACAACAAGATTTAGTTAATGGTGTGTATTAGTGTGTGTTTTTGCAACTCACACACTAACCCCCCCGCTGACCCCATTAATCCCTGCTTCCAGAGGTTAACCTATGAGGAGAAGATGGCTCGCAGACTGCTGGGTGCTGACAACGCTGCCACAGTCTTAAACACACAGGACACAGAGGAGGAGCCAGTCACACAGGTACGCTGGCTCTCTATGAGGATCCTCACACCTGGAGGGAATAAATCAAACACAGACAAGCACATTCACAACTTCTGTTTGGTAACACTTCCCAATAAGGTGCACAAAAACTGGCATAATTTCTAGGTTATGAATGAGTAACTGAATACTCCTCGGTAAGTTGCTCCTCTTTACTACTGGGGACACAAATGAGTAACTAATAAATAGGTCATCATTAAGCTATGATTCAGCATTGAACATCTACCAAATTTCAACTTCAGAGGTCAAAAAATGAAGTAAATGCAGAAGTGCAAAAAAACTGCAATTCCTCAAGTGTCCAAAAGGAAGCTGTCTGTAAAAGTCACATGCACTCCCATGTTTAAAGCCAATTTTATGACAGAAATATGCAGGCTTGAGGCTCAACACAGCTCAACTCAGCTTTGTAGAGCGGCTTTTATACATAAAAAGATGCAGCCCAAAGTGCTTCACAGAGAGCAGACAGACAGCACAAAATTCAAGTAGAATAACAGCAAAATTATTAATAATGACTTGATGAATGAAAGAAATAGAATTAATACAGTAGAAGATGTTGGAATATCAAAAAGTCAATCAAGTACAGCACATTCTTTTAAGAACCTAAAGACCCACACACTCAGTTACTGAAATGCTGATGTGAGTCCTTAGAGTCTGTTAGAGTGCAAACTGGGTCAGTTTATTTGGCTGTGTGTTACAGATCCGTATCCAATTAAAAAAAAACACATTTCTTGCACAATGACTCTGATTCAATTGTTTTTCTGTGCAAATCAAATGCTGTCACAATGTGATCACAAAAGGCAGTAAAGAAGATTTTGTAGCTCTGTCTTCTGTCTGAAAAGAAGAAAAGAAAACTCTGGGTTTATCTATCCTGGCAGAGGTTATGCTCAAGCATGTGCTGTGCCAAGGTTGAGACATAGAGCTCATCTTAACATTTCAGCCTTTCTTGTCCCATTGCTTTGAGTCAGAGTGGCAAATTGGCACCAGCCCTGTGCACGTATTTTTGAGCAGTGTCAGGTAAATTTGCTCAACCTGCCGGCCACTGGGGCGAGTAAATAAAAGTAATGGAACTGGATGATTCTGTGACTGTAAACAGCAGGGACTGAATTTCAGCTTTCTGCTTATTCCAGCTGACTTTGACATGCTCACTGACCAAAGAGCCCTATTTAAATGTAACATGACTGCCAGAAATGCATGGTTTCTGCTCATTTTGGTGAGCCCTGTAAAGAAAATAGTACATCTATCCTCTTGCTGACCTTGTCCTATGTTTGCCTAAGTAGTTACTAAAGCTTCCTGGTGTCTTTAACCTAATATAATAACTGTATTTTCAAAATAAAGAGTTTACAACATGCTTTTAAATGTGCAGAAGCAACAAAACTATAGGTTAGTTGATTTTGTTGCAATTAAATCTGCATATGAGAGTCTGACTGCAGTGGAAATGCGACTATTACACTACACATCAGCCCTTCCCAAACTTCTGTATGCTGCTGCACAATTTGCAACCTGAAAATCTTCTGGGGCCCACCAAAAATCCTTGTTCAACCACGAGACTTAAATATTTACCTTTTATTTATAATATTCTTGTTTTGTAATCAGGGAATTTTAATGCAAATGCTTTGCTTTAAGATACATAAATGCTACTCAAAAAGTGTTGAGCCACTGCCATTACTTCTGTTTTGATTAGCCATCTGCAAAGACACAACATTTTTTTTTCTAATATTCATATCTTTAAATGTACTTTGTTGCCCAGCAACCTCTTCCCAAGTAGCATTGATGTCTTTGTGGAAAATTATTCATTCTTAAAATTAGGAAGCAAGTGATATTGTAGAATCTAAAATAAAACGGGTCACCAGTTAATCCAACACCAGTTAAACCATGACACTGACAAAATAAATGATTAAAAAGTAATATGAGTTAAAACTTCTGGCAGTGTTTTGATACTTCTGAAACTTAGGATAATGATATGTAATGAAGTGTTTTATATTATGTTTAATCTACAGTCCCTTTGGGGCCCCCTGTGGGCTCTGGCCCATGCTTTGGAAAGCACTGCTATACATCATTACCTTATGTTGCCTGTTAAAGTGGCTGGTAGAAAAAAGTGAGTGGCAGGTAGATTTTTGATTCCACCAGCCCCTGTGGCAGGTAGGCAAAAAGTTAATTTCCAATCCTGCTGTGAGTAGAAATGTTGGCCTTATTCTGTCATGTTCCTGGGTTGAAATCTATAGAATCGCAACAGTGTTAAAACTGGAGTTTCAGTGCAAGACAGAGAGAGAGAAAGGTAGTTGAACTGCTGTTCTGAATAGGTAAACAACCATTTAAATGACTTGGATAGATGTGGAAAATAAATTCCTGTTCTAATAAAAGAGGGATAGAAGTTTGCAAACATGATTTTAGTTTTAGACAAGATAAACGACTCTGTGTGTAAAGGCTTTTGCTGACTTTCTACCTGTTAACTAGCAGTTAGGTCCTCACTGGTCCCCTAACAATCAGAATTTTGTGTCCTTATCTATTAAAGAATCACAAACCCAACATTTTAATGAGGAGTTACTGACTATATGTCAACAAATGGTAAACTGCCCTCATTCGTTACCCATCGAACTAGTAGCGTTAGACTCATATTTACTTAGTAACTATGCCAGTTGTTGTGTACCGTATCACAAATCAACCTGTTGCATGCACACAACACCTATAGCTGTGCACCTTTCCTGTTTGGTTCACTGAATTGTTGCTAGTGTCATTCCTATCTCATGACTTCTTCTGTGATTTATATTCTGTTGGATCAGAGAACACCCCCACCCTCATTCCCTGTAAACACTGCTGAAGAGCCAGTTATGAAAGCCGGGTATAAACATTGTAAAGTCCTCCAGGGGCCTCCATAAAAAGCTCTGTTTATGCAAACTGGTGGAAACCAGTGTCGCTGCAGACACGCTGGGGAGAAACAACATTTGAAGACTTGTGTGGCTAATTTGTCCGACTCTGAACCAGAGGAAAGTTCTTTGAAATTGTCAGAGTCACACCACTGCACAGTGTGTGCTGTTTTTTTAACAGATGAAGCAGCATTCCTTTTATGTGCAAATGGTGGTCAACATTAAAATATTACTTTGGAAAAAAAAAAGCTGTAGATGAAAAAGATTAGATATTTGTTGAGATTCTTGTGGAATTTGGCTCACATGCTTCAGCATAGTCATGTGAAGCATTTAGCTGGTTCATAAGTTTAAAGATGAAAGTTTGGTCATAAAATTTGGTTTATTGGATGTACAGTGGCTTGATAATGCCATAAAATATGCTATGAAGATACTTGTATTATTTATATAACATATGTACAATGTAAACATTTATTGGTCCAAAAGGGGCAACTGAACGTTTTGACCAGGTCAAGTTACCTCTTTTGGATCGAGCTTTAGATAAGTAGAACCTGGAAAAGCCTGCAACAAAATCCCATATTTAGATTGTTTTATCATCAAACAACCCAATCACTCTGCAATCACATGAGACTGAGACTGGCTCACGGAAAAGGGAGTGCAAACTGTGGCAAAGTCACAATGGTTTAAAGCACAAATACACACTTATAACCAGGTTAGCACCTTGCCACCCTCATGTGATGTCGCCTGTTGGAATGAGGAGCAATCTGATTGGTTGTGGTGCTGCAGCACTGCATGACTAAGCACAAATGTGACACAGTGTGCAGTGATGGCATTGTGGCAAAGTGTCTTGCATGTGATTTTAAGGGGGTTTTTTGTTTTGAGAGTGCAGGTAAGACTGGGAACACACTGAAAAGTACAATGAAAAAACATGTTTTTTTTTAACTAGCTTTACTCAGGAGAGTGGTCTTTCAGTTTTGAGAACATGTCATCGATTTCACTGTCAGATTTTGTAAAATTTTCCCTCAAATCTGCAGACTCAACTGGTCATTTGAGCTTCAATTT
Source organism: Cheilinus undulatus (assembly GCF_018320785.1). Classification (NCBI taxonomy): domain Eukaryota; kingdom Metazoa; phylum Chordata; class Actinopteri; order Labriformes; family Labridae; genus Cheilinus; species Cheilinus undulatus. The sequence continues at coordinate 47,737,944 of NC_054871.1, read as the reverse complement.
GCTCTGCTTTTGATCAAACTGTGCTCTTGCACAGATCCCAATCTCCACCCTAAAGCCGAAGCATTGATCCCCAATCCCTGTATCAGGTGTGCAGTTCATGAGTGCACAAGTCCATGGGGACTTGAGAAGCTACTAGAAATTATGGCATCATGTTGCCTGGAAACAAGATTCACCTTAAATACTGAGAACATTTAACAAGAGGCTCCATGATGAAATTTGCAAAAGAATGTGGGTAAAAGTCTTTGCACACTTAGTCTGGTTGTTCTGATGCATTTTGCAAAAATTAAATCACAAATACATAAACCTCGCATGCTGAGTCTAATACATGTTTTTTATATTCATTTGCAAAAACTTGCAGTGCAGTCAAATGCTCTCACACTGCAAACATAAAAGCAGTGGGGATGATTTTACACCTGTTTCTAACTTTCCACCGCCATGTTTATGCAAGCCAACATCTTCACTGATTTGTTCACATGAAATATTTATCCTGTTTTTGTTTCAGTCAAACAACTTCTTAAAGACAGGATGGGTGGATTCATAAGGAAAGCAAAACAAACCTGTTCTGAAAAAGTTAAAAAAATGAAAAAAAAAAAAAAGATGAAATCAGCGTGTAGACATGGTTGACTGAACATGAGGCTGTATTTTTTATTTATTTATTTATTTTTTTGACATGCAGCAATGTTGACCAAAACAAACAGACTCTGTGTCCAGAGGCTTTAAGCACAATGGAAAACCTTCAGACCTGGACTAATGGAGATAGCCATCAGTCCAGGTCTGAACCAAAGCCCTCACAAACTATGATTTCACAATGAGAGCACTGAGCACTTAACGTGAACATATCTCATAGTCCTTGACTGTGGAGTTTGGGATTCAGCTCCTGACTCTTGCACAGATTCAGCCTGCCTCCTCACACTCAGGCTGTCTGTGTGCTTGAACATGCCTGCTACTGAATTTGTCAGGACTATCTGAGGGTTTGAGTGAAAGCTTTACAGCTTCTGTCTATCAAATGAATCTGGTATGTTTAGGAACTGAAAGAGCTTCCTCTTGAGTAGGATGAGAATAAAGGCACACATCAATCAAAGACAAAATATCTTTTCTCCCAACAGGAACACAGGTCGTCTGAAAGACAGTCTTTCCCTCAAAAGGTTTCTGACATCCTTTTTTTCTTTATCTGTCACCTTCTGGTTTTCCTTCACATCACCGTGTTAGAGTGTGCTCACTAAGTATAAAGGCTAGTCTATGTTTGTAAGTACAGGGTCAGGTCTGGGAATGAGCTGTTAAAGGAACAAAAGGTAGCGATACAGGTTTGCTGTGCTCATTCACAGGCAGGTGTGCCTGTAAGCATAGTGGAAAGACACTAACTGAGCATGTGTGGAAATTCTGCACCTTTAACAGTTTTTATTGGATCTGTTGTGTGGCTGGACAAATCCCTGCCGTGCGGCCAAAACCTCCTATCTCCAAAATTGTCACGTTTTAGGGAACAAAGAAAATGCAGTGTTTAAAATCATTTTTAAAATCCACTGACAGATGTAAAGGGTGACCAATACCTCTAATTTATGAAAAAGTAAAATAATTAAAATCATGAAAATTGGAGATATGAGGTTTTAGCCCTACAGCACTGATATTGAAACATGGCAAAGGATAAGACAATATTTCTTTTATTGATGTAGTTCAATGTGTGTGAGTTTAAGCAGTTTTAAATGAACTGTTTAAAAAAATAGATACCAGGCCAAAGGCTAACTCAGTAAAAGATTGTTTCCTGCAGGAACTATTAGCAGCTATTTGATGCCATATTACATTAAAATTAGCTATCTGGATTATTGTGTGCTTAAATGGTCTACATTTCAGAAGGAAGTGAGTGTTTTATATATATATATATATATATATATATATATATATATATATATATATATATACATATATATACACACACACACACACACACAAATAGATATATATATAGATATATATAGATATATATCTATATATATATACACTGCCTGGCAAAAAAAAAAGCCACCAAAAAAAGGTCACACACTCTAATATTTTGTTGGACCGCCTTTAGCTTTGATTACAGCACACATTCGCTGTGGCATTGTTTCAATAAGCTTCTGCAATGTCTCAAGATTTATTTCCATCCAGTGTTGCATTAATTTCAATATTGATGATGGGAGAGTCTGACCACTGCACAAAGCCTTCTCCAGCACATCCCAAAGATTCTCAATGGGGTTAAGGGTTAAGACTCTGTGGTGGCCAATCCATGTGTGAAAATGATGTCTCATGCTCCCTGAACCACCATTCACAATTTGAGCCCGATGAATCCTGGCATTGTAATCTTGGAATATGCCCATGCCATTAGGGAAGAAAAAATCCATCAATGGAATAACCTGGTCATTCAGTATATTCAGGTAGTCAGCTGATCTCATTCTTTGCGCACATAATGTTGCTGAACCTAGACCTGACCAACTGCAGCAACCCCAGATCATAGCACTGCCCCCACAGGCTTGTACAGTAGGCACAAGGCATGATGGGTACATCACTTCACCTGCCTCTCTTCTTACCCTGATGCGCCCATCACTCTGGAACAGGGTAAATCTGGACTCATCAGACCACATGACCTTCCATTCCTCCAGAGTCCAATCTTTATGCTCCATAGCAAACTGAATTGCATCATTGCATCAGCTGGGGTTAAATAACTTGTTGCCAGCTAAAAGATGAGCTAAAAGAAAATCGCCCATTCAGTAATTATCCAATAGGAGGCTCGTACATATTTGCTTAGTTAAATCCAGGTGGCGACTTTTTTTTGGCCAGGCAGTGTATATATATATATATATATATATATATATATATATATATATATATATATCTGTCTATCTGTGTGTGCATAGGTGAAACAAATAAAGCTGCAAAACATAAAATAACTGAAGCTAAATTAGTATTGACGATAAATGACCAATAAGAGTAGCATCTGTAGTAATAGTGCTAGTAATAATAATAACAATAATAGTAAAAAAAAAAACTAATAATAATAGTAAGAGAAATGATAATAGTAATAGAGATAAAAAAAATATTTTAAATAAATTATATAAATAAAAATCTTAAGAAATTCAGATTCAAACAATAAATGTTAGAAGATAACTAATTTAATTAGGATTTTACTGAAAAATGTATTGCTGTTTTACTAGGGATCAAATGAAAAATGTACTCTATTGCAGACTTCTGTTAAACTTCTTTACTAATAATAAATATTTAACCCACCTTACCCCCCTGTCTCCAGTGACTGGTGCTGGGCAGGGCACCAAAATAGCTAGGGCCAGCTATTTTTGTTGCTATGGTATCAAACAGGTTTCAGTACAAGCTGATTTTTATTTATATAATAAAAAAAATCATCAGTCTGGTATTTTGACAACCATTTACAAAAAAAGATCATTTCAGATGAAAAATATCAAGATATGTTTTTCGTTCGTAAGGTCCAGCCCTTGTGTGTTGTTGGTTTGAAATAATTTGGACTCATGCTCAAGCTTTATTTTAGCATGTTTGGTTTTACTTTAATGCACTTTGTTCTGTCTGTGCTTCCATCACGCATTGCATGCAGCTGTGTTCTCTGAGTTTAAAAAGCAAAAAGGAGAGAAAATACATTGAAGGTTATTTTGTTATAGATCTCAAAGGCAACTGGCTGCTGCTGCTGCACTGGTTCTATAACAGGATAATCCCTCAGTAGATCTGGATGAGCCACTTCTGTGATCGCTGACGTGCAGCAGAGTGAGTTTAGCAGGATAAATGCTGGTTGTGCAGCTGTGCCCGAGGCCTGTCATTATCTGTGTGATGTGTCATCAGACCATGATACTCCACAGATGTTCCCTCTGCCTTGGCTGGGCTGCACTGACGACAGATTGATGGAGCTGGTGGGGAGGAGGAGTGGTTCATCTGTGTGGAGCACATTTGGAAATAGAGAGAAAGTAGGTAGTTAGGGCGACAATGAGGACAGGTTAATGTGTGCTTAAAGATCTGATGGAGGGCAAACAAGGTTTATTGATCGCTTTCTGCACGCTCTAAAATATGCTTGCCTCTTCCGCATGATCAAACCAGGTATAATCTCTTGCTAAGTCTTTTTCCTCTTCTTTCTCTTGTTTGTAGGAATACAAAGTTTCCAGCTTCGAGCAGCGACTGATCAGTGAGATTGAATTCCGTCTGGAGCGTTCTCCAGTGGAGGAATCAGACGACGATGTTCAGCACGATGAAGACTCTGCCACCCATGGGGTGGTGCCATCCTTTGACCAGAAGCTCAAACACTACAAAGTCTTTGAGGGAATGCCAGTCACCTTCTCCTGCAAAGTTCATGGAGACCCCAAACCAAAGGTGGGAGGTTATGAATACTGCTCATAGAATGTCACCACCCTGGATGATTAGACATTGATGTAGTTTGGTAAATACTATGAGAGAGGCATTTCTGGAGGCCTAGGGAGTTTCTGATGTGTGAAATTAATGACGGAGGGTGCAGATATTATACATATGCTCTGTGTTGTGATAAGGGAGGTCTTTTACAGGAACACACACCGGACTGGGCCGACTGCATGGTTCTGTCCTCATTAATGACGTGCTGATGACAGGCTGCAGAATGAACTGATGAAATGAGAGAAAAACAGAGAGATGGAGGTGAAAGAAGGAACATGCACAGCAGTAAATCAATTTAAACATGTTTTGTAAAATATTCAGAACAATGTCAGATGCATATAGGAAGTCCCTGACAGTTTGCAATTGTCCAGTCTCTTTGTTTGCAGTCATTGCACCATATTTTCAGCAGCAAAATAAGGGGTACAAGCCCAAAGTGAGGGAGGTTTTATTGGGTTTTAGAGAAAGCCCCCTTCCGGCCAAAGGTCTAGATCTGAAGTCTTGACTATTTTCTCTCAATCTTCCAGTTGACTGTACCTAATTAGGGTGAAAGTTCTAGAGTGGCCATGTCAATGCCCAGACCCTAATCCAATTGGGAATTTGTGGCTGGACTTGAGAAGGGCTGTTCACAACCTATTGCAACCTGACAGAGCTTGAGCAGATTTGCAGAGAAGAAAGGAGTAAAATTGCAGTGTCCAGGTGTCCAAGCCTGATTGAGACCTATCCACACAGACTCAGTGCTGTGACTGCAGCAAAGGTGACTCTACTAAATACTGACTCAAAGGGGGTGAATATTTATGCTGTCACTTATTTTACATTACATATGTTTTATTTCAATAATATTCCTGTTTGTCTTAGGACCAAGGTCAGCTTGTTATTGCAAGTAGGTTTTCATGTGTTCTTTCTCACCTTGTTACACAGGTGTACTGGTTTAAAGATGGCAAGCAGATCTCCAAGAGGAGTGAACACTACAGGATCAGCCGTGACGCTGATGGAACTTGCTCCCTGCACACCGCTGCAGCCTCGCTGGATGATGACGGCAACTACACAATCATGGCAGGCAACCCCGAGGTGAGCAGACGGGTGCAGAGCTCTGGAGAAAAATTTGAAAAAGGAAAAGATAAAAAAACTAAGTGTGCATGTCTGACAGAGCCTATTAGCAAGAAAATAATGAGCATGGAGATAAAGTCTCCAGCCTGAAGAGGAAGAGGGCGTTGAACGAGACAGGAAATCACTAAAGCCCTTATGAGTGTCAAAAGTTCATGTGCTACAGGCTTTCTCTCAGCCTTCTCAGCTCCAGCACTCACATTGTATTTCCTCTCCCAGTCTGACTTCTGCTTGTGGTGTGCTGGAGTGTCAACACCTCATAAGCTGCTTCTCTTCATGTCTCTCCTCTTCTCACTCACAGGGCAGAGTGAGCTGCACTGGCAGGATGATGGTCCAGGCTGTGAACCAGCGAGGCCGAAGCCAACGCTCCACACCTGGACATATGCGCAGGTGAGGCTTCGCTGGCTGACAGGAGAGAGGAAAGACAAACAAAACATGCTGGTTATTTTAATTACAACGTGGAGCTGCAGGCTGGCTCACACATGTGCAACAGGCTCTGCACCATCTGCACAACTTCTGTAGTCACTCACACAGATTTAAAACTGCGTTACTGTGATGTAAAATGTTCAAAGAAGCTGCTATTTACACAAATATTTGCTGTGAGCTGAATGACAGCTCTTTTGTTGAACGTTCTGCTCAGGAGAGAGAGCCGTTAAGAGAGGGAACACCTGTCTGCTAAATCTGTTTTCCCTGCTCTAATCAGCTCGTATATACACTTTGCATTCATCCAGACCCAGGATATTTTTTAGAATGCACAGAGGATCACAGGCTCTCCTCAGAGCCCATTCAAAAACACCTGTAGTCTGTTATCTAGATGAACACTCCCACTGCTCAGAGACGTTTGGGTGAGATAACAATCAGTGTCTCCTGCTGTCTTTCTTCTTCCTCCTTGGCTGAGTGGTAGAAAAGTGGTTATGCCATTAAAATTCAGCACAGAGCCCTGGCCTGCACAGGGTTAAAAGGGATCATAGATAAAGAGAAAACAAGTTCAAAGATTTTGTAGCTGGTTAAAGAAAGAAAAGGGCACAAATGTGCATGAATTGTCTGTACAGTGGGAACATACATTTGGAAAGTTTCCACAAAAAAAGTAAAAAAAAATAAAAAATAAAAAATACCACAAGTCATCAGGCAAATAAATATCTTAAAGCATGAAGATTATTATCAGTTTTTTTTGCAAAGAATGGACAGTGTTATAGGCTGCTCTTGGATATTAAATACATTCTAAAGGCCTTTACTATACATTTTGTCTCATATCACACTGCATCACATCCCATTGCACCGCATTATATCATATTGCAATGCTTGCATCACCTCGTATTGCACTGAATAGTATTGTGTCATATTAAATCTTATGGTTTTGTACTATATCCTATAGTATCATTTCATATGACATGTCATTTTCTGTGGTGTTGTATGATATCATTCATATCTATTGCACAGTAGTGGTAGTTTTGATCAGTCTTAACACAAATTCCAAACATTTAACTAAGTATAGACACCTTAAACAAAGCCAGTAGTCATGTATTGAGTAATGACTGAAAAGGCACAGGCAGAAGCAATCTACTTATTAGATCCTATCCAACATTGTTATCAAATTAAGCTACAGACTTTTAGTAATGCAAAGAAAAATTAACAGATGACTCAATCACACTTGTAAGCTTAAAAAATGCATCTTTAAATCCTAAAAACCAAAATACAATTACGTTTTTAAATCTACGTATGGCATCATTCCACATTTTAACTCCACAACAGAAACATATCTCAACAAGCAAACAACAAGCAATCAAACAAGCAAGCATTTTGTCGTAACACAGGTCATCAAATTTCATAACACAGGAATTCAAAAATTCAGCTTTATTGATAATTGGTATGACATGCTTTTGCAGTTTTATTATTGAATTTTCAGTTGTTTTAAAGGTTGATCTCCTAAATTCCAAACAATAAGATATATATGGGAACAATTAGTAAGTAATAAATTAAATGCAAAGCCTAATAATCAAAATAACAGAATTGCTACTGACTTTGAAATTTTTTCCTTTAAAGTATTCAATATATTGTTTTCATGTTAGCTTATGATTAATCGCTACCCTGAGAAATTTGGTCTCACAAACTTTTTCAGTGCTAACATCACAAATTTCTAATTTAATATTATCATCAATTTCCCTTTAAGTCCCAAAAACCATAAATTTAGTTTTCTTAATATTTAGAGATAATTTATTGGCATCAAACCAAATTTTGAAATTTTTTCAACTTGCTTTCTATACTGCACAAAAGATCCTTGAAGTTTTAAATGGGATAATATTATTTTTTTTATGATCCAAAAATATTACATACATTTAAAGGAATCAGTGAAACTGCAGGTTTATTAATAAAAGGAAGGAACAGATTCAGACCTATCGATTTTCTCGGAATCCACCCGTATAGTATCGTTTCACCCTTGTATTGTATTGTAATGTATTTATGGTAAAGTATCGTATTGTTTGACATCAGATCTTACTGTATCATGTTGTGCTTGACATTGTAAGCTTGGTATAATATAATTTCATATTGCATTATTTTGTATTTAATGCAGACTATTTCATGTTCCAGACTAAATAAGTTAAGTCAAGGCTGAATCTCATATCATATCAAACATTATGTTGAATGTGTTGTATCAATACAATGTTAAATAAAACCTTTAAAAAAGAAAGAAGGAAAGGTAAAGAGCTCCAAAAATCTATTATAAATCCCAATTACAACTTATTCTTTTTCCCTATCAGACCCAGATCCAGATCCAGAGACAGTGGTGACGAGAACGATAACATCCAGGAGCGTCACTTCCGCCCTCACTTCCTGCAGGCGCCAGGTGACCTCATCGTCCAGGAGGGCCGACTGTGCAGGATGGACTGCAAGGTAGATACTTACCTTTTCACTTTTTTACTTTCCTAATGCAACCTGTGCAGACATAGATGTACAATAAATGTAGTTTAAAAAATACCTTATGGTGACCAGTGCAATTTCCATGAAATGAGGGTTCAGGTTCAAGAATCTACAGTGGGAAAGATTATGGAAGAAATGATTGAACTGATTAAGAGATTAGAATCAATTACAGTTACACAAGTAAAAGTAGCAATTAAACCTTGGAGTTTCCCTTTGGACAGGCCAGAACCAGTTATTCGGGTGTTTGCTGCTGAATTACAGTGACAAAATAGGTAGATGAGAACATGAATAAAGGAGTGTCCTCTGCATAAAGATGGAAACTGCTTTTGTCTAATGACATTTAATCTAGTTTGATTAACATACCTCAGCAACAGTGAACAACAGTGGCAACCTTCATGGTTGTTAAATGAAACCAAAGTAGAAGTACGGCAAGGTGTAGTACAATAGTCAGGGCTTATTGTCAAGTCATAAGCTGTTAAATATATGGAGATGTTTTAAACTATTAAAGAAAATAGTGGCTGAGGCACAGATGGTCAAGTGGTTAGGTCACGCCCCATGAACACAGCCGACCCAGGTTTAAGGCTGACACGTCTTCTCCTGCTTTCTCATTCCTGTTTCCAACTCTATCCACTGTCCTTTGCTCTGAATAAAGGCACAAAAAGGCCAAAAATATATCTTAAAATAACAGAAATACTGGCATTCTCTCTGTCTGGTTCATGAAGAGAAAAAAAGTTTACTTTTTTGTTATTTTGAGACTGGTAAGGGTTTCCACTGCAGTCAGGACTTCAAATGCAGATTTAACTGCAACTCATCTTAACTGGGAGGCAAGAAAAGCCATGTGCGCTTATATTTTGTGCTTTTGTTTGCCTCTGCACATGCATGCTGCTACATAAACAAAGTTATAATATTAGGTGAGTTATCAAAATGAAAGGATATGCTGGAGTGTGTTTTTGTTCTCACAAATAATAATGCTATTTCCACATTTCCTATGTTAAAAGACAACAGGATGTTTTTAGAACTTCTTAGGCATGTATAGGATGAGATCATCGAGAGAATAGATAGACCATTTTCTTTACAGGGGTTACCAAGAATAATATACAGACACAAAATAATAATAATAATAATCATAACTTTATATATATATTACCTTTAAAACAAATGTTTACAAAGTGCTTTAACAGACATAGCAAAAGCAAAAGCTCAGGGATTCACAAGACAAAAAGATTGCAGTAAACCAAACAGAGAAAGTCTTGAAAATCAAACAGAAAGCCAAAACAAACTGAGACACAGATGTCTACAAAATTAGCAGAATTTGAAAGGAAGGGGAAAGACATAGATGATCTTGAAGGAAGTTAAAATAGTAAAAGATAAAAATAACAAGGGAAGGATAGTATGATATTATATAAAAGGAAAAACCATGAACACACATATAAGAAGACGACATGACATCATTAGCACTAAAACAAAAATAAGAAGATTAATAGCAGATAAAAAGAGAACAAACAGTTAAAACCAAAAATAATAATCTGACGATATTAAGATGGCCATGGAAGGAAAAGTCAAGGATAAAAGCAGTGAGAGCAACAAAACAAATAAAAGAATGATTATAAAAATAAGTTAAAGGAAGCGTCACATAAAAGGAATTCTGTAAAAGTGAGATTTATGGAATGATTTAAAAGATGTTACTGAATCTGCAAGCCTTATCTCTTTGGGCAGGTCGTTCCAAAGTCGAGGGGCCCTGACAGCAAAAGCCCACTCTGTTACATTACTTTTACCTACTGGTAGGTTGAGTAAATCTACCCAACACTGCACAAAAATACCTGCATTTGGCTGGGGGCAAGTGCCAGTTCCCCACCCTGGTGCCGACGCTTCAAAGGCTGATTCTTCTGATGTAACTCGTCCATTTTGGTTTGACAAAGGATATCAATGAGGTATAATTAAGGGTGCGGCTGATATTACTGCAAGCCAGCACAGTGTAGATGTTTGTCAGGAGACGTGAGGCCACCTCAGCTCCACCTCTTTGTCTTTAAGCAGACTGAGAGTTACTTTGAGACAATCATACTGGCCACTTGGGATTGTCTTTAAAAGCCCCCAGATGGGTGACATCACTCAGATTTTCTCCTTCTAAAATGCATGTAATCACAGCTGACAATCCTTGCAGGTTTTCTTGATTCAGGAGAGACGAAGAGATGATTTTAGAATTTAATTGAGACATGACTGGAAGGGAAAATGCCCACACCAAAGAGAATATGTTAATCATAGTTATAGAGAAAGCCATTTCAGATCTGCCCTTTAATTCAGTGTCTGTGTAACTTTCAGGGAGGCTCCATGTCTGCTCTGCCAAAGAAAAATTTCCTTTACACGCAATCCAGTTTCTTTAGGGGATAAAAAAATGGTTCATCACTTCCTTCCTCGTGATGTTAACGGCTTTAAGTGAAAATGGAGACTTCAGAGGTGTCATCTTTCAGGGACTAATACCTCCTTCGTCCTCTGTCCTCTATTGTCTTTCCTCCAGCTGGTAGAAACTCTGAAAACTGGTAGACGCAATGAAATAAAACAGTCCTGCAATTAACCAGCTATAAAAAGCCTGCCTTTTTATCCTAGTCAGAAATAAACCGTCCCTTAACTTTAGGATATTTATAGCAGATATTTATTTCCAGATCATTTGTGGTGCTTTGCGATCTTTCCATGCTTAAAATGTCCCGACTTCTAAAAAAGTACAGGCAGCTTCCAGAAATACTTTTCCCTGATTTGTCTACTTTCTGGAAACTATGAATAGGGTTGTTTATCTGCACACATGCATGTCCATGGTGGCACATTTTTCAGGTGGGCAGGGTGGAGCAGGTGTAGGGTTTCTCTGTAAGGAGAGAGGAGTTTTTTTATTGTTTCTCCAAGCAGTTTATTCCCATGACAAAGCACGCAGGCAACCTGGTTTCCCCAGGCAAACACAACACAGGCAGAATACCAAACACCCCTGTTTTTGGACTCCCTGTAGATACACAAAAGCAGCTAATATTCTTGTATGCTCCAACATAAATAAGCATTAAAGGGACTAAAAATACGCTTCCCCCATGAGCTGACCAAAAGAATGAGATCATGGATGAAAGTGGTTGAAAAGAGTTTCAGCTTCAGAGATAGGGTGAGGAGCTTTTACATTCGTAGAGAGTTTGGAGTACAGCCTCCTTTGCATCAAAGTAGCTGGTTTTGCGTGCACACCTCCTGGTAATCTACCTTTCAAGGTCTTCTGGGCATGCCAAACTGAAAGAAGATTTCAGAGTAGACAACCATAAGCTCACTTGAAGGATTTTACATCCTTTCTGGCTTGAGAATACCTCAGGATCCCCCAGAGGGAGTTGGAAAATGTAGCTGGGGAGGGGAAGGTCTGGGTCAACTTGCTCAGTCTGCTGCCGCTGTTACGCAGCCCTTTATGGGTGGGCAGCAGGCTAGATGGATGGACGGACAGCTTATTCTAATTTTGTTGTGTTCTTCAGGTGAGCGGCCTTCCTACCCCTGATCTCATCTGGCAGCTGAATGGACAGACCATCCGCCCAGACTCTGCCCACAAGATGCTGGTGAGGGAGAACGGTGTGCACTCACTGGTCATCGAGCCTGTGACAAGCCGTGATGCAGGCATTTACACCTGCATTGCAAGCAACAGAGCTGGGCAGAACTCCTTCAACCTGGAGCTCATTGTAGCAGGTATGCACAGATTAACAGGTGGGCACAGGATGTTTTACAGCTATGGTTGACAAAGATAAGTTGCATTAATTAACTGATTAATTAAGGTCCTCAATCAAGCCACATTAGTATCTCCCTGCAGCATCAGTGATATAAAATAAGTCCACCACTACTCCTTAATGTCTCATTTCACTTCAAAACTGCACAGACAGCTCAGTGGACAAGTCAGATGTCATCTGTACCCTGTGTTATCAAACATAACCCATCTGTAACTGTCTCCACAGCCAAAGAGATGCACAAAGCCCCTTCGTTTGTGGAGAAGCTGCAGAACACAAGTGTGGCCGAGGGTCATCCTGTTCGACTGGAGTGCCGGGTTGCAGGCGTCCCCTACCCACAGATCTTCTGGAAGAAGGAGAATGAGTCTTTCACTCACAACACAGACAGAATCAGGTAAAAAAAAAACTGGCATTTGTTCAAGATATTCAGCCCCTGGAATAATACCAGAATATTTAGCATCCACTTCCCTTTAATATATGTCAACTTTCTCTCCCAGCATGCACCAGGACAACTGTGGCTACCTGTGTATGATCATTCAGCCTGCTATGAAAGAAGACGCTGGCTGGTACACCGTGTCAGCCAAGAATGACGCAGGCATTGTGTCGAGCACTGCACGTCTTGATGTTCACAGTAAGTTTGGACTCCGAAACACAGAAGTGAAACACTCAGTACGTTTACATGAAGATAGAAGGAATTTAATTATTGCTGAAGTACGACTGAAATTGGACATTTTAAATGCATGTAAGCATGTCAGTCTGAGTGAAATCATACCAAACACAATGTCAGAAAGTCCCACTAACACACCTAGATTATGAAATGCACAAGGTAGTAATGCTTGTCCCTGTTTTCACCTGTCCAGAAGTGACCAGCTTAAAGGGGACATACGGTACCACCACTGTCTGTAGCGTAGCAGAGTCAGACATACTTCTTTTGATAGAATATTCTCTAGCTGCTTGTATACTGATGCAAGGGTAGTAGTCCAGTCGAGTAGATTAATCAAGGGTTAGACCTTTGGCATATGGTGTCACATAATTGGTCCTGCTAGGTCTCGTCCCAGTGTGGAAGGCAAAAGAGACACCCAACGTAAGGTTTACCACTGTGACATACTCTAGCCCCAGACAAATTTTCAAGGCACACCTAGACTAGTCTCAAGGCACACCATTTGAGAACCACTGCTCTAGCCTACTTACAGTGCCTATAAGAATATTCACCTCCTTGCGATGTTTTACCCTTTTATTGATTTTATAAACCAATCATGGTCAACATAATTTGGCTTTTTTGACCCAAAAAATTGCAAAAAACTGTTTAACATCAAAGTGAAAACATACTTCTACAAATTAATGTCAGTTTAACAAAGATAGGGGATCCATGCTCAGTAACTTCTTTGGTCTGATGAGACCAAAATGGAGCTTTTTGGCCATCAGTCAAGACACCAAACACTGCACCACAAACACACCATCCCCACTGTAAAGAATGGTGGTGGCAGCATCATGCTGTGGGGATGCTCCCTCCTCAGCAGTCGGCCCTGGAAGGATTGTACAGTAAGAAGGTAAAATGAATTCAGCAAAATAAAGGAAAAATCTAGAAAACTTTTTTCAGCAAGGCAGTGACCCGAAGCATACAGTGAAAGCTACTCAGAAAAGGTTCAAAGACAACAAGGTGAATGTCCTTGAGTGACTGAGTCAAAGCCCAGACCTCAATTCAATAGAGAATTTGAGGCTGGATTTGAAAAGGGCTGTTCACACCTGATTCCTGTGCAACCTGACAGAGCTTGAGCAGATTTGCAAAGAAGAGGGAAGTAAAATTGTCCAGATGTGCAAGCTTGATTGAGACCTATCTACACAGACTCAGTGCTGTGTTCGCAGCCAAAGGTGACTCTACTAAATACTGACTTGAAGGGGGTGAATGTATCAGCAGTCACTTATTTACCATTACTTATTTTATTTAATTGACATTACTTTCTAGAAAGAAAGTTTTTGTACAAATCAAAATATCTAAAAAGTCAAATTATGTTGATCATGATTGATTTATAAAATCAATAAAAGGGTAAGACATCCATACGGGTAAATTCCTTTTCTAGGCACTGTTTTGCCTGCTGTAATCTTTGTAGTTTATGTTTCATACACAGAAGGCTAAGAAAGCTTGAAATGTAAGTATTAGATGTTGGAAAATTGTTTTATTAAGCGTCAAAAATGGCATTTTCCATAGCAAATGCTCATTTGCAACAGAAGGACCAACACTAGCAAACTCCAGAATAAATGTTACCCTCAATCAGTCCATCCAATTAGGAAAAATAGCACATGTGAAGCCAAGCTGTGTAGCCTAATGGGGATAATTTGACATTTATTGAAACACTGAACAAAGAGGTAGACAATTGACTGTTACATTTGCATCAAGGCACAAAGAAACACTTCCTTCAATGCAACTTCCTCTGTTTGTGGGTGCTTTCAAGTTGACTAAATCACTAGAAAAAGTTACTTACATTTGTGTTAAGAAGGTTAGTTCTGTTATTTTACTTTATGTTGCTTTTCTGGCCTCCAAATACACCTTGAAGTGAGTAGGTGACTAAAATGCATATTGACTAAAATGTATAGTAGCTTGCCTTAACTGTGCATGTAAACGTACTGACTGAACAGCTGTGCAATGCTTTGACTGTACCAGTATCGTTTCTTACTTGTATTTGACGGAGGGTCCTATCTGACAATGCCTGTCCTGATGTACCCCAGTCGTCTTTCTTGTTTGAGTAAATTCAGTCATGATTTCTTACTTTTAAGCACAAAACGCACTTTTATCCATTAGCTTTACAGCTTGTGACTGCATTTCAAGATGACTGTTATTGCATTTGATGGTTAATTTCTGCATTTTGCTATCGAGGGAGAAAATTACTTTCCCCAGATTTTTATTGTATCAGAAAAACTTTAAGGAAAATGTATTTTTGACACTTTTATGACTTTAAATCATAGCTTATTGTGCCTTCTTTTACTTGGCAGACATTTCCAGTTCTTTTATGTAACTTTTTTCATTTCCTTGCTTTTTTTTAGTTTTAAGACCTCTCCTTTTTCAACTCTGCATTTAATCAATCATTTTTTGTGAGTCTGTAATTTATAAACCCTCCTCTTCTGCGTCCTCAGCTCAGTGGCAGCAGCCCAACCTTCCAAAGCCCAAGAAGGTGCGTCCCTCCACCAGCCGCTACGCCGCACTGACAGAGAGAGGCCTGGATGTGAAGGCCGCCTTCTTCCCAGACTCCAGCCCGCTGCCAGGCGGCCTGGTGGAAAGTGACGACCTGTAGAGACCACATGATGGCACAAAGATTGCAACGTTAACCCACAAAGAATGCCTGAATGCTGCCCAATCGCTCTGACTCTGTCCGACTGAAGGACTCAGAACTAAAGGGTGGGCGAAGTGAGCTGGTGCAGCCGTGGATTTCATATGTTTTATAGTCTGAAACAGCCCAGTGTATTACAGAATTCATCCAAATGTTCCCGCAAGCTTCATTTATCAACTGGACCTGCAGCGATCGACAAGGAGAGACTGCTCAGAAACTCACATGAGACTCTGTTTGCAAAGGATTGTCTTTTTAAGTGCCTTTCATGTCTGTAAAGATTTAAACAGGTTTAGAAATAAAACAAAGATTTACTATGCATGTTTAAGTGGTGCCATTTGAAATACACAGAGTAAACCTGTATCTATATGTAGAGCCTTGCTCATCCGTCTTTAAAGGAATGACTCAAAGCATGGAGGCTTTGACGAAGGAGAACACAAACGTGTTACTATGTGGGCTTGTGTAGCACAGTGTTGATATCTACAGTATCTGATTAGTTATCATTGATTAGCTGACCGACATTGGGAAAGGCCGGGCCTTAAAATAACTTCTTTTTTCAATGGAGGAAAAAGAGTTTGGAGAAAGAACGCTCATAGATGGATGTGGAATCAGGAAAGGTTAAAAGGGGTTTTGGTATTTCTAAACTGGGCCTGAATAACATATTTTAGGATCTAAATGACAAATAGATGCTGATTTTTTTGAATGCTCCAGTAGATTTTCTCTGCCAGAGTGCTGATGTGTTGTACTTTATCTTCTGTTAGTAGAGGTAGGCACAGTTTCAATCTGTGAACAAATACATTATCTTGAATAATTAATCCATTGATTCGAGTTATCCTATCGTTAAAACCTGTTTAGTGTCTGACGGGCCATCTGTTGTGCTGCTGGGAATGACTTCACACCCAAGTTGACCATGTTCCAGTTGTTGGTAACTCAGAGTCCTGAAGCTCCTTTGAGTGTCCGAGTCAGAATTTCGACTTCAGGATGACATATCTGACTTGACCACTCTTCTGTGCTCTTGTAATGATAATATTCCAACAAAAACAGTTCTGCTGCAGCAGACTGAGTCCAAACTTAGTAAAAATTAAATCCTAGCATCCATAAAGATCCACGGATGGCTTCAAATCTAAATTTAGTAAAAACGTTTTTGATATATAACCAGTCCTCACTCTAGAGGGTCTCTTTTAGTTTGTAACTCAGTGGTTTTAAACTTTTTTCACCCAAGGCACACCTGAGATCAAGTTAAAAGCTTAAGGCACACCATATCTATTACCATGCAAAGTAGCCTCTTTAATTCTTGTTGAGTTAGGAACACTCTTACCATTTTATTCCAAAATGGATATACAGTTTTACTTTGCAGAGAAGGCTCTGCTCAAAAGATACTCCCTGCTTTGAATTTCCAGGGGGCGGATGGCTAGAAACTCCCATATGGATGGATACATTAATGACAATGTGTTTTGAAAACAATGAAATTATTTTAGAAGCAATTAATCCATAGTAGCATGAATCTGAGTATGAGGGTACAACAAGCTTCAGGCTATGAAGGAGGGGGCTGGGGTGGAGGAGGTGAAGCTTTGCCAGCAGCAGCAGAGTGGTGCATCAGCAATAATGCAAGCAGGGATTAGTGAGAGGTATGTTATATTTAAAAACACTGCTGTGTCGAAAGAAAGAGCTCTGATTGGCTGTGGATTGGCATTTGCGGGATTAACGGACAACAGATGTGTGCCCAGCTCTGGTGGTTAGCTTTTAATGCACTTAACTCAGGGATGCAGCAGCTCCTCTGTTCTTTCAGGTGAAATTACTTCTTTTGTCATTAAAGTTGGATAGCTTTTAAGAGAGTGATACCACGGCTGCTTTCTCTTAGTGCTAATTTTAAAAAACTATCACTTCAGGGATCCTGTCTGTGATGTTGTCACAGTCTTAGAATAACAATCTAAGCGTTTTTGTTGCAAAATCAGACATTTAATGTGGATTTTCTTTGATTTGGTACCCCTAAGAGCAATAGCTACTCATTTGAGGGTTTTTTCTACATTTTTTTGGTACTTTTTTCCCTTTATGACACAGGACAGGTGAACAGAGACAGGAAATATGGAGAGAGAAATTGGGGAAAGATGTGCAGAAGAATTAAGATTTATTCCTGCAGACAGTGTGTGGAGGACTAGCTCAACTGGTGCCCAACTGAAGCAGTTAAATGACACAAGGCATTCACTTGCATTAGTAATGCAGATCCTAAAATAAGCAAAAAAAAAAAAAAAAAAAAAGAGGCTCAGTTTTGTAAATACCAGAATGTTCCCCTTTGAACAGTTGGATCAAGCATACAGGGAGTGGCAGAGAAAAGTAGATTTTTGTGACAGTTGACATTTAGGTGGTGAATAAACATGAGATCGAGGGATGTAAGTGACTGGCAGTGGTGAGAAGAAAGTGACAGCTTGGAAAACTTTGGTGATTTTGGGTAATTTTTGCAATTTTCTTTCTTTGGCGGTTTATTTTCAAAGTTTGAATTGAAATATTCTCACTGAGAGAGGGTGCTGTGAAAGGTTTCAGTGTTTTTGTCTCACAGACGTCACAGATTGTCCATTTTATTTTTGTATGAAAGAAAAAGACTCCCTGCAATCATGGCATAACGGCGACCTTTTGTTCACTGATGAAACAATCTCTGTATTATAAATATATTCACAGCCTTAATCACTCTTAGGTTTATGCAAACACAATTTTCTTTGCATGTTATTTTTGGACACTTGTACAGTGCCAAACCGGATGTATAAAAACAACTTTACTCTCTCTTTAAGCTGGCGAAACATTAAGAATAAGGTATATTTATATCCAGTATTTTCATCACCTTTGTAATACTCAACAAAGTGGACGTCTTTTCTGTCTCGCATCAGCTGACAGCCTCTGTGTTTGCACATTTCTATGCCAATCAATGCCTGTATATGGATTGTTCTCCTGATATTATTTTAGGTTATGAAAGTTAATAAAAGTCTTCAGAGACAGTGTGAGGTGTTTTTACAGACTGGCAGGCTCCTCCTAAAACACCAACATGATGACAAAAACCACATCAACAACCACAGCAGAAATAACACAATGACTATCAATCAAAGCACAACAAAACCTCATCCTTTAGTAGGAAACAACATATAGTAGGGCTGCACAATAAATCACAATTTTATCATTATGGCAATAGCAGCAATCACACGACAAAGGCCTGAATTGAATACAATAAAAATGGAGAAAACACGAAATACTTTCTCACTAAGCAGTCCCACATTTCAGACACTCTCCGGCTGTAGCTAGCTAACTGCCGACACAGACTCTGACTTTTTCCTAAGATGAAACCTGTGCTCAGAGAAACACGTTTACAGTGCTATATCAGGTAAATAGGGAGGGTGATCGAGGACTGTGTATACATATTTGATTTTTGGGTTAGAAACTGCTTTACTGAGAGCACAGTGTAAGCTGGATTCATGGTGAAGGAAACAATTTTTCCAGAACTGGTCTCTTTTTTTTCAGACTTTTCTCTTAGATTTTCTAGAACCTGTTTGTTCACTGTTGACCCTTCTGGAATCCACACCTCCAAAATAATCCCCTCAATGTCAAAGAAAACCAATATGACCTTGAATTTGGACTTTCTTTGTGGTGCTTTCTTCATCCATGATGACGATGGTGTTTTCCAATGCATTGTCCACTATTTAGTCTCAGGATCATATTTGAAGATCCAAAGCACGTTGGCCCGTCTGCTCTGAGGTTGTTAAAACTAGGTTTACTCAAGCTACCCAAAATCATGATAAAACCCATATGAATAGTTCATACCAAGGTGTTTTGCTTATAACACTTGTAGTTTGGGCAATTTTTTTTATTTTAAACGATGAAAACAATTCAAGTTTATATGTGTTTCTGACAGCAATGTCGATTTTTTTCAGTGTGGGTCCTGGGGAGCGCAGCTCTTCTTAGATATATGAAGGGGGGATTAATGAAAAAATGTTGGGAACCACTGAATTGGGCCATTAGAGGGAGATGCTGACATGGCTTAACCAAAGTGTGCTGAAAGGGACTATAAAGCGTGTGGTTTATAATAATTTGTGCACTAATCATGGATTTTAGTTAATTGTGATTAATGCAATTAAATTTTCACAGCTGGAGTTTATCATGCTTCGTATTCTCACAATATTAACAGCAAGCACTGAGCATGTTTTCCCAATAAAGATAAAACTAGACCTAATTTTGAAATGGTAATATTCAAATGCTATTCCCCATATAAATGAATATATTTGCTGTATGAATTAATTACATTTGTTTGGGAAAAGTCTTCACAACAAATATCACAAAAAAAAATGTCCAATGTCAGTATTTTCCAGTATTGTGTCATCTTAAGAAATTGCTAAAGAGTGCACATTAAACAGAAAAGTACTGTGAGCTTGCTTCATATCTGGAGGCTTACAGCATATCTCAATGAAAGGAACAAAATGCAGCACTTCTTATCTCATCACAGGGCATGACAGTCCCCTCCAACCCTGTCCATCCACACCACAGATCCAGAGCTGAAACCAGACACTCAAAACATTCCCCGAGCTAAAAATACCCCCCACCTCCACCACTCTTCCTAATTTCCTCCAGCTGTAGCCCAGCACGCCGGCCCCACGACAGGCCCCTCCAGAGGTGGGCTCTGGGGGCCGCTGGTGGAGGGGGAAACGTGCTGTCAGTGAGAGCGGGCCTCCCAGGGGAGGTGGGGGGGACAAAACATGCTCAGGCGCTTTACAGTCATGGAAAAAGACCAACTGATCAAATTTAGGGGCTCGGGACACAGAGGTCCAGACTGGGCCAGACACTCTGGAGTCAGCAGTGTTAGTCATGACCGAGTGTCACACACATATCAGGCCATGACTTCTGCGGTGGGGAGGAGTGACTCAGCAGAATGACGGAGAGCGCCAGGACAGATGTGGACAACCAGAAACCCATATAAAGAGTTTGATCACTCCTGATGTTTTTTCAGTAAAAATCTGACAGAAAAAAAACAACTGACAACAAATATGAAATCCAATCTGACACTTCTACAGCTCAAACAAACTTTACCCTCAATCCAGCACAGGCTGAGGCCTGCTGGGGGGGAAATTTCTCTGCTTTCAATGCTGGGCCCTAACAAGTTGAAGGTTTATACAATTTTGGAATACTCCAAATGCTGTCCTTGAAGGCTGCATCAAAGATAGTCCACAAAAAGATTCCCAGACAGGCTTATATTATTATTCTTTGTGTCTAACATTACTGCAGAAAAAACACCAAGCATAACACTAAGATTAAACTTTTCTTTTTAATTACCACACTTTCTTAATCAGAAGCAACCACTATGAAATAACTTTTAGAATCAGCACATTGCATTGACAAGAACAGGAGTTACTGTTCTACCAGTGCTGCTGTCAGTAGGTCTTTAGCGTTTTATAGCAGCAAAATGTAAATTTTCCACCTTGAAATAGAAGTTTTTAAGCTGACATAACAATGTTATAATTTCAAAAGGGAGAATGGAGTCTTTCCAAGTTCCACAAAGCCTCTCAGTCACCTGTTTTCAGACGATTTTTATGCAACTTTTGCAGCATAATGCAGTTCTCTCAGAGAGAGAACTCTCTCTGCACTCTTTGATTTAACAAATGAGGTTAAGAGATGAAGAATAAGAGCGACAAAGAAAAAAGCTGCATGAAAAGCAAAAATTCAACAGCAGAGAGAACACCCATGCAGATATCCTAGGAGTATAAATAGCGGCATGTCTGTGTTGATTTGCACGTCACACCGTTGCTCCAATTGCCCTTGAAACCTCTCAGAAGACTTCGTGGAGGAACTGGTTTGAAACTGGTGCCATGAAAAAATCATAAATATGTACAGATTTTCTATAAAATCTCCAAATGTCATCATTCAGGAACTTCTGTTGTGTTCCACCTATCTTATAAGTCAGATGTCAAAGCTGGGAAAGACACCACACCCAAGGTGAATGTGCTCTATTTGCTACAAGCCTGTAAGAGTGAGTGACAGAGCTGGAAAACAACTGGACTTTGTTGAAACATGCCCACAAGTAAAACGGAAATTTGGAAAGATGATAGACCTGTGTCCCCAATCAAAGGGGGGGGGGGTGTCTCAGGTGCGATTCAAGTGGGCTCTGGCATGGTTTGGATGAGATGTAAATGCAACCACGCCCGGATTAGAGTGTCTAATCAGCTGTATGATGTCATCATAAAAACTAAACTTTTTTCCATAGCACAGCACTTTGTTCACATTTTTCCTCAATAAAAGAGAGAAATCATCAGAATCAAGTCAAAAAACAGTCTGTTATGACTCTTTTTGTGATGCACAAACTTTCCAGAGATCAGGAAACAATTCCACCTCTTTATGACTTTAAAATAAATGATGATAAATGATGTGTAAATAAGGTTGGTTATTATAACTTTGACATTACTAAGCCATAACCAGGAGTTAAATCAGTCTGAGGCTCTCAGCTGTTTTTTTTTTATCCATGTGTGGCATTGTTATGCATGACAAGGATGTGGTAGTGTTCTTAGGGTTTTCTTCATTCAGACAGGAAACTAAATCATGGAGGTGCTTAAGTGAACATATCAGTATTGCCTTTAATTTAATGCACTCTCTGTTATTCTGAATATTTAACATGAGTTGTCAGAATCCATGCAGGATTTAACACACCTGATGCGGCACGTGCTGTGGGAGGGTCTGCTATTGACCTTCCCACTTTGTAATGTAATGTCAAGACAATGTTGGTAATGATTTGCCACTATACAAATAAAGATTGATTCATTTATTGATTGATTGTGAGAAGGGCTGATGAAAATTAATCCTGCTACTCTTTTGTTGATACTGTAAATATTTTCAATATAGAATAAAGGCAAATATTTAAATAATTGCAAAAATTGTCAGACTGACCCCTCCTGTCCAGAGGGAGCGGTTGGTCACCAGTGAGAAGGAGCATGTGTTAAGAGTTAACTTAGGAAGATTCTAAGGAAATGTGATTTAAATTTCAATCACTTTTCCTGAAAGTGTTTCATAAAAACAGGCCTGTCTCTGGAAGATCATTCCTTTAACAATGTCAATCCATTTATGAGCCTCCAGTGACAAAACAGAAATAAACCCGTGGACTTACATCACTCAGATTGCAATTCATTTAGACACAAAAAGATAAGAATATGAAAACAGGCTCCAGGTCTAAAAGTAAAGTGTCTGTGTTCACATTTGATCACTCAGAAGCTCCTCTGTCATTGATATTAGAGTCAGATGTTCATCTCATTCTTGAATATTTTTATGCCTTAATCAAGACATAATGATCCAGAGTGAAGCTCCACCAGCCTCACTGTTGTTTTAAGTGTTAAGATAACTCCACAGTAAATCCTCAGCCCCTACATGGCCAGCTGCAGTCCTCCGTCCACCACCAGCACCTGTCCGGTAACGTAGGAAGACTCCAAAAGGAAAAGGGCGGCCTGGGCGACCTCCTCTGGCTCGCCGAATCTCCCCAGAGGGATGGAGCGTGCGCCGTCCTCCTCCTTCAGCCCCGAGGTCATGTCAGTGCGGATGAAACCTAGAAATAAAACACAACAGGAGGACTTTTACTAAGACAGAAAAGTAAGGACTGAGAGGGGAGGTTATGAGGACGTGGAGACCCTACCTGGAGCCAGCAGGTTCACTCTGATGCCACGTGAGGCCACTTCTTTAGCCAAGGAGCGAGTGAAGCCCTCTAAACCGGATTTACTGGCACTGTACACACACTGACCAGCGTTCCCCTTCAGGCCAACCACAGAGCCTTCAAACAACAAGAGACATCCAGTTAGACTGCTCAGCTAATTAAACACTGGTGAGATGTTTTAGCTACTACAAGAGGATAAGAGAGATGAGCCAAAAAAATATATAAAAATGCTCACAAAGTCAATCTAGATAATCCATCTTGTAGTCCAGTGTTTCCCAACCATTTTTCCTTGGAGCCCCCCCTCATGTACCTAAATAAAGCGCTGCCCCCCCAGGACCCAAGTGAAAATAAAAAGTGACACACACTGCCACCAAAAGTCAACATAGATTTAAATTTTTCATTGAAGAAACCCTAAAAAGGCTTATGCATGCTTTTCTTAACAAAATACCTTTGTATAAACTACTTAATAACTGCTTTAACATGGTTCAGTCAGTATTTACATATCTAATTTTGCAGCCTCGGAGCAGACAAAGCCTCACACCCTGCCCTAAGATCTTTGGCGCCCCCCCTGGGGGGGTCCTGGACCCAGGTTGGGAACCAGTGTTGTAGCCCTTTCCTCTATCCTAAATGTGGATTTTGAATTTAAACATTGTACACTACCATAAAGTTCTTTGAAATGCACTGAACTATCATCTAAATAAACAAATACACAAAAAATGCTACAATCCTAACAAGGCATTGTCTATTTAATAATGAATCTAGACATGTCCAATACCACCTGCTGTATAAGAGACTTTTAAAAAGACTTTTTAAGCCAATTTATGGACTTAAACTCTAAAATAAAATCCATTTGAAGGCTTCTTAATGATGTTTAAGGATCTGCAGGAATCCTGTGTTAGGACTGCAACTGAGAAAATGATCAAAACTATCATTTATCAACTTGAAACTAAATGTTTTAAAGTGTTAGCACTGAAAACCTATCAAAAAGAGCAGGTTTAGACTGTGTTCTGTGTTATATGAGTTACAGACCCAGCACAAAATCAACCACAGGCAAGTATTTAGGAGAAATAAAAGCATTGTTATCAAATATTGTGGTAAAAAAGGTTAAATTAGAAAAAAATGTACCTCAAGTAACATGTTAAAAAAACTTGTATTTAAAAAGAGAGATACACTGATGTACACTGCCCTCTAGTGATTAAACTAAAAAAACATACATCACTGAAGGCTTCTGAGCTTGCAGTTATGAGTACCTATATTAACAATAGCAGCTCCCTTTGTGTGCAGCATGCTACGCAGCGCCGCCCTGCAGGTCAACATGGAGCCCAGCAGGTTTGTTTGTAGCAGGTCCAGCATGTCTTCAGGTTTGGTCCTCAGTAACAGAGCATCTCTGATCAAACAAACACAGTAAAACAGTGAAGATCAGCCATTAAGTTCAGTATAAAATACCATTAACTCCACTCACCTGTTGATACCAGCTGCGTTCACCAGATAGGTGATGTTTCCACAGGTCTTCTGGATCGTCTCAAAAGTTTTCTGCACCTCCTGGTCTTTAGAGACGTCACAGCTGAGAGCCACATGTTCAGCTGGAGATAAGAAGCAAAAACAACTTTAAAGACACCAGAACTCATTCTGCAGCAGCAGCTACAGGGCCTACATTTGAGCTTTTTAATTTCTGGAGTATCTCATCTTACATTAGTTAAACCCAACCACAGGAAAAACAAAGATAAGACTCTGTGTCTGACAGAGAAATCAACTGTGGGTGGATCAACTTGGGGAGAAAACTATGTAATTCCTTCTTTCACATTATGTTCAAAGAAGAATAGAAATCAAAGGAAAAACCAAAAGAGTCTGTGCAGCCAGGGGTATAGCTAGGAATTTTGGCCCACAGAAAGAAAAGTACACAGGGCCCCCTTAGCCAGCTAGCCCAGTAAAAAAATGCTCCACTCTCACTATAAATAAGCCAATCTCTTCTTGTTTTCTCACACCTGCTGGTTGACTTTGAATATTAAAGGTAATCTGTTGTTTTTCCTACTTTTTCTTTTCCATCATCCTCATCTTGCTCTCAGGCCCTGCTTTTTTCCCCTCCATCACCCTCATGTTTCTCTCTGTCCCTGTGTTTTTCTCTCCCATAATCCTCATCTTGCTCTCCATCCCTGCTTTTTGTTTCCCCTCAGTTTTCCTCCTTCCTTTGCCGTTCTTTCTTTTTGCTTTTTGGTGCCTGATTTTAAGTGTTTAGGAAGCATCATCCAGTTTACAATCACCCTTCTCCTCTTCTCAAGGCTCTACTCTACTGTGCAGGACTAAGGGAGGAATATACCATTTGGACATTTTTTGAAAGGAGGAGTAGGCTCCCCCCAGTATATTATTTTACTCTATTTGTTACAAATTTCAGCCTGTTGACCAATTCATTTAGTTGCTTTTGATTCAATAATGATGATAATACCAAGTAAAAAGAAAAAAGACTTTTAATTTTGTGAGTCTCAAGCCCCAGCTGTAGGCTGGGCAATCAGTACCCTATTTCCCCCCATGCTACGTCCATGTTTACAGCCCCTGACTGCAGTTAGATTGAAGCAGTGGCCCAATAATCCTTTACCTCCATGTAAAGATGTCACAGTAGCCCTGGCAGCATCTTCGCTTCTAGAAACAACAGCCACCCTGCAGCCTCTCTCTGCCAACAGGCGGGACACAGCCTTCCCAATGCCTCTGGAGCCCCCAAACACCACAGCCAGCCGTGACATGATCCTCAGTGCACTGCAAGAGAGCACAGCAGCATATTAGCACAGAAGAGTAACAGTGAAGAGGAGCACAAATATCACACATTTTCTGGTTTCAGCTTCTTGAATATGATCATCTTTCTTTGTCAGTATGATAGTAGATGACGAGAGATTTTGTTTTTAACTGATGTTTAGAAAAAGTGGGGAATTGAATGATGGGAAATTTTTATGAGCATTTTCTATGATTTTTTACATGTGGTAGGTAAAACAGTCAGACAATTAATAATATACAACCCTTCAATATCTTCCTTAAAATGCTTAATTAAAATGCATTTGATATATAATATTATGACTTGTATTAAATATTTGATCTAAGAAAATAAGAAAATATAAATACTATAACAACTGACCTAACAACACATTACAGTACATTCAAAAGTATTCAGACCCATTCCCTTTTTGACAAGATCCCAAGTTTCAGTGGTTTAAGCTATGGTTAAACAAAAAGGTCAGTCATACAGGGGGGTTACTATTTGGACCCTGGTAGTTTTTGGGAATTAATTTTGTTACTGTGTGCAAAGTAAAATAATGTAAGCATCCAGATGTTTGGTAAAGCTTTGTTAAAAATTCCTTGCTCTGTGTAACAGCACTTGAAAAATTCATAGGGGAGCTAATAATTTCGTCCTAATCTCTATAGGAATACTGTAGATATCCACGTAGTAGGTTATCAGTTTTAGGAGATTTGAGACTACAGACTGCTTAAAACAAGACTTGCTGAAATAAGGTAGAATGAATCGAGCAAACACGTTAAATTTACAGTGGATAAGGTCAGCCTTGGTCATTTAAAGCTCTATTAATGGCTGCTGTTTATATGAAACTGTCAGGAAATGTTCACAGCCGTTCAAAAATGTCAGCATTTATGAACAAACATGCCGTTAGCTGTAACTTACCTGTTCAAGACTCGTTTTTCCCGCCAGACAGGACTGGTCCTTGAAGAAAAAGAAATTTAAAGACGGGAAAAGTCTAAAAATGACCAGAGGAGCTGCTGCTCATGGACGCCGCCATGTTTCTTCTCGTTGTTGTTGTGATGCTCGCCATCGGTCGGTAGAGGGCGCAGTGGTAGCACAAATGAAGGACATCATGGAACTGATGCAGGTTTGTTTAGTACCACTGATGTGGGATTAATCATGGACGTTTGCAGATAAGATGTTGAAAACTGAAAAAGCTGTAAGGATATGTGTTGGTTTAGGGAATATCTAAAGCCACTGACTTTCATTAACTGTCGTTTTTCTATGTATTTTCATTGTTGTATGTTTTTAAATTGCCCACTGTCTCATTGAGTTTCTGTTTATTTTGTCTTTATGCTGTATCCATGATCGCTGGGGAGAATGCTTGACTGCTGACTGCAAAACTAATTGTCCTTTACAGGTAAAATAAAATCTCTATATTTAAACAGGGGGCAGGCTTAATGCATTAACCCAGGTTACTGTGATTAGGTAGTTTTTGAGTTGATTTTAACTTCCTAAGTGTAATTTTCTCTCCATTTTGAGTGAAATGGTCTTAAGTGTTGGAGTTAATCTGCGGTGTTGAAGCACCAGTGTTAGTTCAACTACTTAGAGTCACCTGGTCTAATCACTGCCTACTGGGCTTTTCAAATCTGGGGTGATGTATGGCCATTGTTCCCCATCATGCCCTTGAGTACAGTGTTTATTTATACGTGTCTAGTTATCTTTAGATTCAGTTCAATCATATTTATATCCTCCTAAGACCCTGCTGCACATATGGGGACATAACACTTTAACTTTCTTAACAAACTAATAATTCCTGCTTTAGATCTTTTGAGGTCTTTGTCCACCAAAGTTTAAGGAATTTGCTTAAGATTTGGGATAATATGTCATTTGGATATTTCAGGGAATTTCCTTGGAAATTTTCAAGTATTCTCATGGAAATTCAGTGTGAATGTTTTAACATTTTAAATGGATTGGAAGTTTTTGGGGAAATTTGCATTGAATTTTTCTTTTGGAGTATTGGTGGGAATATGGGAAAATTGTGGGGATGTTTGGGGAAATTTGGGGAAAATTTTCAGGCCTTTTATAGAAATCAATGAAATTAATTAGAATTTTTTTTAGGAATTTGATTGGGAATTTGGAAATGGGGGTGTTCCTTAGAACGCTGAAGAATTCCCATGGACATTTTAAAGGATTTGTTTGAATGTTTGGATGTTTTGTCTTTGTCGTGAAAATTTGGAGAAGGATTTTTCTAAATTTTTAAGAATTTTCTGTGGAATTTTTGGTGAAACATTTTTCAGATAAACTTTAGAGTACTTTTTATGGAATACTTCATAGATATGTTTGAGAATTTTCACCAAAATTGTAGGTTATTTCCTTGATTTTTGGGGGGAATTTGCCTGGATTTTGGAAAGGAAAATTTCCAAGAAATTCCTGCTCAAAGACCAGGCTGATGTTTTAAAGTATCAGATCCTACTCTTCTTAAATAAATGGGAGAAACTTAAAATGCATCCAAAGCTAAAGTTCAGGTCTCAGGAGCATATAGAATACTCAATGTGCTTTACAGAAGATTAAAACAGCAACAAAGATACACCACTGAGTCAAGAAAAACAGAAGTTTCAGCGAAATAATCAATGATCTTGGACAAACCTTGCACCAATCTGTACAACATTTTGCATATACTAATGTTGGGGTCTCCTAAAAGGAGCATAAACAAATCCATGAACAAGTCTGCACACAAAGATAACCTAACAGGCAAAGGCTTTGAGAGAAAAGCAGTGTTTTAAGGCCACTTTTGAAGGAACTAAGTGTCAGCTCTTAGATGCTGCATTCATGAAATAACTGAATAACATGCAACCTCTCATAAATAACAGAAAAAGATCAGAGATTTAATCTGGGATTAGAGTATAGACCTGTTATAGAAGTAGTTATGCAAACTTTAGCTCACTTTAGCAAATGTGGCTAAAGCTAACGCAACTATGTAGACAACATATCTATGTAGCTTAGGTGGCTGTTTTAAGAGCTTAGCTTTAGCTACATTCTCTATGTAGCTTATGTAGCTAATGGAGCTGTTTAAGCTATGCTTTACTGTATCAGAATGTTTTCATGGAGGAGGAGCTTTTGTTGCTGTAAGTATGTTGTTTACTTTAAAGGTCACATATTTTACCCCTTTAAGATGAGTTTATATTGGTCTCAGAGGTCCCCAAAACATGCCTGTGGAGTTTTTTTTTCTGAAAAAAAACAGCAGTATTTGATTTTTATATTGCTAAAAAAAAAAAGTCTCTGTTTTAGCCCTGCTCAGAATGAGCTGGGTTTTTTTCTGTGCCTTTAAATGTTAATGAGCCACCTGACTCCACCTCTGGCCACGCCCCTCTCAGGAAATGGATGTGGCTTTATGGATGTGGCTCTCCTGATCATTCTCTAAGCTGACAGGAGGGTGGAACTTTCTTCCAAGCTGGGGGGGGGGCAACTGAACCTGGGGGCGGAGCTAACATGACATCATGAGGGGAAAATCTGAGAATGGCTTATTTTGGTACACATTTTCAGAAAGATCGAGAAAGAGAGGGGAGGAGGGGGTGGATGTTTCTGATTTTTGGGGATATTGTGAACATGTTGGGGGCACATATTTCCGTTAGAAAAGCCTGAAAAAGTGTATTGTGTATCATATGTGTCCTTTAAAACATTCTGTAATCAGATTTTCCAGGTCATCCTAACCCTTACCTTAACCCTTATCCACATCTAAACAGAGTTTTAATCTGATTTTTTTAGAAGGATTCTTAAATCGATGGCATCTCAGATGAAAGGTCACGCCTAATCTGGCTGGGAGAAGAGCAAGAGGATCTTTTCCACCAAGAAGAGCTTTTAATGAGTTCTTTGCTCTTCTTTCTCCAGTTCTGATAAAGCTGCTTCTATACCTTCATCCATGCTAATCCCTTTGCTTGTCACCATTGTTTACAGGCTTGCCGTACATCTTAAAGCTTTACAAGATGGATCTGCCTGATGAACTGGAGTCTGGACAATCCATCAGCTTTGCGTTGTTCTTGGTGACCTGCTGAACAAAACTCTGTGAGTGACTTCTGGGTCCTGAACCACCAGTTGGGAAACTGCTGTAAAAAACATCAGTTTTGTGGATATTTTTCAACATTTGATGAGAAGCACATGCTGACTGATAAATGACAGAGCCGCAAAGATCCCTACCACAGTAACATGCTTTATATCCTCCTATTTCACTCCATTAAAAATCCTTCAGTGCCTTTTAAATGTGGAAGTGCAACATTAAGATAGCCCATATTTCACAGGAATAATTGGTTGTCTTTTGAGTTTAGAAGATTAATTATTTGTGCTGACACTTGGTGACCGCAGTGTCCTATCCTGGACTCTGTAATAGCTCACTGATTGTTAATTGCACTCATTTATTCTTGTGTTTCCTTCATGCATCACTGTTCCCAGTGCAGACATATTTCACACGCAGCAGAACTGTCACTGGGTGTGAAACACGGTGAATGATGGAGATGTGAGTGGGTGGCCTCGGCCTGCACCTGGACGGTCCATCACACTGAGACGTCCTGTGAGATCCATCCCCTGACGTTTAATCACATTCACAGCCTGTGACACTGAACCTGACTGCAGCAGCAGAAACCCCTCCAACACAAACAGTATTATGTACATGAATTACTTCATATCCCAGCGTTGATGACCAAACTTTGTCTTTGTGTGAGAGTCAGAGGAAGAAGGAGAGTTTGATTTGTATTCAGATCACCTCCATGAACACTGACACATTATTACCCTCCTTCACACCTTGGTGATCTGATGATAGGAGCCAAAAGAAGAGGAGCTGTATTTTGCTGTCTCATGCCCTCACACAGATATGCTGTAACACTCACACACACGAGTGCAAGTTATCACCGATGACCTCGTACAGCACGTACGCAGTCAGAGCCATGACATGAACCCCTTTATCATCTCAGAGCAGAGATAACTCCAGTTTATGACCCACTTTATGCACAGATTCATGTTCAGCATTGAGGCTTGGTCCAGATCTGCATGACAAAACTTTAACCCTTTCTTAGTTGTAATGTATAACGATTATCTGTACATTTTAGGCTATCTTTGGGGGGCAAAATGTTCAAAACAGACTTATGTCTTATTCAATCATTATATAGAGCAGGGGTGTCAAACTCACGGCCCGGGGGCCAAATCCGGCCCCTGGATATTTGACTTTAATCTCATATTTTTACCTTTTAGATTAATAATTTAAAAATCTAAATCCTATTTAGACCTTTTAAAGTCATGATTTTGAGTTTTATCTCATGTTATAACCTTTTAGATTAATAATTTTAAAATCTAAATCCTATTATGACCTTTTAAAGTCATGATTTTGACTTTTATCTCATGTTTTGACCTTTTTCAATACCTTACTTTGACTTTTATCTATTTTTTTTACCTTCAAAACTCACGACTTTGAATTTTATTTCATATGTTGACTTTTAAAACTCATGAATTTGAAATTTAATCTTGTATTTTGACTTTTTCAACTCACAATTTTGATATTATCTCACATTTTGATTGTTAGATATCATGATTTTGAATTTTTCTCAGTTTTGCTGACCATTTCAACTCCTTACATTGACTTTTAGCTCATTTTTTACCCTTTAAACACATAATTTTGATTTTTTTTTCATATTTTGACTTAAAAATTATGGTTTCAGTATTCTATCTCATGTTTTGCCTTTTAAAAACATTATTTTGATTTTAAATATCATGTTTTTACCTTTAAAACTTGTATGTTTGCTTTTTATCTCAGATTTTAAGTTTTTAACTTATCGTGTACCTTTTAATCTCATAATCTTTAGGTTGACACTCAATGGTTAATGTTGACCCTGTTAGGCCCTCGGGTTAGACCCAAACTCAGAATCTGACCCCTGCTGTGATTGAGTTTGACACCCCTGATATAGAGTCATAGAAGTGCCATGAATTCATTCTGCTTTCAGTATTACATAGCTTTACCAGCAGGTCGTGGTTCTCTTGTAAAAAGTGTGTAAAGTTTTACAGCACCATTTCACACACCAGCTTTTAGCTAAAAAGACGTCAGTTGGCCCATCTCTTCTTGATACAACAGTTGAGCCGTTTTTTAGATTTGGCCTGGATCTGAGCACACTTGACTCCTGTTCTAAACTCAGCCAAAAATGTAAGAAAATTAGTGTTTGGTAGATTATTTCACTGCTGTAACAGTGCTTCTTGGTGATAAGTCTTATACAGTTGGAAAGCCTGTTTATTTCCCTTTTAAATGATGCCACATTTGTTAGGAACATGCATTAGTGGGATGAGCAGCAGAGCTGAGTATATTCGCTAAATGTTCTCTGCCAGTGCCAAACAGCTTACCCGCATTTGGAACGTCTGCACTGGACGTTAAGTTTGCAGGACAATATGGCCGACAGCTCTCCACCCAGACAATCGGACTGCACGCAGCCAGCCTCATAGGACCTCTACCCCACTGAGCACTTATGGGATCAGCTTGGGAGGGCTGTTAGTGCCCGAGCGACCAACACAACCACACTGGCTGACTTAAAACAAATGCTGGTTGAAGAATGGGATGCCATCCCACAGCAGTGTGTGACCAGGCTGGTGACCAGCATGAGGAGGAGGTGCCAGGCTGTGGCTGTGTATGGTTCTTCAACTCGCTACTAAGTCTCCTGTTAAATGAATAAATGATTAAATTGCCAATATGTCTTGTTCCTTCAGACTTCAATCATCCAATCCACCAAACAAGAGTCACTGGCAGAATAAGCTGTTTGGCATTGGCAGAGAAGTTCTAGAAAATATACTCAGCTCTGCTGCTCATCCCTCAAACACATCTTCCTTACAAATGTAGCACCATCTAAAAGGGAAATAAACAGACTTTCCTATGACATAAGATTACCTGCCAATAAGCACTGTAACAACAAAGAAATGATCTAACACTAATTTCCTTAGCTTTGTGCCATGTGTAGCCTTATTAATGTTGAGGTAAATAAAGAGGTCAAATGTGATGAAGAGAAATGCTAATGTTTTGTCTTTAAATTTTCATCTTTTACAGTGTAGTTTTCCCATAATTCACTTCATACTGCCAGATCTTTCACAGTCATTATAATCTGCTTCTTCTCTTCTTCTGAGCTAATATTTTTCCTTTAAATTGACTCCGTAAAAATGAATCACAATGAGGATAACTGGCACTGAAATTTGGTCTTCTTGATGAAACGGATACTAAACTCCTGCAGGAATCCTCATAGCTTACCCATAATCTGTTATCTGGTACATTAGAGACTTCTACATGAACCTGACCTTTTATCAAGAGACTTGAACTGGCGGGCACACCCACGGTTCGACATTATCAAGACATTTTTGACCTTAAGACTCCCTGAACTCTAGATGACCCTTCCAGCTAAAAGCATTGACTTTTATCCACACAGACGGTGTATACTGTCTTCAAAGTACTCAATGTAAATGCACACTTTTATAAATATGTGGTCTGCATGGCCTATGCATGTGCACAATAAGAATGCTAGATCCAGTTGGGATCAAATTAAGTCTAAAAGTGCAAAGGCTTGACTTTGTATCAAATAAATGGCACTTAAGGAAGCGGCGTGTTTGACTCACTCATAAAGAGCTCAGGGATCTGCTTATTCTCATTCTCATTAATTCTACACAAATCAGAAAGACAACAAAAAACAAATGAATCAAAAGACCCTAGCAGTGATTAGTTCCCTCCATTTACAACAACAGATTAAAAAATGTTGAATCTATGGCTCCAATCAGTCATCAAGTTCATTCTCCAACCCCATATGGTCAGATTGCCTCAACATTAAAGTGTTTAAATCCCTCCTTAAACCTCAAAGAACTCTAAAAATCAGATGATTAAGTCACATTACATTAAGTGTCGTGGGGTCAGTCTATCATTTCATTTCTTTTCTCCCTTTGGAGACAGAGTCTGAAAAATAACACCACATATTTGACCTTTAAACTCACTGAACTCTACACAACCCTTAGTGTACTGCTGGGAAATTATTCAAGTATGGACTTCATTTATGATTTTGGCTCCCCACAATTCTGAAAACAAGGTACAGTGCAGTCGGAAAGTATTCAGACCCCCTTCACTTTTTCAGTTTTGTTACGTTGCAGTCTGATGCTACAGTAAGCATCAGACCCCTTGCAGAAAGGCTTAATATTTAGCTCAGGTTCCTCCTGCTTTCTCTGGGTCTTTGCTGAGATGAGAGCTAAAACAAGTGCACAGTGCAAACGCCAAATGGGCTTTCATGTGTTTTGCACTGAGGAGAGCTTTCTGTCTATCCACTCTGCCATAAAGCCCACGTCGATGGAGGGCTGCAGTGATGGTTGTCCTTCTGGACCTTTGTCCCACCTCCACACGAGATCTCTGGAGATCAGTCAGAGTGACCATCAGGTTCTTGGTCTCCTCTCACTCTAAGGCCCTTCTCCCCTGATTGCTCAGTTTGGCTTGGCAACCAGATCTTGGAAGAGTCCTGGTTGTGCCGGACTTCTTCCATTTGAGAATTACGGTGGCCACTGTGCTCTAAGGAACCTTCAGTGCAGCAGAATTTTTTTAAGCTTTCCCAGAAAGCCTGTCAACAGTCCAGTCTCTGAGCTCTCATGGTTCGGTTCAATTTACCACAGGTGGACTCCAACCGAGGTATAGAAACATCTCAGTAAAGATCAAGAGAAATGAGAGAAACCTGAGCAAAAATCAAGTGTTATTGCAAAGAGTCATTCTTACGACAATGTGATATTTCAGATTTATTATTTATAATAAATATTCAAACGTTTCTGAAATTCTGTTCATGACAGAGTGTATAA
Organism: Cheilinus undulatus; assembly: GCF_018320785.1. NCBI lineage: Eukaryota > Metazoa > Chordata > Actinopteri > Labriformes > Labridae > Cheilinus > Cheilinus undulatus. The sequence goes on along the minus strand of NC_054871.1, from coordinate 47,703,231 downwards.
GAATAAAAATGATTTTTTAAACTGTAGCATCATGCTGCAACATAAACTTTTCCAATCACCCTGTAATTAAGATAAAACAATGACTACTGCATGCCCTGTTGGGCTCATTTTGTTAATAGATTTAGTCCTTTGTGGTTAATGTTCCAGTGTTTGTTAATAATAAAATAGAGGACGTCAAGACTTCCTTAGAAATCATGGTACATTTACTATATCCACACGCTTGAATGTTATACCTCAGGAATGCTTAGAACACTTAGGTCAAAGGTCAAGGTTATTAGGCCTCTCATCCCCCCCGAATGTAAGCATGATATCTCACAAACATTTTGAGGGATTTTCTTGATAGGCTGAATCCTAAATTCCACCCTCACTGACTCACAGACTTTGAGACATGTTTCTGGGAAGTATGCGAGTGCTCGGTGTTATCCCAGTATGAAATCATCAAGTCTGTGAGGGCTCTGATGTAGACCTCTCAGTGGTAAATTACTCACTCTCTAGAAGTCTTCATGTCTGCAGACTTTCCTCGGGACTTACCCGGAGTTCACTGTAAGTTTGAGGACATGAAAGATGTGACTCTTCAGCCCCTGTTAGACATAAACAAATGCTGAAGCATCCAATGAAAAAAACAAGGCGTGCATGTTATGGGAAACAAAATAAGACAAAAATGATAATAATCAGTCAAGTCCACTGATTTTGTTTTTCTTTACTGCATGTTTGAAGAGCTGTCTGTCTTCACCAAGTGTTTATATTCTGATGGCTTCTGCATCGTCTCAGCAGTAAGATCAAGCTCCTTCAGCTCCTGAATGGCTCTTCATTTTTAGTACTGTCTTGCTGAAATAGTCAAGGCCTTCTCTGAAATCCAGATGTCGTCTGGATGGGAGCATAATTGTAAAACCTCTTTCTACTTTTCAGCATTGACAGTGCCTTTTCAGAAGAGTAATCTGCCCACACCACAGGCCCTAATGCAACCCAATACCATCAGAGTTGCAGGCTTTTGCCCTGTGCCAGGATAACAAAGCTGGATTGTCCCTCTCTGCTTTAGTCTGCATGACACAGTGTCTGTGGTTTTCCAAAAAGAAATTCACATTTTGATTCATCTGACCACAGAACAGTTTTCCATTTTGCCTCAGTCTAGGCTCTATACTGAGCATCAGGCGGCTGTGGTTCAGGAAGTAGAGGTGGTTTGATCCCCAGATCATGTTGATGTGTGCTTGATCAAGACACTTAACCCCAGTTTGCTCCCACTGCTTCCTCGGTGGTGTATAAATGGGTATGGGTGTGTTTGAATGGGATTAGCTAATACTGATGGCCAATTCTCCAGCAACCTCTGGCATCAGTGTGTGAATGTGGAGTGAATGGGTGTGAAAAGGGAAAGAGTAACCTGCCTTGTGAAGAGCATGGCGGCCTTTCTGGATGGTGTTCACATATGGCTTCTCTTTGCACAATTCAGCTTTAACATGCGTTAGTGGATACCATGGCCAACTGTGTTGACAGACGATGATTTCTGGAAGTGTTCCTGAGCCCATGCAGTGATTTCCAGTCCGGAATAACAGCCGTTTTTAATGTAGTGCTGCCTGAGGGCCCCAAGATCACCAGGATCCAGTATGACCTTCACCCTTGCTCACAGAGGTTTCTCCATATTCTCTGAATATTTTGATGATATTATGGACTGTAGATGGTGGGATAGTCAAAGTCTTTGCAATTGTACGTTAAGGAACATTTTTCTGAAATTGTTTTGGACCTTGTAGATGCAGTTTTTCGCAGATTAGTGGATCTCTGCTCATCTTTACTGCTTAGAGACTCTGCCCCTGTAAAATGCTCCTTTTTAACTCCATATAACAAGATGCTCCTCCAGCTTCTGCGTATCACTGATTTTTTCAGGTATCTGCTGCCCTGTCCCTAGTTTTTGACATTTGGTGCTGCCATTAAATTCCAAACGAGAATATTTTTTTCAAGAAATTATAAAATATCTTAGTTTCAACATCTGATATGTTGTTTATGACAACAAGGTGAATGTTCTGGAGTGGTCAAGTCAAACCCTAACCTTGCAAAGCAGATGGATTCGCCCTTTTCCTTGTTTCTCACTGGTGAATCCATCTTGCAAAGCTCCTGTCTGAACCGTTATGGCCCGGTTAAAAAGTGACAGGACCAATCAGTGACGAGGGGCAGTACTTTCAAGTGAGGAGTCGTGACGTAAGCAAGCAGCAACAAGAGACCAGTGCAATTATAGCAGAAGACATTGGCGTGGATGCTGCTAAAACATCAGTTTTATCAGAACTTGACGGCATTTCTTCAGTAAAAGAAGAACAAAGAACAGTACTGAGTTGTTTTGTCTTTTTAAAAACTACAAAAGTCGTGTACTGACATGTCTACAGTCACCATGGTTTGTGTTATGCAGTTCCCTATGGAGTTTAGTCCATGGTGGGGGCGCATCTCATTATTGGCCACGTCACATGTTTTGTTGCTCTGATTGGCCCATAAAGGTGTGACAGACAAAACGTTCATCCAATACCAGTTTTTTTTCCAAACCAATTACAACCACGTAAGACCACTTTTTTTTCAAAGACCTTTCCCAAATGCTGTGTATGAATGGTTTACCAGATGGATGTGTGAAACAAATCCATCTGGTGTGTCAGGTTAGTCAGAGCCTAGACCTCAATCTAAAAGAGAATTAATGGCTGGACTTTAAAAGACCTGCTTACGCCTGATGCCCGATGGGGCAGCAGGTTGAAGTCACAGCAGGTTGAAATCTGTGCTGTATGCCAGTTTTCAAAGGCTTAGGTTGATAACCAAATTGAAGTATTTCAGAGCTTCTTGACAGTGCATCTAAGGGACCAGTCACAGCAATTGTCTGTATGAACAGTCCCACAATGTAATCCAACAATGATTTGACTCCAAAAATGAAATTTGGTGGAATTTTGGTGTTCTGAAAAGCACTGTTTTGAGGCTCGTTGGTCTAGTGGTATGATTCTCGCTTCGGGTGCGAGAGGTCCCGGGTTCAAATCCCGGACGAGCCCGAGCATTGTCTGTCTGGGGTGCTCTTTGCAAGGTCCTTGCTGATTGGGCCCACCATGGAAATGCCTTCTCAAGCTCCAGCCTAGTCTCCTTAATCTGCCAATGCTGGTGTTTCCTGGAATGGCACTTTGCAAATGTGTTATGTCTTCTTTACCTCGTTGCAGGTTGAAATCTGTGCTGTATGCCAGTTATCAAAGCCTTAAATTGAAGACCAAATTGAAGCATTTCAGACCTTCTTGACAGTGCATCTAAGGGACCAGTCACAGCAATTACCTGTATGAATCTTCTCTGGATGTAATCCAACAATGATGTGAATGAAAAAAAAGAGATTTGTTCCAATTTTGGTGTCCTTAAAAATGACACTTTGTGGCTCGTTGGTCTAGGGGTATGATTCTCGCTTTGGGTGCGAGAGGTCCCGGGTTCAAATCCCGGACGAGCCCGAGCATTGTCTGTCTGGGGTGCTCTTTGCAAGGTCCTTGCTGATTGGGCCCACCATGGAAATGCCTTCTCAAGCTCCAGCCTAGTCTCCTTAATCTGCCAATGCTGGTGTTTCCTTGAATGGCACTTTGCAAGTGTGTTATGTCTTCTTTACCTCGTTGCAGGTTGAAATCTGTGCTGTATGCCAGTTTTCAAAGCCTTAAATTGAAGACCAATTTGAAGCATTTCAGACCTTCTTGACAGTGCATCTAAGGGACCAGTCACAGCAATTACCTGTATGAATCTTCTCTGGATGTAATCCAACAATGATGTGAATGAATAAAAAGAGATTTGTTCCAATTTTGGTGTCCTTAAAAATGACACTTTGTGGCTCGTTGGTCTAGGGGTATGATTCTTGCTTTGGGTGCAAGAGGTCCCGGGTTCAAATCCCGGACGAGCCCAAGCATTGTCTGTCTGGGCTGCTCTTTGCAAGGTCCTTGCTGATTGGGCCCACCATGGAAATGCCTTCTCAAGCTCCAGCCTAGTGTCCTTAATCTGCCAATGCTGGTGTTTCCTTGAAAGGCACTTTGCAAATGTGTTATGTCTTCTTTACCTCGTTGCAGGTTAAAATCTGTGCTGTATGCCAGTTTTCAAAGCCTTAAATTGAAGACCAAATTGAAGCATTTCAAAACTTTCTTGGCAATGCATTCAAGGGACCAGTCACAGCAATTACCTGTATGAATCTTCTCTGGATGTAATCCAACAATGATGTGAATGAAAAAAAAGAGATTTGTTCCAATTTTGGTGTCCTTAAAAATGACACTTTGTGGCTCGTTGGTCTAGGGGTATGATTCTCGCTTTGGGTGCGAGAGGTCCCGGGTTCAAATCCCGGACGAGCCCGAGCATTGTCTGTCTGGGCTGCTCTTTGCAAGGTCCTTGCTGATTGGGCCCACCATGGAAATGCCTTCTCAAGCTCCAGCCTAGTCTCCTTAATCTGCCAATGCTGGTGTTTCCTTGAATGGCACTTTGCAAATGTGTTATGTCTTCTTTACCTCGTTGCAGGTTGAAATCTGTGCTGTATGCCAGTTTTCAAAGCCTTAAATTGAAGACCAAATTGAAGCATTTCAAAACTTTCTTGGCAATGCATTCAAGGGACCAGTCACAGCAATTACCTGTATGAATCTTCTCTGGATGTAATCCAACAATGATGTGAATGAAACAAAAGAGATTTGTTCCAATTTTGGTGTCCTTAAAAATGACACTTTGTGGCTCGTTGGTCTAGGGGTATGATTCTTGCTTTGGGTGCGAGAGGTCCCGGGTTCAAATCCCGGACGAGCCCGAGCATTGTCTGTCTGGGGTGCTCTTTGCAAGGTCCTTGCTGATTGGGCCCACCATGGAAATGCCTTCTCAAGCTCCAGCCTAGTCTCCTTAATCTGCCAATGCTGGTGTTTCCTTGAATGGCACTTTGCAAATGTGTTATGTCTTCTTTACCTCGTTGCAGGTTGAAATCTGTGCTGTATGCCAGTTTTCAAAGCCTTAAATTGAAGACCAAATTGAAGCATTTCAGACCTTCTTGACAGTGCATCTAAGGGACCAGTCACAGCAATTACCTGTATGAATCTTCTCTGGATGTAATCCAACAATGATGTGAATGAATAAAAAGAGATTTGTTCCAATTTTGGTGTCCTTAAAAATGACACTTTGTGGCTCGTTGGTCTAGGGGTATGATTCTTGCTTTGGGTGCAAGAGGTCCCAGGTTCAAATCCCGGACGAGCCCGAGCATTGTCTGTCTGGGCTGCTCTTTGCAAGGTCCTTGCTGATTGGGCCCAACATGGAAATGCCTTCTCAAGCTCCAGCCTAGTCTCCTTAATCTGCCAATGCTGGTGTTTCCTTGAATGGCACTTTGCAAATGTGTTATGTCTTCTTTACCTCGTTGCAGGTTGAAATCTGTGCTGTATGCCAGTTTTCAAAGCCTTAAATTGAAGACCAAATTGAAGCATTTCAAAACTTTCTTGGCAATGCATTCAAGGGACCAGTCACAGCAATTACCTGTATGAATCTTCTCTGGATGTAATCCAACAATGATGTGAATGAAACAAAAGAGATTTGATCCAATTTTGGTGTCCTTAAAAATGACACTTTGTGGCTCGTTGGTCTAGGGGTATGATTCTTGCTTTGGGTGCGAGAGGTCCCGGGTTCAAATCCCGGACGAGCCCGAGCATTGTCTGTCTGGGGCGCTCTTTGCAAGGTCCTTGCTGATTGGGCCCACCATGGAAATGCCTTCTCAAGCTCCAGCCTAGTCTCCTTAATCTGCCAATGCTGGTGTTTCCTTGAAAGGCACTTTGCAAATGTGTTATGTCTTCTTTACCTCGTTGCAGGTTAAAATCTGTGCTGTATGCCAGTTTTCAAAGCCTTAAATTGAAGACCAAATTGAAGCATTTCAAAACTTTCTTGGCAATGCATTCAAGGGACCAGTCACAGCAATTACCTGTATGAATCTTCTCTGGATGTAATCCAACAATGATGTGAATGAAAAAAAAGAGATTTGTTCCAATTTTGGTGTCCTTAAAAATGACACTTTGTGGCTCGTTGGTCTAGGGGTATGATTCTCGCTTTGGGTGCGAGAGGTCCCGGGTTCAAATCCCGGACGAGCCCGAGCATTGTCTGTCTGGGCTGCTCTTTGCAAGGTCCTTGCTGATTGGGCCCACCATGGAAATGCCTTCTCAAGCTCCAGCCTAGTCTCCTTAATCTGCCAATGCTGGTGTTTCCTTGAATGGCACTTTGCAAATGTGTTATGTCTTCTTTACCTCGTTGCAGGTTGAAATCTGTGCTGTATGCCAGTTTTCAAAGCCTTAAATTGAAGACCAAATTGAAGCATTTCAAAACTTTCTTGGCAATGCATTCAAGGGACCAGTCACAGCAATTACCTGTATGAATCTTCTCTGGATGTAATCCAACAATGATGTGAATGAAACAAAAGAGATTTGTTCCAATTTTGGTGTCCTTAAAAATGACACTTTGTGGCTCGTTGGTCTAGGGGTATGATTCTCGCTTTGGGTGCGAGAGGTCCCGGGTTCAAATCCCGGACGAGCCCGAGCATTGTCTGTCTGGGGTGCTCTTTGCAAGGTCCTTGCTGATTGGGCCCACCATGGAAATGCCTTCTCAAGCTCCAGCCTAGTCTCCTTAATCTGCCAATGCTGGTGTTTCCTTGAATGGCACTTTGCAAATGTGTTATGTCTTCTTTACCTCGTTGCAGGTTGAAATCTGTGCTGTATGCCAGTTTTCAAAGCCTTAAATTGAAGACCAAATTGAAGCATTTCAGACCTTCTTGACAGTGCATTCAAGGGACCAGTCACAGCAATTACCTGTATGAATCTTCTCTGGATGTAATCCAACAATGATGTGAATGAAAAAAGAGATTTGTTCCAATTTTGGTGTCCTTAAAAATGACACTTTGTGGCTCGTTGGTCTAGGGGTATGATTCTTGCTTTGGGTAGAGGTCCCGGTTCAAATCCCGGACGAGCCCGAGCATTGTCTGTCTGGGCGCTCTTTGCAAGGTCCTTGCTGATTGGGCCCACATGGAAATGCCTTCTCAAGCTCCAGCCTAGTCTCCTTAATCTGCCAATGCTGGTGTTTCCTTGAATGGCACTTTGCAAATGTGTTATGTCTTCTTTACCTCGTTGCAGGTTGAAATCTGTGCTGTATGCCAGTTTTCAAAGCCTTAAATTGAAGACCAAATTGAAGCATTTCAAAACTTTCTTGGCAATGCATTCAAGGGACCAGTCACAGCAATTACCTGTATGAATCTTCTCTGGATGTAATCCAACAATGATGTGAATGAAAAAAAAGAGATTTGTTCCAATTTTGGTGTCCTTAAAAATGACACTTTGTGGCTCGTTGGTCTAGGGGTATGACTCTTGCTTTAAAAGTAGAGGTCCCGGGTTCAAATCCCGGACGAGCCCGAGCATTGTCTGTCTGGGGCGCTCTTTGCAAGGTCCTTGCTGATTGGGCCCACCATGGAAATGCCTTCTCAAGCTCCAGCCTAGTCTCCTTAATCTGCTAATGCTGGTGTTTCCTTGAATGGCACTTTGCAAATGTGTTATGTCTTCTTTACCTCGTTGCAGGTTGAAATCTGTGCTGTATGCCAGTTTTCAAAGCCTTAAATTGAAGACCAAATTGAAGCATTTCAAAACTTTCTTGGCAATGCATTCAAGGGACCAGTCACAGCAATTACCTGTATGAATCTTCTCTGGATGTAATCCAACAATGATGTGAATGAAAAAAAAGAGATTTGTTCCAATTTTGGTGTCCTTAAAAATGACACTTTGTGGCTCGTTGGTCTAGGGGTATGATTCTCGCTTTGGGTGCGAGAGGTCCCGGGTTCAAATCCCAGACGAGCCCGAGCATTGTCTGTCTGGGGCGCTCTTTGCAAGGTCCTTGCTGATTGGGCCCACCATGGAAATGCCTTCTCAAGCTCCAGCCTAGTCTCCTTAATCTGCCAATGCTGGTGTTTCCTTGAATGGCACTTTGCAAATGTGTTATGTCTTCTTTACCTCGTTGCAGGTTGAAATCTGTGCTGTATGCCAGTTTTCAAAGCCTTAAATTGAAGACCAAATTGAAGCATTTCAAAACTTTCTTGGCAATGCATTCAAGGGACCAGTCACAGCAATTACCTGTATGAATCTTCTCTGGATGTAATCCAACAATGATGTGAATGAAAAAAAAGAGATTTGTTCCAATTTTGGTGTCCTTAAAAATGACACTTTGTGGCTCGTTGGTCTAGGGGTATGATTCTCGCTTTGGGTGCAAGAGGTCCCGGTTCAAATCCCGACGAGCCCGAGCATTGTCTGTCTGGGGCGCTCTTTGCAAGGTCCTTGCTGATTGGGCCCACCATGGAAATGCCTTCTCAAGCTCCAGCCTAGTCTCCTTAATCTGCCAATGCTGGTGTTTCCTTGAATGGCACTTCATGAAGGTTATGTCTTCTTTACCTCGTTGCAGGTTGAAATCTGTGCTGTATGCCAGTTTTCAAAGCCTTAAATTGAAGACCAAATTGAAGCATTTCAAAACTTTCTTGGCAATGCATTCAAGGGACCAGTCACAGCAATTACCTGTATGAATCTTCTCTGGATGTAATCCAACAATGATGTGAATGAAAAAAAAGAGATTTGTTCCAATTTTGGTGTCCTTAAAAATGACACTTTGTGGCTCGTTGGTCTAGGGGTATGATTCTCGCTTTGGGTGCAAGAGGTCCCGGGTTCAAATCCCGGACGAGCCCGAGCATTGTCTGTCTGGGGCGCTCTTTGCAAGGTCCTTGCTGATTGGGCCCACCATGGAAATGCCTTCTCAAGCTCCAGCCTAGTCTCCTTAATCTGCCAGTGCTGGTGTTTCCTTGAATGGCACTTCATGAAGGTTGTGTGTCCACTCTTTAGCTCTTTGCAGATTAAAATCTGTGACATATGACAGTTTTCAAAGCCTTAAATTGAGGACCAAATTGAAGCATTTCAAAACTTTCTTGGCAATGCATTCAAGGGACCAGTCACAGCAATTACCTGTATGAATCTTCTCTGGATGTAATCCAACAATGATGTGAATGAAAAAAAAGAGATTTGTTCCAATTTTGGTGTCCTTAAAAATGACACTTTGTGGCTCGTTGGTCTAGGGGTATGATTCTCGCTTTGGGTGCAAGAGGTCCCGGGTTCAAATCCCGGACGAGCCCGAGCATTGTCTGTCTGGGGCGCTCTTTGCAAGGTCCTTGCTGATTGGGCCCACCATGGAAATGCCTTCTCAAGCTCCAGCCTAGTCTCCTTAATCTGCCAGTGCTGGTGTTTCCTTGAATGGCACTTCATGAAGGTTGTGTGTCCACTCTTTAGCTCTTTGCAGATTAAAATCTGGGACATATGACAGTTTTCAAAGCCTTAAATTGAGGACCAAATTGAAGCATTTCAAAACTTTCTTGGCAATGCATTCAAGGGACCAGTCACAGCAATTACCTGTATGAATCTTCTCTCGATGTAATCCAACAATGATGTAAATAAAAAAAAAAGAGATTTGTTCCAATTTTGGTGTCCTGAAAAATGACACTTTGTGGCTCGTTGGTCTAGGGGTATGATTTTCGCTATGGGTGCGAGAGGTCCCGGGTTTTCCTGTCTCTGTCTGGGGTGCTTTTTGCAATGTCCTTGCTGATTTGGCCCTGCATAGACATGCCTCCTCAACCTCCTGCCAAGTGTTGTTATTCTGCCAATGCTGGTGTTTCCTTGAATGGCACTTTGCAAATGTGTTATGTCTTCTTTACCTCGTTGCAGGTTGAAATCTGTGCTGTATGCCAGTTTTCAAAGCCTTAAATTGAAGACCAAATTGAAGCATTTCAGAACTTTCTTGGCAATGCATTCAAGGGACCAGTCACAGCAATTACCTGTATGAATCTTCTCTGGATGTAATCCAACAATGATGTGAGTGAAAAAAAAGAGATTTGTTCCAATTTTGGTGTCCTTAAAAATGACACTTTGTGGCTCGTTGGTCTAGGGGTATGATTCTCGCTTTGGGTGCGAGAGGTCCCGGGTTCAAATCCCGGACGAGCCCGAGCATTGTCTGTCTAGGGCGCTCTTTGCAAGGTCCTTGCTGATTGGGCCCACCATGGAAATGCCTTCTCAAGCTCCAGCCTAGTCTCCTTAATCTGCCAATGCTGGTGTTTCCTTGAATGGCACTTTGCAAATGTGTTATGTCTTCTTTACCTCGTTGCAGGTTGAAATCTGTGCTGTATGCCAGTTTTCAAAGCCTTATATTGAAGACCAAATTGAAGCATTTCAAAACTTTCTTGGCAATGCATTCAAGGGACCAGTCACAGCAATTACCTGTATGAATCTTCTCTGGATGTAATGCAACAATGATGTGAATGAAAAAAAGAGATTTGTTCCAATTTTGGTGTCCTTAAAAATGACACTTTGTGGCTCGTTGGTCTAGGGGTATGATTCTCGCTTTGGGTGCGAGAGGTCCCGGGTTCAAATCCCGGACGAGCCCAAGCATTGTCTGTCTGGGGCGCTCTTTGCAAGGTCCTTGCTGATTGGGCCCACCATGGAAATGCCTTCTCAAGCTCCAGCCTAGTCTCCTTAATCTGCCAGTGCTGGTGTTTCCTTGAATGGCACTTCATGAAGGTTGTGTGTCCACTCTTTAGCTCTTTGCAGATTAAAATCTGTGCTGTATGCCAGTTTTCAAAGCCTTAAATTGAGGACCAAATTGAAGCATTTCAAAACTTTCTTGGCAATGCATTCAAGGGACCAGTCACAGCAATTACCTGTATGAATCTTCTCTCGATGTAATCCAACAATGATGTAAATAAAAAAAAAAAGAGATTTGTTCCAATTTTGGTGTCCTGAAAAATGACACTTTGTGGCTCGTTGGTCTAGGGGTATGATTTTCGCTATGGGTGCGAGAGGTCCCGGGTTTTCCTGTCTCTGTCTGGGGTGCTTTTTGCAATGTCCTTGCTGATTTGGCCCTGCATAGACATGCCTCCTCAACCTCCTGCCAAGTGTTGTTATTCTGCCAATGCTGGCATTTCCTTGAATGGCACTTTGCAAATGTGTTATGTCTTCTTTACCTCGTTGCAGGTTGAAATCTGTGCTGTATGCCAGTTTTCAAAGCCTTAAATTGAGGACCAAATTGAAGCATTTCAGAACTTTCTTGGCAATGCATTCAAGGGACCAGTCACAGCAATTACCTGTATGAATCTTCTCTGGATGTAATCCAACAATGATGTGAATGAAACAAAAGAGGTTTGTTCCAATTTTGGTGTCCTTGAAAATGACACTTTGTGGCTCGTTGGTCTAGGGGTATGATTCTCGCTTTGGGTGCGAGAGGTCCCGGGTTCAAATCCCGGACGAGCCCGAGCATTGTCTGTCTGGGGTGCTTTTTGCAATGTCCTTGCTGATTTGGCCCTGCATAGACATGCCTCCTCAACCTCCTGCCAAGTGTTGTTATTCTGCCAATGCTGGCATTTTCTTGAACGGCTTCATGAAGGTTGTGTGTAGCCTCTTTACCTCTTTGCGGGTTGAAATCTGTGACATATGCCAGTTTTCAAAGCCTTAAATTGAGGACCAAATTGAAGCATTTCAGACTTTCTTGACAGTGCATCTAAGGGACCAATCCCAGCAATTACCTGTATGAATCTTCTCTCGATGTAATCCAAGCCATTCAATACACTCTGACATCCTCTGTCGGACGTCCATTGAAATGCATTGCAGAAAATCAGTTTTGGTTCAGGTTTTATGAGTTTTTTTTAGATTTTAATTGTAAAAATGGTCAAACGGTGTTCATGGGGTACATGCAACTCCAACAGAAGGTATCCTGAGAGGCTGGGCGATGGGATGTATTTTTTACCCTTTTCTAAGTCACATCTCAACCGAGAAAAGTGTCTTCTTTGAATAAGGTTGTGTGGTAGACCACAACATCAACTCAAGGTGAATAAAATGAAGAAGGATGTCTACATCTGTTCTAAGGTAAGCCAACATGGTATTTGAAGCAACATATTGTCTCTTTGCAGGAAAGACATATAAAGTTATCTTTAACATCTCTAACATTAGTTAAAGTTAGCCTAACATTAGCCTAACATTAGCTCCTAGCTGCATTGTTCATTATGTCTCTTCGTTTGTTGGGAGTTCATTGGCCTATTTTGTTCTAGTTTTTATACTTTTGTGATCGTTCATCATTGTTAGCTGTTGTCCAAAGGGCTCTCGTTAAACTAACCTTAACTTCTGGAGCTTAGCTTCATTAACTTATCTGTAATAGCTGAGATAACAAAGGTTGGCAAACGTTATGCTGAATGATTGAATGTAAACACTGTAGCACCAAACTAACGGAGAGACACTCTTGGTAAAGATGGTAAAACGGCCGTTATATTTTTTCTCATATTCTGAGCCAAAAACTTTAACTTCGGTGGCACTTTGATGCTGATCCTCTATCTTGTGGTCTGAGATTGTGATGGCAATGAGGTGCGGTTTATCACGTTTGCACTGGGACCTGTAAATTTTGGCTTGTAACTGAAGCTTTTTATTGACCTCCTCAACAATCAAATGATTAATATATCCGTAGAATGTGTAGTCTAGACCCTTTTGGCAACTTCTAGATGATATGTGATCTTTCTGTCTCCAAAATCATCAATGGCCTCCTGCGAAATGTCTCCTACTGTGACACCTGCCGAAGCACCTGTTACTGAATGTTCCTTGTTTGTCCAAGTGAGTGGAGGGGGCGTGGCTTAGCCATAGGTCAATTGCCCGTGTGACCCCTCTCTGAATGTAACCCAACAATGATGAGATGGAAAAAAAGAGATTTGTTGGAATTTTGGTGTCCTGAGGAAAGTTTTTTTGTGGCTCGTTGGTCTAGGGGTATGATTCTCGCTTAGGGTGCGAGAGGTCCCGGGTTCAAATCCCGGACGAGCCCTACCCTCCTCTGTCTGGGGTGCTCTTTGCAAGGTCCTTGCTGGTTGGGCTGAACATGGAGCCTCTTCATGCTCCTGCAAGGTGTACTTATTCTGCCAATGCTGGCGTTTCCTTGAACTGTACTTTACCTTTACCTTTACCTGTCCACTCTTTACAGGTTCAAATCCGTGACACACGCCAGTTTTCAAAGACTTATTCTGATAACCAAATTGAAGCATTGGGAGTAAAATTGCAGTGTGCAGATGTGCAAGCCTGATTGAGACCTATCCACACAGTGGTGGATAGGTCTAGTGTGATTGAAGCCATAGGTGGCTCTACTTCTGACTAGAAGGGGTGAAAATTTATATAGTAACTTTTTTACACTACATGATTTTATTTTATCATTACTCTGTAGAAACTGGTTTTCACTTAGACAATAAAGAGTGGTTTTTGTAATGTTGCATCAAAAAAGCCAAATTCTATTGACCATGACTGATTTATAAAACCAATAAAATGCTAAAACATCCATTTTGGTAAATACTTCTTATAAACACACGCTTTAAAGCAAATATGATGATCTATATGTACGTTTGAATCTAAACATCTTTATTATTCTTGCTCAGCACCGTCTGATGGTCGTACAGTGAAATAACTTATTTCCATGGAAACCCATCCTCTGCAGGGAACCATGTGCAGCACAATGACCTCTCTGGGTGCCTGTCAGTTTGTGTCAATGTTTCCCAGCCGAACACGCTGCGAAGGCTCACCTCTCGTTACAACCCTCCGCTCTGTTGCAGAGTCACAAGGGAAGCTCCTCTACAGCAGAAACCATTTATCAACACGTGTACCGTGGCTAACCCCAAATAGGTTTAATGAGGACCAACTGTCTTTTATTGTTAATTTACCCTACATGTGTTTACTTTTAGCCAGACTCTGCACCTTTGTGTTTTAGGCCATCCAAGCTCTGAGACGGAGAAACGAGGGCAGGGCAAGGACACGGTTACTCAGGGCTGTCATCAGAGGTCTATGTCTTAGATGAAACTCCGGGTTAGACAGCTCTGCCCTGGCTACAAATGACCAACATTTCACAGAGTCACTGGAGAAAACAGAGGAAAACAGAACATTTCATCGCAGCCATGAAACAATGACTCAGCCTGGGGGAATTATGGAAACCATTAGCTTTTATTGTTATAGCGATTTTTACAAAATGTGCTATTCCCTCAAATACTTCAGAATGGTTTTCACATACGAGACTTGTGCCAAATAAGTTGATTTCATTTTCACCATTTTCAGACATAAAACATACTAGCTATGGACAAAAAAAGAAGAAAAAAATCAAGTAAGTCACCTTGGCATGAGGAGAATCTGTTAGGTTGAATCAGGCAAACTTCAGTGGCCATACGTCCCAAAATGTGAAATATTAACGGATAAAGGGAGTTCCTGTGTTTTTTAATCTGGGCCTGATTTTAAACAGACTTTGAGCTCTAACTTACTTGTTAAATAAGTTTTCAACTTTGAAACCTGCAGCTGTGAAACAGGTGGTAAGGTTGCATTTTAATCTTTCAGGGCTGATGTTTCCTATGAACATACGTTTACCATATTGCTGGTTTTAACCAAAGTCGGGCTTACAGTGTCACCACTGATGTCTAACAATGAAAATTACCCATAAAAGCTAAAAGACTTCATAACTCAAGAGTAAAATGCTTTTTTTTTTTTTTTTTTTTTTAAACCAGAGAGCTGTCACATTTCTCCTCAGAACCACCAAACCTTTATAATTTCACCTAAAACCTTTTTTAGTGTGTTAAAGTGATGCAATCCATCATAGCTTATAAAATTCATGCCTCATAGAAGCTTAAGAAATCTGTTTATTTTCAAAGAAAAGTGTGTTGGAGAGGAACGAATCCATCAGAATTCAGAGCAAACTTCTGCACACTGATTACGTAGCCAACGAGATGTAGCCAATAAAATTAATTGATTTGGGAATTTCGACAGTCTGCAGGATTATTTCTGCTTTTTTGATAATTGAAAACAAAAAAAAACAGCATTGGGTGCCTTGCACTTGGGTAATATGCAGAGATTTTATGATAGATTGATATATTTTCAAATAAGCTACAGAATAAGACAATCATTTTCAGTGCTACACTTTATGGGATGTTTATAATAAAAAAAAAATCTACCAAGCCAAATGTTCAGTAAAAAGACCTCAAAATAATCTATCTGAAATGTTTAGTCAATGAATTATTACTCTATTTACATTATTTAATTCAAATAGCATTTTTATTTGCTATATTTTTCGTTTTTCATTCACATGTTGACAATGTGCTGCTGGCTGTAAATAAACATGTCTGGCACTTTGCTGAAATAGATTTGACATAAACCAGACACTATTTTTAATATTTCTTTACAGAGATCTATATCATGGTTTTCAGTTCAGCTAAAAAAAACAAAAAAACAAAAAAAAAACACTGTTACAGACTGTTTGGTTAGTATCACCCAGCCCTGCCTGAGACTTGTATTTCGATGCCATGTTATTGATATAATTTGATTTTAACGTGTTGCCTACTGCCTGCACACAAGCAGAGAGATGTTTGTGTTACTGGGTGTTTTCCTCAGATAAAAAACACTGCTACAGTAAACATGGTAAATATCTACACTTGTCTGTGAAGTCTGGTGGATTGAAGGAAAGCAGAGATGCTGATGTTTCTGGTATGAATGCTTCTTACTCTTATTATTTAAGTCTTCTGCTGTAGTTATTTTTCCTTTTGTTGATGTTTTCCAACAGTTACGATAGCAATCTCACTGCTCTTATGTTCGTTTATTTTCTGAAAAACATAATCAAGAAACATAATGAGTGTTTAAGTAAAAGTAAATAAAAATAAAGAGGATCCATTAATTTTCAGGAAAAAGTTTTTTTTTTTTGGGGGGGGGGGGCATGTAAATATTTGAGATAATAAAGTTGTTTGTTTGTTTACAAGAAAAAAAACCCTCAAAATTTCAGATTTTAAAAAGTCATAAATGTACAAGATTAACTTGGAATTTCTGAGTCTAAAAAGTCTTAAATTTTGAAAACTTCAATCATTTTTCGTTCAATTACATTAACAGTCTTGAAAGACAAAGAATGATATGTTTTTCTTATAAATGAATGTCTTTTCACTTGAGAGTTTTCTTTTTTTTCCTTGAAAACCACTAGATCCTCTTTATTATTGCAATTTTCAATGAAGTTGGCCTAAAAAGGTGTCATAATAATGGATTGTTTATATATAGATCAGTCAAGAACACATGTATGTAGGGATATTATGTTGGAGTTTTCTAATTGAAACAATTAAAATTGATGTTTTATTTTTCCCCGTGGTTACTGGAGGGGCTTTGCTTTTCTGATACTATTAGAGAGGAAAAAAAGGTTGGGAACCACTGATTTAGAGCCCAAAGTATGTAGAAATAGGGTCCAGTGTAAAAAGTACAGGAACTCCCTTTAGAGTAATGTTTTAAGATGTGTGCAGCGTCTGCATAAACATAAACGATTAGAAATGTTATCATAGTGCATAAAAATGTAACATCTGAGCTGTGTTGACGTTTGGATTAAAGGCTTAACAGTGAAATGAAAAGACACTGAGAGGAAAGTTTAGCACAGCGCCTGAGGTTGGTGTGGTGATTGCCAAGACAACAATGCAACCTATCAGGTTAATTCTACACAAATCAGAAAAGACAACAAACAAACAAACAAACAAACAAAAAAAAAGCCCTAACAGTGATTTGTACCATCTTCTCCCTCAAACAAACTACAATATATTCCAGCAGTCAGTTACACAGTGGTCCCCCTCCATTTACAATAGGCTAAAAAAATGTTGAAGCTCTGCGTCCAATCAGTCATCAAGTTCATTCACCAGCCCTGTATGGTCAGATTGCCTCAACATTAAAGTGTTTAAATCCCTCCTTAAACCTCAAAGGACTCTAAAGATCAGATGATTAAGTCACATTACGTTAAGTGTCGTGGGGTCAGTCTATAAATTAATATTTTCTCCCTTTGGAGAGTGTAATTAATTTATTCTATGCAGAGATGGGCACAGCTTATTAAAAATATATCTGTTAATCTGTTAACTTTGTAAGTCTACTAATTCTGTTTAAAATGCCCCCCGTTTTTAATATCAACCTTAACGTCCAACCCTGTTCAAAGTCCATCAGACCAACTCTGGGCTGCCAGTGTGTTTTCTCCACATTGTAATGGTTATTTTACACTTCTGCTATAAACTCATGTGTAAGCATCATGCAGAACAATGCTAAAAAGTTCTGATTCTTGTTTTTCTGAGAACAAGCCAACACAGCAGCCACAACCTACGCATCCATCAGACCACTGAAAACACAGTTTGTAGAGTGGTTGAACTTTCCGTTAGCTGCTCTCCTAATCATAAATTTTAACAAAACCGTCCTGCTGGATCAGAAAGGGTCCCCAAGATCCAAATCTAGTAAAGGATTTAAGCCTGGTTTATTCATCTTCATTGAATCACTGTCTATCTATGGGCTGATGCCACTATGAGCGCTAAAATGTATGCATCAGTGAGTCCATGCCACTCTGCAACACCCCGCTCAAATGCTATTTTGATGTGGGAATTTCATGCCACTTCTTGCTGCCACATTTCCTGCTTGTTTGTGTTCACCAAACTATTGAAACTGACATGATTATGCAGGAATGATAAATACTGAGCAGCAGCTGACGTTACGGCAAAGACGAAAAGAGAAAAAACATCGAAGGAGATGGAACGTACGGCCACTAAACCAACGGAGGCAGAGGACGGGGGCAAGTTTAGAACCCATTTGCATTTTGTTGAAATGCATGTCTGATGTGTTCAGATGTTCGCAAGTAGATTTGACTTGTTTTATGGCCGTCTGCATCCTTTTATCTCCTCTTAGAGCAGTGCTTCTAAATTGGTCAGACCCAAAAGAGCCGTTTTCAGTGGGTTGCAAAGGTGGTCCTGGAAAATTGCGGCCAAAAGTCCATGATGCATGGAAGACCTTAGGCAAAATATCTCTGTACATTTGATTGTATTATTTTCCCCATGAAAACAAACATATTTTGGTCATTTTCTTCACATCTAAACTTGTTCAACTCATTTTGTAAGGAAACCAACACTGGTTTTCTTTTTTTAATATTTTAGTTTCCAATAATCTCTAGAAAACATAAAAAATGTACACCTTATCATGGAAAATGTATGAATGCATATAAAGTTAGGGCTTTTATAATGGCGTTTTTTTCCTGTCTCCTAGTTCAGTCATATTTTGTACCAAATAAGATCAATACTCTAGTTAAATCAATTTTATTGCGAGCCAGTGCTCTCGAGTGTTGGAATGTTTGCCAATAGAAAAAAAATGTAAAAAGTCTATGTACGGAAGCCCAAAGTGGATATACAGTAGATTAATACAGCTTTTTAAACATTTTTTTCCTATGATGATGAGTAAATTTTAGTATTTGTCCCAAGATTTCTTCTTATTTATCTCCCTTTCTTTGGATAATAAAGCTAGTTTTCCCAAGTTAGGAAGATGTTGCTAAAAAAATTACCAAATTTTAACTAAATGTCTTGGGGAAAAAAAGTAAAAGAAGTAAGCATGCAAGTCCTCCTGTAATGATTTGCTTTTTAAAGATGTTTTGTTTTCTTATCCAGTTATACTTAGTTCCAATGGGGTCCAAACTTCAACATTTTTCAATAAAAAAATTATAGTGGTTGCAAATTTTCCAAAATTTGGGTTGCAATTCTTGTAAGGAGGTGGGTCGTGATGTCTGACCAGTTGAGAACCACTTCTCTAGAGCATCGTTCTCCAACCTTGGGTCTTGGGCGCCTAAGATCTTGGTGTGTCAGGGGCGATTTACCGGTCTGCTCTGAGGTTGTCAAACGGAAATTTGTTCAGATCTCAAAGTATTTAAAAAGGCACACATAATGGAAATTTTCCACAATGGTCTTCTGGTAGGAAAAGTTGTGTTTAGGCTTAATATTTTGGGATTTCATTGATGAAAAAATGTAAAATTTAAGTAAGTTTTGACAGCAATGCATCCTGTTTTTCCATATACGAGTAGAGGTGTTTCGGGGAAATAATGTTAGGAATCACTGCTCTAAAGCTGTTTCCCAAACTTTTTTTTCCAGATACCCACTTTTTCTCAGAAGCAGGCCATTGTGACCCAACAACTTTGGTTTCTGTCTGCTATTGCTTAACAAGTCTGACATCTGCGACATCCTAGGTTGGTTGAGCTGATGGCCAGTGCCACCTTGGATAATTTAATTCCAGACTCAATCTGGTCCTGACCTGGCACTCTCTGTTTTAGGAGCCTGGGAGGGGTATCTTTACCTCTGTCACATGGGATTTCATTGCATGCTAATGGCTGTCTGGTCTGGGACAGTGAGTTTCTTTTCTATTGGCTAGGGATCCATAACTGTGCTCGTTTACCATACGGTGGCTGGTAAAACCTTCTTTAATGTTTTATTATGGTGGAGAAGGTGGGTTACTATTCATAGGATGGAGCTAAAATTCATTTGGCCACACAAATAAAATCTCTTGGGTCCCAACCCAGGCTTTTGGAATGAGTGCTCTAAAGTACATCACTCAGAGGCCGGCGGTTATCCAGTGCTACCCAGTCGACCAATCACAGGGCGTGTGGTCTGTGTTGCTTTGACTCTTGGTGACACTTTTGTTTAAGTCGCCATGCATAGGCTCCTACAGAGCTTCAGGGACCCTCAGCATAGGCATGGATAAACAGAAGTGTAAATCAGGCTTAAATCCAAACAAATTTCATCCATAAAGATCCAGGGTTTGCTTCAAATCCACAACCAATAGAGGCATTTAAGTTTCACTCTTGCAGAGCTCTGGAAATACAAAACTTCATGGAAGGGGAGCAGCCTTTCACAATAAAAGCACCCCTGGCTTTTTGGCTGGTTGTCCAATAAACTCTGAGGTAAAGGAGGCTACATGCTCTTGCTTATAAAACTATGGTGTAGTTAAAGTTTTCGTTTTTCAGATTAATGTCCAGATTACAACCTAATTATGAGTTATAATTAACAGATTAACAGATGTGTGCCCAGCTCTGTTCCTAAGTTTCTTTGACATTACAAGAGGAACAGATAAATTATAATTTTAGATATTTGATCTGGTTTTCATTCTCCAGAGTATTAATGCTATACCTGCCTAACAAGCAACAAACTACAAACCCTCCAATCACAAAGACATCTTACAGTAATTCAAGTCAACACAACACTTAAGATTGAAATATTTGTCAAGATGAAATGTACACCAAAACTCAAGAACAAAAACTCAACAGGGGTCAAAATGATTTCAGTAAAAACCTTCTCTTTACACTACACATCTCATCCCATGGAGTGAAACGACGATATGTTCCTTTAGGCAAACATTCTGTGCTTTAGCTAGCTGTGTTTTTATTGCCACAAGTCACATTAGGAATGAGTTAAGAGTGTACAAAATACAAAAACAGGTTAGTTTTTCTGAGAGCAGCAGCTGTCAGCCTCTGTGGAAATAGTAAATAAACATAAATATACACTGTTGTGCTTGAAATGTGTTGTCGCTCTAGTGATGCAGAGCTACGTCTCGGTTCAGGAGAGAAGCTACTCAGGTCAGTAAATACAAAGAAGGTACAAAGTAAGCAATCTCTGGCTGTGAAGTCTATCTTGGAGTGTGTTTTCGGCATATTAAAAAGGCGTAATCAAACAGTTCTGCAACACATCCATCCCCGCTTTATCTCCTGCAGAAGGCTTCGCTACTCGCATGCAAATATTTGATTGCTGCAGGTAACAGTTTTTGGCACTTCAGCTGCGGCTGGAGCGGGAGAAACAGAAGACTGGAGGCCCAGGAGAGGCCAGAAGGGCGAGATTTTGCTTTGTGTGCAATTTTCACATGAGGTGAAGCAGACGAGCTTCAATTGTGCAAGACTGGCGATCAATGTTTTGCTGTCAGATCTGCAGGAGTATCAAATTTCCTACAACACTGCACAAGTGATGATGACACTGCTCATTTTTTTAGATCTGCTGCATCTGATAGATCACTACTCTAGGACTGGGCACTACGGCCACGTTTACACAACAATTTCATCAGAAAAATTTTCCTGTTTGATTAGAAAGCTGGATGGAAATGTTTAAAGATGCCACTGTCTTTGTTATCATGCAAGTCACCTTGGCATGAGAAGAATTTTTGCACATGCTCATTTCAATTCCAATCAATAGCTGTGCATGAGTAGGTGGACCAAAAAACGACAGCAGATGCCTGTGTTCCTTATGTTGGTTTCTTACTGAAATTTACTTGCTTTGTTGCACCACTTGGACCTGCGACCCCACTTCATGGTCTGTCTTCACAAATGTTCATGTGTTTCTGTACGTGTACACCTCACTGGTCCGTTGAAGGAGGAGTATCAGCAGGTGTAGCTTCATTGTACAGTCACACTGTCAATGACTGGCTTAGCATGTCTGCTACAAGGTTTAAATGGTAGTCGTCAGCAAAACAATGTGGCACAAATACTAAACTTTTTGAGAATGTGAGACAATTTCCTTTTTCAGTGGATCGTTGTTGTGTAAAAGTGGCCTAAGACAATTCATTTTAGGGTCTTAAAAATCAGTGTTGAATGTTGAAATTTTGATAGACTTTGGGAAAAAGATAGATAAGAATATAGCCAGTAAAGCCCAAAACACACCGGTACCATTCGATGCATGTCAAAGCGATCGCCCCCATTATTTTCTATGGACAAACCCTCACCAGCAACGACCAGACGCCCAATGGACGCACAGCTCCGCATAACTTTAGGACACAGGCCACAGCTGGTGGAGTGCTTTCTTGAGAGAACAGCTGTTTTGTCAATCACAAGCCAGCTCTGCTTGAGAGCACAACAACAGAAATTTAGCGCCACCTTTTGTTTGTGGTGTAGAATATACAGGAGGCCTACGCCGCTGGTGAAATACCACCGCACCTATTGTTTCCTCACTTATTCAGTGAGGCGATCCCTGAGCGTACTTTCGGCTCTGGTATCAAAGAACCTGGCCATGCAGTGGCTGGTGGAGAGTTTGACTGCTGACGTGCTGCTGTCAATGTGTGTTAGGAGGCGGGGATGCGCCAGTCTGGTGCCAGTGTGTTCTGGGCTTAAGGATGCAATGTTTTTTTCTTGCAATGAATGAATCCTCACTTTAAAACAAGCAGAGCATTTACAAAAAGGATGGGTGAGTGTCCCATCCCTGAACTAGAAAAAATAAGCTTTTAATGTGAAATTGCCTTATATTGTTTTTTCCCCTACATGCATTAACAAAATAAAAGACCTATGTGGATAAATCTGCTCTGTCTGATAATGACACAGAGGGAATTTTAACCCTAAAATGCTGAGCCAACATCAGCTGCAGCCTGGCTAGCAGCCTGTGCCAACATCCTGATTCAATCATTACTATGAAAAAACATAAAAGCTTTTAACAAACAACTTAAGCTCATGTGAATAAATTGAACTCCTATATCTTATACATTAACCAGCACTTGTTTGCAAGCCTCCATCTTAATATAAACCTATTATTAAACCTGGCAGTATTATCAAATAATATCATGTAAAAAATTTGTATTTACTTTTTTTTGCAAAATGCCCAGCCCTGTCCTACTCCTATATTAAGATGATGGCCAAACTGTAGTCAGCAGTCAGAGGGAGAAAAGTAGAGTGGATAAAAGGTGAAAGGCATGGGCCAGCTTAACCTCTTAAAGTGTTGCACCACCTCCAAAAAGGCCAGTCTATGCAATAAGTTAAAATGAGTAATATATCTATATTGACAGCTCATACTGGTCTTTTTAGGACTAATCATCTTTGTGTCCTTATGTACAATAAAGTGAGGGACAGTACAAGGCACACATTTAACAGCTGAATTGTTACAAAGATATAAATAACCAACAAAAAGGAAAAAAGTTCATGAGTAGTGTGCTCTCCTCTTACTCTGTCCTCTGTGCTTTCAATGCTAACATGTTCAGTTTTTCTCTGCAGCGTTCTCTCAGTACGATGGGTCGGTCCCGGCAGCCTCGCGCGTGCTGCTCAGTTTGGTTTGTGCGGTGACAAACAGTAGAGAGGTTAGCAGCAGTCAGCGGTCACGGCGAGTTTGCCCGTGGTTCACTTGACTCTGTGTGCGTTAGATGCTGTCTACAAAGCTGCCAGGGAACAGTCCGGTCCTGCCGTTCCTCTGCAGTGTGCCTTTGAACCAGCCGTCCTCCCTCTTCCTGTGAACAAACACAATGTCGCCCTCCTTAAGTTCCAGCTCGGCCTCGCTCTGGGGAGGATACGATACCACCACCCTGTACCTGGGGTGGAAAGTAAAAAAAAAAAAAAACGAGTCAGGGAATGTACAGCGCAACCATGCTCAAGAAGCTGTGTTAACACCAAAAGCACAGGAGACGAGGCAAGACTTGAGATGTAACCTACATGATTATTACCAATCATCCTAAGGATTTTTGTCTTCCTTTACTCTGGTTGACGCAGGGTCTTTAAGTCTGTCCTGGTTAAATGATTAGTTACCCAAAACCAAACACCCTCCTACCTAGGACAAACATCTACTGGAGGGCCATAAAGATTGGTTAATTTCCCCATCCAGCAGCTGTGTCTGAATTTCCTTAAGGACAGCTTCACTATGCATGAGGTTGACAAGAGACGGTAAAATGACCTGTTAGCTCGAGCCAGACTGATATTTTTCTGGCGGTAGCTGATAAAAGCCCATGAAAGACTCTAAAAAACCTGCCCTGCTTTTGGTCTAATCACTTCTAAACTTTCAGATCAGAATAAATATACAGGTCAATAACTTATACTTTTAATTTAAAGAGGAGCTATAGCTATGTACCTCTCACAAATAATGGGCCGTGCATCGTGTTGCTGAGATAAGAGCGATGAGCACGGCTGGCGAGGAGGGGGAGCGATGGGTGCACATCCATCCAGGGGGCTGCTCTTCCTATGGGATGACTCTGGGGCTGAAGAGGAGGAGGAGGATGATGAAGAGGCAGAAGCGACAGCAGAAGCAGCAGGTTCAGTCTCGTGGCAGCTGACAGAGCCGGAGGGAGGGGAGGTTTCAGGGCCCACTGCGCCATGTAGCACCTCTCCAGCAGCAGCTTGCTCTGCCTCCAGGGTGGGAGAGGAGGGCGGTGAAGGACGAGACTTCTTCTTATTGGACAACAGCTTCAGCAGACTTTTCTTTTCCCTCTGCAGCAACAGATTTTTTTTAGTTAGAGGACTGCAACAACTCCTGAGGCATAGAAGCGCGAGTAATTTCCACAAACCGCAGACAGGTACACTGTCTGCTTCTTTACACTGACAGACACTGATGTGGTGGCAGAAACTCCTATTTTTAACTCAGACAGACTTCAAACTGTGGTTAGAAATATAGAAAAACAACATGACAGCACTTGGTTTAGAAATTAAAGAGAAACAGACACAAACTGTGCATAATAATCATCTCTCCTTGTTGATTACTGAGTGTGAATCTCTCCAGTGTGATTAGCTCCTTCAGATATATCATCAAGAATATCAGACACTCCAGCAACCATCTGGCAAGTCACTCAAAGATGCTAAAACTAAAGTCAAATTAACCACTGTGATAAAACATGCAAAATGTCAACAAAATAAAGCAAAGGAAGCTCTTAATTACATGAAGAAACCTATTTGAGGTCACTGAATTTCAAGTCATAACCCAAAGGGGCATATCTTGGTGTTTTATAGCTGAATAGTAATTATATGTGACATACAGGCGCATCTTAGAAAATTAGAATATCATGTTTAAGTTCATTTTTTCTCTGTGATTTGCTACAAAAAGTTAAAATTTATGAATTCTCATACGAAGTGAAATATTCCAAGACTTTTTTTTTTGTTTCAATCTTGAGAGAAAAATCTAAAATACTAAGGAAACATCTAATATGCAAAGGTTTCCTCAGCCTTTATTCTCTCTCTCTGGTTCAGTTCACACAACCACAATCATGGGGAAGACTACTGACTTTACTCTAGTCTGGAGGACAATCACTGACACCCCTCACAAGGAAGGTAAGCCACAGACGATCACTGCTGAAATAACAGGCTGTTCTCAGAGGCTGTATGAAAGCACAGTCATGGAAAGTTGACTGACAGTGTTGTAAATAAAGGTGTATAAGCAAAAGAGCGTAGAGGACTTCCACACAAAGTGGATTCAAGAACCTGGGGGGCCTTCACAAGGAGAGGGCTAAGGCTGGAGTCAGTGGATCAAGAGCCACGACACAGACGAATCCAAAAACTGGACAACAAGTGTGGTGTTCCTAATAGAGAGCTAATCCTAACCCACATACATCACAAGCATCTCATCTGGACTGAGGACAAAAAGACCTGGACTCTAGCTCAGTGGGCCAAAGTCCTGTTTTCAGATGAAACTAAATTTTGATTTCAATTCAGTCCAGTGTTTTCAGTCTCCACACTCAGTAATAGTTTGGGATGCCATGTCATCTGCTGCTGTTAATAACAATAACAATAACTTTATTTATATAGCACTTTTAAAAACATGGGTTTACAAAGTGCTTTGACATATGCAGAAGCAAACAGGAGAACAAAGCAACAAACCCAAACAGAACGCGACATGCAAACAAGCAGAATTCACACACTTGAAGAAACTAACCAAAAATATGGATGAGATAGCAACTCATCGACATCAAAATACATTGAAACATGGACGTCATGTGATGCCATGCAAACTAAGACATCACAGATATCAATCAAGGTGTAGGTGTGAAACCATACTACACTGCTAAGACATCATGAACATCGTAAGTATCCAAGCAAGACACAGACATCAAGTACCATAAAACAGTAGGAATAGGAACCCAGGCAATGCAGGAACCCAGCTACGCAGGCTGAGACCAAGAGGACCAAAATAAAGGACGTGAGAAATTAAAAGAGAAACACAGAGGAGAAAAAACAAAACAGGAAATAAACAAGAAAAGCTAGTAAAATGTAAATGAAGAGGGCAAGACAGACAGTAAAGCAAGATAAAACAAGCTCTAAAACTGTAAAAGCAGTAAAATTGACCAATATTATAACAAAGGTAGGTCCACTGGTCTTTCTCAAGTCCAGAGTCAACGCTGTGAGCGGTCTACCAGGAGATTTTAGAGACCTTCATGCTTCCATCTGCTGAGAAGCTTTATGGTGATACTGATTTCCTTTTCCAGCATGACTTGGCACCTGTCCACAGTGAAGCCAGAACTACCAGAAACTGGTTTGCTGACCATGGTACAACTAAGTTTGACTGGCCAGCCAACTGGTCCGACCTGGACCCATTAGAGAGTCTCTGGTGAAATGCCAAGAGGAAGATGAGAGACACCAGACTCAACAATACAGACAAGCTGAAGGCTGCTATCAGAGCAACCTGGGCTTCATAACACCCCAGCAGTGCCACAGACTGATTGGCTCCATGCCACGTAGATGCAGTAACATGTGCAAAAAGACCTTCAAACAATTTCTGAGAGCAAAAATGAACAAAAGTTTCCAGAAGGTCAACATTATTATTATTAGTATAGTATTATAAAACCTTATTTTAGACTGATGTTTTTTGATATTCTAATATTTTGAGGTAGTGAATTTTTACTTTTGTGAACTGTAATCATCAACATTAAAACAAAAAAAGCCTTGAAATATTTCCTTTTGTATGAGATAAATCTAGAAAATACAAGAGTTTCACTTCTTGAATTAAATCACATAAAAAAAATCAACCTTTTCATGATATTCTCAGTTTTTGACATGCACTTGTATTTGGGTATTTGGTGTAACAGTATTTGTATTTGTTGTGGTCTGGATGTCTTCGGTGCAAAAGTCAGAACACGTCTGAGAGGAGAAAAAGGTAAACATACATGTTCTCCATACAGTATTTAAGACCTAATCCTGGTGATGGTAATGCTTATAACTAGACTGGAGCTAGGGTCTAAAAAGAGAATAATTATTCCCCATTTAGCCTTAACATAACAAAAATATTATTCTGTGTTTAATAATTACGCTACTCGTAGTGCCTTTTTTACCATAGACTTTCTTGTTACTGAGCATTTAGGCAGGTAACAGATTCACATCCCACTCCCCTATGGCTAGGTGAAGTCAGAGGAAACGTTTTATCAAGTAGAATAAACTACACCGTGTAAACAGCTTGTTCTTATGCCATATCTCTTTGAAAATATACCCATATATCTGACAAAGTGGACACACTGCACAGCCCTACTATCTACCTTGCCATCCTTGTCCAGTCGGCAGGTGAGAGCTGCGCTGTTGGAGGCAGGATTGAGGACAGAGCTGTTCACAGGCACAGCAAGGACAGGAACAGGTCTCAATCCATCACCCTCCAGGGATGCAGCACTCACATTGGGTGGGGTTAGAGAGGCAGCGGCACAGCCCATTGCCACTCCAGCCCGGGTGCAGCCCTGGGCAGGGCCAGATGAAGGCTGCGGGCATACGGCGAGATGTGGGAGATAGGCGACCGGAGTGACAGACTGCATGGGAGTCACTGCAGCTGTGGGTCGGTCCTGGCTGTGACAAGCAGCTGTAAAAATATAACATGTTAAAACCCCTTTCTTGAACAATGTGGCCTCTAGAAATAATTTTCTCCCTGCTAAATGTACCTGTCCTGACTGCATTGCGGGCCTGGTTCACAGTCATCTGGGAGCTAACGTGCAGAGGGACTTTTGGCTGCTGACCCGTGGCTGTTTGAGCTGCTGTGACCACAGCTGCAGGCTGGGAGCTGGCGGATACAGCGTTGGAGCACACAGTGAGGGGTTTGTTGAAATCAGGACCTGGAACAATTGCACCAAGGGGAGCAGAAGAGGGGCTGACGATGGTGACACCTCTGCCTGCCTGAGTGCACAGGCTCATGGCCACTTTGGGCTGCGTGCTGCCTGATGCCGTCCTGAGAAGACAAACAAGAGTTGGTAAGACCAAACAGCTGGGGATGATGCCACTTCTATAAAGATTTAAAACGCCAAATATCCCTAAGATCCTAACAACTGTTGGTGCAACAGATAGCAAACCTCACTGATCAGATTTGATCACAAATTTTTGTAACAGATTGGTCTTTTATAATAAAAAAAGGAAAGATAAGGAAGTTATAATACAACTATTCAAGAGCAAGCCTTACTTGAAGTGTGCATTTTAATAGCATTGCCACTCTTCCATAAAGTTTTGATCGAGAAGAATCTGGCCAACAGTTGCACGGTCACTCACTTTGTGAGGACGGCCTGGTCTAGGAAGATTTACACATGTGCCATATTCCTGCCATTTCTTGATGATGGATTTAACTGAAATGTATGGGATGTTTAGTGCCTTTAACATTTTCTTATAACCATCCCCTGACTCATAATTTTCAATAACTGATCCTTTGAATTTCTTGTAGAGTCTTTTTGTCTTCATGGTGTAATGGTAGCCAGGAATACTGATTAACCAGTGACTGGCCCTTCCAGACACAGACATCCTTATACTAAAAGCACTTGAGACACATTCATCGCACTCAGGTGATCCCCATTTCACTGTTTGCGAGACTACTAGCGCCATTTGGCTGGACCTCTGTTGAATTAGGTCAGTCACTTTAAAGCGAGTGAATAATTGTGGAGTAATTTATTTTACCTTATATATTTTTGTTTGATTTACATCACTTTGTAGACATCTGTTTTGATTTATAAAATCAATAAAGGTGTAGAACATTCAAGGGGATAAATTCTTATTTAAGCACTGAATGAGAGGAAAAAAAGGTTCCAATATTTGCAATGGAAACACAGTGTCTGTACTGGTACTTCTGCTTATTGTGATGTCATGTCATGATGAAATGGTTTATATTTCAAAGGGCCCTGTGTCCACAGCAGCTTTGTTTGGCTGGCAGTGCTCGTTTTAAATGCAAAGCCAATGATATCCAGCATTTTTATGGCTGAGAGGCCCTCAGCATCAGCCGTCTTTTGTCACAGAACTCACAGTTAAAAACAACTCAACAACAGCGCCACGCTCGTCAATGTTATTCCTCCTTCAATGACCAATCAAAATCAAGAGGAAGTGAGACTTCTGATATCAGCTTTATCAACAAAAACGAAAACGTTGATATGACTGATCTTTTCCAGGGTTTAAATTTAAGGTCTGCAGTTGCATTTCTTTTATGTTTTGAAGTTATTTTTCTTTGAACAAAGAAAAAACTAACCATACCAAGCCACCAAGTGTTCTTTCATAACCTTGCAACAATAAACACTGGTAAGAGGCGCTACAAAACTGAGTTTGTTTAACGTGGCACGCCTGATGGATTTGTTTCACACATCCATCTGGTAAACTTCTCATAGACAACATCTGGGAAAGGGCAGAGCCTTTGAAAAAAAAACTCTGAGGGTGATTGGATGAACATACTGTCTGACACATCTTTACGGGCCAATCAGAGCAACAAAACATGTGATGCAGCCGCTTCCGAGGAGTAAACTCCATTGAGAACTACATAACGCGAACCATGGCCCCTGTAGACATGTCAGTAAACGACTTTGTAGTTTTTGAAAAGAAAATAACTCAGTGCTGTTCTTTGTTCTTCTTTTAACGAAAAAATGTCAAGTTCTGAAAAAACAACGCTTTAGCAGCATCCACACTAATGTCTTCTGCCATAATTGCACCGGTCTCTTGTTGCTGCTTGCTTAGGTCATGACTCTGCCGAAAGTACTGCCTCCCGTCACTGATTGGTCCTGTCACTTTCTAACCGGGCCCAAACCGTTCAGACGGGAGATTTGAAAGATGGATTTGTCAGTGAGAAACACGGAAACGGGCGTATCCATCTGCTGTGCAAGGTTAGAGTTTGTTGGCATTGCCCCAAAAAAAAAACGATGACCTTTATACAACCATAAGGTTATGAAAGTAATACTACACCATTTAGAGGTTTTATTAAACATCACTTTAACACAAATATGCTAAGAGGGATTTCACACCAAAACATCAAGGTTACATGCTGACAACATGTTTTAGAGTACTTAACATGAAGTATTAAAGTCATCTGTGAATGCAAATTGTGATAAGGCAAACTCAGGAAGTCTTAGCTTCTACCTACAAACAGAATAAATACTTAAACTTTGTTTTTTTTAGATTTATTTTAAACAGAATTATGTAAAAAGGTTCTCACAGACAAATAAACATGACACCAGGCATGCACGACTGTACGATATGTTGACAGTAAAAAATGACTTGGCGTGAATTTAATGTCTGACCTGCTGACTGGGCTCATGTAGTTCCCAGGGAAGACTCCGATCTTGCCAGTGTGCATGGAGGTGCCCTTGAACCAGCCGTCCTGACAGCGTTCCAGCACCAGAAACATCTCTCCCTTCCTCAGCTCCAGCTCATCCTCCTTGCGTGGAGTGTAGGGGAACATGGCCACATAGCTAGATAAAGAGAAAGAAGAAAAGAAATCAGGACTTTGACACAACACAAAAACACGGAGCTAATGTGAGCCAACGAGGATTTTCCCCCCATATGGGGAAATAAAAGCAGTTGTACAATTTCTCACAGCATGCCATTTGTTCTGGATTTATCCTGCTGCCTAGTTGTACATCTGTCATCGTCTCCACTGAGACCCTCCAGCAGGGACTGTGGCCCCCGACCCAGAGAAAATCAGCACTGGAGGACAAAACAATTTGCGGGTCATCTCTCTACAGCAGAGCCAGAGCAGGCAGCTTGGACTGGCAGAGAGTGCAGAGTCTCAGCTGGGATGTTTTCAGTTTGATTTCAACGTTGTCGGGGGGAAGGGAACATAAATGCCTCAGAGTCTGACATGCACGCACAGGCAGATGACGGACGGAGGGAGAGCAGGCATGAGTGGATCTAATTCTTGTCAGGTGTGTGGGGCCTTAAAACAGAGTAATGAGGGTAAAGGTGGGGGGGGGGGGGGGTCAGAAGTCAGGGGTGACGGAGAGGATCTTCGATAGGACCCAGGAGACTTTTTCCAAAGGTTTTGACCCCTTCACCTGTGCACATACTCACACTCTGGCTTACAGACAAATGAATCAAGCATTTGCATTAAAACCCTGAACCACTGGTGCACCAACCTCTTAACCCATCTGCAATCATCATCTGATATGTGATATATGCTTCTGGGAATACATGGGAATTTCTCTGTAAATCAGGTGAAGGTAGAGGTCGGCACTGCCTTCCAGCCAAGACTTCATTTCCATGAGATGTTTATATCTGCACCATAAACAGCGCTTTGTCTATATCATCCCAGAGCAGAACCGTCAACCTTTGGTATCAATTCAAGGATAAAATTCAAGTTGAACAGCAGCTTTACCCGAAAATGAAACTCACTTCTATGTTACCTTTTTTATAAAAGAGATAAAAATATTACTTGTATGACATTTTCACTTTGCTTGTACATGTTTGAAATACATTTCAAGCGTCCAATTCCAAAGAGTAGAAGAAAATGACTTTTTGTCAATATTTAGGGAGAAAGACAGTGGATGCAGCTGGAAACAAGGATGACAGACGGGGTAGTACCACACAGGTAAAGAGACAAAAGCTGGGATCAATCCAGGTTCCTCCATGTGCCTAGAGTATGACTTAAGTAAACACCAGAAGAAATCAACTTTGAAAAGGATTTTTTAAATGGAAGTCAGTCGATCTTTTCTTATAGACCTCAGTTAGTCAGGGATCTTAAAAACTTGCTTCTGCCACGCAGCTTAAAACAAATTTGTGGCTCAAGTTAATTGATCTAGATCCATTTCTTAGCTGCACCTTTATGCAGATATCTTTTAACCATATAGACAAAAATTATTCATCCCCCTGACCACTGCACCAACAGGGATAGTAATGAAAAAATGTTTAAATAGATGTACTTCAACGCAGAGTTGCACCCATCTTTTGCAGGTATAGCAGCCTGCACACTTACTGGAAGTCTTTCCACAAGATCTAATGAGTGTTTTTGTGGGAATTTGTGCCCATTCATTCTGTAGAGCATTTACGAGGTCAGGCACGGATTTTGGAAGAGAAGGCCTGGCTTGCAATCTCTGTTCCAGTTCATCGAAAAAGCCTAAAGTTAAGGGGCCTAGACCAAACCCTATAAAAACAGCCCCATACCATTTTTCCTCCTCCACCAAACTTCACAGTTGGCACAATGCAGTCAGGCAGGTAATGTTTTCCCAACATCCATCAAAACCAGACTCACCTATCTGACTGACAAACAGAGAAGCGTGATTAATCACTATACAGAACATGCTGCAACTCCTCCACACTCCAGTGTTGGTGTGCTTCACACCACTCCGTCTGACACTTGGCATTGGACTTGGTAATATGAGGCTTGCATGCAGTTGCTCGGCTACGAAAACCCATTCATGAAGTTCCAGCTGCAGTTTTTGTGCTTACATTAACGCCAGGGGACGTTCAGAACTCTTCAGCTATGGAATAAGCAGAGTGTTGGTGATTTTATGCTCCATGCGCCTGGGCAGTCATTGATCCCTCTCTGTGATTTTACGGGTATTCTACTTCATGGCTGAGTTGCTGTTGTTCCTAAATGCTTCCACTTTCTAACATTATTCATAGTTGACTATGAAATATCCAGCAGGGATGAAATGTCATGAACTGTCTTACTGCAAAGGTGGCATCCATCATAGCACCTTCTTGAAGTCACTGAGCTCTTCAGAATGACCCTATAGGACTACAAATATTTGCAAATAGAGACTGCACGTATAGGTACTTGATTTTATACACCTGGGGCACCTAAAACACCTGAATTCAATAATTAGATTATTTAGATTAGTTAGACCTGATGCAATAATTAGTATTTGGTAAGTCCAGATACTTTTGTCCATAAAGTGTGGATATCTGTGTAAAAGTCTTGTTTTATCTTTTCACATGGGGCATTTTACCTGTATCTACCAAAGTCTTCTGACACTAAGGATAAGACTTTAAGGTAATTTCAGAGCTCGAATAACCAGATTACCTGTTGCTTATGTTTCTTAACTGTAAATGGCATGCAGACCTGCTGGTTACCCACTACTCTGTGTTTAAATTAGTAGCATTACTTTATCTAACGAAACTGACATTGATAGCCCTCCACACAAGAACGATTTTTCCCCTGTTCACATTTATCTATTTGCAATGTTGTAAAGCCAGCCATCTGTGATTTGACAAGCTGAATCACAGGTAACTACACTAGACAGCCTGGGTCGAGCTGCCATGGCTGGGTTCAGACTGCTGCAACACTCGCCTATGACGACTGACTGACCCAACCCAACCATAATGCAAATGTGCATTTTCAGAAAGTGTCGTTTTCCCTGTTTACATGGAGATGGAGATGGCAATGTTTTGAAAACCTCTCACTTTGGAGCCCATTTCTGAATTGTTCCGTTTTCTGACACAGAAAACGCCATTCTCATGTGAATGGACAGCCAAAATGCTACAGAGGTTTTGCATTTTCACCTGAATACGTTGTGTAAACAGGGCCTTTACTTACTTCAATTGGGTTGGCTGCATGTTGTCCGTCTCCACTTGTTTCTGTTTGTGCTTCCGATCAAATAAAGCATTGATATAATATTTCTTTGTCTTATTTTTTCATAATCTTTCTGTCCTGCATGTACAACGCACTGCTATGTTAGTTACTGTAGCTGAAGAGAAGCTATATCAGTTAGATGAACCCAGGATCCGAATGCTAACCGAGCTGAACTTTTGTAACCTAAAACATCACATGTGTAGTGCATTAGTAATGAAACATTTATCAGGTAATGACAGCCACTTAGAGTACTGGAGTTCTTGAACTCATCCCTAGTTCTGACCCCTTCATCTGTGCACATGCTCACACTCTGCAGCCTTCCATTGACAGCCGAGGGGGGGCTGCAGACAGGCGAACCAAGCATTTGCATTAAAGCCCTGAGCCACTGGTGCACAAACTGACTCTGACATTTCACTGCACATTTAAGAAGACTGCATATTTTACTGTGGGACTGTTTTTATAACTCACACTGTGGGTCTTTGTCTCCCACTTTGGTCGCTTATGCTGGGGGAGGGTCTCTGTCCGCCGGCCAATGAATACGCTGCTCCATCAGTGGAGGACTGTGGGGGAGGAGGTGGTGGCGGTGGGAGAGCATCCTGTAAAAGAAGAACAGAAACTCATATTAGTTATTAAGTTATTAAGGATTGCATTACAGTTTCACTACAATTCATCACTAAGTTTCCCTCTCTATGAAGCAGTGAGACAAAAGAAAGTAACTCAAGCCTTTGAAAAAACAAGGAGAATGTGTTGCGTAAGAAGAGAAACCAGTTTGTTTATGAGTCACAAAAGAAGGAAGGAGAATGAGAGATCATCTGTCATCTGGGATATTCCCTCTGGTTTGCAGACACTAAAGGGAGAGTCTGGTTTGGCAGACGTTGCAGTCTTGTCCCTGACTTCCCCTTGCAACTGAGAATTTCCTATTCTGCTTGTTTGTTGGTTGCTAGGAGATCACATAGCTCAATGTTAAAGCCATTGCAACATTTAATTGGGACCATATGAAATGAAAAACATGTCGGTCGACACACTTCAGAGCAACCCTCAAACCAAGCATGAGTGGACTCAACATGACTCACATGTTTTGCCTTTTTGATCGTCCGTAATGTTGAGAGAAACTCTGGATTTTGACTAGAGGCTAAAGATGGCAGCCTGCTGTTTAAGAGCGCTGAAATGTTCTGACTTCAATGTGCTACTGGATTACATGGCTATAATTACAGTGGAATAGAGATGTCTTTAAACCTGGGTCCAGACTTTACGTTTTTTGGGCCCCAAATGATTAATAGGCACACAAAGATTTGGGAAAGCTTTAGCAGATTGCTTCAGACGGCATCCTTGAAATGGGCTGTAATCGCTCCATGGCAATCCCTGCTGGGACACGTCCCCAATCAAAGGTTGTCCATACCAGTGTTTTCTTCTTTACTTCTTTTGGGCAAGACTCCTCCAATGCCCACATTTTCTATCATGACGGACCATGAAAACAGACCAGAGTTTATTCAACAGGTTACTTTTCTGCTAAGTAAAAAATCTCTTCTTTGATTTAACAATTTCTATGCCAGAGAGCAGCATCAGATTCAACAACAGAAACAACAGATAAAATCGTCTGTTCATGCCTCATTATTTGCACATGGCCGATGTTTGTCAACAGATACTGATGTTTAACTGATACCTCAGTGCATCCCTAGTTTTTTTGCAAACTTGTACATTGTTATTAAAGGGTCTGACAAGCTGTTAGATAGTTTGATTAGTCTTTCTGCACAATATTGACCGGTTTCCACATCAGGACAGCCACCAGAGTTCCTTTTGGCTTTGCCGTGCTCAGCCATAGGCACCATCTTTAGAGTTCTATCGCATGTGCTCAAACTCCACCTTCGCAGTGGAGGGTATGCACTAATTTTGCTTTAAGCGTGCAACACAACTGCTCAGTCAGGCTGAGTGGCAAAACGGTCTGAGACGCTGCTAGATGGTCAAAGGAAAATTAATGAAAACTTTAAAAAAAAAAAAAAAAAAAAAAAAAAAAAATATATATATATATATATATATATATATATATACACACTTAAATTACGGATATGTGGACTCAATCCATACTGTTTCCTAAAGACACAGTTGACCGTGGACATTGATACACTATATTGCCAAAAGTATTCACTCACCCATCCAAATAATTGAAATCAGGTGTTGCAATCACTTCCATGGCCACAGGTGTATAAAATCAAGCACCTAGGCATGCAGACTGTTTCTACAAACATTTGTGACAGAATGGCTCGCTCTCAGGAGCTCAGTGAATTCCAGCGTGGTACTGTGATAGGATGCCACCTGTGCAACAAGTCCAGTCGTGAAATTTCCTCACTCCATAATATTTCAGTCAACTGTCAGTGGTATTATAACAAAGTGGAAGCGATTGGGAAAGACAGCAACTCAGCCACGAAGTGGTAGGCCACGAAAAATGATGGAGCGGGGTCAGCAGATGCTGAGGTGCATAGCGCGCAGAGTCAATCGCTACAGACCTCCAAACTTCATGTGGCTTTCTGATTAGCTCAAGAACAGTGAACAGAGAGCTTCATGGAATGGGTTTCCATGGCCGAGCAGCTGCATCCAAGCCATACATCACCAAGTGCAATGCAAAGCGTCCCATGCAGTGGTGTAAAGCACGCTGCCACTGGACTCTGTTCATTTGTACTGTGGCCAGTGGTTTTTCAAGGTACAAGCCCATCTGAGTTTTAACTAGCTGCATTACCAAAAGACTGAAAAAGATACTGCAAACAATAAGTGATTTCTCTTAAATATTTCCTCCTGTGTTTGCACATCAGCCTGAGCCAACTTAATGTGGACACTTCACAAGAAGGCTGCCATTTTTGGCCTGGTCTCCCTTGAAAAAGAGATGTTTGATCTCAACTTGACTAACCTGGTTAAATAAAGGTTAAATAAGGCTGGGCAAAAACCCTCCACGTCAATCAATGTGCTATTTGTACTCACCAATGCAGAAACCCTGAAAATTTTAGGAAATATTCAGGAGTTTTGCACATGCGTGAAACATTTAAAAGTCATTTAACCTGGCAAAAAAAAGGCCAAGAAATTGGCTACTTTGTGTTGGTTAATGCAGATTTTTTTCAAGGTTTGGTAAAAAAAAACCCAAAACAAACAAACAAACAAACAAAAAAAAAAACAGTATTTGTTGCAACACATTAACAAAAAAATTTGCCGGACTGTAGCAGCAGTATTTCAGAGCAAAATGGTAAAATTACTGTTTTTGTCAGTGGCATCTGGTGGCTTGCCAAACAGCTGTTATTACTGTTTTAGCTTCTACAAAAGCAATTTTACTGTTAAACATGAGGGTGAATATTTTTACAGAAATCCTCTCTGTAGTGATGCTAAACAAAACCAAGCCCTTGGAGAGGTTGTTTTTCCACCTTTCGGCTTTCTCTTAAGGATTTTGTGGATCCATAACAGCTCTTTTTGTTAATGCTGGTTCATTAAGACCACACAATTTCTTAAAAAGAATGGGAACAAGTTTGGAGTACTAAAAATAACCTTTAAGCCTGCTTTAAGAACATGAGAGCAACATAAAACTGAACACATTTTATTGAACAGCGTGCTAGAATGATGATGAAAACTACTCCTGGAGCGGGACAAGTCTTTCCATACAAACATTGGCAGCAGTGAGCAGCAGAGTAATAGCTTCCATGACACAAAGCTAGAGGAGAGTGGCAGTCAGAGGGCCCTTTGGTATGTGTAACGGCCTATGTGTATGTGTGATAGTCGATGTGTGTTTCGGTTCACTGCTGACGCTTGAGCTGAGATAATTAGGTTGCCTGCAGGCCAGCAAAATCATCTGTACAAAAACATCATGTAGGGCTCCCAAGTGGAGCGGAGAGCACAACCTTTTGTGTACACATTCCTGCTCATTGAAAACCTCCACATGCCAGAGCATACACATCCACAGACAGGAAGTATGCCTGCTGTTTTGTGTGGGCTGAAGGGATCTCTGGATGTTTTTAGCAGAGCTGAGATTTTTTCCCACAGCAGAAGTGTGTCAAGGACAGGTTAATTTCCGCTCTACAGATGTATCCATGTTATTATCTTTATGGAGTTTGTTCCCTAACTGTGAGATAACAGAGAGACTGTATCTTATTCCACATAAGTTACAGAACAACGGATTAACATAGTTTCACAATTTCACAGTCTGAACTTACTAAAAGCATGTTGGCATCAGAGAGGAAAGTCATGAGACAGACTGTCTGATCGAAACTGATCATCTCTGTTTTAAAGTAACTTTACTATCTGCACTGGTTTGATTTACAATAGCCGATGGAAACTAAGCTCTATTTACAGACAGGAAATATAGGGTGCACGACACTGGATTTTTGGATATCTATTTCTGGATATCTTATATGCTGATATTTAAAAAATAATTTCAGTCAATACCGATTTCAATGCTGATATTTCCATATAGTTCAGACCTAAAACTTGAGTCATTAAAATACACAAGTTAACACTTGAGGATGAACAAATTAACAAATTCAAGTCCTCAAAACACACTAAAGTTTTACGAGCAATGATGAATAAAGAAAAGACTTAATCTGACATAGGTGGTCCACGTATTTGTTTGTATGGCCAATATTTACGGCCGATATAGCCAGAGTTATAGCCAAAATATGGATTGCAAATAATGGCTGAATTTTTCGTTTCTGCTGATAGTTCCTCTCTAAGCTAACATCTGCTGAAAACAATATTATACCAATGATATCATGCAGCCCTGCGTAAATGGAAATGCATAATCTGCAGTCCAGGGTCATAGGGAATTGTGAGCTTGTGAACCATTCTTGTTTCTGAAAGACAACTACTGTAAGTTCATTTTTCCCCTGTGATTTAATTCAAGAAGTGAAACTTCCACATATTTTAGATTCATCTCATATGAAGGGAAATACATCAAGACTTTTTTGGTAATAATTTTGATAACAGCTTAAAGCTAGCAAAAATAAAAAAATCCACTATCTCAAAATATTAGAATATCACAAAACACCAGATCAAAAAAAGTTGGTTGGAAGCCCTTTTACACTTATCTACGCAACGTATTATTGAGCCAATCAGTCCGTGGCACTGCTGGGGTGTTATGAAGCCCAGGTTGCTCTGACAGCAGCCTTCAGCTCATCTGTATTATTGAGTCTGGTGTCGCTCATCTTTCTCTTGGCAATAGCCTTTAGATTCTCTACGGGGATCAGGTCAGACCAGTTGGCTTGCCAATCAAACACAGTAACATCATGATCAGCAAACCAGTTTCTGGTAGTTTTGGCTTCACTGAGGGCATGTGAAAAGGAACTAAGTATCTCCACAGCTTCTCAGAAGATGGAAGCATGAAGTACTTTACTAAAATCTCCTGGTAGACGTCTGACAGCCTCTCTGGACTTGATAAAGCACAGTAGACAAATAGCAGCAAATGGCATGGCACCCCAAACCATCACTGAATGTGAAACACTTCATAGAGACCTTAGATTCTGTGCCTCTCTGATCCTCCTCAAGACTCGAGGAACCTTGATTTCCAAATAAAAGGCAAAATTTGTTTTAAATCTAAAAACAGGACTTTGGACCACTGAGCTTTGGTCCGGTTCTTTTTCTCCTTACCCAGGTGAGAAGCTAATGACGTCTGTGGTTCAGGAGTGGCTCGACCACTCACAGTTTAATTCAAGCCACACATCTGCTTGATGCTGTGTTGTTAAATCTAGTTGGTGTTTGGATATCTCAACTTCCTGAAACGTATCAGGAACGATTGATCTAGTCAAATCAATAAAAATTCTAAAAGTTATTTTCTTTTCCTCTTGAGGATGGACCTGCCAAAGTTTTCATGTTCATTTTTGACAAATCTGCATCCTGATGCGTCTCAGAAATCTTAATCAATGACTCTTAAATAACAAAAAAATCAGTCTCTTTTTCAGACTCATATCACGAGGGTCAGAGTGAAGCCGCTTTGTTGAACTGAACTGAGACCATCAGATAAATGGGCGCTACTCTGGTATACACTACGGACAAAGGAGAGGCAGGGCTTATTCTCCAAACATTAAAGGTGACATATTTTACCTTTTTAAGACAAGTTTATATTGTTCTCAGAGGTCCCCAAAACATGGCTGTCAAGTTTATTGCTGAAAAAACACTCCAGTATTGGATTTTTGCATGTCTAAAAACCCCTCTGTTTCAGCCCTTCTCAGAACGAGCTGTTTCTGTGTCTGTGGCTTTAAATGGTAATTAGCTGTCTGACTCCACCCCTGACCACACCCTCTCAGGAAATGGATGCAGCACTTGTGATATTACAGACATTTTTTTCCCTAAAGTTTAGACTGGGATTTGAACCATCAATCACCTAGACTGTAGTCAGCAGGGTAACCCACTGAGCCATCCAGTATCTTGGCTGGTAGCTGAGAGGATCAGTAGAGGAGAGTGCAACTTTCCTCCAAGTGGAGGAGGGCCAACCAAACCTGGGGGTGGGTGCTAAGGGCCCCTAGTGAGGTCACTAGATGTAAAAAACTGAGAATGGCTTGTTTGAGCACACATTTTCTGAAAGGTGGAGAAAGAGAAGACGAGAGGGACTGGATTTTTCTGGTACTTGAGGGGATTGTGGACAGGCCAGGGACACATATTTGTGTTAGAAAAGCCTGAAAAAGTGATTTTTGCATAATATGTCTCCTTTAATGCCACACTGTAGATGTAGTCGTGCCTGGAAGATGTGTAATACTGAAATTATGAAGAAATTAATGACTGGGGAAATGACATCCTTTCCACATAAGTTAGAGAACTGTTTTCATAGATGCTTTTCTGAGACTGCTGTAAACAGATAAACTGAGGGAGATTGTTGTTTGCATTACCCTATTAAAAATTACCAATATAAAATCTATAAAAGCATAATTTTCATCTCCTTTGCAGCTGAAAACTAGGTCTTCTACCTAAGCATCATAAATGAGAAAACTCATTGATAAGATCATGATGTTGCGTGCATTCAAACCAGCAGGAGGTGGCTGTTATCAGACTGAGGCAGATGGCTTTTTGCATAATCCGCTTTAAACTGATGTTAAATAAAAAAAACACTATCTAGAGCATAAATTACACAAGGTACATAACTGTTAGGTCATGCAGATTTTAAGATATGAAGCATTTGATAGACAAACAGGATAACCAATCTGGGCCTTGTACTCTAAAGAACCCCACAGAAGGAATGAATGATTTGAGAAATAATCTAGCTATGATTTTCCCCCCAATATTGCAATTGCAATCTAATAGGTGATCATTTGAAGACTATAATTTTTTTCACTATTGATGCCCTTATTGATACTACTTATCGATCCAAGGACTCCCTACAAGGTTTAGAAGCACTTTACACTGCAGATCCGAGCAGATAAGGAGGATACCTGTCCTGCAGCAGCTGAAGCCAGTGTTATGTTTTTATGCTAATATAATCTTGATTTTTATTCATAAAGTGGTAAGGAAATCTTTGATTATTACACACGGAACAACGACGTTAGTGCCACTTCCACACCTGCCTGCTGCAAGGGAGACAGAGAAGGGGAGACAGAGAGCTGCAGCCTTGGTTATATTTATTTAGCATAGCATGCATGTAAATAAATGCATTGAAATCATTAATAATGCTGTCTTAAACATCTTTAAATAACGATTAAGGTCTAGACTGTAAAAAAACGACTGGTATCAATCTGTTATTCCACTATCCTGACAGGTTTAACCTCATGGTGAAAGGTAGAGATGCTTGTTACAACTTGGTAGAACACTGTAAGAGCAGAATAAAATTGGCTGTAACAATCAAAACAACAGGACTACATCTGCCTCTGCCTCACTCTCTGTGATACATGTCTGTTTGACATCTGATTGACTCTCCAGATGCTTTCCCTTTGAGCCCGTCAAAAAAGTCTGCAAATCTGTGCAGATTGTCCAATTAACTGTTACTTGCACCCTGATGGTTTAGGAAAACCTTCAGCAGTTCCATATAGATTAGTCAGAGCTCTTTTAAAGTTCCTTTAAAGTTAAAGTTAAATCCAAAATCTTAGCACACACTAGATATGTTGATACAAGGTTGCCATAAACATGTAATAAAACACTGAGATATATGTGGGACTGAATTTTGGATTTAGACAATTAGAAAGTTCTTCACCTCTTTCCTGGTTCCTGGGTTTAATTTGGCTAAGGCAAAAATAGGGACCCACCACGTCACCAGTTGTTATGGGGAATGACTCCGCTCCCTAACGCTGCAACAATATAAAATCACTGAGCTGTTAGTCTGAATACAGTCTGCTGTTAGCAAATGTCACTGCCTTAATTAAAAGTTAACAGCGAGCTACATGCTGTGTTTTTGTTCACTGTGAGGTAAATTTCCAAAATTTATCAGTCACAGTGACCAACGGATCATTAAAAGCAACATAACAGAGAAATTTGTACCAGAAAACAGTACATTTAATCCCAGACTTTTGTCTCTGCTCTGGCCAGAGTTCACCGTAAGGTCAGGGGGCAGGCTAAATGCTGGGGTGCTTGTGTATTTTTCACTTGAACCAGATGCAGCAGGAACAAACATGTTACCTGCTGAAGGTGTGTTTTAATCATTATTTCACTTGTCTTTGGTCCTGGATGATTAAAAGAAGCTGACTGGGGCTGCATCTCAACAAGCAGAAACAGTTTAATCCCTCCTGTCTGTTTGCATTGCAATAATAAAGCCATAAATTGAGTATTTTCAGTAACAACCTATCAACAAAGACGTCTCATAAACTGGAGAGACTTAACTTCACATTACTCAGATAAAAGACATAAGGAATATCTTAAGTATTAAATACAGGAGGAGAACATTAAACAGAGACTTTTTAGCTCTGAACTGTCTGCCTGTCATGAAATAATGGTGATTGTTTCCCTGGTGGCTTAAAAGAAGAAGAGTTGTAATACAGCAGCAGAAAGATGATTCCTCCTGTCAGGTTGGAAGATTTTTCACTGCACAACTGAGACTCCCACACCATCCTAGAGAGGATATTACTGCCTTAACTTGCAAGATATTGAAGTTACATTTTTACATACTTAGAAATGTTTTACATGACTGAAATTTGGCCTGGTGGTTCATTAAACAGTGGTCTGTCATACAACAAACCCAAAATACAGATTTTTTTTAATCACTCTACAGCGACTTTAAATTACGTAATCTATAGTTTTAGTTTAAGGGAGGGGAGGGCACAAATTGAACATAGATCTACCCAAGTACAATATGATTTGCCAGACTTCTCTGCTCTAGCAGATGGCAGATACATTCTATTTCTTTACAATCTAAGATCATCTAATCCTACCCTCAGCCAAATTGCTTTCTTCATTTCTCAGCCCTTCTACTTAGTTTTTTTAGTGCCCTGATATGTCTCATTTTTACCCAGTGCTGCTTTGAAAACATTCAATA
Source organism: Cheilinus undulatus (assembly GCF_018320785.1). Taxonomy (NCBI): domain Eukaryota; kingdom Metazoa; phylum Chordata; class Actinopteri; order Labriformes; family Labridae; genus Cheilinus; species Cheilinus undulatus. Next base: position 47,660,482 of record NC_054871.1, on the reverse strand, counting down.
TCACTTTTCACCCTTGCTACCACTAAGGTATCATGCAGAAAATCTTTTTTATTGAAACATAAACTTAGGCTGATCTTTAATATTTTTGCCTTCATCAATAACTGTTTCAACTGAGAATTTCAGAGGAGCCCAAATGGTTCGAAGTTAAAAAAGCCTTTTTTGGCATTTTCCTACATTCCAGATGGCCAGTCCATCATTTCCTCTGACACTGGTCATCAATACCACATAATTCATATACACTCATAAATGACTCAGCTGGGTCAACAAAACAATGAGCAAAGACACGGGAAATCTGCAGTTTTGAATAATCAACTTTTTCTGTTGTTGCTTTGGGTTTGTGTCTAAAAACTTGCAGAGGACTCCACCTACCACAGGGATGGATGTGTAGCTCGTGTCGGAGGGAAACGTGAAGACCGTTGCTGTAGTAACAGGACTGCTAGGAGGTGGGGTCACGATTAATCCAGTTGTGCAAATGTGAACCTGTCAAGAGATGGGAGACATTGACTGTGACCATCCAATGTAAAGGGCAAACTCCGCTGAGTCATGGAGAATCAACGTGGTGCTAAAAATACTTCACTGCCACATTGTGTGTAAATGAATCATACATGACAGCGCTTCACACATGTGGGGCTGTTTCCTAGTGACTTAGCCAGAACCACAGAGGTAATCGGATGATCTGATTGGCTGGTGGAAATCAACTGATCACACAACAGGACATTTCATAGGATATGTAATGAGGCGGCTTCTCCGAGCAGTCATCCACGTGAGTCACGGTGGTGTCCTGGTAACAAGGCCATACTGTTGGACACACAATATCTCCCTGTAGCCCGCGCTCTCCCTCTGCATGCATGACTGCCCCAGACAGGGCAGCCTCTAAAGGTGAACCTTCTAGAAAGCACGCCAGCCTCAGATTCAATCTACACTCCCTCCTTATCTGCTGTGCTCTGGGTGTGCCAGGGAGAGAAATAATGTAAAGTGTGCTCAAAGGCAACACTGTATGTGAAAAAGCTGAGCGAAAATAAGAACACAGCATGTTTTTAAAGCTGAATATACTTTATGTTTGCTTATGTTCTTTTACAATTTAGAGAGTGCGTAGAAGTTTGCTTGCATTTTTGTTTGATCAAATTATGCTCTATGCACAGATGAAATGGGTTTAGTTTGGGTTTGGGTATGAGTTTATTTATGAAAATGGGTGTAGTTTTCTAAGTCTTGGTGCTTATCCATCCTGACAAAACAGACAAATTACACTTGCATACATGTAAGAGCCTACATCAACACCAGGAACACACCTGAGGATTCTTTATACAGAGGAGTTTTGCTAGAAACCAATGATATTAGGGCTTTTCTGTTGGGATGTGGTTAGTCAAATCTAAAATTCATATCAATTAAAAAAACAATGGATAGGTTATTAATGTGTAGGTCTAAGGGTTTTTGGCTTTTGGTAGATAAAAGTGCAGGGGGCTCTGAGGGAAAAAGGGTTTGGAGCCGCTGCTTTAGAGTGTAATTGTGTGATTGTTAGACCAACCAGATTTTGGTTGGACTAGAGCTCATCAACTAAAGCCGCATTTTCACCAGGCGGTCCAGACTGACTGAGTATTGTTTGGTATGGTTCGGTATGCTAAACCCCAAAATAGTTTGTGTACCCTCATGTGATTGGTGGACTGTCAAGGCTATGCATGTGATGCCGCACAAGTATCTGCTGTTCCATTCGCTGAGTTACAGTAAAGATGAGTGATAGAAATCAGCAGGGAATAAGCAGTAAACAGCCTTATTTCAGCTGAAAAGTACAGTTTTTTTTTAAATGACTAAATCTTTACTATGTTGACCTCAGTCAGTACAGATCCTCAGCTGATGGAATACATGTGCAGAAATGTTTAAAATCATAATGGTACGTAAATAAAGACACAAGATGAAGCTGGGCTGTTGCAGTTAATACCACAAGCATTAAGTTGGTGATGAACATATTATTTAACCTTAATGTGAACTCAAGTCCATACTCCTGCCTCTGACCTTGAAGAAAATTAAGACTTTAAATTTCAGTAACTCAGCCATAGGGTCAAATAATTTCTAAGGTGACAAGGGGTCTAATGACAATGGATTATGTTTTACAGCTGCATAAAAATTCCTGTGATATCTGATTAACACAGCTGGTTTTATTAGGGAAAGACTAAAAAAACTGTCAAGTCTATCAATATCTATCACAGATTTAAGGCCTTAAATAGTTTATACGACACGATAAAGCTTGGAGTTTGAATTTGTCACTTAAAAAATAAACCACAGGTTCAATTGGGATTAAAATCAAATGACATTAAGAAATCCTGGTATGTTGATCTCATTTTAAAACAGGCTGCAGCCTGAAGTTTTGCAAACAGATTCAACAACAAGCGATCTTTTACTATTTACCTAAAGTAGGAAGAAGTAGATGAATATCTAGCTACAATACTGTGAATCAACTGATCTAAAACTTTGTCTTAACAAAACTTCTACATTAAATTAGTTTCACATCCATCACTGATGAACCGGGCTGATGTGTGCCTTCATGCTGTGCTTTGTCTACTTGAAATCAGATCTGCATAAATACCAGGAAACATGATTTGTGGCCACCAATATCCACAGACCAGGAACAGTATGGATCTCTATCTAGCCCAAATATCCCTAGCTTAAGCAGATACAGTATTTGTCTTTCTCTCATTTTCAGCAACTCCTCACAGAGCTGGCAGCCATATTTTTCAGCCCAGCTAAGCAGTCGTGTTTCGCTGAAAGTGATGTCAGTGCAAATCCTCTATTGTGCGTGTGTAGCTCCACCTTTTTGGGACAGAAAGGTAGCTTGGGACCCCTATGGAAGAGTCCCAAAAAAAGTGGAACGGTACAGGTTGGTTTTTTGGGATAATGGAAACGCCACAAAAAAAAAAAAAAAACGTCTGTGCGGTGGCTAACTGAACTGAACCACTCAGTGGCAAAAATCCTTTAACTTATCAATCAACAGATTAGAAAGTGTCAGCTTATATGTATGCTATTTTTTTTATTTGGTGAAACTGATTTCATGATAAATTTCATGATTTTTATGATAAAATGTACAAGGCATAAATTTGATGTATGTCAACAAACATTAATGTATCAAAACATAATTCTACAAGTTCACTAACAAACAGTCAAGCTCTTAAGCCTGTCTTCTGTACCATAAGAATACTTTACACCTCAGCGTCCTTATTTTATATCCTGATAAAACTGATAGTGGTCATTAGAGATAAGAAACACTGTGGCTAGATTATTTACCATAGCCTCCAGCTCTATGTCTGGTCTGATGGTTTAATGGATGGAGTTGTGTTCATGTTGCAGACAAACAACTCAGCCCCCAGAGGCAACGAGGCTTACCTTTGTTGTTATTTTTTGTCTGGGCTTTGTCTGAAGGGAAGATGAGTAGAGGTGAAGGGGTAGAGAGGAGTCACTATTCTGTTTTTATTAAACACAGAGATCTAAATCAAACAGCTCTGTTGTCACCCGGGAGGATCTGTTTACAGGCTAAAAAATGTTTGTCTAACTCTAAAAGTGTCCTCATCTTGAGTCATTAAAAAATGTGATTACAGCTTTTACGTGGAGTAAAAAAAAATACTCTGACAATACATAAATGATATCAAAGTAAAATGTTCTCCTTTAGTAAAGAAAGAAGCTCTTTTAGATCCACTTTCAGTGCAGACAAGCACTCTCCTCTATTTCTTCTCTCGCACAAAACACTTGGCAGATGAAAGATTAATGATCGAGTCTAATACAGAGATTCAGAATGTGGCGTTTCAGTGAAACAGCGGCATCTGAACAAGACAGAAAGTACTTTGAAGAGTGAAAACAAGCAAGACTGAAGTAAATAAAAGCAATACTGAGTAAGCTACAAACTCTCAAGTACTGAAGCCCTGTGAGGACATGCATCATTCATTTGATTTTTCTCCATTTTTCAGCAATAAGTATTTTCTAATCTTGTTTAATCAAGGTCTACACTTTTTTTTATCTTATTGTCTCAGGATAACAATGCTCTCTTCTATGACAATGCCTTTATCTAAATGAACTGATTCACCCTTTATGAGTTAAACAAGTTATTACGGAAAAAAATAGCAAGTTTATTCCAAGATAACAGGATGAAGACGTCAAGACCTTCAGGAAACAACCAAAGTTAGTTGGATGTATGAAAATTGTATGGATGTCTGCTGAGCATTGAATTGGGATGACAATTATAAAATCTGAGGATAATGTCATCATGACTTGTGCTTTTCTAGATGGATATGCATATCTGATATTGGTCTAATCCAGATCCACATGGCCAGTTCAGGTACTGTGACAGTAGGCTGATCCAAAGGGCCGGTCCATAGAGCTACCTGAGATCTCCTGCAGGCATGTACATTTTGTTAAATAAAGCTAACATGGAATAGAGAATGCTAAAAACAAAGCCAAGCGGTCCGAGCATATTTCATACTCGTTATCAAGGTTATTATAGTTAACTAAAAATAACTAAACAACCAAAACTAAAATAGGAAAATCATTTTACTTAACTGAAACTAAATAAAAACTAAGCTTTACCAAAAAACAAAAAAACTTATCAAAACAGTATAGAGCAGTGGTTCTCAGCTAGTGGGTCAGGACAAAAGTGGGTCGCAGGATTGTTTTCAGTGGGTCGTGGACTCGTCTCAGGAAAAAAAACATCCCCATCTATCATCTATCACATCTATTGAATTTGCAGAAAAATTAGTAAATTCTGACTGTTTTCTTGAGATCTTTACTTAATCCTCCTGTTATCTTGGATGCAAACACTTTCAAGAAAGTTAGTTTTCCAATGATAATTTGTAAATGTCTTATAACCTTTCAAAACAAACAAAAAAAAAACAAAACAAAACAAAAAAACAACCAAAATGTGTTAAAATGCTAAAACATAGTGAAATGAAATGCTTGCATGCGTATCCTCCCAAAGTGCTAGCAAGTCTCTTGTTAAGCCTTTTGTTGTGTTCCTTCCAAGGTCCAAATTTCAGCATTTCTGTTGAATTAATTTAATAAATATGAGAAATTTAGGTCCTTACATCAGATTACAGTAGGTGGTGGGTCCTGAGACTGGACCAGTTGAAAACCACAGGTATAGAGCACTTACAAAACTAACTAAAATAAAATAAAAATAAAGAAAAAATACACTTAGTTTTGGCCTTTGACACAGCCATACTGACTGGCAGCTTCAGCCAAGTCTGAGGAGTGTAAAATTGCTGGGATTGATCAGTTAAGACTTTACACAGCAGTAGTTTTATGTCTGGAGTTGTATTCAGGCATCATTTTTAAATAAATAAAATGATAAGCGAAGAGAAGCCTGTTGGAATAACTTCTTAAAAATGTATGATGTTTACTCAGCCTTGACATGTATCTGGGGAAAAAAAACCCTAACACTAACACTATTAAAACTAAACTAAATGAAGCACTTTTTGGAAAATGAAAACTAAACTAAACTAAGAAAGCAAAAACTCATTAAAACTGAACTGATATTGAACACAGAAAGTGAAAACGAAATTAAAATGTAACCTTGCTCGTTATGCCAACAACCTTTTCAACTTCAAGTATTTTTGTACAGCTCATATTTGGAGCGGTGGTGGTTTAACCCTGAGCTTCCGGCAAAACAAAGTGAACCAAAGCTAAACATTTAACTTTGGAAAAACCTAAAAACTTCCAGTGAGCATGAGAATGCAACAAAACATCTGAAGTAAGGCTGAATGATACTGAAATATACATTACAGTTTTTTAATAAGAAGGAAATCAAACTAGATAAATGCAGTGCTTTTTAGGTACATTAATGAAATTTAAATCTACAGTTACATCTTTTCTTGTCTGGGTCTTTGTGACCGATTTGTGAAATCACAGAAAGTCAACTTGAAAAAGAAGGGAAAGAAAACAGGCAGACAACGCAACTGTCCACATTTTTCTACTGAGGAAGCATGGCCCTCGATCCCCCAAGAGGGTCTGGGGTCCCACTACGATAGTCCTCTAAAATCCTGTGGGAAACAGTGTATTCCCAAACCTGAAAGAGGTTTATTGATAGTTCTAAAGAGATCCATGAAAGATAAGAACTACTGGGCATATTTTATATTGTTTACATCATATTGTTAATAGATACTCACTGTAATTAAATACATTGAGAGCATAAATCTCTAATAAAGCACAAGGGCCTGTAAATCTCTTCGTTCATGTAAATCTGTTGTCTGACTGTCGAGAGCTGATCTCCAGCAGCTACCAACCATAAAGCAGCTGTGGGTTCCTGTCATGTCAGGATTGGTGTGGAAACCTTGAGGGCTAAGCTGGAGCCGTTTTTGCGGCCGAGTGGAGTCACGCATCCATGATTTCAAACGCTTGGATGGAGGAATGGCCTGTTTGGTATGATGGGGAGAAGGGAAGTGGGCCTAATTACTGACAGGAGGAGAGTGGAGCCTCTGAGGAGAAACAAACATCTTGTGGGAACAAAAGACAGAAGCTGGAATGTGTATTGTGTCTTTTTGTTTTGTAAACACTGCTGCAATTAAGAACCACTGAACAGGATATTGACAAATTAGCTGGTTGAGAGAGATCACTCAACTAGGTCACTGATTTAAAGGGGAATTCTGCCATTTCTTTTGGACTGGGGTCTATTTGACATAATTTTCTTTTCCGAATGACAATCAAACATTTTGAGTTACAAAAGTAGACACTTCATATGATGGATGTAAAAAGTTTGTCCTGTAAAAGTCCTTATTTTAGTCATAATTATCTGAAAGTTGCAGAAAAAGATGTCCAAGGCCTTGATTTTGAAAATTATTTGAAATCAAAGGGATGGATTAAATAATGCTGACTTTGAGATTAATTATTTCAATGAGTGCTGCTCTGTTCTCCCAGTGTGGTTTGAAATGAATTAAAGCTAATAGACAGCTTCAAAGTGCTCATGTTGTCAAATACAGCGTTTCACACTGGGGATGCAAATAATCACCCAGCTAAACCGCTAAAGTCGTATATACTCGGTATAAGAGAATTAAAAGTCAGTTAATGTAATTCTTAATATTTGTCTTGGTTAAATGCTCTTTCTAAACTTTAATGCAGCGGTGGTAATTCCTTCAACTTAAAGTAAGAATTAAAATGGTTATCAATAACCTTTTTCAATGAGAAAGGTGAGACTATGGCTAGCTAAAAACAGATCTTTGATAATACAATCTCTGACGAAAAGTACGTTGAATTGAACAGGTAGTGAGATTTAACACACGACTCTAACAGTCCAAAGAATAAAGGCAGCAGTGCCTGGAGCTTATTTAAAATTCCAACAGCTGATAGAACAAATGGCCTCAGGTATCTGTTAGCTTTGGCCCTCCTGGCATCAGCAAACCTCCTAACAGATAGCAGAAGTCTAAACTCTGCGTGCAGAAGGTGCTGAGAGTCTCCCAGGATGGCCTTTGCTTTCTGTGAGGCCCTAACTTGAAAAAAAGGCCAAGATCATTTAAGTCAAAGCCAACATGCCTTCTGCAAAGCTTGACAATATTACCCAGCCTGTTTTTGTTAAGCACGCTGAGATTATGAAACTAACAGATAATCGCAAAAGTTAGATAGGACTCAAGAAAAGATGTGTAAAATATTTTCAGAGACATTTACAAACATTAAATGGTCTCAACTTTCTCAAGAAGAACTGTCTCTGATTGGCTTTTTTTCAAACGGCATCTGTGTTAGCATCAGGTCAGTTTATCATCAAGGATGGTGCGGTAGTAATTATACTGACTTGCTGTCTTTACAGCGATGCCATTCATGAATGTTGGTGCAGGAACAGGTTGCTTGAATGAAAACCAGCAAACATCTCTTTTGTTTCAGACACACTGAGATGTAAGGAGAGTTATTAAAAGATTTGACGAAACTGTCCAGAACTAGACTGTGGTATGCCACATGGTCCTGCAGGAGGTCTGCTAACATTAGCGACATTCTGCAGCCCACGTCATGTTATCTATCCAAAGCCTCTGTGATCCCATGTTAAATTAAAAGTGCACGATTTTGTGTTATCTAGGCTAGACTTGTCAACCAAACACAATTTAAATTAGAGCTTAATAGGACGTAAGATTATTCCCCTGGGAACATGCCTATATAACACGGTTATACATGAAGAACTATGCAGAAATGCATATTCAAAATGACTCACTTATGTCCAATATCTCTAGTTTATGTGGCAGCATTAACACTTTTTGGAAGACCACATTTAGTTGCTTTTTTGCTTAACTATTCCCAGTAGGATTAGCAATTAAGCTGAGAGAATTTTTCTAGAAACTCTTCTCTTTTAAATGCTTTTACTTTGTGTAAAACTGAGGGAACTTCACTTTTACATTAGGGAAAAACTCTTTTAGTTTGGAAGAAATTAGGAACTATAGTTCTATCTAAGTAAGACTGAGTTTTTAAACTTGAATGAGACATTCAAAGGAGCAATGGTGGACTCATTTTACATCACTGTGAGAGTAAGAAGATGCTTGCGGCTACTGTACTACGGTAGCTTGATTACAATGCTTCTTAAAGGACAAACAGCACATGATGAATGGGAATAAAACAACTCAATGCAGTGATTTTAGACCTTGATTTCCTTAGCATTCATACTGTAGTATTAACACTGACCGTCATAAATGAAATACAGCAGTTATTCTCCTTTACCCTTCCAGTGAAGAACCTCACCTGTGAAGGTGCGCTGCAGGAAAGGCCCCCGCTGATTTCTCCGATTCGTGCTGCTGCAGTGGGATTGCTGGAGCTGATGAGGACCGGCCCGCTGATTTCCATGGAGTGCCGCTGGGGGGGTGGAGCTAGCATGGGTTTGTGGGACATGGTGAGAGAGGTGAAGGAATGTCGCTTCTTGCTGTTCTTCTTCTCCCCTGCCCGCTGAGCGCCGTTGCTCTGGGGCCCCGAGGAGGCCCCCTCACCAGAGTCCCCGTTGGAGTCTGACGGCTTGTCCAACTCTATAAGCTGACGAGCTGCTGAGTTGAACTGCGAGAGAGGAAGAGAGGCAGGGGGCAATGAAGAGAGAACTATAAGCTGGAAATAACAGACAGAGAGGTGGTAGTGATGGAGCTGACGGGATTAAAACGATCGTGACAACTGTCAGCTTGTATCACACAGGTGATCGACATTCAAGACCTTTATCCTTAGTGGTGGAACGTAGAAGAGTGATCCATCAGTAGGGATGGGATCATTTTCTTTATTACTTTATTATTCTTTATTCTTTATTACTCAAAAAAGATATAGCACAAGATAAATAGCACCAAGTAAGATTAACTTGAGGAGTTTCTCATAGTCCTTACAGTGCCAAGTTTCAATCCCCTCCTTGTTCATCCACTCTTTACATTAGAGAAAATAACCTGGTGGATTTGATGGTTCCAAGTCAGCTCTAAAGGTTTAGGCTTTGTACCTCCAAAGGTGGTATAATGTGTGACTGTGGGATAAAATTCAAAGGAGGAGCACTAAAAAGGTTTCAGTTAATCACAGGGTGCTCTTACTTGCTGTCACCCGTTGCCCTGAGCAGCTCACGATAGCTACAACATGAAAGCAAAGCATTTAACTCCAATCCAGGAAAAAAGCTGTGCAGCTTCACTTGACATGTCAGCATAAAAGACAAAGATGCAGAGCTTTGACAAATTACCAGGTGAGGAACCTTGACCCAATTAAATCTAAAACCACCTTTAAAAGCAATTACAGATCATTGTAGATAAACAGAGACAGTACCCAACTTAAAATTTAGTCCCTCAGATCAGATGTAGCTGTTGAGCAGGAATATTTGACACTTTTTTTGGACTACCAATGCATACAAATAAAAAAAAAAACCTTCATATGTCATTTTCAGTGATTTCCTTATGAAAAAGACTTAAAAATATTTCAGCTGACTTCTTTTTTACCATGTCACCTAACTGCCATGATCAAAGAACACCTTTTAACCAATTTAAAAATACCTTTTGACCAGTTGAAAGATGTTTACTCAGCCAGTGACATATAGGTAGCAGATGTAGTCTTAAAAGCACAACCATGAAACTGGTGATTGCATTGTTTTTTCCTGGTTTAAATTAGCAGGTCTGTTTGTTTTGTAGAAGAGACTTGTGTTGATAGGTGGTTCCTCCTTAACATACCCAAAGGAATCATTACTTTAGAAAAAGATGGGCAACTGTTATGCTAGCTTTAGCTCATCTCACAGTCCTCTCCTGAGCCTCTCTGGCTGCCAGAGAGTGCCAGAGAAACACTGATTTTTAATGTGAAACTGCATCATTCAGTGTTTCTGTCAGTTTTATCGCTGGGCTTATCTATATAAGGAGAAGGGGACCTCTGAGGGCTCTGGAAAAACCTTGTGAACAATGAACACTGAAGGGTAGTTTTGAGGCGACAGTTTACAGCCTGTCATGCTGTTGCTTCTACATTTCTCTGTGAATAACAGGGCTGAAAAAACAGTGCAGAGGTTTGACTGAGAATTAAATGCCAAGGCCAGACTTGATGTTATAAGAACAACAATAGCCTGATCTCAATGTCATAGTGTTTTGGGACCCATCAACCCTGAAATCTCTATGGTTTTATCCTGTACCTTGTCATAGTGACTGACAATTAAAGCCCCATCTGAAAAGCCCCCCACCATCCTGACAGAAAGCCTGGCATGTTTGATTTTTTTCTGCCTTCTTTTTTGGGGCTTTTTGCTTTTATTTGACAGGACAATTGAAAGGACACGGGAAACATGAAGAGAGTGGGGATGAAATACACCAAACAGCACCAAGGCTGAGATTTGATCCTGTGGCCAGAGCATGGGCACCCTTACCAAAAACTGAACTAAACCAGTGGACATCCTCTTTGACTTCTACGCCTTTTTATGTCACATCAGTGACGCTAAACAATACAAACGTGGAGGTCTCTGCATGTGCAAGAGTCACCAAATAAACAAAATAAATAAAACAGCAAGGCGAGAGAAGAATAAAACGGGGTACACACTAAAAGATAATTCTTCTGATTTTGGGTCAGATACTAGCTTTCCAACCAAAGTCAGTAAAGGCCAGATTATCTGATGCTTCCAAATATTATCCTGACAGATGTTCCTGTGGTGTAAGGTGTGCTACGAGGCATTTACCCTCCCTGATCTGCCTGGAAGACAACTGGAGCCGCGGCTGGAAATATCAAACTTGTTTAATATCTACAGTATTGACAACAAGCCATGGCAGCAATAGTTAATGTGAAAACGTCAGAAATGGAGCATTAACTTACAATTTGTGGCAACAACACAAATGTTTATACAACATATAGCCTAACCATACAACATTCCAACTCACAGGAAGAGGAGTTGGACCAATGCTACCACACTGCATGTAGCAGGTAGCGACCAGCAGGCCACATCAAGCTTGTTTACTCAGAGCAGTGGGTTTCAACCAATTTTTCCTAAAAGCACACCTAAGATCGAGCCAGAATCTCATGGCATACCTTATCCATATCCATACAAAACAGCCTTTTTTTTAACATGTTACAGTAACTTCAGCTATTGTGTGGTTGAAGTTATGAAATATGGTTGAACAATTTCCCATGTTTAAGGATGGAGATCAATATCAGTACTCCTTATAAATGCAACTCCTTATTGATAACATTATCAATGCTTCTCTATTATTTTGAAGAAAGACAATATGATAACACATGTACAACAGAAGTGGTCTAACTAAGAAGAGATTCAGTTAAACATCTAGAAAGCCATGATTCAGTCAGTTAAATCTATTTTATATCACTAAAATACAAACACATTACTCATCTTCACAGCTGCATTGATTGAATTTTTCATCAAAAATTGAATTTTCTTTTTCCCCTGACATTCAAACACATAATGACACTTATTTACTTTACTGAATGACCCTGGATGCATCAAATATAGCTGTCTTCTAGGTTGTTCAGACTGTTAATTAACTTTGATTCTGCTGATTTAATCAAGATTCTTACTTTGGATCGATATTTTTTAACAGGACTTCCTACAAAGACTGGGAGTACTTTTCACAGCTCAAGTGTTCCGAGGAATAAAAAAAAAAAAGGTTCTATTAAAATAAAGTTATATTATTGCATTCTGCTCACAGCACAGCCAGAGTCTTTCTTCTCCAGGGCTTAAGTGGAAGGTACCACATTTTGGTGTAATCCAATGCACAATGCTGATGTGCTTTCAGCTTATGTTCCCCTTGAAAGACTGATGTATATTTTTTACACTAGTGACATGAAATGACGGTACGTCAAAGAGCCTGTAAGACTTGATAGCAGTACCAATGAGCTAAAACCTTATTGATTTAAAGGTTTTTGAAAACTACTATACTGGATCTTTACGGACCTGGGTTTCAATCTCCATCCCTATTCGTGGTACACCAAGACTTGCCTTAAACTCAAAGAAGCTGCTGAACCTGCCTTCTATTACTACATCTCATGGTGGTGTGATTGAGTCAGTACTTGTTTCTCAAAGTTCAGGATCCTTCTTTTGTGGGAAGGATCTTCCCTAGTCAGGTCCCTCAGGCCAGTCCTCCTGGTAACTCTTGAACACAGGAAGAACATAGGAAGGCTTACACCCATATATGTGGCGGCAGCAGAAATCAAAATAGGAGGGGTACAGACTTCATCATATAATCATATTGATCTTTTAATATAATCATATAATATGGTCATATAATATAATCATATTACATGGTGCAACTTTTATTCATCCAGCTTTACTTTAATAATATAAAATAATAATAACATATTTACAGTGGAAACAGGACATATAAAAGTGTATTGAGTGCTCTTGAACCTGGTTTTCTCCTGATATTACACTATTTGTTTATTTCTAAGAGAAGGAAAACAGTGTGCATTGGATTATGGGTAATTCCTGCAAGCTAGGATACACTTGTGCATCCTTGGAAATTATCTGTTTAAAGGACTCAGTCCTTGGAAAATTTTCGAGGACCCTAGACACTGGCTTAGTCCTCCAATGGCAGTCGATGATGTAGTATCTTTCAAAAACTGCCGTTTGAGGATCCCTCCTTGGCTTTGAGAAACAGCGAGTGTCTTCTTATAAATACCTAGGATTCTTGATTGATGACTTGTCTTTGAAACTTCATATTGAGCAGCCTGGGCTTTTACTTCAGCTATATGTCTTGTTTTTCTTTCACTGCAAAGAAAAGACTTGTTGCTGCTACTATTATGCCTTCAAGTAACAATGGTGATGTTCTGTACATGCATGTATTTTCCCGTTGCCTTACATCTTTGGGTAGTGTTTACCATGGGGCAGTGAGGTCGAGTTGGTTGGCCTTTGACCACTCATAGATGAAATCATTGGCATATCCTTAATAAAAAGGATTTACTTAACCTGCTTCCATCATGCTTGTGTGGTATTAGTCATGTGAAAAGTCCTGGAGGCTTCAGTCTTTGCTCTGTGATTGAGTCACAAAATTTACTTTTACCTGTCTGTACCCAAAGTCTGTCTGCTCATGCAGCCTGGAATCTTCTGCATGAAAAATTATGTCTTAGGGAGCTGGTCTCTAAACTCCTTTAAAAGTAGATTGAAGGCACTGTAGCAAGATGCATCGGGTTGTAGGTGTTTTGACTGTTGACTTTCTGACCTATGATCTGTGTTTGTTTTTATGTTTCACGTGTGTAACTTTGTTAATTGTGGTGCTGCCTGTCTCACTTAGGTTTTCCTGGTGAAATAATTTAAATAAATACAATAAAAATAAGGCAGGGTGCTTCGCCACACCATTTGAGAAACACTACTCTACAGGGGTGTTCGACCTTGTGAGAATGCAAGTTTGCATCACACACATTAAAGGCAAAATCTGTAATTATTTGTCATAGCGTTGGTCAAAAATATGAACATACTTAAGCAATCAAATGAGCTAGCAAGGGTACCTCTCAATCATGTTTGCAGTAGAGTACTGTTAATCCAGTATGGTTGTTTACAGTCTCCTTTCTGGTTGATTTGTAGTCCCGCCTCTCTTCCTTCCAACCTCATCATGTCAGTCATGATCACTGATTGGGTACTGGCATGGAGTCCTTCACGGCACAAATTTACAGCTCAATGATTGCCTAATCTGACACAGTGACCATAGTAACAGACACAAAGATTATGTAGTCAGACCTGTTCATAAGTCTACTCAGGGTCTTCAAAATAATGATTTGAATTGTTAATTTTCTATGGGCAGCTGTAATATATACAGCAACAGAAAAGGCAGCTAAAGTGCCGGGGGAGTAAAAGAACAACGGCCTAAATATTCAGTGGACGTGTTAAGATTAAAGAGCATTTTAAAACCTCTCTGTATGTTTGTGCGCTTTCTGCATTTGCAGCTGAAGTAGTAAAAAACCAAAACATCTATCCAGAGGACAACAAAATATTCAGTTGTGCTTCAGTGGCTCCCGCGGTGCACAAACCAAACAATATATAGCTTTAGACAGCCTGCATTCTGTTTCTGCCTCGCTCCCTCAGTGTATAAATATATGAATATTAAAAGGACTGAAAACATATGAAAGGAATAAAGAAAACTGTCACAGCATTTTGAAAAAAAGTGCTCTTCTTTTGACTAACAACAAAACACGTCAATGCAGCTTCTTATTTGGACTGAGGCTCTGTTCTTAGATTCTTTCATTGTGCTGAAAAGGTTTTGATAAAATTCTCAACAAAAGATGGCACACTGCCACTGACAGCATTTATGTGAAAACTGAAATCATCTTTAAAGGACAAAGATTTACTTCATACTTATGTCAGGATTATTTCTAAAGCTTTTTAGTGAGACCTGTGGAGCTCAGGGAGCGAAGAGACTGTGACTGTCAGGATCTTCAAAGACGCTTTCAGTGGCTCCGCGAAACATTTCAAAAGAAAGAGACGAAGTATCGTACACAGCCTGTGAGGTGTAAAAGCAAAGCAGTTCAAAGGATCTCTGCTCTTTGCTGATCTTCCTATGGCACACACACCACTAGTGATTGGTGACATTTTGACATTTAGTTTTCTTACCTCAACGTATGAGATGGGAAAAATTCCAATTTTATCCCCCAGCATTCCCTCTGCCCAGTTTTCATCCACGCGGCGGATCACAGTCAGGATGTCATCCTACAAAGTCAAGACACAAAGTGAGAGGTGCAGCTTTGGGAAGAACCTAATTAAGGATGCTGCTAGCTAAGAGAGATTCTCATCCTAGAGGAACAACCCTTGAACAGAAATAATGAGGTAGGGACAATGTCCTATTAAAGGGACGTCCCCAAGAGTAAAAACTCAGAGGTCTGCAGCACTTCACTGTTAGAAAAACTACTTAGTAAGCCATTTCTACTTTCGCTTATTTAGTGTAAAAACAACAAATGACAGCATACAAAAAGCTCATTAGACCTTGCATTAACATCTGTTTTGGGCATTGGGACACCAAGTGGTAATCCTTAATGCTTGATACATGCATCTCAATGCATAATGAAGGCAAACAGTGAAAGCTAGGCCTGGGCGATATGGCCTAAATATCATACCACGGTATTTTTCTTGCCCTTAATGGTGATGGTATCATATTGCTGTTTATTTAAATGCATATTTAGGTGCAAAAAGAAAACCCTCCTCTCCATTAAACAAACTTGAGATGGTAGACTGAACTCATGTCTGAGCTTACAATAACAGAGAAATCTAATAATTTCTTTGTAACTTTTCCTGCAGTTTAAAGTTTCACATCAGTAGAGCTGAGGTGTGTCAAGACAATACCGATGACCAGATTTCCCATTGGGGGTGTTCACAATAAAAGCACTCAAGGAAAAATAACAACTACTGCCTTTTAATGTAAAGGAATTTAGCTTAGCTAACTTGCCAGCTTAGTAACAACAGTACTGGTGACTTTAAGCAGCTGTAATGTTTACAACTCTTACAGGCTGCTCTGCAACATCCTCAAAGCCTAATGGTTCACAGTTTTGCTACTGAGAGTGACAATGTCTTGTTTCTATAGCACCGACTCTCACATTTATTTAATTTATCTGACTGTGCAACAATTTATTTCTGCAAGAAAGTGCATGTTCATATGCCAACAGGCAAACACATAACCAGTGGCAGATACCACGGCTCTCTCTCTGACATCTTCTACCATGAATTTGTTTGTCAGTATTTATGATATCATGAAATGGTGTACAGTAGGCTGCATGATTCCTGTGTAAGGCTGATTCATCACTAAATTCCTCTAACTGAAATGACTGCATGTTTTTTGTTATAACCATTGAGGTGTGGAAGCACAATTTCATAGCATGTATTAACACAAAAATGCTTTGTTAGTTCAGTCTTGTTAAGACAGATGTTAAATTTTTTTTTTTCCCTCAGGACAAAATTGGCTTCTACAGTCCTTGATTTCTCACATAAGTGAGCACAGTGTTGCAGGTCCTCTGAAGACTTAAGTTTCTGTGTGAAAGGTTATTTAAAAAATGATGGGTGTAATAATCACCAAAATTCACAACATGCTATCTTCCTACAAAATATGCTGGGTTTAGGACTAGGGGGCCTTCTACAACAGTGGTTCCCAAAGTGGAGGTCGGGACCCCCAGGGGGGGTTGCGAGACAGTGAAGGGGGGTCGCGGGATGCTTTCCAAAAAACAACAAAAAATCTTATTTGATTCAAAACCATGAATGTTATCATTTATTGGAAAAAAGATTGTTAAAAAATATTAGAATGAGTTCAATTTAAAATAAAAACGTAGTTTTATTGTGATATTTGTGATTAAATGTCAGTAAAGTTTGAAAAACTAACTAATATGCAAGTTTCATACATGGTGCTTTGAGCAACATCATGCACTTTATCCCCCCTCAAGGGAAGGTGGGGGTCCCCGATCTCTGACACCGTTATTTTGGGGGTCATGGGCTGAAAAGTTTGGGCACCCCTGTTCTACAAGATTGGCTTGGCAGTGTAGCAAAATTAAGAACTATTTGTGTCCATCCAGCCTTTGTCATAACTGTTGTCTGATATTTATAGTGGACAGGAAGTCTCACGCTAATGTCACATTCAAAACGCTTTGCAAGGACAGAAAAGATGGTTGCTAATGGCTACAAACACAAATGGCTGCAGCATGAATGAGTTTTCAAAACTTTCAATTCAGAAGCACAGAAGCATACTCAAACATACAAACTAAGTAGTCAATTTAATCTATCCAGTACACCACAAGATTTACCCAGAAAATCTTGTAACTACATTTCTTTTAAAAACATGGTAGGACAAATTCAAGGAAATGCTGTTAAAAAATGCCCTGCCAGCCTCTTAGCTTGTTGCTAATTCGTCCCATTCATTTGTATTGTAAACAGCTTCACTACACATAGCTTGTAATCAGGTACCCTTGCATGCTTAGAGAATAGCAGCACCTCTTTAACAGCTTTTCTCCCTTATTTCGCCATAAATACACTTTTAAATAAAACAGTGATATACTAGTAAATAAATCTTGTGGGGTACATGTTAGACTGAAATGAAAACAAGCAACCGGTGAGGCTGGGTGGACATAAATAAATCACAGCCCGTTTGAGAGCCACTGAAAAGGCAGGTAAATGAGTTTAGCTTCCAAGTCATCATCAAAGGTGTATAGTTAATGCATAGTGTGAATGCTAAAGTGCAATCAACTTGGTATCCAAATGTCCATCATTGGTGTTAATGCAACGTGTAAACAGGGTCAAAGTGTGGCCCAAACAGCTGGACAGATATAACTGCATAATTACTGTAGTTAAAGCGAGCCTCCCTTTGATGGCATTCATTCTCTGCAGCTTAATTATAGCCGTTCATCAAAATGTCTGCCTGAGACATAAAGCATTTCTATGTGTTTAAGCTAACAGCTCTGACATAACTTCAGAAAATGAATGCCTTTAAGACAGACTGTCAGTGTAATGAGAGGTATTTTTGTTTTACTACCGAGACCATGTAGCAGAGCTGTGGGTGCTGCAGTGTCTCACCTTGGAGAACGGCAGACAGTCCTTGTCTGCCTCCTTGTCTTTAAGCTCAAAGTCATAGAGAGCTTTGCACTGAGGTGGCGGTTGTGGCAGCGGCTTGATGACCTGGACAAAGTTAGTGGGGAAGAAGCCGTGGACTCCCCCCATCTCCCCATGGTACCAGTTCTCGTCCACTTGCCGGCGCAGGATGATGATGTCACCCTTGCTGAACTTGAGGTCACCCTGTTCCTTGCCATCATAGTTGTAGAGCGCCTTGGCACATGGGAGCTGTGGGACACCCTAAAAAAAGAGGGAGAGAGTTAGACTGGGGAAGGACGAGAGCAAATGATGCATTCAAATTAAGGATGCCCTGGTCAAGCTCACCCAAGAGAAAGGCTATGACATAGTTTTGACCCTGAAGCGTAAAATGGGATCAAGTCCACTGCACATACTCCTACGATGGATGAAATGATGCATCAGTGTAACACTGGTATTGGCTGGTATCGGTACTATGCGTCTTCAGGAAATGATGTGGCTTTAATAGATATCAGAAGCCAATGCTTATCTGTCATGCCAAATCGATTTAATTCCGTATCTGGTATATCAAAATGCTGATTTAAATAGGAGTGGTATTTACTGGGCAGAAGAAGCCACCTGTTGGAGAAACTCTGATCTGTTTTATGGTTAAACATGAGAGGAAATGTTGGCATAGGGAGAGTCTTACACCAAAGGAAAGGATGAAAAACTGGTGCTGGTATCAGCAATCAGGTAAATTGTTATTTTAAAACATCCCACAACTTTCACAATCAACGCTCACTCCAACCAAAAATTCATGCATAAATTATAGAGAAGTTCACAAACTTATTACAAGCTAGAGTAAAACTGTTGCATTTAAAAGAAACAGAACAGAAAACTGTGTGCAAAAAACTAAACTAAATGAGATCACAGTAAATCCGCAGTATCACAACTTTGGTTCCAGTGTTCTCTTTGTGTTTCAGCTTAGATGGATTCATGCAAAATTAATCACCCTTCAAAGGTCCATTTTACAGAGAGGTACCGGAGCAGTGCCAGAGAACAGTGAAATGGAAAATAGTCAAGCAAAGGCCCGAAGCAGAACACTGTTAGGAAGCCTAACAGCAGTCACATAAACCCATTTCAAAACACTGTTGTGAACATTCTTACTTCTGTCACTCCTGAACCAACTAGAGTCCAGGCCTGAGGGGAAATGAGACAGGCCTTTAGAGACAGACGGAGACAGTAAAGAGTCCTGTTTATTTTCTTATAGTTAAAGGGTTTATGTTGTGTGTTTACTGTCTAAGTGTGATGAGCTCTGCTGCTTGTGACTCCCTGACTAACGCCTTCAGAAGGCCCAGGGCTCTGTCCCTTTATCTTGCAGAGGAAGGTTTTGTATCTCAGGCTGCAAGCCTCGAGTCCTGAAAGGCCCATTCAGGGAATGACAATCCGGGGAAAGAGGGACGGGGTGAGTAAGGGGGGGGGGGGGAGTAGCAGGATAGAGAGGCATCAATGTACTCCATTCAGGATGGGTGTCCGTGAGGAAGGCTGCAGTCCAAACCAACCCCCACCATTTATCCTCCACTGCTGTTAGACGTCTCTGGCAGGGATCAGAATTAGGGCTGGACAATTAGGCTCATTTTAAGGTAAATATAGTTTCAAATGAGATGGTTGGGTAGGACAGTATTGATTATATCAATATAGTTTATGTAAATGGTGTAAAAAATAAAAGATGCCAACCCTAATGCTCAGTAAATGACTGTTTATAGTAACAGTACCCAGCAGTTGCATGCTTATCAGTGCTGCACAATTAATCTACTCGCAATCGTGATGTCAGGCTGTGCAATTACATAATCACATAAAAGGCTGCAATTACTTTTGTACTGGATATTATTTAAAAATGTCTGCAGAAAGGCCTTTAAGTTTACTATAGCGCTACAACTACATTTTGTAGACATACCCTTAATCTAAAAAAATGAAAAGCTTCTAATTTCTGAAATGTAGTTATTTTAAAAGCACTACTGTAAAAACTTCTCTCCCTGGTTAATATGACTGAAAATAATTAAGTTTTAGTACTTTTTGATACCACCGACTATTAAAATTGATTTGATAGTTTTGTTGAAGTGTTACTTAAGAGTAAGGCTGGGCAATTAATCAAAAAGTAGATTCAATCGCCCGTCCTCTTACAGTTTTCACATCACAGAAGGTGAAATATTTCTTTGATCTGAAATACATTTTTTGCAGCAGGGATGTTATGCTTTACACGTCATGCAGACATTCAAGTGTCAGTTTATTTTAGAATATTTTGCAAAAAAATCATCTTGTTTTTGGATATGTTTGACTCATTAAAAATGAGAACGTTATGGTGCACAGTCAGATGGCCAAGTGGTTAAAGGCACACCCCTTATGCACAGGTGGCCTGGGCTCAAGTAAAGCCTATGGCTCCTTCACCACACATCTCCCTCTCTCTCTCATCCCTGTGTCTGACTCTATCCACCATATTCCCCTACAAATAAAGGCATGAAATTCCCAAAAGTATGTCTGAAAAATTAGGAAGACATGATATCATCATTTAACCTGACACGCCGGATGGATTTGTTTCACACATCCATCTGGTAAGCTTCTCAAACACAGCATCTGGGAAAAGGCAGAGGCTTTGAAAAAAAAACTCGGAGGGTGATTGGATGAGCATTCTGTCACATCTTTACGGGCCAATCAGAGCAACAAAACATGTGACGTAGCCACTACTGAGGAGTAAATCCATAGAGAACTGCATAATGCCAACCATGGCGACTGTAGACATGTCAGTACACGACTTTTGTCATTTTTGAAAAGAAAACTCACTGCTGTTCTTTGTTCTTCTTTTAGGTAGGAAATGTCATCAAGTTCTGATATAACTGGCGCTTTAGCAGCATCTACAATAAGCTCTTTTGACATATTTGCACCGACGTCCCGTCGCTGATTGGTCCTGTCACTTTCTAACCAGGCCCAAACGGTTCAGATGGGAGCTTTGCAAGATGGATTCACCAGTGAGAAACACAGAAATGGGTGAATCCATCTGCTTCACAAGGTTAACTATCATTCCCTTCAATGCAAGAATTTATATTGAAATTGCAATGAGGCAAAAAACAAAAAAACAAAAAAACCACAATTAGATTTTTTAAAAGAATTGCTACCCTTAGTTTAATCTACTAGATACCATGTTTGTTATAATATAGAATGTTTTA
This sequence comes from Cheilinus undulatus, assembly GCF_018320785.1. NCBI lineage: Eukaryota > Metazoa > Chordata > Actinopteri > Labriformes > Labridae > Cheilinus > Cheilinus undulatus. The sequence goes on along the minus strand of NC_054871.1, from coordinate 47,639,344 downwards.
TTGCTTGTTTGTTGGGGAATACATAAGATGAGTAGCTTAGAAACAGTTGTATGTTACATGTTTTTCCCCAATTGTTCAGCCCTACTTAAGAGGGTGGAAAATGTTTTGATAACTCCAACGTATGGAAATGTTGACAATATTTTTGCTCAACTTAGACGGTGTGCAAAAGGCTGTCTGGGATTTTATATATTTTAAAATCCAGAATATAAGTCGCAGCAGTATATAAGCTGCAATCTGAAAACCACCAAAAACCAGGGAAGAAAGTTCAAACTGTCCTCCTGCATGGCTGTGCCCATTTTGTTCAGCAAAGTCAAACATGTTAGTGTGAGATTTCTGTAGCCTGTATCTGTGGTGTTCTTTAAAAACCACCTGTTTCAGCTGCAAAGACTTTGTGCATCTACTAGATATAGATAAGTTCAAAGCCCAGAAGCTGCAATGCCCTCCGATGCAAATCAGCACTCTACAAGGTTTATTTACTTATTATACTACAGTTTTTCTTTAAATGCTATTATGACCCAATGAGGAAGAAAAGCTGTTAAAAAGAGGCGCCTACCCTCATTAGTGCTGTTTGAGTTGTTTATTATGTTGTGAGCAGGGAAGAGGCCCCTTACGTTAGAACTTTATACTGGTTTACAAATCGCTCCAGTGCATAAAACACAGAAAACTTTCAAAGAAAAAGAATATCTATTAAAAGTATGGAGATATGAATACTGCATCGCCATTCAGAAAAAAAGAACACAGATTAGATTTTTTCTTCATGTCTCCAGCTCTAATAAGATTCTTAAACTAGGTCTCAGCTCTGGGAAGGAAACTGCAGAGTTGACAAGGAGCATGGACAGAGATTAGATAAGAGAAATGACTGGAGCTCAAACAGAGTGTGATCCAGGGAGAGAGGGGTTAATGTGGGGTTTGGAGCGGGCTCTGCAGTCTTGTTAAAGGCTAATGAACCGTTTAAAGGCTCAGAGAATAAAAGTACAGAATGAGCTGTGATGGTGAGCCAGGGTGACATTACCCTGCTGCAGAGAATCACACAGCCTAAAGCACAGAGCCAATCGCTCTCTGGCTCTGCTGGTCCAGCCTGTTGGGAGGGAGTGAAGCCGGGGGGGGGGAGGGGGGACTGCAGCCCCCCTGCAACACTGCACTGGAACTGGGCCTCCTTTCAGAGGAAAACAGGGCTTTTGAGCCCACCCAGGCCTGGCAGGGAGTTTCGTGATGAAAATGCAAATGAAAGTTGAAGCCCGGCCATTTTTGTGACAAATGACAGAACAGGTTCAAGCTTACACAAAGCCAATGGGATCAGATTACATGGTAAATATGAAATGCTCACCCCCTTGAAATTGCCAAGTTTGTGAGCACATGTTTGTACGCTGGGGCCAAGACTCTGTAAAACTTTTAGTTCAAACTCAGCGTCCAAAGTCAGCTTTGTTATGTAATTACTTCTGCACATGTTAAAGTCTGACTTGTGCACTCATAAAAGGTGGCTGTTGATAAAACCTTGCATGTATGAGACACATACAAGTACAGTTTGTCCTTGCAATTAGCGGGAACAGCAAAGTGAGACTCCATACAGATTTCAAGTGAAGATGTTTTATAAATTGTTTTTCCTGTATGGAAAAGCACAGAGTGAACAAGCAGTTTATCCAACTCAATCAATCAGATTTGGCTGATGGATACCATTCCTCCCCTACAAGCCATCAGGAGTCTCATGTCTTCCTGTAAGAAGCTTGTCAGTCAGCAACACTGCTTCTTTATTCTGTAAAATAACAAGACTGCTGTTTTTACGTTACCATTTTAGTGAAAGGGGTTAATCTCAATTGAGGAGCAACTTGGTTTGCAGCCCCTGGTGTCTCCTATAGTAGATCAGTTTCCTCTGGGGAGAATGACTCTTAACTCAACATGGCTATCCTAAAAAATTATTGATAATGAAAACTTAATTCTAAATTAATAACAAGGCTCAGCATGAACTGACATGCTGATGCCAGCTCAGCTTGCAGCCTATCTTGCAGACCTTTGCTCACCAAGGATGACGTGCATCAGTGGGGCAATATTTACTAATAATGTGCATTAAAAGAAACAATCCTACCACACAAGTCTGCTGTGTTGTTTGTACAATTCACTGATAAACAGAGATATATTAGAGCAGTAAATCACACTAAGGTTTCATCTGTTTTTTCTTCTGGTCATCATTGGGGTAATGTCCTATTCGGTTGTGAACAGCTCCAGCTGTGCTCAAGGTACATTTGGTTCATTAATATTATTGGACATATGCTGGGCTGCCTGCCGCGTGTCTCAACCTTTTATTAGGCTACAGAATGTCATATTAAAGACAAAAATAACTTAGCTCTGGCTAGAGACAAATCATTACATGAAACTGGAAAAAGCATCATCCAGTGTTATGGAGAGGAGAAAACTTTTGCTCTTCTGTTATGTTTGCATCCAAGCTCACAAACCATATCCAATAACGAGGGTTTTGATTGGTCAGATGTTTGCATGTTAAGAGAAACTTGAAAAAAATGACCATGCTTAAAAAAGCAAAGGCTGCAAATGTGCAAAGTAAAATCAGGTTGTTGGTGTGAAAGTAAAAGAAAAAAAATAATAATAATAACGATGATGTAGGAATAAATTGCATGATACAAAAGTGTCTGGTGTGCAAAGGCCTTAAGTCCTCTGTAGAGCCTTGGAAGAATACTGCTTCAACCTCAAACTGCTTTATTCTATCTTGCTGGTAAGGCTGCTTTTGGTGGAAAAAAAACCCTGATAAAAACATTGAAATGAGAGTAAAAAACATACGAGACTGTACATAAACAAAGGGAGTTCAGGTCTGTTCTGACCCCCAAATTCCACATACTCTGCCTATGCAGCATTGCATAAAGCGCACTGCATGGCAAATCTCTCCCAATCTCATCAGTCTTTGAGATTCCACTAAACACGCACCGCTCTGCTCAAGATATGTGCCAGGTCTGTTTTAGAGAGCATGCTGCGGCCAAACCTCATCAATCCGCAGAGAGCAGATAAGGGGTGTGAATCTCTACTCCTCAAGACAATTTCAACCAAGATTTAATGTCAACACTGGTGTATGGGGTGCAGGTGGGCTAGTGGTTTGAGGTATGCCCCGTGTACGGAGTCGACCCAGGTTTGAATCCTGCCTGTGGCCCTTTCCAATTTTATCCACTCTCCTCTTTCAAAAAAAGGCACAAAATGTCCAAAAGAAACGTTAAAAAAACAAAGAAACAAGAAAAAAAAAAACACGGTGCATAGACTGATCCACGCTGCACGCTGAAGACAGCACAGTGCATGGAATCCTGATAGTAAATAATCACCGTATCAACAATACATCCCATCCTGTGGTACAAGCAACAAGTCAGACACTGAAAAAGAGGTGGACAACCAATTAATTCTGCATGGATACTGCACATCCTTTGTAGCAAACATAAACTTTTTAACTTTGTTATGTACTCAACTATGGTGGAAGTGAAAAAGTCATGAAATAACATTTACAAAAATACTCTGTAGTTTGCATACTCCTCCCACAGTTCTCCTACAGTCTTGTGTTTTTGAGTCTCCAGCTGCTTAGGGTTGAGCTGCACATCACTCCAGGAATGCTTGAGGGGTTTTACCATTTTTGAGCTGCACACACGACTTTAAAATTGGCCATATTACAGCTCTGTCATGCGTCATCTGCGGTGCTCTGAACAAGGAGGCATGAGTGTCAGTCAAGAACAGATGAGCTGCTTCTGACCAGTTGGATGAATTTCTGCCATGTTTGAAAAGTTTGTTTGTAAGACCACATAACTCTCAAAAAAAAAAAAAGAAAAAGAAAAAAAAAAGCTGAGCCACAGGCCGGCTCCCCATCTGCAGGTCTTTTTTTTCTAATTGTGAATATGCAAAATAGTGGACAGCACCATAGCAACAGCAGGGATGCCTGTTTAAAGTGTCCTCTCCTCCTATAACCAAAGATATGAAAAGGAGAAATGCTGGCAGTGAATAGCTGTGAAGCTCAGATGCCAGATATTTCTCCTAAGATTCACTTCCTAGCTTGCTTGTGTTTGTTGGCATAAAAACTCAAATACAAATAGATCTGACTTTAGCTTCTGTCTATGGGAATTTTTAAAGAAAACTTCACTGACAATTGACCTAACATTAAGCTCCACTCTCCATCGCCACAAGCCAATCACATTTCTTATAATTACAAAATGCACTCGAACACAAAGCCCACAGACCTCCATAGACAAACATTAGTGTTATTTTCCTGTGGTTTAACTGATATGTATAGAGCAGTGATACTCAATGTGTGGCTCTAGAGCAACATGTGGCTCTTTTGCGATGATTTGGGGCTCTTTTATGTCTTAATTCGAAATATTATTCCCCAGAAAACCTTTGTAAAGGGAAACTATGACCTAAGAAATAATCAATTGCAAGTCACATTAAACAGTTTGAATCCCCACATTAATACAGTTTGCTTTAATTTTCAACCTTTATTTTTTGCCTGTACATTTTCATTGCCCTTTTTGCAATTTTTTGCCTTTTTTCTTTTTTGCTGCTTTTTATCTATTTTTACTGCTTCTATCCCATTTTTGCCACCAGTTCTTCGCCTCTTTCATCCTGCTTTTTGCTACTTGCAATTTTCCTTTTTTGCCATTTTTTCCCCATTTAAGCCACAATTTACCATTATATGCCACTGTTTTAAGTACTCTTGCCATTCTTTGCTGCTTTTTGCCATTTTGCCCCACATTTTTGCCCATTTTAGTCACTTTTACACTCATTTTTTGCAACATTTTTGCTGTTTTTTTGGCCATTTTTCCAACATTTTTTTCCATTTTAGTCACTTTTACATACATTTTTTGACATGTTTTTGCTGCTTTAAGACATTTTTTCCCACATTTTTGCCAATTTTAGTCACTTTTCACTCATTTTTTGCCATCTTTTTGCTGTTTTTTGGCCATTTTTTGCCACCTTTAACTTATTTTTAGGTAACTTCTCACTCACTTTTGCCCCTTACTTCCCTATTCTGCCACTTTTTCTCCCTGTTTTTCCACTTTTCACCCACTTTTTGCCATTTTATACCTACTTTGCCCCTTGTTGCCACTTTTTTGCTGCTGTTTGACCATTATTTGCCACCTTGTACTTATTTTTATAGCCACTTTAATCAGTTTGTGCCACTTTTCACCACTTAGATTGTGGCTCTTGCATTTTTCAACCATTTGGCTCTTTGGTGGGGCAGGGTTGAGTAACACTGGTATAGAGTAATCATACAGTGTAGTGCGAGTCTCAAAGAGTACTACGCTTATTTCAGAACTTGCCATGCTATTGCTCCTGAGTTGCTCCATGTACAATGATACAGCTAAAAACAAAGTGCAAGTGCAATAGACTGACAGAATGTGAGTCAGCTCTGCTTTTTCTTGCCTGGTAATTTGACTTTTTGTGGGCAGCTTTCACGTAAACTTTCCTCAGACAGTGTAATATGTTTTCATCTCACAATCTAACCGCTTTCTTCTCACTTGTTTTTGATCTCCCCGTCCCAGCCTCATAAATAAGGGCTGTCAGTAGACGTACATTTCCATGTTTCACTTGACTCAACATAACAGGAGGAGGAAAATCAAGACTGACTGTAGAGGCCTCTGCTTGCAGCCTTTGAGGTGGTGTGCAGAGCAGAGCTGGGGATGGGTGATGGCTAGGGGGGATAATTTCCGGTTTGCATCCATGGAGACTTTGTTGTTGTGTCTGTAGTAGGTCTGCATATAGAAGCAACCTCAGCCCAGACCAAAGACCCCCTCTGGAGAAAGCAACTGGGCTGTGCTGCTGCAGAGAAGAGCTCAAGAGTTGTAACCACATAAATGCTATGAAGAATCTAATCTCAGACTGCAAGTCACACACACACTCTCAGCTACACAGAACCTCGATGTTTTTACAGCCTTTGAACTCCCCCAAGAGGCACGAAGAGATCCATCTCACCATGAGTCTACGCCACATAAAAACCCAGCCCTGATTTCAGGTCAGTGCACCAAAAAGATTGGATATGATTAGAGATGGGGACGTTTCTTTCTTAACTCTGCCTCTTCAATTGTTCTCAACATCTGCTGTCAAAGCTCAATGAGGTAATTACACAGCAGCAAAAGCCACTGTTTAGTTAAATCACACTTGTAAAACCTGAAGCCTCTTAATGATTTCAAAAACCAGACTACCCAGGAGAAACACCCCATTTAGAGTCCATGTAACTAAGAAGCAGTCTGAGGGCCCTTGGGGCAGTTTCTGTATTTTTAAGCCTTGAAATTTAGTTTTGCAATCTTATAAACAAATTAAAAACATTTTATACTGCCCTATTAATCTAACTCCTACGCTTCCTTTCTCACATATTAACAAGAATATCCCAAAATATGACGACGTGCAGCAGCCAAAATGTCTCCAACTAGGCATGTGGGCTATCAGCAAAGCCAGGGGATAAATGATTAACAAGTTAATAAATGTTTGGCAGATTTAATGGGTTATTATCCTGTATCAGCTGGATAAACAGAGAACAGGATACAAAAGCTATACACCAGACAGCAGCTTTCACAACCACATTTTTTAATTATTGAACGGCACAATATGTAGATTGGATTTCTGAGAATCTGAATTTAAGCGTTTTAAAGTGTAAGAACTGTTAATTCATACCTCTGCTGTTGTCCTCCACATTAAAGAACAGCTGCTGTAATGAAAAGACATGTTTATTACGCCGCGTGTATCCTGATCCGTGACGTATCGTGGGAAATACCCAGCCCTACTGACGACTAAGGTCCATGCCAGAAGACCATCAGATCTGGAAGAGTTTGGGAGACTGACTAAAGAGGAATGGGCTGATATTCCTCAGGAGACATGTCTGAGACTTGTTGAAAATGACAACAAACCACTGCAGGCTGTTATCCAGCAAAAGGGAGACGCTACTGGATGTCAGCATCAGGGCAGCTAATAAGTTACACCCTGGTAATGTGAAATTGTTTTTTGTGTGCACAGTAAAAAATGTAAGCATCCAAAATCAAACTAGGATGTTTGTAAAAGTAGTTGAATATTCATTGCTCTAACAGCACTTTGGATACTCTTTTAAAAACAGAAATTTTCAAAAAGTTTAATCATTTTCTTTGCATCTGTATGAACAAACGTGTGGACACATTGCCTTTTGTTTGTCAAAAACTAAGCAGTAACTAAGGCCAACTACCGCCGCATCTGGGAATTTTCACACATGCAAACAATTAAATCAAGTTGAACTTCATGTGAGAGTTTAAATAGTCCAATTTTTCACTGTGATTTTACCCAAAAACTTTTCTTGTAAACCTACAAGTAGCAATATCAAAGCGAGTAGCAATATCAAATATTAAAGAAAGACGATGCTTTCCCATTATCAACGTATGATAGGTGCGATCTGTTCAGCAGTTTGTTCTTCTCCAGCATTTCTTCATCCTGAGGCTCCTCCACTCCTGTTCAGCAGAGAGTCTCCCACTGTGGGCTCCACGTGTGAATAGCAACGCAGGAAGATTTCAGGAGCCAACCGTCCTGAAATTTTCTGATCATTAGCTTGTACTTGGGCTGAGAAGTTGCACACAAACATGCTGCAAAAGCTGGGAACAGTAGCCAAGTTGCATGCACCATGGCTAAGCAGTATCGGATAGAGTAGCAGCGTGAGATATCGTCTTTGTAGGATATATGCTACTGAAATAAATGCAAGTTATGCCTTAATATGCAGGAAGTTTCTAAAGAATTAAATATGGGTAAATAAAATTTTATTTTTTCTATTATAATTGAATTATTTCATTATTTTGGACTTTAAAGGCCAGTTCACAGCATTGTTTCAAAGAACATGATTGTCTCATTTCATGTTGTGGTATTGCGACAGAAATGAACTGTTAAAACATTAAAAGTCTATTTTTAAATTGAGCCTTCCCTAATCGAAAAAATGTTGCAAGTCTATTCTTCAATATTATGATGACATGAAATACAATTATTTTTTGTTTTATAAAATTCATTAAATTTTTTAGCTATCTTAATTTTAGTTATGTTTGTGAAAAGAAAGTTTTTTTTACACCTACATTTGCAAAAGTTACTCTGAGAGTAGCTGATAAATAGTTTTGAGTTTTTCCTGATTTCATATAATTGGTGTCAGGCTGCGTAAAATGCACACATGTTGACAGAGAAATCATCATTTGTCTTGTTTAAAATATATTTCCCATCAATTTCCTTAATTTAAACAAAAAACATTCACTTGCTGTTCAGCTCTAGCATGCACTTTCTGCAAATGCATCAGAGGAAATAACCCTTGATGCCAGCAGGTGGCAGTATCTTTTGGTAATCATTCATAGAGGAATATCCAAGACTAGGGATGTGCAAACCAACCATGTAAAACACCACACCACCAACACCATCCAGTTTAGTATCATTATAGATTCATTAGTGATGTGTTGGTAGGCCTTGGTGTTTGGTTGTGGAGGAACAAAGGAGTAGAGGTTTTCTCCCCCTCTTTTCCTCCATTACTCTCTTTGTGCACCGACTCTTTTCAATCAGAGTGTAAACCACGTCGCTCACAATGGTTCCCCTGTTGATTTAACCAAATTTAATCAGCCAAAAGACCACAGAAGGACCAACTGGTGCCAATGGTGCCAAACACACCAAAAAACTTTTAAAAAATGAGGCCTCAGTTACTCGCTGGCAGCCAAATATTTGCCAGTGGCTGACTATCAGTCTAGTAGGTCAGAACCCAAAAAACTCCAACAGGGACGCCTGCAATTTAGCAGAAGGTGGTACATTTAGATTCTCTGAAAAAATATGTCTCATGTTTTGGCTCTTTTTTTCTTAAATAGCTGGATAGCAGGGCTGACTTCAGAATTTTACTTTATTGTGATAAACAATTTTAATCATAACTTTTCATTCAATTGCTCGTTATCCTACCTGTGTATTTGAGTGAGACGGACAAACAAGGACAAAGATAAAGAGTGGGAAAAAAAGACAAAGATTAGACCCAACGTTTAGAGCATCAGCTGGTGTGTGCAATTACTCCTGTACTGCAGATAATGCAATTAGACCTGTGTGCTAAAGGGATTTGGCTGTTAAAGTGTTCTCTTCCACAGCACTGGATTATGACTGAATTAACAAAGTGTTCTGCTCTGCAGCACAGCCAAATGTCAACAACCAGTGAGCAGACGTGCATAAAAGCAGAGTATGAATGCATGCATGCAGAGCCGTGGAGGTAAGACTGGGTCAAATGGGGATAATTACTTTAACAGCCTGACTTTCACAGACATGTTTGCAGGGGACGTTGTTCAGGTAATAAGGAAATAAACTCCCTCTAGGTCACGTATGCTGCAGTTTGAACAAGGTTTATAGAATCAATCAGCTGAACAGAAGCACAATTATGACGCTGGCTGCAGAGCGTATATTGATGTAGTTTATGCTGAAGTAGAGCACGCCATCAGTAACATCCAGGATGGGTCAACACGTGGACAAAGGCATACGTGACGTGACATACCCACTCTAAACTATCTCTTCATAAAGAGAGGGATGGTGCAAAATCAAAGTGCAAACGTACACATCCATCTATATAATCCAGTGAGCCTATCTGTACAGCAACACTTACATTATTGATAGAATTAATCAAGGTCAACTGATCAGAAAGCCTGCCTTTCTGAGCAATTTCAATAGCACTCTCTCTATTCTGGATAAAATATTCCTGAAGATCCTGAAGTTTCAGTGCTTTTATATACAAGGGACCATTTAAATAAAGGAGATTTGATCATTTAGAAACAGGTGGTAGTTGAGCATGGAATATTTTATAAAATATTTTGATAATCTAAATATACAAACATCTGCCAATATTTTTATACATAAACAAAGGTTATTGATAGCCAAAAGAGGACAGTTTTTCAATTTTAAATTCTCAAAAAAATTGCAGACCAAATACTACAAACTATCTTAATCTAATAAATTAGCAAAATGTTGAAAAATGGATGATACTGGAAGGAAGCAAGGGAACCCTGAGGGAAACTAGTCACTACTCCTTGTGAATTGCAGCCAATTTGGGACCTTTGACGTTTTACTGCCGGTGTTTCTTGTTCGTCCATGCCACTCTGTGCTTTTGTGGTCATTTTGACTGGCAGGTTTCCTGTTTCTGGTTTTGTCAGTGCTCATCAACTGGTTGTTGATAGTGTTACATCACTGCAACGTGCGATAATATCAAACAATATCCTGTCGGTTCTCAGTGTTGGGGTAGCATTGATGCATATTCCACGACATGACCAAGCCAGAGGCCGTGGACAGGCTAGCCTTCCTTACCAAAATGTTTAAAGTTGAAACGTGTGACAATAAGCAAGGACCTCACATCCTTTACCTCTACTCACATGTGATGTTTAGTTTGTTTAACCCTTTATGACCTACCATAAAACGCAAAAAAACAAACATGAAATTGTGGTCAAAAAACAAAAAGAAAGCATGTTTATAAAAAATAAACTATTTACACTATAGTGCAATCAAATCTATGTGTGCCAGATACTTTTGAGCGTACATATGTTTGCAGAAGACCATGTTGAAACAAAAACAAGTGCAACTCGTGTCCTGCAAGAAAACAATGCGATAAATTGATTTTTTTCAAATAAAATTGGAGATTAGATTGTTAGCTCATACTGCCCTGCCTTAATTTGTTTATAGACTTAAAACATTCTAGTATTCTGACAACCATTTGTTACTTCTTTACAAAAAAATTATCATAACACATATCATGACTGTTCAATTAGAAGATATCAAGAGATGATTTGTGGTCTATATCACCAAGCCCGGCCCTGCAGTGCACCAAACATAACCCCTGTACAGTAGCTTGTCTGTACAGTGAAAGCATCAGTGTAACTTCTGCTTTGTCAGCAGTTAAGTGTAGTGTGTAACCACAGCAGACATAAACCTTTATCCCACCCCTGTAAGTGCCAGACATGACTCCACTCCCATATGGAAACCTCCAGGAGCTCTGCAGGGGGCGGAGAATGAACTGGGGCTACTACTGCCAAAACAGTGTGCAGAATGAGGAGGGGTCGTCTGTCTGGTCTGCCCTTAAACAAACATCTCCAGGAGCAGACATGTCAGACAGTGGGAGCAAGAGCAGCATCTGCCACGCTGACCAGGTGGTCATTTCAGGACATTTGTGATTCATTATGAAGTCACTACTCATTACAGATCATTGTCACCATCATCGTTACATGAACACTGACACATGACGTGAGTGAAGAATCCGGAGGCAGGGGCCATCTTGATTCCATTATCACTGCATTAGTTTAAATTGATTCCTAATGGCCTTTTTAATGACCAGTGCAGAGCAGACTTCCCCACACTGTCTACAAACCTCAGGGCATCTTGGCATAAAATCCAGGAAACTGGGCTGCAGACAAAGAGAGGCAGACAAAAGGCAGCGATATAAGGCTTATTAGAGCAATAGCCAGAGAGAAAGAGAGACCTTTAAAACAGAGCTAACATGCACACAAGTGTGTGTATGATCACTTACACAAGACCAGACCAGAGGAGGAAACTGTACATGCTTCTCCATTAACTTTTATTCAACGTCTATACAAAATAGTTTGGAAAAAAATCCCATAATAGTATTGTACTGTTCGAGTCTATCACTCATCAGTAAAAAGAGACCCTTTGATTTGTTCCCATGAAGTGACATGAACAACAACAACAAAAGAACACTTTGAGAATCATTTTGAAAAACTGGCATGCCATGTTTTGGTTCCTGTGCCTTTCTGCAGCAGCTCTGCAGAAGTTATGTTATGATTTATACTGTAAAACAGGATTTGGTTGTATCCAGTTTTTAATACTGTAACCGTTTCCAAAATGGTTTAGGGCATCACCATACCACGTGATTAACAATCACATAATGCTGGAAGCTGCTCGCACCAAGAACCTGTCAGGCTACAGAGTGCATGGGTACTTCTACACTTGTTTCATTCAACACTGTGTTGAATGACTGACTTGGGGACTTTCCTTCATCCTTTTCCCCCCTTTCATGTGGAGTCTCACATGGTTCTATCCTAGGATCAATCCTGTTCTCTCTACCTCTTTCCTTTGGGCTTGAGTTTTAAAAACAGGATATATCATACCACCTTTATGCAGATGACACACAGATGTACCTCCGTCTAGAATGAAACAATGGCAGCAGCGATCATCTGATCAGCTGTCTCAAAGACATTAAAGCCTGGAATCTTAGTGTAAAGACCGACAGTGATTTTAAATTGGATCAAAAAATAAATGCTGTTGTTAAATCAAGGTTTTATCACCCAGGATTTCATCCAAGATCAAATCAGTTTTATCTTCTAACAACTTGGAGTGAATGATTAATGCTTTTATTTCTTCCCATCTGGACAACAGCAAAGCACTCCATACAGGATTAATCCACGCCTCCCTTGCACGTTCAAAGTTAGTCCAAAATGCCTCTGAAACATGAATACATCACCCCCATTCTCGCCTCCCTCCACAGGCTCCCTGTTTATCTTACAATTTATATTAAATATAGTTTGTTTGTAAAGGGTTAGATGGATCCCCTCCCCAGTACATTTCTTTTTCAAAATAAAAGGATGAACAAATGAAGGGAGTTTCCTCAAAAAAACTTAAGTGGGCTTTTACTTTGAAAAGCACAAACCAGGTGTGTTTTCATACTGTGTGTATCTTAACCTGCAAACATATTGTATCATGTGGAAACTGTAAGCTTCATAGGAGTTTGGAGAACAACCATAGTAAACAGATGCATTTCAACTCGTTGCTTTCATCAGGTTCATCAAGAAACACATTTCAGACATGTTCTATTAATATGGATGTACATATCTACTTCAATAAGGTAATTATGGCTCTCTGTTTATCATTTTTCAGTCTATTTTGACCGACAACCAGTGGTGAGTGAACTGAATAGATGTTACCTCCAATCCCAAAATCTTCTGTTTGTGTGATGTGTGCATTAGCATGTGAGACGCAGCCCTCACACTGGCTGCCAGTCTGAAACATCCGTTAAGCCATAATAACGGCGAGGTGCGCTCTGGCCAAATGACGTCACACTGTCAGTGCAGACCAAAACATGGCGGCCTCCTGAGCCTTGAGCTTTTTTGTTCAATATACATATGAGAGATACAAATATCTATCCAGTGAGGTGAATTTGTCTGATCAGGCAGGGTTCCTTTAAAAGACCAAAATGCAACGTCCAAACTGACCAAAAATATTGTGACAGACATGAGGTTTATCTTCATATTAACAATTACTGAAAAGAAGTGTTAGAGTGCTGCATCCTGTTGAACCGCACTAAACTGTCAAAGGCTGAAAAGACATAAACTGCTATCAATCCATAGCAGTAAAAGCAATGAGAAGGTAGGTAATGCATACAAAAGCATTGTGATAAGGTGATAACTGAAGCCTACATCCTTTACCTGCAGCTAGTACAAACCAACCAGTCATATTGACTTACTTTGGTCAGATAAAATTTTCCCATGGATTACCAAAGTGTGAATATAAAACAACCCTCATGCATTTATCAGGGATTAAATTAACACCTAAACAGATGGTAAAAGCCCCTGCAAGTAATCTCCCTTTTCAAATCAATGCACAAGTCCTACAGAGGAGTTTACTACTTCTAGGATCTAGGTGTAAGATTTAAGGTGGGACTTTTGCCAATGCTGGAACTGTCTAAGTTGGTGCTACCCCTTAAATGGATGCCCTGTACAAAATTAAGAATTAATATTGAACTAGGCTGTATTTGAACTGGCACAAAGCTGCATCACTCTTCAAACATCAAGGCGAAAAAAAAAAAAAAGCCAATTATTTCCTGACAAATATAAGTTAATGTGGGATCTTCATGGCCGATAACATAATTCTGCAGGGTATCCTTGTATTTGTCTGAGAGATTCATCTACTGACCCATCAACATGGAGGAACACGAGGAGGAACAGAAGGAGAGTTTCGAAGGTTTTTCAAAACTTCCTGTTCCTCTCACATGTGATCCAAGCTTCCATCTGGCCTCCAGACTGCTCACAGTGTTTCTGTGCGTGTAGACTAATGTGTGGGTCCTCATTTGCCATGTAGTGTGGGAAACAAACAAGCACAGTGAGTTGTCATACAGTAGAGCTCTTGGAAAGCTTTAGTGGTTTTATTGCCTCGTTCTCTTCCTGCTAACTGTGGTCAAGTAGATAAATTATTCATTCTTCACAAAGGCTGAGTGTTGCTTGGATTGTTATTAATACAGGCTTTTGCTTGTTGATTATGTTTATTACATTCTGGTGCTTGCAGCAATAAAAAATGTGGGAACTTTTCAGAATAAAATTTTCTGTGGCTCAACATTTCACATTTCTTTCTAGTGAAATTAAAACCTCTCAGACTGGGGTAATCTTTCGGGACCATGTCCTTTTCATCAGATGTGTCTTTCAACTCATTCACACTGCCACTTCAAGGTGTGATATTTACACCCATTTGTCGTTTCTCCTTCAAACTGAATGTAATAAAGGTGTAATTAGGGTACAAATAATGTTATAGGGATGAGCTAGCAAGGGAGGGAAGCACTGTATGTGTGCATCTGACTGCCTGCGTTTGTGGAGCTCCTGCAATGCCATATCACACAGTGAATGAACAGTATGTCCACACAGACACCCCTCTCCTCAGCAACATTTCCCAGCTCTTCCTTGGGGATTCCAAGGCATTCCCAAGCCAAATGAGATATATAATCCCTCTAGTAGCAGAAGGATAAACGTTGCACACAGGGTCCATTATGTTACATTTGTATTTACTGCAAAAAGTTAACAGAAAGTGGCAAATTGTTCCATTCTGTGATGAAAATAAGCAGTGAGGACGAGCCTGTGGCTCTGTCACTCCTTCAAAATCACTGAATCCATCCTGACAGAGCACTTCATACTGCACCAGCTGTGCCAAGTTGGAGAAATGGAGAGCAACTTTTAGGACGCAGTCACACTAGGCAGTCCGCACCATGCCTTAATCCAGTGTCTGTTAGGTGACTGAGTGAACAAACGTATTCCTTTATCTACTATATTTCCATGGTTGATATCTACATGATAAACGGGCAAACTACTGTGTTTAAAGTGAGGATTCGGTACCAGAGAGAGAGGGGGGGGCCGAGTGAGCAGGAAACAGCGGGAGCCGATTTGAATCATCAATCATCACACTGCTTCCTCAGGTTAGAAGTTTTGCCGTGGTAAACACTGAACTTCATGTCACAAATATTGCAGCGTAACCTGCATCATATTTTGAAAAGTGGAGCGCTCCCTTCAACCGCTTCCTATCAGCTATGCTTGTTTGTTAACTGCTACCAACGTCATTACACACGCATGTGCAATGCTGTGTTTGCATCCGGCATGAAAAATTGACTACTCTTCCACTCTCTTGCAGTCAAAAGGATGCGTTTAGGTACCAAAACATGGTACTGTTTGATTTTACTTGAATTGGTACTTGGGAGTACCGATGGAATTCTGTTGGTACCTACAAAAGTACCAGATTCGGTACCCATCCCTAACCCTTACACCCCTAAAACACCAGGAAACCAGGAGACTTTACATGGTGAAATTCACAAGTCCTGTGTTCAGATTCTAAATTTCTGGAGGATCTGTAAACCAACTTTCACCATCCTCATTTCACTGACCTGATCCTTAACACAGCATCATGTCACATTATGTTACCTCATTTAATTAGCCAACTAACTTTAATCCTGATGTTTTAATGCTTACTGTAACGCAGTTACTGTTTTTAAACCGATGGGAGTTACAACGTTTGGGGGACTTTACCACAGCTGCTTTGAGAGGGGGGTGACAGACTCACAGCAGCAGCAGACAAGCTGCTGATAGTCCAAGGTTTAATCTGATTCACAATGCTGATGTGCTTAATACTTATTGGTGGTCAATGGCATAGAATATGTAATTACATTACACTGCAGACAGTGTTTCTGTAAAATGTAGGCACCAGAGAGTTACCTGCAGGTGATCAGTACTGGAATGTTCAGATATCTGCAGCATTACTTCTGATCCACCAATCATGCATGTTTTTTTATATAAAAGTCATCCAGCAATAATTGGTTGCAGATCAATTCCCCAACTTCCTCCTCCTAATGCTAACTGGCAGACCTCTGAAGTGTTACGTTTTTAGCATTAAGAAAAGACAGTGGTTCTGATCTCCTTGACAAACTGGTATGAGGAAAATAAATAAGAGTGTTTCCTGAATTGGCAGAGAAACTATTTGGGGTGACAGCACATTAGCTGAGGCTGGTTACTCTCAGAATGGACTAACGGCTGGATTCTAAATGTCTTTTTCTCCGAAGACTCATAGCACTGTCAAGAGACCATAAATAGCCCCCCAAAAGTGCCCCTGTGTGGAGTTTCCATAGAAACTAGAGAATGGGAGTTTTTCTTTTGTCTCAGACAGAGAGCGAGACAACAGCTCCAGATGAGTAAACTGTGTCATGAGACTCTGCTGTGACAAGAGCTGCTCGTCTAATCTGAAGGCCCCTGTGTGACAGCATTATCTGAACGTCAGGGAGCCAAAGTCTGGAATATCCTCTTCATATCATCTTCTATAGACTGAATCATTCTTTGTGCTTCTCATGTTTATGCTCCTCGGGCATACTGAATACACTACATCTAAAAAATGCCATCAAACAGACATTTCTCTGCAGAAATCAATACTTTTTCATATAATATGCATGAGTACAGAACTTTTTCTCACCACAATTACACGGTAATTGCAGGGCTCCAGACAACTTTTAAAGTCTGAGTATAAAGCCTAACAGCATGTCCTAACAGCATCAGATATTGCTTTGTAGAGCATCAGCTTGCTGTCCACATTTCTTCCATCAAATATTTAATTCTCTACTCTGTGATTTTCATTTCTGTTTGACATCTCATGTTTTTATTTTGAATGTGGAGGAATAAAAGTGTGGTGCTTTGTAAAGATGAGTATTTGATGTGATGAGCTGAAAAGGGTTGGCTCTGTGGTAACACAAGCCACACAATATTTCAAACATGGATATTATTGATGCATCACTCTTTCTTCACTTTATAAATAAGCTAATAAATTCTGAGTGGACAAAACAGTGAAGGAAATATTAAGACAATTTTCCTGTTAGACACTTCTATTACCGTGTAGATCTCCCTCATTCCTCTTTACCTTTCTATGTCACTGGCCACGGTTACATGATGTTTTTTAATTCAGAATTAATTATTCAGAATTACATAATTCAGAATTAAAGTATTCTCCTTCGCGTTTACATGGAAATAGTAATTCCGAATTGAGGTTTACATGGAAAACATGTTTAATTGCCTTTATTCAATTCCGCTTAAGGTCTGGGGGTTGGGAAGGGTTCTGACTGGAGAAGGGGCGGATGTGACATATTTACATCTACCGGAAGAAAACAAATGCCGCCTGCTTCCGCCCAGCCACTCTTTTCATCATATCCATATCTTCCAAAGCTCTTATTAAATAAATAGGTTCGGCTTGAGCCAAACGCTTGCTTCGGGCGGCCATCCTGGAATATGTGCCCGCTAGTGCGGAATATGTGCGTCATCGCGACAGGACAAGGGAACGAGCATGCGCAGAATGACCGGAATTAATTTAAAGCGAAATGAACGTATACATGATAGAGGAATTATTCAATTCAGATTTAAAATCAGAATAAACCAGCCATTTACTTCAGATTTAAGTTTAATTTGGAATGGCCCTTTTTTATTTGGAATTAGGTGTTTACAAGGTCTTTTTAAAGAGGATTTAATTTTTATTCTGTATTAAAGAGGAATTAAAGCTCTCATGTAAACGTAGCCACTATGAGCAACAGAAAGGAAAATCAGTCCAACTGATTATTGAGGCTGATTTTTGGCATTTGGCCGATTATGGGTACTGGCATTTTATTTTACAGCTTATCACTAAAATTAATAAAGAAAAAGGTGTGCTACTTTGGCTCCATTCTAAGGTGTGTCTTCCCCTCTGGCTTTATTTTCACTCTCCACACTCCCACCTAATGCCCTTTATACATCACAATCTGATTGGCTGTCACATGAACACCAGCCAATCAGTACTTAAGCTTGAGTGCCACTAACACAGTGAGCATATGGCATCACTACTTGCTTTTCTAGTGCTACTGTCCTGCTCTGTTCCATGATTTTTGCACATAGAGCAAGGCTACTTTTTCTATTTTCCTTCATTTCTTTGATGATGTGACTTGTCTTTTGCCACATTAAGTACATTTTGCATATTATAATAAAGGTAAATCAGTGCCGATAACATCAGTTACTGGTTCCACAAACTACTAATAATCTTTATCCTTATCGGCCCTGAAAAAAACAATATCTGTGAACCCAAGACAGGAAAACAGAAATGAAAAATGGGTTGAAAATAGCATCACATTATGCTGCTTTGTGCTGTGACATGCTGGTAAGGCTGTTGTCAAAAAAATCAATATGAAAATACATTGTCACATACTCCTAGTTGATACGTATATCAACACAGACATACAGAATCTATATGACTACAAATGCTATTACAGCAGCTTTAAAATAAGCTAACCCTACAGTGCAGTAAACAAAAAAGTCAACAGGTGGCAGGAGAGGGTAAACTGTATGATGCAGCGCATGCTTCACATAAAATCAAAGAAATACAGTATGGATGAGAAAATACATCCACTACTGGCACGGCAGAACACATGTGCAATCACGTACATTTTGCTACAGTGTTTTGCCTCGTTTTTGCACAGTTTGCAAAACTTCAGTCCTTAAAGCACACTAGAGTTTAAGGAATGAGGTAAAACAAGGACAAATAATACAAAAATGCCAATAATATTGTGCATCCCTAGTCATGAACTATGCAAAATGTGCAAAAACAAGGTAAAACACTGCAGCAACTCTACCAACCTTCATCTACACATGACAAGACACCATCCCAGTTAACAACAATAGGTTGTTTTTCCACCATGGACCAATTGGTGTGATCCCAACTAGGGCTGGACTATGGCAGAAATCAAAATCAGGATAAATTGAGCTTTTTACCTCGGTTACAATAAATGAATGATTATTCCACCCCCAACCTCTAAATAGGTTTCTTCTGTAAATATTTGTAGACCCTTAAAACAAATCACTGAAAGGAATATACACAGATTAAAAATTTATGGTTATTTAATGAAACATCTGAAATCAAAACACACATCAGCTGAAATGAAAATGTTTTTCGTAGAAAGTCAAATTTTACCAAGAAAAGGGGAAAAACTGAAATAATTGCCAAGGCAGGTTTATGTCGATTAATTGCCCAGCTCTAATCCCAACCAGTTCTGAATGACACATTAATGTCAAAATTTCCTCAATTGAGATCACAAGCAGCGCTTTAACGCTTTATTCGTGAAGACCTAACCACACACCATAGCTGATGATGAAGGCTTCAGGCAGCTGCAGGAGTAAGAGTAGCACTATTTAATCCCCACTTATTAGTTTTACAAAGAAACTGCAATGCAGACAAGGAATCCAGATGTAAACCAAAAAGACATTTTTGCAAATAGAGGTGGTATACAAGTGAAGCCAGAATATTATTATCATTGTGTCAAAAAACTAAACAAGAGAGGCAACAGCAAGGGCCCTCCCAGGTATTCAAGCATTTGCATTTATTAATAGCTGAGGAAAAAGAATATTTTAATTTAAGTCTCAGCTCTTTGAGGATCTGAATCTGATTGTTTTAAGTTGTAGGATCATTGAAACTATGCTTTTGTTGGTAACTTCTATAATTAAACTTCTACAGTGGTGAATTTTGTGTAGGATATTGATCATCCAAAATCAATGTGCATCACAATAAAGATCAAACTTTGGCTTCTGTATTGAATATGCATCACATTGTATGGCTGCCACAAATACCAAGCCCTACATGCTGCATTGCTCACAAACTATTAGAACACTACAACAGGAAATGGCTGAAAGAGTGGATTTTTTTGCCAAGGCTTGCTTGCATCACATGCTGTTAGAGCACCCTATCACATGAAGACACTTGGAGAGACAATGTCGTCTTCATCCCTGAGAGTGAGTTAGAAACCACCTCACAGGGGTAACCACTTACTGACCCCAGTTTAAATGCCAGCTCCTGACCTTGTAGGTGCAGCCTGGAGGCTCATGAGGATCTTGGTGCTAGACTGTACAAACTCCAAGAAAAACGGTTTTGATCGCAGAGGCCCCTTAAGGCTGCCATGTGCAAAAACCAGGACCAACATAGAGATTTCTGTCTCAAGGTGGTCGGGACTATAAAAACATTCAACACATGGACATACAATCAAAACGTTTCTGAGCTGAGTGCGCTCAGTAAGCTATAGATTAATCATCTGAAAGAAAGATTTTCTGCAGGAAGGGAGTATGGATTTATGGTGGAGCATTTGCACACACAGGAGAGTTGTCACACATGCGGTTTTCATGAACCTCTTGTGTATTTTGGTGTACATCTAGGCTCTACCGTGAAAATGGAACTGCATGAAACCAATTGCACATGAGCTGGCACATCTCTCCACATCGGGCTGGCTTTCTTTACCTGGCTGGCCTCAGATGAGAGGTGATGGCTGGTTCTGGGTGGCCCTGGGATCACCCAGTCAGCTTGTCTGACTGAAAATGTGAAAGAACAAGCCTTTTACCCCGTGCCAGTTCATACACACTTGGCTTAACAACAGTTCTCACAGGAACCCACTCACATTTCAGAGCTGACAGAGACAGAGAGCGAGAAAGCAAAGAGAAAGAGGAGAGAAACAGTGAGAGATCAAAAGACTGAAGAGCGGAGGCAAGTGTTGCCATCCTGAAGCAAAACCTTTAATTTCAATGTGCGACTTGACATTCAGACAAGATTTTTTTTTATCTAGGTCCTTTTAACCTGAATATTTCAACTGATGTCTAGAAGTTAAGGAGGGAAAAATGCTTTGCTAAAGTTAGCCTGAGCAAGGCCTTCACCTCACGAAGCCAAAAAGCATCTTAAAGAAACACTAACTTTAAAGGGGGAAGTGCATTTACATTTTTTTTAACCAGTTTTCCGCTTTTTGGTTTGTTGTAGAGTGTCGGAGACCTCTGTGGATGATTCTGCCAAGGAAAAGCTCTGTAACAAAGAACAGGGAGTAAAATCCTGACCTAATACTGACATAACAAAGTTAGCTCGAAGCAGCTTAGCCCACAGCCATAGCTCACACCCTGTCTACATCAGAAAAACAAACTTTTAAAGATTTTTTTGGGCAATTTGCCTTATTGACAGGACAGCTGTAGAGACAAGAGGGATGGAATGACAAGCATTAACCAGCTCCTGTTTGACCTTAGCTGGAAATCCTTCCTTTTAATATGAAACTGCTCTGTTCAGTTTAAACCATTGGTTTGTTTCTTTTAGATAGGAGTCTGTGATAGTTAGGCTGCTAATCTTATAAACTATGGATAAAAAACTACAAACAAAGTACAGGAAGCATTGATGTTAGAGGCATAAAGTCCAAGAAAACTCCTGCACACAGTCTAACTTGTAACAGGAAGCAGTTTATTTGGGATGCAGATGGCCTAGCAGCTAGAACGTGGCCTATGCATACGGGTGGCCTTCGTTTTCCAACTCTATCCACAAAAGCAAAAATAGTCCAAAAAGATACTGATGTGAACAGGGGTTGATTTGCAACATTTTGTTAGGCCTTCCTCAGGTTTACAGTTTGTGGAAAAAGGGGTCAGGGCATCTTAAATACAAAGCGGCTTCATCAGTGAACGACCAAAAGCTTAAAAAGCCTATTTTAAACCAATCTGTAATTAATGAACTGCAATAAGAGGACTAAAGGTCCCAACAGAGTTAAGTTACAACCTATAGCAAGAAAACAGAAATGCTACAATATAATGAAAAAGGGAGGAGGTTAATGGTTCTTATCTATAATCCTACTTACTTCACAAATGAGCCCCAAAATATCTGTCTTATGAAACAGGGGTGGGAAACATTTATAAAGGCATGCATTGCCATTATTGCATCATATAGCACAGGGGCTGCCGAACCTTTTCATGCCAAAGACGCCTGTATAACATCAGCCTCTAGTGGGCATCCCGCCTCTAACAAAGTTTCTTGAATTCCCTCTTCATTACAGTGGTAAATACTAGGGGTGTAAATCACCAGTTTCATCACAATACGATACAATATCGGTTCTCAGAACAACGATTCGATATTTGACGATATCACAAATTCTGCCACGATTTGATTTTGATTCGAGTCGATTTAGAGGCCTGTGATCGATATCAGACGATATTGTGAACCCATTTACCACAATCTGTTACTTTTCACATAAAGGAAAACACAATATTGATACTCTCTCAGGCTCTAGCCATTACCTGCTATCTGTGCCTAGCTGTGTTGTGACTCGTGGATGGGCGGAAACTGTAATGACCAAGCATGTGGAGGGACTTTCAAATTAAAAGCGTAAGGTAAAAATGGCTATTAATATCGATGTTTATACTTTCAATCGATTTGACTGAATCATTGCTCAAAAAATCGATATATCAATCCAGAGTGATGAATTGTTACTTCCCTAGAAAATACTACGAGTGTAACGGTATTTGTATTTGTCCCAAACCGTTACAGCTCGGTGCACGTAGTCACATGACAGATATGTCCAAACTATTAAAGAAGGAAAAAAAAGAAAACAAATCTAGTATTTACTTCCAATCCAGTAGTAGGGTTCCCAAGTGTTTGCTAACTTCTATTCAACAACCAAAGAAGAACAAAAAGAAGCTGCCAAAATGAAACACGTGAAGAAGTAATGTTTGCTCCTGTAGACAGAGCTGCAGAGCTGCAAGACCTGCTGGATCCTTTTTACTCTCCTCATCTCCACGCTGATGTTAAAAAGCCTCCTGATGTAAAAGCAGAGAGAGTGTATGATATTACCAGTGCTAAACATTTTAAAGGCTATGCACAGACATGTAGAAGTAGAGAACACAGATTTCAAGAACTCTGCTCCAGCTCCATTGCACTGTCCCATCTTGTCTTTACATCAGCTTGTCTTCAGTCCTTCACTGACAGACATGAATCATGATTTTACACTGGTAACCACTGCAACTTCTATTTACCAGCAATGGTGTGATCACAGCACACTTCATAAATGAGAAGATATGATACATTGCTCTGATATTTGCATTTTGCCCTATTTGAAATCAGGACATACAGGCTCATTTGTGTGTCACTTTTTATTTTGCATATTTTTTTTGTTTTCCTCTGTTTTTGTCTCATGTTTACTACACTGTAGGCTATACCAACTACCAGATAGTTGTAAGTAGCATATACTGAACAAACTATAAGCTGCACTCATGTTAGTTGAAAAGAAAGATGATTAATAGAGAAACCTAGAATTATGAATCTGGGACTTTGTTTCTTTTTTCCTTATGATGAACCAAACAGTGGCCCTAAAACCAAGGTACAAACTGAACCATGACCTTTGTGAACCGTTGCACCCCATGAAAATACTGGATTAAAAAAAGAAATAAGCATAACTTCTTAAAAAAACAAGTACTCACACATTTGATTAATAACTAGAAAAGCACGGAGAGCGCAGACTTCCGCCATTAGCCCTATCTCCCAATAGTGCAGAATCCTTTAAAAAAATTCCTGGATCCAGACGGGGATCCGGATTAGGGCTGGGTATTGCCACTGATTTCCTGAATCAATTCATTTTCGATTCACAAGGTCCCGATTCAATTCGATTCGATTTCCGATTCAATTCAATTCAATATTGATTCATTGAAGGATATTTCAGCTACAGTACCTGTTTTGCTTGAATATCTAAGGGGGTCTTGGAGAACTAATGGCATAAATTATACTTTCAGTTCAATAATTAATAAGAAACCTTCTAACTAGGCCCAATATTTAAAATATTTAAGTTCACACTTAAAAAATGACCCCAAACTTGTTTCCTAAAAAAAAAACTTATATTGACCAACACATTTGATCAATCAACATAGTAAAGTGCAAAAGATCGATCTTTGAAAAAAAGAACTGAAATCAAAAATTCAAACAAAAAAAATCGATTTGAATCGGAAAATCGATTTTTTGAACCCAGCCCTAATCCGGATCAGTCCCAAAATCTAATCAGTTCTTGTTTATGCCATTTCTGACATTTCCTGAAAATTGCATCAACATCCGTCCACAACTTTTTGAGTTATGCTACTAACAAACTAACAAACTAACTAACAAACCCACCCGATCACATAACCTTGGTGGAGGTAATAATACATTTTCTTATCAATTCATTTTATATGTCTTTTTGTAAAAGTAATTTTGTACAGTTTTGTCATAACAATAATCAGCATTAGTAAAAACAAACTTAGATATTTTTTGTTTAATTCATCTTATGTTCAATATGTCTATTTGTGTGTTTTAAGAGAGAATATGACTGGCAAAAACACTTAGATTTCTATAAGCATTGAATTGCAGCATCTAAAGAGACGTATAACTAAATGTTACACCGCTTTCCTTCCCAGTTTCTGCACCCCCCTTCAATGTTGTGGGGACCCTGCTTTAGAAACACTGGTATAGTAGAGTCCACTGCCTCACCCTTCCACATTGGTTTTTAAAAGTTATCTCCAATCTGTGAGGCTGGCCTTCTCAGTTTTTCCAGAAATTGTCAGAAGTGCATATAATAAACAGCTAACCCAAAAGCTGAGTAAAAGTAATATCCCAGCTCAGCCTGCAGTCACTCCTGACATGCTGTGTGGCAAAAGAACGCCGCAACTCCTCTTTTCTCAACACACAGGCTTTATTCTGTGTTTCTTACCCATTAGAAATACATATACATCATAAAAAATGCTTGCACTTCCTTTTTGGTTTCTAAGAACTTTTATTTGGGAGAAAGATGTAAACAAGGATGTATTAATCCTATTAGAGTTAGTCATGGGAGTGAAAAGTCTTTCAAGGATCTACATTAAATTGATCTTTTTTGCTGTTGCAGGTGATATAGAAGGATCTGTACAAAGCATTGAAAATATAGAAAATATATCAGAGTTTAACAAGTTTTTTAGGCTTGTGAATTGTTAAGACATTCTTTATACTGGCAGCATTTTTTCACTTAATATTGCTGCAAACATCAGAAGTCACGAGTGAGGGAGAATGCATCTTAAGACTATTTTTTTGCTATATCAACCAGGACAAGAAGAAGTCACTTTTTTAATCTGTGATGTAAAATTAGAGGACAGAGAGGAGTAAGACAGAAGAAGTTAGCTTGTATCCCAGCTACAGAGGGATTAGCTCCCAAATGTCACAGTATCTGTGTATTGAGTACCAGTCAATATGAGCTGAATACTAAGCATTTCCTCACATTACTCTCCACTGTGTGAGTGAAAGCGTGCAGTGTCTGTGGCCTTTTGTTCCTCATAGTCTTTCAGGGTGAGCCACCTGCTCTGCTCTACTCGAGCCCACTTCGATTTGCGCTGCAAGATGCAAGTGGAGGAGAAATTAGACAAGATAATTCTGATAATTCCCTATCAAAAGCTGCTTTAATTTGCCTCCCTGTTGTTAAGTATCTGGTGGGTTCTCATTTTTTTTCTTATCAACTGTCTAGTGAAGCAAATCAGAGTAGTGGGCAAATGAAGAATATTTGCTTGCCTTGGCTGCTACTTGTACGCCTCTACAGTGGACAAACAAAGCCAGGATATTGACTAAGTACTGGACAGGGGCCAGGGCACAAACACTGCATCTGTTCACAGAGTCAAGAAGCAGCACAGCGCTGACCATTTTTCACTTCCCCAAGAAAGTGTCCGAGTGTTTGTCCATTCCTCCCTCGACTCAGCCCAGATGTAACATGTAGCTGCTAGCTTCCTTCATCTCCACCGTGAATGCTAAGTGAGGCTGGAGGCACTGGAGTGAGGCAGAAAGGAGCAAATTTTAGAAGATTCTCCCCCTTGCTAGTTTCTATTTCTTTTGATAAGGTGTGAAAGGTCAGTCCATAAAACCTCGTATGCAACAAAATGACAGAACATGAGGCAATGAAGGCGGATGGTTGCATCAAATTCTGTCAACAAGAAGTTGAACTTGAAAACAGAAAAGTGATGACAAAGAGCGTTTAAGTTCATCTATAGGTGTGAGACAGTTCAACTCTTCAAACCAGCAGAAGTCTTGAGGCCAAAGAAACAGAGATTTGATAAAAATGTGTGGAGGTCAGAGGCGCCGAATGCACTTGAATTTTTTTCAAACGAGACAAAAAGCACTACTTCTTTGCCAGTCTTCCTTACGATCAATGCTCTTGTCTAGAACTGAAAGATTTTACTTTATAAGAAGAAATATGAAGCATCAAAACTAGGCCAGGCAGAGTCATGTTTAGGGAAAGAATTACTGCTTTTAACTGCTTACCAATAAATCAACTTCTCACTGTCACACTGAAGTGAACATCTAGGTTAGATATAATACAAACAAGGGCTGGAAAAACAACAAATCAGGATTGGATTGATGGTGGATTGCATAGTGGATGGATGGTCAGTGGATTCACACATCATGACCAATCAGCTGTTAATTTGTTGCTCTGTTTGCTACCATAAAATAAATAGGTGTCAGTTTGCTGTTGGCTGGACTGTGAGTTTAAACTGTGGTTCAGAGTGGAGAAGAGTTGAGGAAAGGTAAAAAGGGAGATTCTGAAATAAATGGACCTCTACCATTTGGATTTTCTGTGTATTCACACACGATGATGTGATAGAAGCATAGGTGCTGTTTTTGTAGAGATGCATAATATTACTGGCATATTAGTATTGGCAGATATTAACATTTCTACCCACATTAACTGGGGATGGGAATCCAAAACCAGTTCCAACTGGTTCAAGCCATCGACATCATTTATATTCAATTTCAACCATTCCCTTATCAATGCCTTCCTTCCACGTGCCTACAAAAACACAATTTCATGAGAGGCGGTCAGCGGAGCAAGAAGAGAGAAGTTGAGGACGTAAATATGGTGGACAGTCACAAAAGGAGGGGCCCAAAGGAAAAAAGTTTGGGAACCACTGATATAAATCATATATCAGCCCTTGAATATCGTCCAAATATATCACTAGTCTGTACCATCAGGTGTAGGTGGTTACCAACGTGCCACACACTCAAGGATATAATTGGATAAAATACAAAAATGACCATGTTACTGTTCTGTATCATTCAGGTTTGTTTACAAAAATAAAGCCTTAAAAAGTGCCACTAGCACATATCACTGTGGCTGTAAGCTGCCATGTGCTGTGTAAAATATGCAGGGATACAAAGTGACATGGACCAGGCCAGTGGCGTCTTTTTAAAAATGTTATTGGGTCATTATTGTCCATTTAAAAAAACTAATGGGATAATGTTTAGTCCATAAACCTTGAGGAGTGCTGGTTTAATAGAAAAGACTCCTCGATAAAAGATAAGTGATCAGAGAAGGTGAGCAGAGTGACTCCAGGAAAACTGGCTGCATGAGGCTGAGAGCTCACCTACTGCTCCAACAGCTAGTAGGATTACAATCTAGCTACAGAGCTTCACAGAAACTGCACAATCTGGACTTCACTGAACGCAATGTAAGTTATCACCGGAGGACAGTATAAACACTTTCCTTCCAAAAATAACAGACTGCATCTTATACAGGTGCATAATGTAGATTTGAGTTCATGATACTCAAATTTTTGTGTTTTAATTGGAAAGTCTTAAAATACTGAAGTATGACACTGTTCATGGTAGTTTTTCCTTAAAGCTCGTAAGACTGCTTCTCCTGTCTGTCTCTGTAGCTGGGTTTCCATTACAGTTTTTCACAAAATAAAAGCGATATTTCTTAAATTTCGATTAAGTACAATTGCGCTTTGAATGCATTTTCACTGAAGGGAGTTTTGGGCATAGGCCTTGCAATTCTCGTAAAATCTCATCTCGCATGAATCCGCTGCAGGGAAGCTTGACGCTCAAAACCTGTTGCGTGTTGGTACGGTTTTGGTTACGTCTACGGTGGTTGCCTTGATAATGTTGAACAAAAGACAAAGGCAAAGATGATAGTTCAGGGGTAAAGTCCTTATGTATGGCAAAAGCCATGTTTAAGGGTAGAAGTATGATGTTAAGAAAAGTCTCATCTCTTCTTCTGTCTACACGTACAGCGCCATGTTGTCTCGGAGTGACTGGTCATGTGACACTGTATGTCACATCCCGTGACTTGTAAATGCGGAAAAAATGTTTCCATTACACTTTTGATATATATTTCTATATCAAAACGCCTGAAAAACCTCCTCATGAAAGTGTAAAAACTTTTTAGCTATATTTTAGGGTTTTTTTTGAAATTCAGGCGTTTCCATCGCCAGTTTTTTATTGCGCTATTTCGATTTTGTGCATTTCCAAGTGTAATGGAAACCCAGCTAGTGTTGAGCGGTCATTGTCAAAGTAGCCATGAAAAGGCAAACACATCCTGGTCTCATAAGACTTGAGACATTTGAAAAGTACACAACTCTGCTGGCACAGCTCCCATTACAAATATCCCAGGTTACTGTGGTTACTCAGCCCATAGTCTGACCATTGAACACTGGGAGGAAGGAGAGGCAGATGCTGGTGGCTCTAAAATTAATCAGGATGCCTACGAACACGAGAGCTAAACGAGCTCCTCTTGATATGATGTGCATGAAGATCACACCTTGATACCACAGAGAACATAAACACAGACTTGTTGGCTGGCGTTTCATCACAGTGTTGGCACAGATCTGTTTGTGTATAGTCTACACACCTGTGTTTTTGTGGGTGTGAGCTGAATGAGGGCCCTCACAGATCTAAAATCAGTCTGTGAGTCATTAAAACAAACATTGACCTGGCTCGGCCAGGCCGTACTCTTAGAGGGCTCGGCCTGTTTTTGTGTCAAATAACTAGGCTCAAGGTACATTTTCCTACAGTCACTTATTATGGGAAAGATGTGTGAATGTGATTCTCCAGTCGGTGCTTGTCGTGGGATGTCTGTGCAGACAGCATGTCATGAATAAAAGCCCAGACCCCCGGTCTTTGTCAGAGCTCTCCCCCATTCAAGCCCACTTCAGTAATTAATCAGACGCTGACAGCCACACAGACCCCACACATGAACTCAGAACACGTTTCACTGGCTGGGCTTTTGAAATCCCTGCCATTTTCTTCCAAAACACAATACCTTACCTACTTTCCAACCTGTTTTTTTAAGAAATGAGTCATTGAAAATACATAGTTGTGGGAAAACATTCTGAAGATCTATCCAAGGTTAATTTTTACATTCTAAAAATGCTGATTATTTAAGCGTCCTTCTACATGATCATAGTTGTTTAAAATCCTAACAGAAGTTGAGAAAACAGCACATATTACACTGATGATAGTAGTACTTGTTCAGTACATCCCTATATGTGTACGGACAAATTATCTTGTGTTTTGGATATAAAGAAACTCATAAGGGCTCTGTGATATAAACAATGGAAAATAAACTGGAGGAATCTAGACTTGATGACAAATGCATTCTTGTGGAAAGGTTTCTTTCCAAGAGCAAACTGCTGCCACTTTGTTATTCGCCATCAAGTCATACAATGATGTGTGAGTGTCAGACAGGGACAGAAAGTGAAGAGCACCAGTTAAAAATCAGAGGGAGAGGAGGAAGGACAGTGCATTAAAGCTCTAAATGGAGCTGAGCGCTGTAGTTACCATCAGCAGATTTTTAAACTGATTATGATCCCTACACTTTACAATGGAGTATTCTTTAACCAGTTCACCTGGCATAGGGGTGACCATACATCGCAGACCTCCTATTACATATCAAGCTAAATGAATGGAGCCAAGAGTCTTGAGGAGTCTTCCACTGAGTTTAGAGGCTAGTAATGCGTCTTTAACAGCTTTTCTCCCTTGTTTTTTCATAAACATACTTTTAAAGGAAACACTGATACACTACTAAGCAAAGAAACCTTGTGGGGTAAACAAGCAAGTGTTTATGGGTTGCTCAAGAGTGAGCCTGTTCAATGAAATACCTCTTTAATGTGAACCACAGTAGGGCTGAACGATTCGCTAAAATAATCTAGTTGAGATTTTATTTCCCAATATTGCAATAGTGATTTTTTATGTGATTATTATTAGTTTATTCTTCTTATGTATTTTTTAATGAATACAGGAAATATATCGTTCTATATTTAACATACATTTAGTCAGGAACACTCTGGTCATACATTTAACCATTTTATTGCATAATGGATATACAGTTTTAATTGGCAGAGAAGGCTCTGCTCTTAAGATACTCCCTGGGTTTAGCTTTAAGCTTGCTTTGACGTTCCAGGGTGCACAGTGCTAGAAACCCCCATATGGATAGACACATTTATGACGATGTGTATTGAAAATAATGAAACTATTTCAGATATGAGGGTGCAACAAGCTTTAAGCTATAAAGGAGGAGGCTGGGGTGGAAGGGGTTAAGCTGTCCCAGCAGCAGTGTGGTGCATCAGCATTAATGCAACCAGGGATTAGTGAGTACGTCATATTTAAGAACACTGCTGTTCAGAGAGATTGTCTCTTTGGATGCTACATTGTTTGCATAATGTAAATAAAAGTTCTACTCCTGCAAAAATGAATGCATTAAACTGGTCTTTTGACACATTTCAAGTTGGAGAAATATTGCACCTCCTGCGATTTGTAAATTGCAATCCTCAAATATCCCTGGCGACCTTAAACACATCATCATACGCTAGTTCGTTCTTTGCCTGGATTGTCTGGCGCTACATTGCATTGTCTCCTACTGCGCAACTTCCAATCAGTCAGCTGTACGCTCAAGCTGTTTTGTTCTCACATGTGCATGTGCAACCAAGTGACAAGCAGGAATCTTGGCCAATTAAGAGCTCATCAACCACCCAATCTACCAACTGACTGGAAGGTGTCAGCCCTACTACTCTTCAACCACAATAAGTGCTCAAGGTGTTCTTCACTGTTGCATAACACCATCTGCAAATAACCTATCGTAAAAGGCAAAAACAGATGACTGAAACTTAATTACTGACAATTCCTTAATAGCTGATTTGTAAATAGTTGATAGTAACTGTATTTAGGTTAAAAATCAAAATCTAGGATGGACTAGCAGACTGTCTCTGCTACCCTCCATGGGCCCTTTCTTTGCTCTGGGCCAGAAATCAAGGAATATAGGAAAAGGAGTTGGCAATAAGCATAAGTGATTTCATACAGCTCTAAAAATCTGACTTGGCAGCCACACGGGCTCTGTGCTTATTAAAGCAAACAGATAAAAATAGACATAATTGATCTGAATTACTGTATACTACCCCTCATCCTCTTTGCTCTTTCTGCTGTACACCCAGTGCCCTCTGCAGCTGGGACAAAGATGTCACTCAGAGGACAAATGCAGATTAACTGCTACTCTGGGCCTCAAAGAAAAACAGGAAACTTTTTGACTCACAGCAGAACAGCAAACACACCCGGCTTACAGAAGAAAGGCAAGAGATTTGAGGGAAGAAAGTGAGAAATATTCGAAAGAATCATTAATCTCAGAAGGAGGTCTGGGACAACACGTCTCACACTGCAGGAAGGTGAGGCAGAGGCCGCCTGCTGCTGGAGGATGTATTAAGAGCCAGTTAGGGCTTTAGATCAAGGGTCAAACAACTGAAAACCAAAGTCCCAGAAAATCCGGATTCTGCCTCAGGGATGGGAACTGAACACTTAACATGCCAGCAGTCAAACGGCCCATGGATGACCACTCCTGCTCCAGCAATCACAACACAGGGTGACAGGTCAAACTGCTCTGTTAGGGCCAGGCAGGTATGAGGGCCACCTTGGGAATAAAGGGGGACCACAGTGAGACACATGTTGGCCAACAGCTGACCAAACACTGGAACAAATAAATTCCATTGAAGGAATTTTTTTTTTTAACTTTTGGGTGTCAACATTTAGCACCAATGCCTGAGCTGTTTTCACACATGCACTCCTGAAAACGTCTGGAAATTTAAAGACAGCCTGCCCGTTAATTGCATGGCTTATTCATACATTTCCCTAACCTGGTGACGTTTTCCTGTCGGATGTGAGGCTGGTGATCTCAGGAGAAAAGCTGTCAAAACTTAAAAGGATAAATCTCTGTTACTGTAATGATCACTAGTATAGAAAAGTACCAAAAGTTCGAAAACTCCTCAAGGATTTCCACAGACATTAAGAGAGGTCAGCCTGTGGGAAAAAGGTGCCAGCTAAGGGGGTCTACAGCTTTCTCCTTAGTTCATTAAACAAAGCAAAGCACAAGAGAGTATCTAGGATTGCTCTTCCAGGAAATTTTAAGCACAGAAAACATAATTCCCTGCAATCTGGTGACTATTTAGGCAACAATATGTGAAGGGAATTCAATCACGTAAAAAACCAGAGTTATTATCTTATGATTAAAAGATTTAGCTACTCCATGCATGAAGCGTCTGTTGCTGCAAGATTCAATCAGTGATTTTTCACGTTTATTTAAAAATGACAGCTTAAATGTATAATACATGGAGGAAATTCTATCTTTTGCTTTGAGGCTTTAATTAAATGAGGACTTAAATAGTTTAAAACCTAAATCATTAACCTTAGCAGCCAGGCATGAAAGGTATGATGAGAGATTTTACCACAAAAGGAGATCAGTTTTATTTTTTTTTATTGCAAGGAAACATGTTTTATTGGAGACAACTGTACTTTAAGTTGATACAATGTTGAAATGAATCTAAAAGTTAGCCACAAATTGTTAGTTAAGCTTTAAAATGAATCATCAGTTGGAAAAAAGTTGCCATCTGTAATTTATTGACTCAACTGGTGCTTGCAGAAAGCGCTGACTTTATTTTATTACATATGTTTGAAACTTTGACATTACATTAGATTTTTTAAAAGTATATTCATTACTGACCCTGACCATATAAGCATCACCTGGTTACCATAGTAACCAACTCAGAGCTGAAGTTTCCCCTTCTTGTGAAACAAGCTGCACCCTTCATTCTTGAGTTTCCTCCCTCTCTGAAACGGTAATCTCTGAGTTTCCATCATTTCGTGGTTGACTAAACCAAACCTGCTTTATGAGATGGACCTCAGGTTAACTGGTGACTTTTCAGCTGAAAGTGTCAGCAGTTGTTTTTAATTACAACATTGTTAAAACAATGAACATCATCTGTCATTTCTGTCATCAAAGGGGCTCTTTATGTTTTCCATATCTTTTATTAACCCAGGCGTATTTGTGTAGTCACCAGTTAACATGGTCACTCTTTAAGCCGTAACACCAGTCACCGACATAAAACCACACAATGGATTTTGTTTTTCAATTGTCCATGCTAGTCAGCAGTTGTCGGCTGATATTTCCTGCAGGTGAATGTGTCTGTATGATGTGAATTCATGCATATGAACCGTTCCTGAAGTAGGCGACATTACTTTAGTTTAGCACAGTGAGCGTACACGTCGGGTCTGACTTCCTCTTACCTGGAATTTCAGGATCCACAGTGAGTCTTAAAAATTTTCTTTTGGGATAACAGAACAGTCTGAGTAACTCAGGGCTCCATACACAGTGCAGGCAGTATGCAAGTGTGTCAGGAACAGCACAGCATGTAAACATTACTGATACTAAGAGTTAGCGCTGCTGAGTGACACACCTTTCCTGTGTGTCACTTCCCACTCTCTCCCCGTTTTTTTGACACTTTACATTATCCTGTTCTTTCCAAACAAAGACAAAAGGGTAAAAAAATAAATCTTAAGTAAGAAAAAAAAGGGGATCCAAGATGATGACTGAAGCGAGTCCGAACACTGATGACAGTTTTTATGCCTCTGGGCTGGCGTTTAGTCTGATTTTGCATTGCCTGTCCATCTCTCAGCCCACTTCATTAATATCTCAATAACGCTTTGAGAGATTTTTATCGAGCTGAATACGATTTTGAGGCACAAGATCTGGGTCAAACGATACCCTAGCCCTTCCTCTTGACCTAATACCATACTACATCACCGTCTGGTACTGGAATACCCCACTGAAGCCGTGGTTGTAGTTTGCCTTAATATCAATGCTGCATGTGACTGGATGTAAACCCAGCATCATCAAACAAGTAGATGAGAAAACAGAGTGGAGCAGAAGAGAGTGTGAAGCTTTAAACATACTAGGGCTGGGCCATTAAATGCAAATTAGATTAAATCCCAATATGGCCTACAGCAATTTACAAGTCACAGAAGTTGCAATATTTCTTTAACTTGAAATGTGTCGAAATACCAGGTGATGTATTTACTTTTTGCAGCAGTAGAGATTTAATGTACATCATGCAAACATTCAAGTGTCAACAAAGCAGTCCATTAATATATGAGGCACTTCTCACTAATCCTTGCTTGCTTCAATGCTGATGCACCATGCTGCTGCTGACAAGACTTCACCTCCTCCACCCCAGCCCCCTCCTTTATAGCTTAAAGCTTGTTACATGCCTTCTCCGTCAAGTAAAACTGCATATCCATTTTACAATAAAATGGTAAAATTTATGATTGTGTTCTGGACTGAATCTAGGTTATAATATAGAGTGATTTATTGCTTGAATTTGTTGAAAAATGCATAAGACGAGGAACCTAATAACTGCATATTAAATTGCAATCGCAATATTGGTGAAAAGTACCAATTAGATTATTTTTGCAAATTGTTCAACCCTATAACATACACAATGACTGCACTAGTTGTGCACTGGTCACTTGATATGAATTCATACCCCTGCCCACTCACTCCTGAACATGCCAGAAAAAATAAGAATTCAAATATCAGCTGGACCTCACTTCATACAGAAATTTTACAAGAAAACTAGCAGGAAGTATTTTGTGTACAGTCAGAATGACATTCAGCAATGAAGTGTTCACACATGCATATGACTGAAAACATCACACTTTATATAATAATCTACTTGAGTTACTGGTGCAACACTTGGAAGATATCTTTGAAGAGGGCTTTAAAACAAACTTTAGATAGGAACTGGTCCAATAATGTTTCTGGAGAAACCTTGGACCACACATATGAAGGGACAACTCAAAAAATGCTTTTAATGGCCCCCACAGGTGTGACAGGAGGTGGTAAAAAAGGTCACGGCTGCCTCACATACTATTGTCACACTGACAGACTTGGCAGGAGTTGAGAAATGGACAACAGGAGCAGGAGACTACTGACAAAGGTGGCATTTGTTAGAGGATAGACCACCCAGACAAGTGCTAAAAACACTGGAAATGACAACAAACATTGACACTTCTTTGTAGCAACAGCTACAGAATGAGATCAAATGTAATTATAAGATCACTTGACAGTCAAAACTGTGTTGAAAATGAAAGCCAGATGGGTAAACCTTTGGATGAGCATAAAAAGATGCCTTGCAACAAGATATGACTGCTACAGCTGAGTCTGCCCTGGGGCTTTCAGGTGCACAGACACGTCACCGCAAGCAGGACAATCATCGAAACTACAAACCCTCTGAATATGACACACTCATCCTTTCTAATGACCACTTTTTCCATAGAGTTGGTGTAGCATGTCTCATGAGAAAAAGGCAGAAAGTACACATAAATACATGTTGACACTGAAAGTAGGTGAAGTGAACAAGGTGAGCATGAGCTGGCAAGCAGGACGAGACCAGACAGGCCCGATGTTTGGAGTAGAAACAGTGACCTGCGAACACTCATGGCATTCCTCAGAGACACACTCACACAAAACATCCTCCTCCGTCTGGGAGAAAGAGGTTAAAAGGAGATTAGGCTAAACAAGTTAACTCTTTCCTCTACGAGTCTGGAAAATCTCTGCAAAGACAAAGAAAAGGCACACACCCTTCATCCAGGGAGCAGGGTGTCACTACAATGAGGAGGCCTCGGCTGCACCTTAATCACATGATTTGGTCTTTTGAACTTCTCCATGGGAATTATGGGAGCCTTCACAAAGGGGACAGTAATTTTCCACTGCAGACCACTCGCTACAGCCAGGCAAAATGGACCAAAAATTAGGCTATGAGTTAGTAGTTGTCTGTTGAACAGTGATACAGGACATGTATCTTGATTTTTTTTTGGAACAACATAAATGTTTGTCACAATATCAAAATTATAAACATTGGTATGACTTTTGTAAAAATTAAACCATATGGAAACCTGTTTGTTACCGCAGCAACAGAAATATTAGTCCTCGACACACATATTTGGCCATTTCTCATTCTTTATTATCTATAATGCAGACAAACTCCTAAATATTGTCTAAATGGTACAAAAATATTCTTGATATGTATATAAACAGAGGTTGCCAAATTTATCTATACTCTTAAATGGTAAAATATGAAGGATTTTTGCAGTAAAATGTCTCATACAATTAAAAAACGACTACTCCGATGCTGGTTTAGCTCAGTTGGTAGAGCAAAAACTCATATACAGAGGCTAGAGTTTTACCACACTGGCTGCAAGGTCACATCCGGGTCGCCACGCTCAAAATGTGCCTCTCCTTAACTGTCTTATCAATAAAAGGTAATAAGCCCCAAAAACACTCTCAACAAAACAAAATTACTACTCCATTGTTATATATATTTTAGGATGAGTACTTGCATTGACTTAATTATAGTTTTCTACTTTTAACTGCAGGTGTCCTGTCATGCTGACTGTCTTCACAGCTGTGACAACACATCAAATGTTTATCATTGCTGTGGAAATGCTGGACGTTGTGACTTGCAACAAACTCCAACCCCCATTCATTATCATTGTGGCTCCACTAGGCATTTAGGCCCATCCACACGGATGAAAATGATATATTGCCGTTTCGTTTTGAAAAAGTTTTCCGTACAGAAGGGATCGTTTCAGGAAATATCCGCGTAAGCATGGAACCACTGAAAACGACTGAAAATGCCATAGTGCATATGCCAAGCCTGTACACGGTGCTGTGTTGCTGCCACGGAAATGCAACAAAAGAGAGAAGAACATCACAGAAAACGGACACAAACTTTCCTCTAGTTGCCCTTCTGGTTGTTCTCCGCGTTGAATTCACGAACATCTGGTGTATGCGTTTCGCGGTGGTGGTAAACGAGCATCAGATTTTGCACACGATTTTTTACAGCTCAGTAGCTTCTGCAGCAGGAACACAACCCTGTAATCAACCATTGTTGTTTTGGCTGGACCTGCGCGATGTCTTAAGAGAGTTACGCTATGTGTGACGTAATTGTTTCAAGAAAGATGCAGTTGGCCGTCCACATGGAGACAAAACGGTAGCTGTTTATGGGCTTGTGCACTCTGGGACCCGTTTTCAATAAGTATCGTTTACAGTCACCCAAAACACTGTTTCCGTGTGGACAAAACGCCAATACGACAAAAACTTTTGCATATACTCCTGAATTCGTCTCCTTGTGGACAGGGCCTTAAGTAGGGCTGCTCAGCTCCAACCACCTCTGCTGCTAACTTCTTGTTCTGAATTGAAGACTGTTTACAGTAAAAAAAAACAAAAAACAAAACTGTATCCCATGACCTGTATTTACCAAAGATTAAACCACAGTTTTGGTTTCACTGATGAATTTCATAATGTGGGAGAAAAGCTGTTAAAAGTGCCCTTCTTAGTTAATAATGCAAGCTTCTTGCAGAGCATTCAGGGATCACTCAGTAGGCATTACGAGGAGCACTTTCACCAGCTTTTCTCCCTTATTGTGTGAAATTCATCAATGAAACAAAACACTGTGTTAGTGATAAAAACCAGTATGTAGAGCTAGGGCTGTAAAATATTGGGAAAACAGATGTTACTTTAAAATGAAAAAAGAAATAAAACCAGATAAATGAAGTGCCTTTGTGTACATTTATTACATCTAAATATTTTTTGTGCCGTACACTGATTTTAAATATCAAACTGTACAGCCAGCTCTGACAGACACAAAGGGAGGAGTAGACAGAACAGGCTGACTGAGACTCGTTCCCTCATCGGCTTTACTAACTCACCAGTATCTTCCTTGACCCTTTCTACAGACATTCAAAGTGAAGTTTGACCGACTTGATCAGGCCCACGAGTGCAACTGGCGGTTAAATGAATGCTTTGACTTTCAGGCCACAGCGCACACACTGAAGCTTTAAAATAAACAACAGGCATTTCTGTGCTGTGAAGGGTCAGTTCATTTGCAAGCACTGCGACAAGGTGACAATTATGGTGGGAATCAACACTCCTAGGTCCTCTCTAACTTAGCATCTGCCTGAAGCTTTGTACCAATGCAGTGATGGCAGCAGTGTCACCTTTTGCCTGAAGTAAGGAGGAAACTCACAGACTTTCCTGCACAGAGCTCACTTCTCAGATTTCTGATGAGGATTTCAGGCAGGCTTAAATGCACATTCATCACAAAACAAGTAAACATGCAATTTTGGCTGCCTGAATATTGCATTTCCCTGTGATGCAACTATCGTCATCATGATGGAAAAATATATTTCAGCCCTATGCAGAGCAGTTATGCTTTAACAATATCTTCAATTTCAAATGAAAAATAAGCTGCAGAGGTAGACAGAGCTGAGCAGCGTATTAATACTTTTCATATTTTTTTATTTATTTTGATTAAAAGCCCCCTGGCAGCAGAATTTATATGCTGTGTGTTTAAACAGCATATGTTTAAAATGATTGAATCTTCATCTGTTTTAATGATCGATAGCATTAAAAATGTACGAAAACCTCATGGTCTTCATTCAAGTTTTAAACCAAAAGACAGAAGACAATGTCTAAACTGCACAAACACATGGCTACATTTGGAAAGTGGATGAAACAGGCAATGAGAGACAAATATATATTTAAAACCTGATTCTTGCCCAGTCCTGCTATTTGCTCATTCACTGCAAGTTTTCCAAAGCACAATACTGACTGTAAAGCTTATGAGAATTGCAAACAGGTGTGAAAGTGATGATGAATGTTTTTATGTATGTTCGCTGTGCAACATACTGCTGACCTGTTCAAGGCCCCTGTCCAGACACTCCTCCTCTAACCCAACAGTTCAACTCCACAGGGAGTTTGTGTGGGATGGCCTGGACAGAAAATCAATACATGAATTGATTTACCACCTTCTGTGCTCCACATCATAATGATCCACAGGGGTCGGCACCAATATTTCTAAGCACAGGCCTCAAATGGTGGACAGCCATGATAATGCACAAATATATTTCTAAATATGTTTGTTTTGCATTAATAGAACAGGACAAAGAATTTAATGCCACCAGAATGATTTTTAAAACAGTAGCAAACTATTTTCATTAGTGGATTTGTTTAAAAAATATAGCTCCTACATTCTCACAGTCTCTGGGTAAATGGTCTCAGTTTATTTGCTTCTCAGATCGCCCTCAGAGCCCGAAAGAAACCAAATATCAACGAACAGGAAGATGCACAGACCAACTGCCATAGGAATGTCACTGCTAAACCTTTTGAAGCTTTATAAAGCTGGAATAGTTTGGATTTAGCTTAACTAAAGGAAACTTAGTTTAAGCAAAAATTTTAACTTCTTGGGAAGAAACTAGAGATGCAACTCAAGACTATTCAGGCAGCTGAGTCAATGCAATATCAGTTAGGTCAATTACTTGAGACAATATGCAATGAAAAATGTAAATTCAAGAAATATTTTTGTCTTTGCTAACCCTAACCCTAATCTTATTAATATGTTCATATAAATGAAATCACATAAGTTGAATCGGATAAGTTTAGTAAAAAAAAAAAATGTTGGGAGGAGAGAAAAGATACTGTGTTATAGGGAAAAGGCTAGGTGACACACTTAGAATGAAATCACTGCATGGTTGTAAGTTTGAGCCATTAAATTAAATGACAAAAATGTTATGAGGAGCTGATAAAGCAAGACCAGAGGTCGCATTGTATGAGTAAGTTATGTTTTTGTCAAAACTAGAGCGAGGTACGACTGGGTTAAAAAAAAAATAATAATAAAAAAAAATAAATAAATAAATAAATAAATGTATGTATGTATTTTTTTCTAGTTCTTCTCCTTGCGCAACCAGTCTCGGCTTTTCATCACTCTTGCAGCTTGAAACTTGAGCTGCACTGCCCTCTAAAAGGCTTTAGGCTTAGACTCAAGGTCTAAGTCTTATGTCCAGTCATTTCATTTTGGATATCATTATCAACAAGAGCTGGATATGTATGCAAGATGTGCCACAAAGATGTAAAATATAATGTAAATGCTACTAGTTTAGGGTCAATTTTAATGCAAACCTTGATATTTTCAAGCCAAATATGTTTTGTAACTAAAACATCCCTACACGAATCGTGAATCAATCATGAATTGAATCGGTACCTTGTGAATTGGAATCAAATCAATTCAGTCAGTGGCAATCCCCAGCCCTAGAGAGAGGAGAAATAGTAAATGACAGCTCCAAGCACTAGCAGGACGACTGCTGCCTTTTAGCTGCATTTGCAACAACAAATGTCCCAACTCCTTAAGAATCAAGCCAGGCTTTTATTACCTGTATGCTGCATGCTGCTGATGAGTTGAAGTAACCGTGTTAGCCCTAAAGTTTGCTAGAGCCTTGGTGCTGACAGGGTAACCAAAGATATTCAAGATGTGAGATGGCTCACTCCTCATCAATCCCTGCTCCAGAAAACAATGCACAACATAAAAGACATGCACAATAACATAACAAATGATGTGCAAATGATGTGCAAATTTTTTGCATTTGAAAAGGTGTGCAAATATCAGTATTGGTAAAAGAAGTTCGCAATTACCAGCATATCAGATATTTGCAAAAATACAATATTGTGCATCCTTAGTATGGGCCGATATTTATAGCTGATCCATTGGTTGTAGATATAAGCAATAAAGTTCATATCTGCCAGAACCAATGAGTAACTCTTCAAGCCAATACCTGCTAATATCATGTCGATAATATTGTGCATCCTTAACTGTTTCATCCCTTGAAGTAACCCAGTATGGAGATAAAACTTTGTGACCACAGGAGGGCTCCAACATGTAATATTTCATGGACCCCACTGAATCACCATTTCTGTAAATCCCTGTTTAACTCTCAAACTCTGCTGTAAAACTGTCTCATCACCAATATACTTCTGTCAAACTTTTGTCAACATCAACCAGTCAGTTCATTTAAAATATCAGCCCACTGCTAGAAAGCTGCACTTGTCAACAATAAACAAGCTGACTTAATGCATACTAGATT
This sequence comes from Cheilinus undulatus, assembly GCF_018320785.1. Lineage (NCBI taxonomy): Eukaryota > Metazoa > Chordata > Actinopteri > Labriformes > Labridae > Cheilinus > Cheilinus undulatus. The sequence continues at coordinate 47,598,250 of NC_054871.1, read as the reverse complement.
AGGATGTAAAAGCACATGGCGACAAGCAGAGACAGACACACAGGTAGCTTAACTAAATAACAAGTGTTTTGTTTCCCCAGAATGAGAGTCAGCAGTAAGAGGAGAGCAGGGAGCAGCGCCGACTCACTGTCTAATAAACTCTAATCTCATTAGACCTTTAACAGGCTCCAGCCCGGATCAGACAGCGAGGAGGGAGGAGGTACATGGCAGAAATATGGGAACAAAAATACAGCTTGTGTCAGTGTCTTCGGAGAGAAAATTACAGGTGGCTCTTAAATCCACTGACACGCAATGTCCGGAAGGTCATGGCTACTTGTGGACCTCCGTGGGAAAAGGAGAGGAGGCGAGAGAAAAGCGTGAGCGTGTTGAGAGAGCAGGAATGAAAAGACCGAAGTTCTCTCGCAAAGTTCCCAGTGGAAAGCACAAAGTATGTGTTTGCCAGTGTGTGGGCAGCGTGCGGGTGTAATGATGGGGTTGTGTCGCACAGGCAGAGGTCAGCCAGCCGGCCAAGAGGAAAGGCTTCAACAACAATATGATGTCATCAAAGAGGGCCAGAGTGACTCATCGACCTCAGACGAAGGAGGTACGAAGAATTTTAATGAGATACCTCCACATGAGGAACCCATAAACAACATTCTTCTTCTCTAGAGGAATAAATCTAGTACAAAGGGATGGGACCAAACACAGAACAACTTTGATTCAAAAATAACTTAGAAGAAAAAAACTCTGACGGCTGAAAAGGCCTCTGTTTGATCCCTGCTTGTTTAGAATCAGTTCAGTGATATGAAGATGATGAGGGGAATAAACGTAAGAGGCCTATAAAAAGAATCAACTTTCCTTAAATAAAGCTCTCATTACCAAAGAAGAGACAATGACCCAATTACATCCCCAAGAGCTCAGGAAAGAATAGTGTCTCATCTTCCATCAGCGAACCACACACAGACACACTCGCACTCAGCGCTCACGGTTAAGAGAAGTAACTGTCAGTCAAACCCTCTTTATGAACCATTACTCAGCAAATAAAGCAGAGTTCAGATTAAGAAAATCACGACAATTTTAAGACTACTTACTTCTACTGTGCGCTCTGGAGGGTTTGGGTCTAACTTCCATAGAAATATGATACTGTTGTTCATTACATATCAGTTAAGGATGTAATTTAGTAGAAGGTCAGACAAAATGGTGTGCAAATACTGTTGAAAAAGTTAACTTTTTAAATCAGGGATTTGAGTGAATGGTTTTGATGCTATGTCAGGATAGAATCTGAACAATTAAGACTTATAAGGAACAGCTGCATGGTTCTCCATTAAATATACAAACTGCAGAAGTTGGGGTTTAAGGGGCCTTCTGTGATTCCACTCTTTCACCGGTTTGATAAGTAAACTGGTGGCACTAAATTTTAGGGATGCACTGATATATCAGTATTTATCTGTCCTCTTGACAGCAAACAATGTGACATGAACCAATGTTAGTACCAGGCCTTTAACATTTGTGTCATATGAATGTAACACTTTCATCGAGTACACCTAACTGCTGATTCTGAGAAGAAGCTTTTCATCAGGTAGAGGAGGTGACCTGTTGGACAGCCTCCATGTGATGTCATGGTAAAATGTGAGAAAACCTTTGCATTGTGGGAGTATGACACCAGAGTCAGTCCTAGTTTTTACAACTTGTGCATCTCTACAAATGTAACTTGACTTTTGGTTTGAAAACAAGTGTTACGACTACGGATGCCCAGATGTATCAATTTGACACCAGTGTTGGCTGATATAGGCCTGGTTTAAGACAATGGCAATATAAACCAAAACTACGAACATATTGTCTTATGAAGAATAGTCATGATGTAGAGTCTTATGTGAAATATAATCTTACCAGATGACAAAGGTCATTATGTGCACAGTTATGCTCAGGAACTTTACCCCTTGCTGTAGAGACTGGCAGGTTTAATGCTATTCCAGAGGAGGACAGAGTGTGTTTGGTGTGTAACTTTGGGGAAACTGAGAACAAGATTCATTTTCTGTTTTACTGTCCAATTTATGATGACTTCAGGATTTACTTTTCAGGAAAATGTCCTCGATTACTGCTGACTTTTCTGGTTTGAGGACTATGAAAAACTTTTGTTTTTTGTAGTCTGTTCTGTTTCAGAAAAGGAACTTTTGCTACAGCAGATTTTATCTGCAAAGCCTGGGAGAAAAAGCAGAGTGTGTTGTTTACTACTGAGCTGGGAAAAGATCATGCAACTTTGTAATTGTTATGAATTATCTTTTTGTAAAACACTGCAATTGTATTTCTGGTGTCTTTTAAACCCATGAGGGTTGGGCACTTTTTGTGCATGCCACATAAACAAAGTACAATCAATCAAACAACATCAGTAACCTTGAAACCCGCTGACTGTGACTGTCCACCATCGTCTCAGACGGTGTATGCCTTTGGAAACAGATGCAATACCAAAGTTTAGCATTAAATATTCCCAGGCAAGATTTCCTTTGCACATCTGTTGATTCAGAAGTAGAATGTATACAGCAACTTTACCAACGCTTATTTCATTGAATAAGCCTTAAAAATGATGTGAATTTTTCATAACTAAGGATAATGAATTTTTTAAAAATAACATTATTTGAAGATATTTTAAAAATTAAAATGTAAGTTTTGTCATATCTGTGCAAGAGGAGAAGAGAACTACAAACTTGAGGGTTTTCCACAAGCTGTCAGCCAAACAGCCAACTACTTCTTCCCATTGCTGACTTGGATGTAGTCAGACTAACAAGTTGTGACTTGCTTCTCCTGTACATTTCAGAAGCACCCACCTCTTCTAAAAACATTACTTTGAAGATGCCTCTATTTTTTGTGTAAACTCTGCCACTGAGAGTGTGAGCAGAGGGATGCGCTCATGCCTCTGGAACCCTCTAGCAGGGTACCAATGGTTGAAAATGTCAGTCAAAAGCCCTGTACTTAAAGATATCTTTGAATGGAGGCCAGTTCAGCTGTTTCTAATCCGTTTCAGGTAGTCAGGAAATCAAACGCTGATTGGCGTTCACCAGAATCAGATTCAGCCACACTGTCATTTTAAACATTAGTATTCATCTTTCACAATCTTTACATGTCAACATGTCTAAAAATGACTACTGAAATTTTACTTAAAGAAGCAGCTTTTGGGCTGTGTAATAATTACACAATTACTCAACTTTCCATAGCACACTCATGATAACTAAAGGCGTCCACAGAAATCTCTCAGTTCTTGCCACTCTCCCTCATTGGCTCCGACCTCTGACTGCTGTGACTCCTGCACTCTGACCTTTGGCTTGCAGACAGCTTCAATGCCTTTACTCACTCTCACGCACAAAATACCACCAAGCTATCTGCTTTCTATCTTTGTGAACAAAATACCGTGTTATATGAGTCAACAAGGTGGAGAGGAAGACAAAACATCCATGTAACAGAGCACCAGCGTGGAGGTGAATCACTGACCTGACTGTGAAGGGCCAGACAACCACAGCACAATCAGTATGAGCCTTTTTATTTGCCTCATCAAAGAAATGTCAGCGCTCAGTGTCAAACAACTGCTACAACCCTGGAGATAGTTAGAGGAGGGGGCAGAGAGCTGACACACTCAGCATTTGTCCCTTTTGGTCCTGACGCCTTCACTTAACACTCATCAGCTTCTGTTACTGGTAGCCTTACACACAACCATAATCTCTGCTGGCCACTCTACACGTGTCGGTCAGTCCTGAAGATCAGAGGGGGCTCGAGACAAAACCCTGTTGTGCATCTGTCAGGCGCTGCCCACCTCCCTCCCCTCCCTGCCATAGAAGAATTGGGAGGTGGAGCTCTGCTTGAACAAGGGGCACGACACCGGAGGAGCAGCTTGAAACCTCGAAATTCCCCTGAAAAATCAGGTGACAGGCGACGAACAATAAAGAAGTGGGACTTGAGGGTGTCACCCAGGGGCAGTGAAGCGCTCAGTCCCCACGGAGCGCTAAGCACAGATCAGACCAGGCAATCAGTGACAGCTTTGATCTCAGCCTTTTATGTTGTAAAAACGTTACACCTGCACAGCCGTGTCCTTTCTTGTTCCCTGTCACCGGCAGAACAACTCAAGATTGAAGAAAAGGCATGAGGGGTGCCATTTGTGCATTCTGCAAAATTGGAAGAAACCTACAGGAAAAATAGGAAGCATCTTTTGAGTGCTTTTCACCATTACACAGTCAGACAAAACGCTTTCATGGGGGGGTTGTACCCTTCATGCCTACACTGAGGAATTACAATCAACTGTCAATCCTAGAAAACACAAGACAGGGGTGAAAGAATGTGGTAGTTTCAAGTGTCCACCTCTTTATCTCCACCAAACAGGCTTCTCAGAGTCGAGGGAAATTCCACAAAGCACAAATAGCTTTGAAACGAGCATGAATACTCTGAAGTGATACGAGTGTGGCAAATGAGGCGGGTCCCCCGGTAGCGATTTTACAATGAGGTCTCTGATCTTCGTACCTGCATGGCCAGACAGACACATTATCAGCTCTTTGACATTCCAGTAATTCTACACAAGACCTTGACATCTTTTCATCTCAACCACCCTGCCTACGTGGAGACGAGTGATGCAAAAGAGGGGGGCCTGCATGTTTTTGACATTATTTTACATTTGGGCAGTCAGGTGTTTTTATATAGAAATACTGAAAGTAAACATTCCACTCTATGCTCTTAAGATTTAGGTATACTTACCCAATATAACCCTTAAAAGCAGGTCAGTATTCAAGCTTTTCACAAGTGTTTCTCAGTCTGTGTGCTTCGATTGACTGCTAGACACTTGACGATTCGAGGCCCAAAATTTACGTCCAGTACAGTGGTGCAGTAATGAGTCCTAAAACCCAGAATGTGGAAGCATTTTAACTCATCTGGCTCCCTCATTTTGAAATCTATGGCAGCTTTGAACTAGTCTGTAGTTAGATGCCCGAAATCAAGTCTGTGCTAAACACAAGCTTAAGAGATCTTAACTTTTTTTTAATGTTTTTTGAAACATAAAATACATCTGTAATGACCCACTAGTGAATTTTAAAGCTATTTCATACCTGAAAAAAGATGGTTTTCTAACAAGTAGCTAACCAGGACTACATAGTGTGGCAGGGGTGTTATATCATCATATCAAGCGTGTAAACTCTTTACTAGTCCACCTTTCACCTGGTGTATGTTTTAGCTTAAACTAGTTGAGACAAAACATTGCACTTTGTTAATAGAGAAAGAGAAAAGTCTAAAATAAAGAGATGAGAGCACCAAATATAGGCTGAAAGCTTAGTAGTGGGTCATCAACTTCCTTCATAGTTTTACTTTTAAGGATGCACAATATTATTGTTATTATAACAATATATATATCTGAAGATATTGGCATAAAAGTTAAAAACTGATATAAGTATATATATGCGGAAGTGGCCTGCATGGCGGCCCAGGGGTTAGCACTGTTGCCTCACGAAAAGAAGGTCCCTGGTTCGCTTCCTGGTCAGGACCTTTCTGTGCGGGGTTTGCATGTTCTCCCATGCATGCTTGTGTTCTCTCTGGGTACTCCGGTTTCCTCTCACCACCAAAAACATGCTCATTAGGTTAACTGATCACTCTAAACTTGCCATAGATGTGAGTGTGAGCATGTCTGGTTGTCTGTCTCTATATGTCAGCCCTGCAATTGACTGGCGACCAGTCCAAGGTGTACCCCGCCTCTCACCCAATGACAGCTGGGATAGGCTCCCCCCAAACGGTATAAGCTGAATAGAAAATGGATGGATTGATGTATGGAAGCCCTAAAGGACCATGTATTCACATATATTATTTACTTTGTTTTCCTCTGACAATGAGATAAATCAACTCATTATCACAGGAAACAAACATTGTTATCCTGTGATAACATGACAATTAAGAAGTTATCATGGGAAAACCAGCATTATCTCAAGATAACGACAAAAATAAGTCAAGATCACAAGGAAACGGACAGAAATGATTTATCACAGGAAAACTGAGCAAATAAAATATATGAATATATGGCCCTTTAGGGCTTCCATAGATATGAACATTTCTGCTGATACTCACAACTGAAATATCAGCTGTATATATTGACTGTAAGTAGAAATAGGTTTGTTTAGCTTTAGGCAGGACCAACTGACCTACACCAGCTGTCTTTGGTAATCCTTATTCTCTAATCTGAGACTGACATTGTCGTGTATGACAAGAGACACTGTTATTGAAAGTTAAAAAAAACTATTGCACCATAAATTGTAGCCATATACATTTTTTCCCCTCTGGAAGCCCTCTGTTTTGCCCACCTAATGATGCTATCCATGCCTTTGTAATTCTTACAGAGGCTTTCTAGGGAGTCTGGAAACATGGATGACTTTCGGGGGATTTAAAGATTAAATTCACATCAGTAACTCTGACATTGAATGTTTTTTAAAATCCATTTTCAATTTATTTTTTGATAATTTCTGCTGCTAGCTTTAGCAGTAGCCACCATAATGTTTCCCACAATGCATTGTGACAGGCTGTGACAACCAATGGCGGGTTGTTGCTAGGTCATGCTTTGCCAAACGGCACAAACTTTAACACTCTGAAACTGGACAAGACAGCCTGAGGAGTTTACAATGGAGAGAACGAGACACAGAGAGGCTGTGATGTGTCTGTGTCACTGTGAACAGGAAATCCTTTGAAGAATGGCTCAAAAGAAGCCAATTCCAAAAAGTGCAAGGACTTTTTTGCTAATTTGGAAAAAATGTAAAGACTTTTTGTCATGTCTTTTTTCACTTTTTGGTACCAAGAGAGACAGGAGAACAAGTCTGTGCAAAAAAACACAGTCTTAGTAACTATTGTTTAAATCCTTGAGTTTTATTTCCATATACTGTTTTCTCTTGTATTTATATTTTGATAACTTTTTTCAATTGCAGTGCCATTCCTGCAGCCCACATACTGTTAAAGCCAAGGTTGTCCTGGAGAATAGGATGTTTAGAGCTTGACTGTGCACCACATTGCTGATGTTTTACAAGCTTTTTAAGACAAAAAAGTCCAGGTGAGAGAGAATGGTTAAAAAATAGCTTCGGGCTCAGAGGGTTAACCTTTTCCATGTGTTATAAGAACTGAAGTTTCCTTCTTTATTCATCCTCTAACATGAGAGTGTGTTTAAAAGACTTAAGTTTACGGTCTGAACTACATCTATATGTTGATATTTGCTGAAATTAACTTGTAGATTTCAGCACATTGGATGAATGAATGTCAACAAAAATACGCATTAGCTTTACAACATTAGCTTTTGACCTCTGTTGATTACAAGCATGCTTCAAAAGTCAAAAAAGAAGTATTAGTTAATGAAGATCATCTTGATGAAGAATACATCAAGGAATCAAACTTTTTAGCAGTAATCCAAAAACCCTAAAAGAAGACTCACAGGCTTTTGGTTGATGGTACCTAGGTGATGCCAACACCTGGGTCAGCCTACAAAATACTTCATTACTGCAGCACTCTTTGGAAGAGAGAGGCACTGATTCCAAAAATCAGGGGTTAGGCCGATAGTGATGTTTGAAATAACAGTTTAGTCCATCTTTTACTAGTTCTGCTTATGGTGCAACACTCCCACATCACCAAAAACTCATGTTTGACCATGAAGCAGATGACAGTTTGTCCAACAGGTCACATCTTCCAGTCAATTATAAATGCCTTCATCAAATCAGCAGTTAGGTGTGGGGGTAACAGTTCCTAGCACTATTATTTTATGGGTTGCAGGCTGAGAAGGTACAGAACCCGAGGTCTAGCATGTAGCTAGTCGAAAACCATCCATTTCAGGGAAATTAGAGGATTGATGTCAGATGTCTGGGATTTGTTCCTTGATTGCAATTTTTCCTCTATATTGCAGCTGACAAACTGAAAAAAAGTTGTGTTATGGCAATGAACAAAATGTTAAAAAACAAGACAGTAAAGTATGCAGCGCTGATAGCCTGTGTGTCTGTGTGCCCCATGTTTAGAGGCTCTGGTCCTTAAGGCCAACAGCCTAGGTTCAGGTCTGACCGGTGGCTCCTTTCTCACATGTTGATCCACTCTCTCTCTCTCTTCTTCTGACTAGAGTATCATGATAGTGCTGCAACTTCAAGCCACTGGCTATATCCACTGAGATTTAATTTCACACCAAATAATGGTCTGTGCAGCTCAGAGGAAGCAGCACATTTACACAGCGTTGTTTTGACTTTTAACACTGAGAAATGGCAGAAACCTTGTACTGAATATTGACTTTGCCAAAGAACAGAGTTATGTAAGTAGAAAATAGAGCAGCTTTGTTGGGGTTCAATAAAATGTCAGCAAAACATCAAAGTGAGACATGCAGGGACGTTTCTGTCCTCAGCACAAGCTTAGTGTTTTCACATAACCTTTAGAGTAAAAACACATTTTTCCTTGGACTTAGAGGAGCTTACAGTAGAGAAATCTAAAGGTAGATATTTGCTTTTCCTCTGTTTTAAAGCTCATCACTCTCAGTTTTAATAAAGCAGCTAAGGCTCCCCACATTTCTCTATTTTCTTCTCTCACTAACTTTACAACTCCTCTCAGTAATGCAGATAAAACAACCACCATGTCGTCCCACCCTGCTTTTCTCACGTACATTCACAAGCCTCAGTACAGGAGGGATCTCGAGTGTAAGAAAAAGACTTTGGCATACAGCATTGTCAGCAACTATGAGAGAACTGAGGACCCTTCTTTGGGGTAAAGCCCAGCTGCAGTCAGAACAGACAGCAGACTCAGAGTTGGCTCAACTATTAACTGCTCTCAATCACTACCATTATAATGTCGGGCTGCTAGTCAACTGGCTGGCTTGGGATCACCATGATAACCGTTAATCCGTAGAAAGATTAGAGAGCCAGTAATGCAACATGCTGCTTTTAATCCGCACAGATTTTCTCTGTTTTGTTTCAGCTTGACCCTAACAATGGGAAACACATATTCATGCTCACTGATCCATGCTCAGTCACGGTGAGTGTACTAACCCGGACAAGGGTGCTCTTAGCCTGAGCTCGCTGGGGCTGTGCTCCTGGGGTGCCCTGCTCCCTGGACCCACTGCTGTGCGCCCTGGCCACGGCTCCAGACGTACCATTTGTGCAGACCCCAGCTCCAGGACCAGCCCTGCGAGGTCTCTGCTTGATGCCATCCAAGAGGCGCACCAGAAGAATGTTGCTGGGGAGCTCATCCACGGCACACTCCACCAGTGTGCGGCACTCCGGGCAGCGCAGCTCTCCACGTGAGCCCAGAATGCCTTGGAGACATCGTCTACAGAAGGTGTGTTGACATGGGAGAACCTTTGCAGAGGCGTCCAGGCGCTCCAAACAAACAGGGCACTCGAGTAAATCCAACAACACGGACTCGTCCATTTCTCTCAGAGTTCTGCTTCTACTTCAGCAGAAAGACATGATGCAGTAGAGGGACCAGTGCTGTCACGTCACTCCCATTCCTCGGCTATGGCCATGGCATCTGCATCAGCTGTAAAACAGGGTCAAGATATGCATATTAATCATCAGTGACAACAGGAAATAGGTCATGGTATGCATCCACCAAACATCTCATATGGCTTAAATGGTCTGCTTTGTTTTTTTTTGGAAAACCTCGGGCTATTTCTTTATAGTCAATAATCTAAAATCAGTTGAGAAAAAGCCAAACTGATTTACTTTGCTTGGACTGAATTGCAAAAAACCTTGAAGCCTAATGAGCTGCTTTCATTGGATGCTTTCAAAAGGATGTTAAATGATTTGGATGCAAACACATCTGGCTGCAGATGTTCTGCCTTATTTATTTATGACTTGTGGGCAATTTTGACAAATATTTGCTGTTAAAATTTGTAACTTTTATGTTTGTCAATGCATTCTAACTTGTACTGTTTTCTTTGTACTGCTGCTCATTGTTTATCTAGTACTGTTAATTGGCCAGGATATAGTCTTGACAAAGATGGGGTTTCCTGGTTGAATAGATTAAAAAATAAAACATTTTCAGAATTCAGATATTTTTACGTGTACTTTTTTGGCTGCAATATTGGCACACAGCAATGTAAGCGCAGAAGCATGAAGGTTTTTCATCAAGGCTGATTTACTTGAGGGGGTCTCTTCTTTAAGACCGGCTCAGACTACACGACGTTTTTGGTTGTTCACGATGACACCATGTCAGACTATACGACCAAATCTTGTCCTGTCTTGGCAGACAGCCTGGCCACACTACAGGAGTGTTCCCGATCGCTCACCATATGCAGACGTCACCACCGTCTCCATGACTGAGTGCGAGTTCACAGGTTGCCAGGGGGT